>NC_047114.1:97090344-97690344 GCF_902500255.1 Thalassophryne amazonica
GAATATTTCATGAGGTGAAAGCCTCGTTTGAGTGGTTTGTTCCAGCTGTCACTGAATTAAAAATTTGTTCCATTGAAAGAATGGAAAAACATTCATTATTTGTTTTATATAACATTTCATATAGCACCAAAATTGCATGATAAAAAGAACTATTGCACGGTCAATGAAACACAATGGCAAATGGTACGAATAATCCATGTCATGTGACATACAAGCCACCAGTCAAATGACAAGGATCCACTCAGCTGTTATATAATATATGTAGATAAAGTGACATAGCAGTTCAATCTCCTGTTTTGGGTTTATGGTGGCTTATGTCCATTGCACCTTCTTCTCGTGTCGCAGTGGCTCAGAAACCTTGCTGCTGTGTTTGCATATTGTTGCAGATAGTGTCTCTGATGTCTTGGTGCAGCGGGCAGGTGGTCAGGAAGTGCAGCTCGCTCTCCACCTGATGCTGTGAGCAGTGGGTGCACAGTCTGTCTTCTCTGGGGAGCCAGGTCTGTCTGTGGCGGCCTTTCTCCACAGCCAGGCCGTGCTCACCAAGTCTGGTCAAGGACTTCCTGAGCTTTAGGTTGGTCACAGTGCTGAGATATTCTGCCACCAAGTTCTGTCTGTTTAGGGACAAACAGCATTCCAATTTACTCTGGTTTTTGGTTGATTTTTTCCAGTGCGTCACATAGTTTTCTTTTTGTTTTCTTATAATTTGGTTTAGTCTAACATGGTTTGTGTTTGGTGGCTGTGTTTGTGTAGAGAGTCTCAGAACCAGCTGGCTGAGGGGGCATCTCTCTACAGTCTCTCCATGGATCAGGGCTTTGTTATGAAGCGTACTGGGTCACTGTTTTTAAGGTGCTCATCAAAATTTAATTGCTCCCTTTTGAACTTTTAATAATTAATGGGTATCATCCTGATTCTGCTCTGCGTGTGTTGTTTGGTGTTTTCTTTTGGACGCGGAAGATGGATTTACCGAATTCTGCATGCAGAGTCTCAATTTGGTGTTTGTCCCATTTTGCAAAAATCGCTCTCTCTCTCTTTCGTTCTCTCTCTGTGTCTGTCTTTCGTTTGCTATAACTTTTTCTTCCTTTCCTTTGTCATGGTTTTCTTTATTACATCCACCAACGACATAATCAAATCATTGTATTAATTTGTCTATATGTCTTTTAGCAGGATTACATCAAAACTACTTCACAGATTCTCACTATGTTTTCACCTCAGATAGATATGAGGCCATGGAAGACTCCACTGAATCTTAGAGATGATCTGGATCTGGATTGGCGTGCATAACCGAATTTCCAGAATTGTGCAACAACAAATGTTTCCTTTCCAGAACAAAGTAAAAAAATAAAAATGTTTTCCATGAATCATGTCCACTTTAGCACCATTGACTGCAGCACGAATGCAGTGAGCGCAGAAATGTCAACACACTGATACTTTGCGTCCTCCAGAATACAGTTTTTCATAAGATAATGTTTGATATGCTATGAGAAATGTGCAGCATAATAAAATGGAAACTACTGTATTTCTACACAATTTCTAGGCATTTCAGCTCGATGAGAAGCTAAGCCACTCCAATAACAGTGGAAGTAAATGTGTTATTTCTTTGCAGTGTTGGGCACAGATAACCAAAAAATTAACTTCGATAACAGATAATCAGATAACTGAAAAGTTATCTTTGATAAAGATAAACCGATAAACCACCCAAAAACGTATCAGAAGTTAGAGATAACCAATAACCGATAACTTCCAGTATTGTCTCTGGTACATTTGCAACTATGTACTAACAAGCTGAATTTGAGTTATAACACCACGATCACTTTTGGAAGCATCAAAAGCGACAACAGACGCAAACAATGAGCCCACACTTCTATGTTTGAACATGCTGCCCCCGCTGGAAGCTCTTGTTTACTACAAGGCTTCCAGCACAGAAGCAAGCTGAGAGCAGCCACAAAGCTAGCTCTCTACCAATCATAACGCTCCGGTCAGGCGGAGGTCTTGGAAAATAAAGTCATGCTGACTTATGGTTTGGTGTGAATACTGATAGAATAACTCCATTAATGTCAATTCTGTCATTTGTACAAAGTTAAAATATAACATATGTTTTAATGTTGACTAATGCACTAATTCTGAGGTTTTGTAACAAACACAGACAGATCGCAAAGGATTGTGGGTAACAGTGCCTCTGTTAAACACTGATTGGTTCACTCATTCATTATGTAAACCAACACATTAATGTGACGTGTGTCGTGTGTTGGTGTTTACAGATAAATGTGCTTTTGTAAAATATTCCATTTTTTATTTGTAAAAACAGGCATTTTTATGGAGCCCTGGAAGTGTCATCACAAAATGTTTTGCATGTGGACAGAATGTGCACTCATTTTATTAGTTTTATTATTTTACTATTTTATGATGTGCGCACGTTTTATGATGTAAAATGTGCACTCAATATTGTCTTGACACATAAATGTTGGCTTTACACTGTGTGAGTTTTGGCCCTTTTTCAGATGATTTTTCATTCGTGCGAGAATTTTTTGGACCGAGTTTTAGGTTATTCGCGCGTCCTGCATCGTGTAGTGTACATGGAGTAACAAGCTGCGTTTAACATCTCACGACCACCTCCTGATCGCCGATCATATGGTCGAATGAAAAGCAAACCTGTTTGATATTATTCTGGTCGGCTGTCGTGAGCGTATCCTGCTGCCGAAGAGCTACAAGCGTCCAACCACTCGCACTGTGCATATGCAAACACCGCAGAGCTGTCTTGTAATGTTTTTTTGTTGTTGTTGTTGTTGTTGTTTTGTTTTGTTTTTAAACTTTGTTGTCTCCCATCAAGAGTTTTGGTAAATTAAGTTTAAAAAAAAGCTTACGTTTTGTTTTTGGAAACACAAGTTCGATGTGTGGTTTTTGAATGTACAATGTGTGTGAGAACATATATATATATATATATATATATATATATATATATATATATATATATATATATATATATATATATATATATATATATATATATATCATACAGTGTCTGCTCAGCTTCAGGACGAATACTGCCATGAACACTACTGGCCAGTAGATGGCAGTAGAGGCCTTGAAAACTTGCCAAAACAAAATTCCAGCTAATCCATGTCTGCTACATTTAAGATGCGTGGAATTTAACAAACGCAAATAAATACAATAACAACATCTATAAACCCAGAGAATATATTCACGAGAGTTTTAGGCACTAGAGTTTAATGCTGCTGTCCGTGGAGCTTGAACAGAGTGTCTGAAATGCATTTGTCCTGTCGTGAACGTACTGAGATTACCCTATCCTACCCATAATGCACTGCTGGGCACAGCATGTCCTCACTAAAGCCTTAAAAATTAGCACATTACTTTAAAACTAAAACATATATCTGATATTTTCACTTTATCAATCAATCAACTTTTTTCTTATATAGCGCCAAATCACAGCAAACAGTTGCCCCAAGGCGCACTTTATAAAACTTCAGATGTGACAGTAATTTTAAATAACTTGTCCAAAATTAGTTTGGTTAAAATTTGAACCATAAGTTAAAAATGTATGCCTCTGGATGACTTGGGTGATATTGCCTGTGTATCAGTATGGTATTAAAGGAAATGTTTTTTTTGTGTGTGTGACCAGTTCTCCTTTGCCTGCATAGAGCAGTTTCTCCTGGAAGCAGCTCTCTTCTGTTTGCAGAGGGTAGAACTATTCATCTGTTAGGAAACTTTTAACAGGTAGGTGTTCAATGATTTTAAATTTTAAAAATGTTTGCTGCTGTTCAGCTTTGTTTACTACGTTATTGGTCTAAAAGTTATCGGACAAAAATTTATCGGAAGATAATTAGTCCGATAATGGTTTTTAAAGTTATCTAAAAAGATAATCCGATAATGAAAACATTATCTTCGATAATTATGTTGTGTGGGCCGCTGAAGAGGAGGTGCTGCTGGCCCACCACCACCAGAGGGCGCCCTGTCGAGTGCGGGCTCCAGGCACCAGAGGGCGCTGCCGCCTCACAGGAGCAGCCGGGGTGACAGCTGTCACTTATCACCTACAACAGCTGTTACCAATCATCTGATCAGCAGGGGTATATCAGCAGGACGACATCTCCACCTCTTTGCCGAGATATCGCTCTACCTAGAAGGTAATGTTCTCAGCTGACTGTGTTTTGACAGTAACCCTTTATAACTTTTTGTGCACTAAATAGCAGACATTCTTCCAACGAGAGGTGGAGGTGGTTTTTCCCGCCATACGGATTGCTGGGTGCCAACGCACCCACCTTTAACTGTTTTTGTTCCTCGCCAGCAGTACCAGATCCGACACGCGGAGGCAGTGGCCACCTGGGAGTTCGGGACTTGGCGGCTCCAGTATTCCCGGGGTTCAGTGGCGGAGGAAATCGTGTGGTTCCGGTTCTGCTTTGGACAGACGTCTCTTATCTTCGAGCCTGCCCACGTGACACATTCTTGTAAATTGACTTCTTTGTCTATTGTTGTGATCCGTTGTGTTTGTTGTGATTATTCACAACAGTAAAGTGTTGTTATTTGACTTCCTCCATTGTCCGTTCATTTGCGCCCCCTGTTGTGGGTCCGTGTTCCTACACTTTCACAACAAATTATGTGTTATTAGATTATCGGAACTGTGCCCACCACTGCTTCTTTGTTCCATGATTACTGGCTTATTGGAACTGAACTCCCATTGATCTGTTCCCACAGCTGTGGCACCACTGATCGGGCCATGATATGATGCGGTCTAGTTTTCTAGCTTAAACACTAGACCATCACCTCCCCCAAATGGCAAAACAATCTCAGTGTCGCTTGCGTGGCTCCGTAATAACAGAACAAGGTATCGAGTACTTGGGAGTATAGCGGTCGGTAGCACAAAGTCCCAGTCAGATATTGGAACTGCAAGTCCCCAGTCACATGGTGTGCCATGAATTATATGTGGACTTGGTA
Organism: Thalassophryne amazonica; assembly: GCF_902500255.1. NCBI lineage: Eukaryota > Metazoa > Chordata > Actinopteri > Batrachoidiformes > Batrachoididae > Thalassophryne > Thalassophryne amazonica. The sequence continues at coordinate 97,095,292 of NC_047114.1, forward strand.
ATTGAGTGACTTTCTCCAACCTCTGTAATGTAGTAGCATATACACTCACCGGCCACTTTATTAGGTACACCTGTTCAGCTGCTTGTTAACACAAATAGCTAATCAGCCAATCAGATGGCAGCAACTGAACACATTTAGGCATCTCGACTTGGTGAAAATAACTTGCAGACGATCACACAGAGCATCAGAATGGAGAACAAAGGGGATTTAAGTGATTCTGAATGTGGCATGGTTGTTGGGCTGACCTACTCAGATCAGCTGGTCAGAATGGGCAGACGGGTTGAATGAGCGACTACGTGATGCCATCAGGTGAATATGGACCAGCATCTCTGAGGAATGTTTCCAACACCTTGTTGAATCTCTGCCATGAAGAATGAAGGCAGTTCTGAAGGCAAAAGTGGATCCAACCTGGGACCAGCAAGGTGTACCTAATAAAGTGGCCGGTTAGTGTATATGCTCGTCCACATACAATCTTTGCAATCTTTAAAAAAGTGAAATTTTCATTCTTAAGTGTAGAACACATGATGTACACCAGCAAAGATCTCCTTTTTCAGACGTGCGTGCCAGACCACGTCAGTGTCAGAGTTTCTTTTTCCAGGTGCTCATCGTCATCTGCTGCATTTTTTCTACCTCTAAATGCCCATTTCATGGCTTGAAGTGTTTTTAAAGTGCACTCCATCCCAAGTGTTACAAATGATTATGGTAATGATATGGTAATTCTATTATAATTATCACCAATTTATTTCCATCTTTTTCTTGCACAAAATTAATTATATGGCACAAAAAGAGATACTTGGTGCCCTGAGGGGTGTTTCTGGGTGCGTACGGCATTCTGTGTCATGAAATGTACATTTTGTGTGCGGAAGTGTTGTGCATAAAATGCAGCGTGAGACATTTGGTGATCCATATTAAAGAAATATGCCTCATCTCAGAATGGCAGTGAAAAAAAAAATCAGTTTAGAGAGAAAATAATAAGAGCAGATTGATTTTGTGCTCTCTCACTTTGTAGAACCTTTGATAGGAAATGTTCATCACATCACCATCTGTTCAGACAAACACTCATTGTGTTCACTCTTTTTTTATGGGGTTTCCCCCAAACAAGCTCAATTTTCTCATTTTGTAGCAATTTGTTTTTCTGACACACCATAGAACTGAATGCTTTATTGTGTTCTTTGTAACTGGCCTCAGGGCTCTCTCTCTCTCTCTCTCTCTCTCTCTCTCTCTCTCTCTCTCTCTCTCTCTCGTGAATGAATGAAAGTGATGAACCACCCATGCATTGGAGTGACCATAAGTCTCTGTGGATCCACAGCCCCGCACCGTCCACTTTGTCCCTTGGGTGACCCTGCTTCACAAATACAGTATGTCTCAGTACATGTCTGTGTCCGTTCTCCGTCCACTGTAACAGCTCAGACACACTTTGTCATGATCCCTGTCATATGCTTTACGGTGAACTGATCAACATTCATCAGTATGACCCACTTGTTCATTGGGGCACTATTGGGCGGTACCCAGTGGACTACGGAAACGAGCACACGTCTTTGGCACTCGGTCTGTTCGGATGATCCCTGGGTATGACGGGAATGACTTAGTTTCAAATGAGCGGTTACTCGAGGCATACTAGTTGCATTGTGAGCTGTGACATTTTGACCATGTGATGCTGCTTCTCTGGGTATTGTCCAATCCACAGGTGCCTCACCAGCATCTGGGACAAAAAAACAAAACAATGCCCATGTATCTCCTGAGCCCCAAACTCTGGCCATCAAAAATTAGGCCTATCTAGGGGAAGAAAAAGTTTCAGTTTGTTGAAGCTGGCATCAAAATCTAGCACATCCCATATTCCCATAGCAGCTCATGTTAAAATGTCCAACTTCAGAGCAGAAACTAGTACAAGAAAAAAAAAAAAACCCTAACTGCTTCGTTCTGTATAACCAGTTTCACCCTCCGTGCCAACTGTGTGTGTTTGTGGGGGGGGGGGCAGTTTTCTAATTCATTGCTTTCAGACCTTTCACGTTATAAAGCTATATATAATGAGGGGCGTGGTCACTTTGAGTGACAGCTAGTGCAGCTGAGCTCTGACAGCACAGTTGTGAAGAACCGTGTCTGTTCTTAATGTGGTTTTAATGACAAATATCTGTAATAATGTGGCTTGTTGTGTGGTTAACTCTGATCTGAACTTACTAATCTGCATTCATGGGGTCCACGCAGACCTCAACACATGTTCTTATTTTTTTTCTTCAATATTATAAACATGTTTTAATTGAATTCCTTTCTTGCAGATATCTGTAATATAACTCGCTGGGATCACTGCAACTGTTAAAAAAAGAAAGACTTTGGAATATGTGGCTGATAAACCACATTTTATTTTGAAAGATTTATCTTTTTTTGAACCTGACATTTGCAGTTTCTCTGATGCAAATAACTTCAACAAAAACTGCCGTAAGAGTTCAGCAGTTATGAAAAATTGACACTAAGCTCAAAATTTTGCGGTGGAGTCCAACCAGATACCACGATGTCAAACTGGGGTCCAGGTGGACCCCATGAGACATTATAACAGCACCCACAATATTTAATTAAACGGGGTCAAAATAAGCCCCTTGTTGGGCGCCACGTGCAGCACACAACACATATCTATTTTTTGCTTAAAGGTAAATTTGTGGACACATTGTGCAACAGACGCTTCGCTGTCAGTGATGATTCGCTGTATTTTATGGTGACCCCCGCCCGATGTCATTACTTTAAACCCTCCTGCAATGCATCAATTTCTCATTAACATTTGCATACCAAATCAACAGGGGGAGTCTTTTGGCGGGGGGGGGCTCACAAACATACATTTATGCTAATTAATTGGATTGAAATGAGCCTGGAGCTTGAGATGGGGGCGGGGCCGTGAGACGCTTGAACACCCATTGAAAGCAGTTGGCGGGATGTTGGGGTGCTGTTGGCGATGCAGCGTGCATCCAGAAAGCACTTGATCTAGCTAGTTGAAGGCGGGTTTGGCGGGTGGGTACTTGATTGTGCATGTGTACTACGGGGTGTTTTGTCCCACTCGGCGTACTTACAGGTTCTGGGCCACATCCTGCCGTCACGGCTCAGCCCAGCGAAGGAAACGCACATATGGACGAGACAAGGCAACCAGCTGGCTACTGCTTTATTTTCAGCTTCTTGCATGTGGACCATATGGGCATAAATGTATGTATATATTATTTATTGAATCACTGGGAGAAATTAATTAGTTTGAACACAGGCAGAACATGAGCACAGTTATTGTGTCTTCTCACCACAGCGCATCCACTACAGATCCACATCAGGATTTGACGCCCTTCCTGATGCAGCTCCAGTTTTACCCAGATAAACAAACAGCAGGCAGAACATGAATAAAATAAATGTAGCTCCAGAAATTCCAGGACAGTCTCTGTGATTTTGTGTATGTTTGTATGTGTATTTGTTGCCTGTTATTCAGAAAAGTTTCTTTTCAGCAATAATAATAATATTTTAGCTTATTCTTGTCTACAGTGATGAAAGCTTTCTGGATGTTACCAGATTTCAGTGTTTACAGCAAACCAGCATTGCTACTGAACATCATTCTGCAGAGCGCTTGGACCTGTGGGACAGGAGCTGGACCGTCAGTACGTAGACCTGGGTTCAGTTCCCGCTCACGCTACCTATGTCTTTGGACAAGACGCTTCATCTCCATTGTTCCCGTCCACCCGCTGAAATGGGTACCAGCCTTGACTGGGGACGTCACATGTGATGAGCTGGTGTTCAGTCACGGGTGAGTCGTGAACATTGACTGTATATAAACTGGAAAAAACCTGCGTGACGTCACCCCATAGGTTTTCTATTGAAACCCAGAACAGTCCATATGAAGCCCGTGTCTGGGCCTCGCCATGTTGGCATCACTGACTTTGGCTAAGTCAAGATGAACCCATAAATGGAAATGAGGTGGAACATGGGCGGCTCCACTGTATGACAACAGACGCCAGAACACATCATTCTCTTTGAGTCTGAACCAGTTTAGCTAACAGGCTAACCTTAGTTCAGGTGTTTATTTTTTCATATTTTTGGGGACTGTGTGGTGTCTATCTATAAGGACCAAAACTGTTTTTTTTTATTTTTTTTTTTTTTTGTGCCAAGCTGTTTATTTCTCCTCTAAAGTTGGACATTCTAACATGGACTTCTATGGGAATATGCTCTGTTGGGAGCCAGCCTCAATTGGCCAGTCAAAGAACTGCAACTTTTTCTTCTTCCGGGTGGAGTTTCATCTGAGACCACAGAAGTTTATCACTTGTTCGTAAACTCTTAAACGTATGTTTCACACAATGGCTTCTTCTGTTTCTTCTTTTTACTTTTTTCACCTTCTCTTTCTCTTCTTTTATCTCATGGCGAAGGGGGACAATTTGACTATTGATGGATTACAGCAGTACACACCAAATAATGGCAGCTCTGACCAACAGTAAAAGTTGATTTCAAACACTTTAGCAGTGTCTGCAGTTAGCATGGTTGTACCTATATGCTAATACTAATAGTCAGTGGTTGGTATTTTCTTTAACACAGTCAATCATTGGAGCTGAAAGTCAGAACTTTACAGGTCATGATGATACGATATTATTGGACTGCTTATGAAAGAACATTTTAATCACAGTTAGCATTAGCATATGTGTGCACAGTAGTTTCTGCATGTTTTAATCACCTTAGTATCCCCTGCTGGGATGCTATGCCACAAGGTGATTTGAGGTATAATTTAAATAATGGCTCATAAAATGGTTGTTCAGCTGCAACAATTTTTAGTACACATTCTGCCAATATGTGTTGTGCCTTTTGCTTTTTGGTTTTTGAATTGCTAAAGCATTTGGTCACAGTATTGAGCCTGACCTGCTGGAGGTTTCTTCCTGTAATCAAACACTGAGGAAGTTTTTCTTTCCTGTTTCCATGGAGTTTGCTCATGGGGTGGGTAACAGCTAGATCGGGGGTCACTGACCCTGCTCCTGGAGATCAGCTGCCCTGCATGTTCTTCAGCTTTTCCTGCTCCACCCACTGCTGATTAAGATCCTGTGTCCATATAGCATTTTTCTCCCCAGCGGAAAAGCGCTGAGAGTATCCATAAGTACTTCATCCCAACTGTTTCAGCATTTTCAGTGGGGGTTTTAAAAAAGGTCTGAGTGTGATTTCATTCTATGATACCAATAAACAGCCAACTATTAGCTGATAATGTACAGTGATTAAAAAGTACTCACCCTCAGCAAGGACCAACCATCTGTTCAGTCTGCTGACACAGATCAGTTTTTTTTTTTTTTTTTTCTGTTGTGATACATTTTGAGTAACAAATTGGCAAAAATGAACCTCTTGTCATGATTTCAGAAGGATTGAACCCAAAACTGCAGACGGAGACAAACAGGAGTAAAAGGTAAAACATTTATTTGCCAAATCTGAGGTTGATGATGAGAGTCCAAAACTGCTGAAAAATCCAAATGAACAGGACAAAAGAGGAGAGTTGTTGCTGCTGTTGGCGGTGGCAGGACAAGAGATGAGCAAATACAGAACTAATTACCAACAGGAACAGAACAAATCAGAATAACCCAGTGAAGTGAAGGCAGAACAGTCACAAACTTAAACTGTGACATGAAAGGAGATGTGACAGGTGTGATGATTGTGATGAGACACAGCTGTGAAGGAACACCAAGTGACAGGGCCACGCCTGCAAACACACACGGGGACTGACAGGGACAAATGTCAAAACACAAAGACCCCTGGGGTGAGTAGAACCTAAAACAAACCGTGAATAATACCAAAAACTAAGAACATAACTGAGGAAGAAAGGCTACAGTGTGAAGGAAAGGAAACCACAACAACTGACAGACAGGACACAAGACAAGGACAGGGGACAGACAACATCCCTCCTCCTGGTTGCCTGAAAAGGTGCAGAAGTGACATCACAGCGTCTGTTTGAAAAGTTCAGGGATTTTCAACTTAAAAGTGCTCATAGCAGACACAAAAAAGAGAAGGTGGCTGATTATTACTGCAAATGCTCTACTCACATTTAGAGCAGTTGAGAAAAGACACCCAAAAAATAAAATGCTCTATGGACACGGCATCTTAGTCAGGTGTACTCAACCAGTCACATGCTAGGAACCACCAGGATGATTAATCAGTTGCGGCTGCAGTAGGTACACATTAGATGACCCCTGATCTAGACTTTAGGAGTCTATATTACAGCTATTAGTCCTCTAATCAAAGAAATTATTAACCAGTCACTCAAATCCGGTCAGGTTCCTCCAGCTCTCAAATCAGCCATTATTCGCCCTTATCTCAAAAAACCCTCACTCGACCCGAAAATCCTGGCTTATTACTGCCCTGTCTCAAACCTGCCGTTCCTTTCCAAAGTCCTGGAAAAAGTCGTATCAGTTCAACTCCATGATCACCTCCACACCCATAACCTATATGAAATATTTCAGTCTGGTTTCCGCTCAGCACATAGCACAGAAACAGCCCTGGTCCGCATCATGAACGACCTTCTCATGACTGCGGACCAGGGCTCACCATCTCTCCTCCTCCTACTGGATCTATCAGCCGCTTTTGACACCATTGACCACACCATCCTGCTCCACCGCCTCAACACTGAAATAGGACTCACTGGCACAACTCTCAACTGGCTTCGCTCATATCTCACGAACAGGACAGAATGTGTTACACTCGGACAATCCAAATCCAAAACCCATACTGTCAGCTGTGGAGTGCTACAAGGGTCCGGCCTTGGTCCAACCCTTTTTACCATCTACATGCTCCCCCTTGGTCAAATCATCCATAAATACAAGATTTCATTTCATTGCTACACAGACGACACACAGTTATACATCAAAATGGACTCCACACTCCCCTCAGCTCTGCCGTCTGCCTTTCAGGCTTGCCTGGAGGAGATAGAGGCATGGATGACTGATAACTTTCTGAAACTAAACACTGACAAAACTCAAGCCATCCTCATCGGTACCCCACATCAAACCCAGTCCTCCTCCCTCACCACTATTCCCATTCTCTGCCACAACATTCCCCTGTCCACCTCCGTCACAACCTTGGAGTCAGATTTGACCCACATCTCACCTTTGACACTCACATCCGCCACCTATGCAAAGTCTCCTTCCATCACCTCAAAAACATAGCCAAGCTCCGCCCCTCCCTTTCCCAACCAGATGCTGAGAGGTTTGGTCCATGCTTTTGTCTCCTCCAGGTTGGACTATTGCAATGCCCTCCTCGTCGGGACCCCTGGTAAAAACCTGCAAAAGCTGCAGCACATCCAGAACTGTGCTGCCCGGGTCCTGATGAGGAGGCGCAACTTTGACCACATCACCCCTGTCCTCAGATCCCTCCACTGGCTGCCCATCAAATACAGAATAGAGTACAAACTCTGTCTCCTGACTTATCAGTGCATGCACGGAACCGCCCCTGCCTACCTCAGTGAACTCCTCACCCCACACACCACCCCAAGATCTCTCCGCTCCACCACCTCCTCACACTGCCTTCACCAACCCAGGACCAGACTCTCCACCATGGGAGACAGGGCCTTCCAGGCAGTGGCCCCTCGGCTCTGGAACTCCCTCCCAGAGACCCTGAGGGCCCCACAAAGTGTGGAGGCCTTTAAAAAAGGCCTAAAGACATTGTTATTTCAAAAGGCCTTTTAGATATCTTATCGTTTGAAATGGTTTCTACAAAATCTGTTTTTTGAAATCTGTTTTAATTCTGTTTTTAAATCCTTGCTGTAGCACTTTGAGATTTCTTTGAAATGTAAGGTGCAATACAAATAAAATGTATTATTATTATTATTATTATTATAGTGCTTTGAGGTGACCTATGATTTGGTGCTGTGAAAATAAATTGAACTAACATTAGCAGTTGATGCTCATGATTGGCGTGGTGGCGTGTGCTAGCAGGATTACATACGGTAATGTTAACTGTGATTACCATTCCTTTGATATGGCTCTTCGGTAGTCCAAGGCGCTATGTTAACATGATGGTGTCACATTTTGAAAACCAATTCCACATTATCAATTTACTGTTTTATTGCTAATAAAACAACTGGCACGGGGTGCTTTGAAAGCAAGCTGCTGATTTTTAGGAAGATGCTAGTTGTGCGTTATTGACATTGGAAAATATGAGATGTGGCGCTGTAGTTTAAGCTAATGTGATGAAATTTCAAACCTGAGGAAGACGTCTCTGTGACGCATCAAACCGCTGAGTTTAGCTGGAAGACAAAACGTTGTCTGAAATATGGTGTGTTACATACTGACGGCTAAACAAACCACTTTGCTCTCTTTGGCTAATCAGACTCATTTTGAAAATTCTGTGACACACATTTATTATGCTACAGTTTTTTTCCCTTCATTAAAGTGCAATCAGCAGCACTGGGTTGATAAACGGGCAAACGGGAGCTGATCCGTAATCCTGCTCTTCGGTTTCATCCTGGGAACAATTGTCCGTCACTGCTGCAAGATAATTTGATGTTATCTTGAATAAACTCAGTTTATCGTGGTGTTTGGACATGTAGCATCACCAAACGTTTGTTGTGTGTGTGTTTGTGTGTGTGTCGGTGCTGAGAAGACGGCTGAGGTGTCATGCCTTTGCTCTCAGCTGAAGGCCTGTTGGAACTGACGTGCCTCTTCCTCCAGCGTTCCTGTCGCCTCATCTTGTTGTAAATTGGAGTTGGGAGCGAAGCTGATGATAAATTTCTACTTTGTATGCAGATGTGCTCAAGCAAGCGGTATCAAAGTGGAGAGCTGCACTCAAGGCAAACATTAGATTGTGATGCTGACTGTCTGATGAAGTGAGGTTACAAAAACAAACCAAACTCCTGCTCACTGATAATGGCTGCATGCCGTCACCGCGCCGTCACTGCCGTGTGAAGCAACCAGCTATTTCTGCTAAAAGCCTTTTTCCTCCCACTGACACAACACAAAGTGAGAGTGCAGGCTCGGCTATTATTAGAGAGCTTTGCTTCAAACTGTGCTGGAAAGTGACGTGATCCACCTGGAACACATCTATCTCTGAGCCCACAAACCCCAGAGTGTACTATCACACAGCCTTAGAGGACGCTGTAATACTACCTGTGGGCATGGGGACAGTAAGGCCTACAGCAGTCTGACATTTGACCCAATGACCTTAACCTTTATCCAAATCAGTGATCTCTGGCTGACCTTGCCAGGACAATCTAAAGTTTGGTCAAACTCAGTCAAAGGACCTGGGAGGAGCAAGCCAACAAACAGGCAGACATGACGATGGTCTCAATGATTGACCTGCCTGGGCACCTCTGGCCCACCTCCATATCTGTGCCACATTTGGTGCAAATGTGAGTAAAAAACTTAAACTTAGACATTTGACCCCAATATCCTTAACCCCAATGATTGACCTTTGGCAAATTTTGCCTTCCTGGGCAACTCTGGAACCCAACTCCATATATGCGCCAAGTTTGGTACAAATTGTAGTGAAACATCTAAATTTGTAACTTTGATCCCAATGACCTTGATCCCAATAATTGACTTTTGGCAAATTTGACCTTACTGGGTAATTCTAGAACTCACCTCCACATGTGTATCATGTTTGTTGCAAATTGGTGTGAAAAAATGTAAGATTGTAACTTTGACCCCGATGATTGACCTTTGGTCAGTTTGATCTCTCCTGGGCAGTTCCAGGACCTGCTGATGTATATGTGCCAAATTTGGGGGATGTCGGACTGAAAATCAACATTTTGACCTTGGACCCCAATAACCTTGTATTTCTCAAAACAAACCATTTTAAGGGCATTTCTGGGGCTGACCATCAATGTACATATCAAGTTTGATCAGCCATAGGACCTTGGGGGGGTAGAGGAACAGATTGACATCTGTCACATCTTCGTATGATATCGTCCTGGAAGGTTTGACATATTGACATTCAGCTGGGAATCAACACAAGACTAAGTGGGTGTTAATTTTGCGAGGGATTCAAGATGCCACGTGGGCGAAATGTGTCTCCACCCAGTTGGCTGAGTCCAAAGGGAGGCTTCCAGAGAACATCACCAGACGTCTGAACCACCTCACACTGGTTCTATTTTGAGCTCCTTCTTGATGTCAGAACCCTTTATCCTGTCTAAAGGTCAGACCAGCCACCAACTGAAGGAAACTAATTTCTGCCGTTTATGATCTCATTCTCTCTTTCACTATCCAAAGTTCATAACCATAAGTCAACTGATATAGTGACCCAATTCATGCTGTTTTTGTTGGGGGCAGAGCTGGTGTTCTATTTTCATTCGGCTCATGAGAACCGAAGACACTGAAATGATCTAGTGGTTAAGCGGTGGACTTGAAAACAGAGGATCCACGGTTCAAATCCTTGCCAGACTACCGCCATAGCTGGTACCCATTTATAGTTGGGTACCTGACTTTACTTTACTGGCTGGGACAAAACAGATACTCATCTTGTCCAAGAATGAAAATGCGTAAGTTGACTGAGACTCGAACCAAGGTATACATATTTGGAGATCAACTCCTTACACCACTGAGCTACCTGCAGTGCTTGTGTTCAAATCTTGAGCTGTGGTTAGTGTGTTCATATGCAGTCATGCTAACTGTGGATGACGCTAACTGTAGTTAGCACTAACATTACATTAAGCGTCGCTGGCATCAGGGTTCTGGCTAGGGCCATTTTAGTGCCGGGTAAATTATGTGTTAGCGGCCCCTGGATCCATGGCCCCCCCGAAGCCATATTGGTTTTAGACACATTGAACGCAAGAATAATAAACAAAAAATTAAATTTATGTTGTAATATATGTAAGATCAAAGTTATTTTTTGCATGTTTCTGTCAGTCTAAGTTATTAAATTATATAACATTGAAAATATTATAATATTTAATGGACATAGCATTTAGTCTCTTCTTCAAAAATGACACACAGTAGTTTTTAATCTAGTTAAGCAGGCAGTTTTTCTGTCATCCTGACAGTTTTTTTTTTATAATTTGTGTTGTGAAAGTGTAGGAACACGGACCCACAACAGGGGCACAAATGAACGGACAATGGAGGAAGTCAAATAATAACACTTTACTGGGACCTCGTAGTACCATATCACCCCAATAGAGCGCTTCGCTCTCAGACTGCAGGCTTACTTGTAGTTCTTAGGGTTTGTAAGAGTAGAATGGGAGGCAGAGCCTTCAGCTTTCAGGCTCCTCTCCTGTGGAACCAGCTCCCAATTCAGATCAGGGAGACAGACACCCTCTCTACTTTTAAGATTAGGCTTAAAACTTTCCTTTTTGCTAAAGCTTATAGTTAGGGCTGGATCAGGTGACCCTGAACCATCCCTTAGTTATGCTGCTATAGACGTAGACTGCTGGGGGGTTCCCATGATGCACTGAGTGTTTCTTTCTCTTTTTGCTCTGTATGCACCACTCTGCATTTAATCATTAGTGATCGATCTCTGCTCCCCTCCACAGCATGTCTTTTTCCTGGTTCTCTCCCTCAGCCCCAACCAGTCCCAGCAGAAGACTGCCCCTCCCTGGGCCTGGTTCTGCTGGAGGTTTCTTCCTGTTAAAGGGGAGTTTTTCCTTCCCACTGTGGCCGGGTGCTTGCTCACAGGGGGTCGTTTTGACCGTTGGGGTTTTACATAATTATTGTATGGCCTTGCCTTACAATATAAAGCGCCTTGGGGCAACTGTTTGTTGTGATTTGGCGCTATATAAAAAAAATTGATTGAAATTGATTGTGAAGAAGCACAACCAACACGGCGAATTACAATTATAGATAAATAGTCAATTCACAAAAAATGTGTCATGTGGGCAGGCTCGAAGATAAGAGACGTCCGTCTAAAGCAGAACCGGAACCACACAATTTCCTCCGCCACCGAACCCCGGGAATACTGGAGCCGCCAAGTCCCGAACACCCAGGTGGCCACTGCCTCCGCTTGTCGGATCTGGTACTGCTGGCGAGGAACAAAAACAGTTAGATGTGGGTGCGTGTGCACCCGGCAACACGTATGGTGGGAAAACCACCTCCACCTCTCGTCGAAAAAAGAAACAGAGTATCTGCTGTCCAAACACACACAAGCAACAGATATTTCTGTTATAAACACGGTCAGCCGAGAATATTACCTCCTTGGTAGAGCGATATCTCGGCAAAGAAGTGGAGATGACGTCTTGCAGATATACCGCTGCGAATCAGCTGATTGGTAACAGCTGTCGTAGGTGACAGCTGTCACCCCGGCTGCTCCTGTGAGGTGGCAGCGCCCTCTGGTGCCTGGAGCCCGCACTCCAGGCAGGGTGCCCTCTGGTGGTGGTGGGCCAGCAGTACCTCCTCTTCAGCGGCCCACACAACAATTTGAGTGGGATTGCATTACTTTTTCTTTTTAAACAATATGACACCTAATTACCTTGTTTGAACAAGAGCTGAACCTGGATTGATTTGTCAAACCTGCTGTTTTCAGTTAAAAACTTTGTGAATAAGTTTTCCTTTCCTTTCACTGACACTGTGCCCCTCCCCTCCTCCTCCGCTCTCTCTCGCTCTCTCTCTGTGTGCCCCCCCCCAGCGTCTGTTGTTTTTCAAACTCTGAGCTTTTTGGAAACACGAAGCCTTTCAGCTGTAAAATAAACCAAATTACTGCATGGATCGTCAGATATGGATGCAGTAGGACCTGGATTAATTTTAATTAATTTTTATAGCATTTTTTTTTTCCTTCGGATCAGAGCAGAGACGCTGTTTCCAGCTGCTCCCGTTCACAGCTCTGTGGCCACGGAACGCGCTGACTCTGATCTCTGCTGTTTGCGATTTGATACGAAGAAAATTAGAAATATATTTCTTATTACTTTAATTATTGGTTTAAATAAGCTTGAAATACGACCGAATTGGTACAATTTCAGCAGCATTTCAGTTAATTGTTCAGCAGAAATTCTGTGCTGTGTAGCACATCCAATTTGACCCTGAGAGCCTGGAGGAAATTTTCAGTATCGGGTGGGGCCGCCCGGCACCGCCCCGCCCACTGTGGCTAGAGTCCTGGTTGGCATCATCCGCTGGCACGTGTTGCTTTACTACATATGGGCCACAGCATTAGCATATGTAGTCTCACTATCTGTGGATGACACAAACCATTATGTTAATTGTGGATGGTAGTATCCATGGCTCACATTATCATACATGCACACCGGTTTACTAATTATGGGCTGTACCTTTAGCATATACAACCATGCTAACCATGGAGGACAAACCCCTAACACACTAACCTTTACATTAATTACGGTTGGCGATATCTACAACTACCAGGATCTCATATACGAGGGCTGTCAATAAAGTATAGGTCCTTTTTATTTTTTTCAAAAACTATATGGATTTCATTCATATGTTTTTACGTCAGACATGCTTGAACCCTCGTGCGCATGCGTGAGTTTTTCCACGCCTGTCGGTGACGTCATTCGCCTGTGAGCACTCCTTGTGGGAGGAGTCGTCCAGCCCCTCGTCGGAATTCCTTTGTCTGAGAAGTTGCTGAGAGCCTGGCGCTTTGTTTGATCAAAATTTTTTCTAAACCTGTGAGACACATCGAAGTGGACACGGTTTGAAAAATTAAGCTGGTTTTCGGTGAAAATTTTAACAGCTGATGAGAGAATTTGAGGTGATACTGTCGCTTTTTTTTTTTTTTATATTTATTTCATTCATTTAAAAGAAAAACAGAAAAGCAAAAAACAAAAGCACCACAATACCAGAATGAAAAGGAGCAGAAAGAAGAACAGGTCTTATGATTTCTGCCCCTTTTAACAATACAATCTTTCAATATACAGCATCATAGTCAACATTATTTAACAGACTGCATTTCTTTAACTTGTCACATACCACTGACCCATTTCATAATTATGACCATTAATTAATAGATTACATCACTGACAGGTTACATTTAAACTTAAGACACTCCAAACATTATTAACAGTTTACTTTTTCTTTTTTTTTGACTTTCTTGCAGCCCACTGACTTACTTCATAGTTTCATACTTACTTAATACATCTAATTTAATATGTTTTTTAAATAATTTAAGCGACCTTAATTCTTTAATTTCTTTATTAAGATTGTTCCATAATTTGACACCATTTACTGCAATACTCCTTTCCTTTACTTTGGTTCTAAATCTTGTTTTTTTAAAGACTTCTATTCCTTTCAGTTTATAACTACTTACTCTTTTTTCAAACATATTTTGAATGTTTGTTGGTAAAGTATTTTTATTAACTTGGTACATCGTTTGTAATATTTTCAAATCGACTAAATCATGAAATTTAAGTACCCTATACTTAATAAACAATGGATTAGATGGATCTCTAAAACCACTGTTACTAATCACTTTTAAAGCTCTTTTCTGCAAAATAAATAAAGGTTGTATATAGGTTGTATATGTTGATCCCCAGATTTCTACACAGTAAGTTAAATATGGGACAATCAATGAATTGTACAATGTTAATAAACCATAACTATTTAATGAATATTTTACTTTATGCAAAACAGCAATGGCTTTTGCTATTTTTCCTTTTATGTAAATTATGTGTGACTTCCATGTAAGATCTTCATCAATCATGACTCCTAAAAATTTCATTTCTTTTACCCTTTGTATATCCATTCCATCTATTTGTAATGACACATTATTTTTTTTCGCTCTATCATTAAACAATATGAAATTTGTCTTATTAATATTTAGTGACAATCTGTTTATATCAAACCAATGTTTAACTTTTTCCAACTCTGTATTTATCACTTGTGCTACTTCCTGTATATCTGATCCAGAGTAAAACAGCGTTGTATCATCAGCAAATAAAATGCTGCCAAGCACATTGGATACATTCACAAAATCATTGATATACAAAATAAACAGTTTGGGTCCAAGTACCGAACCTTGTGGTACTCCATAAATAATGTTACACAATTCTGATTTGGTATTATTTATCTGAACAAACTGTTTTCTATTTTCTAAGTAGCTTTTTACCCACTGATATGCAACACCTCTTATTCCATATTGTTGTAACTTGTGGAGCAATCTTGAGTGGTCTATAACATCAAAAGCCTTTTTCAGGTCAATAAAAATACTTACAAAATAATCCTTGTTATCTATCGTTGTTGATATTTTCTCTATTAGTTCCATAATTGCCATAGCTGTCGAATGTTTTGTTCTGAATCCATACTGAGCATTATTTAAAATATGATGTTTCTCAATAAATTTATCCAATCTTGTTACAAAAACTTTTTCCATAATTTTAGAAAACTGTGGAAGCAATGATACTGGCCTGTAATTAGAAAAATTATGTTTGTCTCCATTTTTATATAATGGGACTACCTTAGCAATTTTCATTTCATCTGGAAAAACCCCAGTTGACAGAGACAGATTACAAATATAAGTAAATGGTTCAATAACAATTTCTATTATACTTTTTACAGTCATCATGTCTAAATCTTCATGGTCAGTTGATCTTTTGCTTACACAGTTTTTTACAATATTTCTTATTTCATCTTTTTCCACATTGTCCAGGAAAATACTATTGACCGTATTTACCAATGTACATAATTTATCTTCTATTATTGGTTTATTTCCCACCAGACTTGACCCTACATTTGAAAAATAATCATTAAACCCATTTGCAACTTCTTTTATATCATATATCTCTTTATTTTCCTTAACAAAGTAATTTGGAATAGTTTCTTTCGTTCCATCACTATCAATCACACTTTTTATAATTCCCCATGTTACCCTCATATTATCTTTACTCTTATTTAGTTTTTCACTGTAATAATCTTTTTTTGTTTCCTAATTATTGTTAATAGTTTATTTTATATTTTTTGTATTTATGTTCTGATTCCTTTGTTTGCAATTTTAAAAAGCACCTGTATAAATAGTTTTTCTTTGCACAAGCATTTTTTATTCCCTTTGTCAGCCATGGTTTATTTACTCTTTTCTTACTAATTTCAATTAATTTACAATTTTTATTGTATGATTTCATCAATATTTTCATAAATGAGTTATATGCTACATTAACATCACTGACATAAACTTCTTCCCAGTTTTGATTTTTAAGGTCATATTTTAATGCCTCTAAGGCTTTTACTGACTTATCTCTTTTAAAGTTTATATCAGTTTTTTTGTTGTACCTATTTTTATATTTAAATATTGAAAAAATTGGTAAATGGTCGCTAATATCTGTCATGAAGATCCCATTCTTGATAATTTCATCTGTTCTGTTTGTAAATATATTATCAATTACCGTTGCACTTTGCGATGTAATTCTGGTTGGTTTTGTTATCAAGGGGAATAACCCCAAACTATACATTGAATTCACAAAATCACTTAATCTTTGGCAGCTGGAGCTTTCTATGTTAATATTAAAGTCCCCACACATAAAAAGCGTTTTGTTTTTAATTTGATGGAATAATTCAATTATTTTATCTGTAAATTTTAAGGACTTCCCACGGTGCGAGACGTCGCGCAGCGCTCCCAGGCACTGTCGTCAGCCTGTTTCAAGCTGAAAACCTCCACATTTCAGGCTCTATTGATCCAGGACGTCGTGAGAGAACAGAGAAGTTTCAGAAGAAGTCGGTTTCAGCATTTTATCCGGATATTCCACTGTTAAAGGAGATTTTTTTAATGAAAGACGTGCGGACGGGTCCGCGCGTCGGGACGCAGCCGGCGCGGTGTGGCGGCACAGGAAAAACACCTCCGTGATGATAACCATTTGTAAAATCCAGGCGGCTTTTGATGGCTTTCAGTGGAGTGAGTATATGAGAAATTGTTTAACAGCTGGACATGTTCCAACTTGTCTTTAAGGCTTCCAACAGAGGTGTTTTTCCTGTGGCGGAGCGTCGCGGTGGCTGCGAGCCAATGCTGCAATCCGCCCGCACGTCTTTCATTAAAAAAATCTCCTTTAACAGTGGAATACCCGGATAAAATGCTGAAACCGACTTCTTCTGAAACTTCTCTGTTCTCTCACGACGTCCTGGATCAATAGAGCCTGAAATGTGGAGGTTTTCAGCTTGAAACAGGCTGACGACGGCGCCTCAGAGCGCTGCACGACGTCTCGCTCTGTGGGAAGTCCTTAAAGCAACAGTATCACCTCAAAATCTCTCATCAGCCGTTAAAATTTTCACCGAAAACCAGCTTAATTTTTCGAACCGTGTCCACTTCGATGTGTCTCACAGGTTTAGAAAAAATTTTGATCAAACAAAGCGCCAGTCTCTCAGCAACTTCTCAGACAAAGGAATTCCGACGAGGGGCTGGACGACTCCTCCCACAAGGAGTGCTCACAGGCGAATGACGTCACCGACAGGCGTGGAAAAACTCACGCATGCGCACGAGGGTTCAAGCATGTCTGACGTAAAAACATATGAATGAAATCCATATAGTTTTTGAAAAAAATAAAAAGGACCTATACTTTATGGACAGACCTCGTACATGCTGGTTTACTAATTGTGGGCCACAACATTAGTATACACGGTCATGCTACCTGCATGTGATGCTAACCATAACATGCATTGGATCTGTCGTTAGCATTATTGTATGTCCATGCTGATCTACTAAATATGAGTCGTATCATTAACAAACGTGGTCATGTTAACCATAGGTGAGGTTAACTGTAATGTTTATTGTGGTTGTTATAATCTGTGGTTGGAATTATTGCATATACATGCTGGTTTACTCATTGTGGCTATAACACTAGCATACACGGTCATGCTAACTGTATGTGATGCTAACCATAAAATTCATTGCATCTGTATTTGGCATTATTGTATATCCATGCTGGTCTACTAAATATGGGTTGTATCATTAGCATATGTGGTCAGTACAGACAGCACTGCACTTTATATCCAGTGATCATGAAGATGGATAAAAAGATAAAAATCATGTCGTGTCACAGTCTTACACTGCTTGGAAATGCATTAGCATTGTCCCAGTTCTTCGCAGTACTGACGCGAGTCATTGAAGGACAGCGGGACCTTTTCATAATGCTGTTCTTACAGTGATTGGCCCCCGTGCGCTGTGATGAATCAACTCTCCCTTTGGGATGAAATTACATGTTGTGTGTCGAGCTGAAGCAGACTATTATGCTGTGAGTACACCAAATCTTCTGCTATCTCCAAGGAATGCTAATCATTCTGCTATTGGATTTTTTTCCAGTGATGCCTGCCATTAATCCTCACCACAGCCTTGTGTGATGAAACTGCAGCGCTCTTTTGAACGTAATTAACTCCCATGATCGTTTTTGAACCTTTCTGTATTGAGTGCTCTGATCGATAGAAATTACACCAGACTATAGCGACTATTTAATGAACCCACAAGTGTCAATTAATGTTGAGAAGCTTTTCGGTGCACTTTCTTTTCATGTCCATTAGCCCAGGTTTCTTTTTTTAAAGCCCTTCTTCTGGGCCAGTGCTTTGGAAATGAACAAATTTCGAAGGAGTGACAATAGACTGAACCTTGTCGTGATTAGCGGCATATTGGACCTGTATTCCAGTGATGGTAGGTCTGGTTATTTCCTATGGGAAAGTATTTTTTGGCCCAAGAGAGCAGGTTGTACGCTTGTAATAAATTAGACCACTTATGGGATTCTCTCTCTGGTTTCTCAAACAGCTTTTTATGTTTAAGCGTGTTCACTGATGCCTAGTCAGATTTTAAATGTATTTAGGCAGGCCTGGGGGCATGAGATTGTGCCACGTCTACCACACTATGGAACCACCTCAGGTCTTATATGGCAGACAAACAGTTCATCCCCACCTTTTCAAAGTAGTCATCTATCTGCTGCAACCAGGTGAAACCTGGGCATGTCAATTTCAATTCAGTTTCAATTTATTCAATTTATATCACACCAGATCATGATAACGTCGCCTCAAGGCGCGTCACATAAAAACAGTTCAAAAACTATATAAAATAATAAAAAACACAACGTAAAATAAAATTAAAACAAAAAAATTCACAATAAAACACAATAAAGAGTAAAAGAACTTAAAAGAATTAAAAAATGATGCTAGCCAATAAAACTGGGTAAAAAGATGTGTCTTTAGTCTTAAAAGTCTCCATAGAATCTGAAAGTCTCACTGAGGCTGGGAGAGCGTTCCACAAAACAGGAGCACGGTACAAAAAGGCTCTCTGTCCCGCAGACCTTTTCCTCGCCCTTGGGACACAGAGCAGTCTTGCGTCCCATGAACGCAAAGCCCGGGCCGGTACATAAGGTTTAACTAAATCAGCCAGATAGGCCGGTGCCAGTCCATGAACAACTCTATAGGCCAATAGCAAAACCTGAAAATCCAACCTCGCGGAGATGGGTAGCCAGTGAAGGGTTGCCAAAATGGGGGTAATATGATCAAACCTTCTGCTTTGTGTCAAGAGTCTGACAGCAGCATTTTGAACTAGGTAAAGACCCCTAGTACTGGACTGCGGCAAACCAGAAAATAAAGCATTACAATAATCCAATGTAGCAGAGATAAATACATGTATCAAAGTCACATCATCAGCCGTAGACAGGATGGGACGAATCCTCGCCATATTTCGCAAATGGAAGAAAGCAGTCCTCATGATGTCTCTAATGTGGAGGTCAAAAGACGACGTAGGATCAAAAATTACCCCAAGGTTGTAGTAGAGAAGCTTGAATCTTCAACTGGACTGGGTTGCTTGACGCGAGGGACGTTTCGCTTCAAATCGCAGAAGCTTCCTCAGCTAAAATTCTTGCTCTGGTGGTCTGACTTCTGTCTTGACTCTTGTAGAGAAGAATAATCAAGAAGTCACAAAAGCTGGAGTTTTAAACCTAACCAGACCCCTCCTACCGAGAGGCAGACTGCTATAGGCTGGTGACTAAACAATAGCTCTAATTAGCACCTATTGTGCTCTAGTTAACACTCTCCTAATGACAGGGCAGCTGTCCCTCTCCTGATGGCTCCCTTGATGACTCTGCTGATGACGTGAATGACTCATTACCATGAACAAAAGACTGAAACTGCTTTGACCTGAGTACCCCATTGTAAACAGGGGATAAAGCATGTCTCAGACCCCCTCCCCGGTTAAGGCTAGGTTTCAAACGTTTCACAAAGAATGCCTCCTTGACCCCTCTCAAGGAGGCATTCTTTGTGAAAAGTTTGAAGGGGGTGGGGGTCTGAGACATGCTTTATCCCTGTTACAATGGGGTACTCAGGTCAAAGCAGTTTCAGTCTTTTGTTCATGGTAATGAGTCATTCATGTCATCCGCAGAGTCGTCAAGGGAGCCATCAGGAGAGGGACAGCTGCCCTGTCATTAGGAGGTGTTAACTAGAGCACAATAGGTGCTAATTAGAGCTATTGTTTAGTCACCAGCCTATAGCAGTCTGCCTCTCGGTAGGAGGGGTCTGGTTAGGTTTAAAACTCCAGCTTTTGTGACTTCTTGATTATTCTTCTCTACAAGAGTCAAGACAGAAGTCAGACCACCAGAGCAAGAATTTTAGCTGAGGAAGCTTCTGCGATTTGAAGCGAAACGTCCTCGCGTCAAGCAACCCAGTCCAGTCGAAGATTCAAGCTTCTCTACTATGGAAACCACCTGGACAACTGAGAGCCTACACAGAAATACCCCAAGGTTCCTCAATTTGTCCATATGATGTATAACACACAAACCCAATCTAAGCGTTAGCTGGTCAAAATTGATGCCGATGTCTCACTGAACCAAGAACCTTCATTTCAGTCTTATCAGAGTTTAAAAGTAGGAAGTTAATAGACATCCAACTTCTCACTGATGCAAGGCAATCTTTAGATTTTATTTGACTGAGATTACCAGCACTTATCTGCATGTACAAATGAGTATCATCAGCATAGCAATGAAAGGCAGTCCCAAAAAGCTGCAGTATATTGCCCAAGAGGTGCTACATACACAATGTCTTTGGCCTTCTCCAGCCACTGACGTCCTCAACACCAAGGGACCTACGTGCTGGACTGCACCCAGAGAAAAGTATCACATGGTCAGAACATAGAGCTGATGTTCCCTCATGATGCAAGTGGTACTGCTCATCACAGACTCCCAAAGTAACCCTTCATTTGATGTAAAGTCATTCCAACGACACCCAATTCAATTTCAATTTATTAATTTATATAGCGCCAAATCACGACAAAGTCGCCCCAAAGTGCTTCACATAATTCACAACAACACAAATTAATCTAAAATCAAAATTAAAAGCAAGAAAAGCACAGTTAAAAGATAAAACACAGTAGAATAAAAAGAAATTACAAAGCAGACACATTAAAAAATTAATGATAAGACAGTCTAAAAAAGTGGGTCACCCAAGGATCCCCTGAAGAGAACTACCACGAAAGACCTCTTGTAGCCAACATGAAAAACCCCAGGACCCTCGAGACTTGGGCCTTTGTTCTCCTGCAACAATATTGGCATCACCAAACACCTCTGTCCAGTGACCTCTTGACCCATAAACTCTTCCCAGACGTCTCTTGATCTCAAAGGCAGAAGACCCAGACAGACAAATGCCACTGTCAAGATAAGTGAATGTTGCTGCAAGGTTAATTAAGGGGTGTTGCATCACCGCTTATACAGATTCATGGTGGAGCTTCACAGAGAAGGGTTTTCTTAAAACAAGGGCGTGAAATTACAGATACAGTTTTACCAGAAGGCACAATGTAGACTCAGACTGTTACATGTTATATTCGTGTTTTGTTTCAAAGTGTTATCTCAGTTTGGAAGATGTTTTTGATGTTGTTGAACTCTTATATTTTGAAGTGTTGTAGTCGCTTCAGGCCACGGTACCATTGTCCCGTTTGACTTCTCTGCCTGTTACTGGTTGCTGTGTTTTGTAGTTCTGTGAAATATGATCTAACTTGGCAGATCACAAACCAAAAAAATGTGAACCAACACTGACAACAGTGTGTTTTCTCGCACTCGGAATGAATGTTAGTTTTTGATACGTGGTCCTTAATCCGACCTGCCACACTAGGTGAATGTTAGAGTCAGATTTTTGTTATTTTGGAAGCGTCTGACTCTTTACACTTTGTGTGTGTCACAATAAGAGCCTCCTCTGATGTTACGATTAGTGTTGGCTTTTAATGTGAAATATCAACAGGAAATAGTTTCATTTCTACTTAATCTTGATCTTTATACTGTCACATCGTTCTGTTCTACTTTCATTGTTATATTATGACTGCGTGAATTGTTTTGCTCATGTTAAATTATAAATATGAAGATCAGAACACAATGGTTGGGTTTTTCTTAAAAAAAAAAAAAAAAAAAAAAAACTCTGGAAAGAATCAGTCCGCTTGTTAACCTGCGCGTGAAAGTCAAACCGCCTCCGAACAGCGTGTTGTCACGTTTTCCATCTGCAAACGTGCCTCCAGACCAAATGCTGTCTGTTTTTATTCACTGCTCTGGTGATGAACACTGACATCACAGCATCTGGCTCAACAATTATTTCTGTAACACCCAGGAGAGCCTGAGATTATATCCCAAACACCCCCGTGAGCAGTTCATATTCCCGAGAGGGATCAGAGGTGCCGAACACAAAGTATGGTAACAGATTGTGCTAAATGACAGCCTATTAGATGTTGAATTTGATGGAAATTTTGTATTTTTTTCTTTATGCCAACACATTGATTTATGCCGTATTATCCTGAATATAAGACGGGGCTTTTCTTGTGTTGTCTTATGTAGTTTGTCACACTACTGATTATTGTATGACTGCTTTATGTTATCTCACCTGTTTTCTTTTTCTCTGTGTGTTTTTCTTAGTGTTTTTTTAATAAATGGTTGGTCAATAGAAAGGATTTTGTGTGTGGTGGGGAGCTGTAAGTGCAAGTGGGCCGTCTTATATTCAGGTTAAAACTGCAGTCAGGACTTTTGTATACAAATCTGACTCCAGGTTGAGGTTTCATGCTTTTTTTTAAATTTTATGTTGAACTGAGCTTATTTTACCCTCATACAACTTGAAAATTGTCTTGCTTTTTCAACTGCCTGAAGGTCACCCAATTTTAATTACTTTGTCTACATTATATGCCCTTTTAATTTGGAAGTCTATGATGGTGGCATGTATTTTTTAAAAACGTCTTTTATATATATATATATATATATATATATATAATACCCATTTTGTTGCAATTGTCTTAACACATCCCAGTGCATCCTGTTTTTCTTTCATTTCATTTAGTAGTAAGTTGTCGTCTTTCCTTTTCCTTTTTTTTTATACGCTTTATGTAGCTTTCGTAATTTGTAAATACATTTTTGTATGATTTCTATTTGTCTTCTTCACCTATTTCTTGATCATGCTGCTGTAATAAGTGAATTTTCTCAGCATGGGATCAATAAATTACAAGGACCGACTGATAAGTTTTGAGCCTGACCCAGAAAAAGTATTGAATTCAGAGTTTGGGGGTCGTCTCACAAACTGTCTGCGGCCCTTGGACCCAAAAGAACAATTTTACTCTCATCAGTCCACAAAATATTCCTCCATTTGTCTTTAGGCCAGTTGATGTGTTCTTTGGCAAATTGTAACCTCTTCTGCACATGTCTTTTATTTAACAGAGGGAATTTGCGAATTCTTGTAAATAAAATTAGCTTCACACAGGCGTCTTCTAACTGTCCACAGCACTTACAGGTAACTCCAGACTGTCTTTGATCATCCTGGAGCTGATCAATGGGTGAGCCTTTGCCATTCTGGTTATTCTTCTATCCATTTTGATGGTTGTTTTTCCGTTTTCTTCCAAGCGTCTCTGTTTTTTGTCCATTTTAAAGCATTGGAGATCCTTGTAGATGAACAGCCTATAATTTTTGCACCTGCGTATAAGTTTCCCCCTCTCCAATCAACTTTTTAATCACACTACACTGTTCTTCTGAACAATGTCTTGAATGTCCCATTTTCCTCAGGCTTTCAAAGAGAAAAGCATGTTCAACAGGTGCTGGCTTCATCCTTAAATAGGGGACACCTGATTCACACCTGTAGTTCCACAAAATTGACAAACTCACTGACTGAATGTCACACTACTATCATTGTGAACCACCCCTTTTATACTTTTTTTTACTAATAGCCCAATTTAGAGTTTTTCAGTTACTCAGAGTATGTGCAATGTTGTCGAACATCTTGTGCAAATGTCTTAAAAAGATTGTTCACTTTACTGTCACTGTTTCGGTACTCCGGCAAAATAAATTTCTTCAGGATGAATAAAGTTGATCTTATTCTTAATGACAGCACTCATCAGTGGGACAAGTAATAAATGTCACATGGCAATACTGTCCACCAATCACATGACAAGGATCTGTTTCAGTGTCCTTAATGGAGGCAAACAGTGTGACAACCTTCATTTTGTGAAAAGGAGCATCACCCATACTGATTATCTCAAGACAAAACAAGGGAGCCGTGATTCCCTGTCATCAAACAAATGAAAACAAAATCGTGACTGGCGAAGGCAGAATGTAATCTGCAACCTCTCCACTAGTTGACACTAAATCCTACACACAGGTGCTTTAAAAAAGAGCAACTTCTTTTCACAATATAGATGTACAGAAGATTTCAGGTTCTATCATGTAATGTGTATGACCGACATAAATCTGTTACTCCTTCATGTTCTTATGAATTATCTGGCTAACTAACGCCCATGATCGCATCAGATGCAGATGAAATAAGGTTGTTGCTGCACTGATGTGATCTGTGTAGGAGTTTACACCCGTAAAAAAGGATTTACAGTCTGTTATTCCGGCGACTGTGGACAACTGAATACTTTATGCAGCTGCAGTTATGATGTAGACCTGAAAAAATTTATGCACAAGATATTTTTATGCTAATTACAATCAACCGGAGCTATTATTAGATTTGTCAACTGCTGCCTGCCAAACACAGGAACCCAGATTTCTGAGTTCTGTGTGAACTGGTGGCACAGCTGACAAATATGATAATCAGGCTGAAGTTTATGTTGAGCAATTTGCACGCTGAAATGTCCAGATGTGCTCCGGGTCCCTGATCAGGCAGAGGAACAGACTGGCAAGTGTTTGTGGCAGATAATTGTTAAATATTCACCAAGTCGCTCATCCACAGTGCCTGGCCTCTAATCAAAAACCGTGGTGGGCATCTTGAGTAATTGATGCATAGCTAATGACTTGGTGATTAATAGGCTGGTGTTCGTTTCACATAAATGTGAGTGATGCAGAGATTAGAAAGGGGAGGAGGTGAAAACAAAGACCCTGCAATGTTCCACGATGCGTTCAAGGCTAACTAATATTGTGAGCCATCACTTGTGCATCTAATTAGGGGAAGTATTTCTGAGTCATGGGTACGTAATGAAGTCATGGTGTAATTGGAGATTAACTCGTTGGTTCTCATTGGCTCCCGGGCTGCTCTTGTGACTGTAATCAGTGGGTCAGCGGAGGGGGCGAGTGGGCTTCAGTCAGAGGTCCCTCGGTGTCGTAAAGGTCACGCTTTTGTTCCCGGTGACTGTGTCTCTGACCGCTTTCCACCCTCCGCTCAACACGTCAAGTCAAGAGAAGAAAAGCTGCTAATTGCGACATCCTGTTTGCCTAATACCTTTTTACATTCACATGAGGCGCAGCACGTTCCTCGTCCTGCATGACAGCGAAACAAAAGCTGCTATTAATAGAGGAGAAATTTTCTCGGCCAGGTCACGGGAGCAGAATCAGGATTCCCCCCACCGCACCAACGACAGAACATGATGTCATTATGTCCTGCTGTGTGGAGACAGATGGTCTCGAAGGGACTGGGGAGGCGTCGCCATTGTCCACCATCCGCTGTACACGGAGGGTGTTTGGTGCTGAGCTAATATTAGCCGCAGATAAAGACACCTGCAGCGTGAAGACATTTGGCATCAACCAGAGAGAGAAACAAGACGATCTTCAGTCCAGCTATATATAGACAAGAGACATGAGAGGAGGAACTTGGTTGCTTCTTCTTCTATCTTGAAATTGTCTCTGACAGTAAGGAAAGCTTTTATTTGTTTCTGTCATAATCCCGTACCGGGTTAGTTTAATGTAACCCTGTTTGTTTCCTGTCAGTGGTTTGTTTGTTTATTTAAAAACCACACCTTCAAGATTTGCATTCTTTATTTGCACATAATTTTATACAGCCATTCTGCTGTCTGTGCGCCTGAGGCCGTCAGATCTCAGACGTGAAGCCGAGTCGTTCCTGACAACCCAGTCTCACGGCGGTTTGTGGGACTGGGTTACGAAAAGTACATTAATCTCTGGGTTCGTGACGGGAACATGAAATGTGGGGTGGGGGTGTCTGGGGGTTATGGTTAACGTTTGGGGAGGGTAGACACTTACAGTAGTGTTCAGAATAATAGTAGTGCTATGTGACTAAAAAGATTAATCCAGGTTTTGAGTATATTTCTTATTGTTACATGGAAACAAGGTACCAGTAGATCAGTAGATTCTCACAATCTAACAAGACCAGCATTCATGATATGCACACTCTTAAGGCTGTGAAGTCGGGCTATTAGTAAAAAAAAAGTAGAAAAGGGGGTGTTCACAATAATAGTAGAGTGGCATTCAGTCAGTGAGGTCGTCAATTTAGTGGAACAAACAGGTGTGAATCAGGTGTCCCCTATTTAAGGATGAAGCCAGCACCTGTTGAACAATGCTTTTCTCTTTGAAAGCTGAGGAAAATGGGACGTTCAAGACATTGTTCAGATAACAGCGTAGTTTGATTTAAAAGTGATTGTAGAGGGGAAAACTTATACGCGGTGCAAAAAATTAGTAGGCTGTTCATCTACAATGATCTCCATGCTTAAATGGACAAAAAAAACAGACGCTTGAAGAAAATGTAAAACAAACATCAAAATGGATAGAAGAATAACCAGAATGGCAAAGGCTCACCCATTGATCAGCTCCAGGATGATCAAAGACAGTCTGGAGTTACCTGTAAGTGCTGTGACGTTAGAAGATGCCTGTGTGAAGCTAATTTATTTGCAAGAATCCCCCGCAAAGTCCCTCTGTTAAATAAAGACATGTGCAGAAGAGGTTACAATTTGCCAAAGAACACATCAACTGGCCTAAAGAGAAATGGAGGAATATTTTGTGGACTGATGAGAGTAAAATTGTTCTTCCAAGGGCCGCAGACAGTTTGTGAGATGACCCCCAAACTCTGAATTCAAGCTAGAGCATGACACTCTCGTTCCATCCTGCTCCCAGAAGAAAAATGCCATCCTGTCCCAATCCTGGACTGGAGTAAAAAAAATAAATCCCATCCTGTCCCACTCCTGTAAAGATGACTCCAATCCCATCCCACTCCCACTTAAAATCAGTCCCACTCCCATCCCACTCCCCGTATGTCCTCACGCCGTGAGATCAATCAGGGACTGAATATGTAGTGACGTGGAGATGTTCTGGAGTTTGACTGAAGAGTTGAACATGTCCTTATCTGGTAGCAGACCTGTGAGCAGGAACCTATGTCTCTTTGTCCGTTATCTATTTCACAATTATGACGAATTTTTGGAGCGGGCAGCAGCACCACAGCAAGCAGCGAGTTTCTTTCTTATTTTTTTTACGTGCGCACGCGAGCGAATCGTCGTTGGAGAATATTTATTAACTACACAGATGTATAATAAAACCAATGGTGACAGGTTTCTAAACACAATTATGGACAGAGTTTTTTGGTGGAAGATGCGAGCTGCAGCAAGCAGTGGAGTTTCCTTTTTTTTTAATTGTTTACATGTGCACGCCGTGAACGTGACAGTGTGGTCCCACAAGTTGGGTCCTGCAGAAGTGAAGGACCGCTGAAAGCAGCCATCATCCAGACTCAGCTCCTGCAGCAAATAATGATACTCTCTGTATTGGGAGCTTTCCACAACAACTCGCTCCGTGTGATCAAGGTCCGTCAAGTTAACTTGACTGACAACTGGAGCCGGCGAGCGGAATGGAAGCTCCTCCTATTTGATGACGCACTGGGGTGAATTTTCGCAGCAAAAGCAGAGCGACACACCGGGCGAAGGAGGCACGTCCGTCGCCACGTGACCCCCGCAAATTTGTAGCGTCTGATCGCGCCCGGTGTGAACGCGTTTTGGTTGTTTTAAATAGATGAAAATCATCATCTTTTTTTGGCATTCCCGCTCCTGCCCACTCCCGTTCATTTTTATTCCTGTCCCATCCCAATCACGGGATTGATAAAATTTTGACTCCCATCCCGTGGGAATCCCGCAGAAATCATGTGACCCACGGGAATTCCCGAAAAATGTCATCATCTAATTCAAGCCACAGTTCACAGTGAAGACAGTGAAGCATGGTGGTGCAAACATCATGATATGGGCATGTTTCTCCTACTATGGTGTTGGGCCTATATATCACATACCAGGTATCATGGATCAGTTTGGATATGTCAAAATACTTGAAGAGGTCATGTTGCCTTATGCTGAAGAGGACATGCCCTTGAAATGGGTGTTTCAACAAGACAATGACCCCAAACACACTAGTAAACGAGCAAAATCTTCGTTCCAAACCAACAAAATTAATGCCTCGCAGATGTGAAGAAATCATGAAAGAAAGATGAAAGATCATGAAATCCGCCAAGGACATAATAAAATCATCGGCATTTATTTATTTATCTGACTGTTAGCAAGATTAAGTCAAAACTGCTGCACGGATTTTGACAAAATTGTTACCACAGATACATATTAGGATCCGAATTGATCAAGATGTCACTTTATATAGTCTTTGAAGGATTACGTCGGACTCTCACTACAGATTACTAGGTCATAGAAAACATTAAATTTTGGAGGTGATCCGAATCCGGATTCTGGATCAACATTTCACTTTATATATGCTTTGAAGGATTACGTCAAAACTACTTCACGGGTTCTCTCCAAACTGATAGATCTTAGTCTGTGGAAGACTCCACTGAATTTTGGAGGTGATCCGGATCCGGATTGGCAGATGTCAGAATTCTGTGATTACTCTTGTAATTGTGCTGATGATGTGATGGGGTGAAGACCAGGAAGCGAGGTGGGCCAGTGGAGCTTGTGGTGGCTGCAGACTGCACAAAAAGACAACAAAAACACAAAAATGAGAAGAGTCACACAAATCCGAACAGGGGAAAGACACAGACAAAGAGCAAGATGGTTACTGTAGGTATGAGTAGACTTGAGGTAGATAATGATTAGCTCTGCTGGCAGAGAAAACACAGCAAGGAGGGCAGAACAACAAAAACAAAGCCAGACCAATTCCCCATACCACGACAGTTTGCTGCTTTGATTCCTCAGAAAGCCTTATATAAATGGATCATATTATTACTATTAGTAGTAATGAACGCATAATTATTTTTTTTTTGGGGGGGGGGGGAATATAGGTCACACCTTAGTATAAGCCATACGACCTCCCAAACTAGTACAGAAAAAAAGAAAAAAGTGACATACGCCACCAAATATGGTAACCATGGTCAGCATCATCTGAATTTGGCCGGTCAGTATTCAAAAGTGGCATGTCAACGTAACAATGCGTGGCATAAATATCAGAACACTCCACATAGGGGAGTTGCACAGCTCTAAACAAATGCTAACAAGTGGATCTCCAGTCCAGATCTGCCTAGTAACAACATTTAGCGTGGAAATGTGTTGCGAGAGAAAGTTTAAAGCTGTACGGCCTCTGGGTGTTTTAAGATTTAAGTCATAAAAAATGTTTTCTTAGGCACCACTATAATTTTATTCCGTAGCATTTAAATAAGGGATTCATAATATGATTTTACAAATATGATCAAAATCCAATTTGTCGGGAAACAATTACGAATTTCAACCCCTGAAGGGGAGAAATTCAAGCAGTCAGACACCGTGACCTACATTTGATAGTGATGTCATATATCACATGGGGTCTTCCCCCGATCTGTGTGAGGGATGCTGGGAAGGACATAGTGACAGCCAATCAGAGTAAAGAAAGGCAACATGACGTCAGCTGGAGCTTGCTCAAGCTGACATCAAGCTGACGTTTATTTTATAAACATTATCAAGAAATAATCACTTCTAAATCTAAAAACGCTGATTTTGAAACCAGATAACACATCTGAAGTGATTTACAAGTCACCTTACGGATGTTAGCGTGCACACCCTGTGAACGTGCATCAAGCAAGTGGGTCAGGTCAAAGGTTATCTCAAAACATCACGCATGTGCACAGGCGTTTCCTCCTGTAGTTTATTTGCACAGTGGCGTAAGAAGACAAGATAGTCTTCTCCATGGAATTCCCTCCTGATAAATAAGTTCTCTTCATTAAAATCAGTTGGAATTTTGCAGCATGTTACAAAAAGAAGCCAACATTATAATGTTTAAATTTCAGCAGAAACTAAATTTGGTCTGTTTTGTGAAATTTGAAAGGTCGCGTGGCTTTAACTAAAGGGCACATATGTTTTCACACAATAAGAGAAAGCATGTTATTGTTTCTATGAATAATATTCTTTAAAAAGTACAGCATATTTATGATTACCTTTGTTTTATTTTAAACAAAGTGTAATATGAAATGAATTACTGAAATATATGCAAAAAGTGAAACTCCATCCATCCATTTTCTATACTCGCTTATTCCAAGTAAGGGTCACGGGGTTCACACTATCGCAGGTCTGAAGAGAAAGTCGGAAGGGTAAATATTTGTTTATAGCACTCTGTCTTGTTTTGTAGATAATCCTGTTAAACGATCGCTCAGATAGCATGCAAGCTGTAATCTATCCGGCCCCCGTGCCCCACGTTTGGAACCACTGATTTACAGTGTGTGAGTCAAAGCGAGTGCTAATCTTGGCCTCTGTGTGTTTCACTCTAACAGCAGCACTCTGGTCATCTTGTTATACGCTGCATAATCCCGCCCACCTTCACCCTGATGGCACGTCATTCAGCGCCTCGGACTCGGACATCTGTTAGCTCTCTGCAGACACTGACGCGGCGCGATAGTGGCCGCCATGTGATCAGAGTCCTTGAGTTGACAGGATGCGAGTCTGAGGCAGACAGCCCAGTGTGAAGGGTGAAGAGTGAAACCTGCCCTCCCACCCACAGCCCTCCCACCCCGACTCCCCCGAGGACGCCAGAGCAATGAGTCCGTGCCAGCCAGCGAGCAGACGGTGTGTGTGTGTGTGTGGAGGAGTATGTACTCTGTATGAGGTCACGCAGGTCTTCAGATAAAAGTGTTGGAAGAAATATGTTGCAGGGAGACACAATGCTGAGACATGTTTGCTTTATCAGACATCCATTAACTGCAGTAATTGTCTCACGCTGGCATCATTTTAGGCTGATGCCACCTCCAGTATATTTATGTACATCATTAATCCACCGTTAATTAACCCGTGCAGTAATCTCGTCCTTTCTCCTCTTAAATGTTGGCAAACCTGCTGCCTGGCATATCTGTTGGTTCCTGTAATTTACGACAGAATTACACGTGCATTCAATATTTGCACGTGATAAAACCTCAGTGCCTGTCTGCTACGATACGCTGTCAGAGCTGATTTACGTTTATGCAAGACATGGTGCTGGCGGCGTCTTCAGCGGCGTTCTAACGGGTGGATCTTCTGCCATCATTTATAAGCGCCTCTCTAAAAACATAATGGCGCCATGTGAGCCGACTCTGAACGCTTGATCCTCCGATAGTCTCTCGTCTCACTTTTGAAGTAAAGGTTACGAAACTAGTTTTGATTTGGGGCGTGGCTGCCAGGTTGAGATCATCAGGTTAAACCAGGTTTAAGTATTACTGCCAGCTTCCCTGTCGATAAACCCACGCTAATCAAACCGAAATCCCGCAAAATACTTATAGCTTATAGGGCCTGTCAAATTTTACAAAACTGAGAAAATTTAGTTTCTACAGAAATCAGAGCAATATAATGTGGGGTTTATTTTGTAACATTGCAAAATTACAGCCCATTTTTAATGAAGAGGACATATTTATCTCGGGGGAAATTCCATAGTGAATATTGTCTTCTCCATCACTGTCATGCAGACTAACTATTGGAGGAAGTGTGTGTGTGTGTGTGTGTGTGTGTGTGTGATGTTTTGAGATTAGCTGTGACCTATCTCATGTTAACATCCATAAGATTTCTTGTAAATCACTTCCAGATCTACCAAATGTTGGTCACAGCATCTGATCCCTTGAATTCTCCCCCTCAGGGGTTGAAATTCTAAATTGTTTCCAGACAACATGATCTTGATCATATTGGCAATATCATATTATGAATACCATATCTTAATGCTAAGGAGTAAATTGGTAGTGGTGCCAAAGAATGAATGACTTAAATCTTAAAAAACCCAGTGACACAGTACCTTTAATATATATATATATATAATATGTGTGTGTGTGTGGTGTGTGTGTGTGTGTGTGTGGTGTGTGTGTGTGTGGTGTGTGTGTGTGTGTGTGGTGTGTGTGTGTGTGTGTGGTGTGTGTGTGTGTGTGTGTGTGTGTAAGAGACTTCTGTCCTCTTTAAGAGGGCTTTTTTAAACAATTTGTACTCTGGAAAATATGATAGCTTGCAAAAAACAACACTTTTGGAGAATTGCTAGGAATGGTAGACAGTGACCTCTGAGTTGAATTGACCATAGACTTATGACCTTGGCATGACCCGTATTGCGACAGGATGGTCCACAGACTCCGTCCACCAGGTCTGATTGAACCTGCTCTTTGCATTTTGAAGATATTGCTGTGAACAGACAGATGGACATACCATCAACAATAACAATAACCTCTTTCTGCTTTGCTGCAACATGAATTCACAACATGAAAGTCCCTTTGGCTGCTCCCTTGTTTGCATTCAGGGTCGCCACAGCAAATCCAAGCTTCTGCATGTTGAATTGGCACAGGTTTTATGCCGGATGCCCTTCCTGACGCAACTCCACATTACATGGAGAAATTTGGCAGGGGTGGGATTTGAACCCACCCCTGCGCATTAACCAATGCGCTTGGTTTTAGTTCAGAACGAATTAATTCCACAAAAAGCAAAAAATACCAACAGACGAAGTGCAAACATTGAGATTTGTTGTTTTGTGTGACTAAATTGTCAAAAACCCAAAGATATTAATTTCCAATTGAGAAACTCTTTTCACAATTAAAATACTGGGTTCAAATTGCCCCCCTCCGCGCTCCCCAGCTGAGTGGTTGTACTGTGTAATTTACCGGTTTGCTCTCAGTATTTTCACTTTGATCCTCTAAGTCAACATCTAAAAACAGTTCCATTGTGTCGTGTGTGTAAAAGCTTTTCTTCTGCTGCTTTTGACATCCAGTCTTTCTTTTTTTTTATAATTATTATTATGTTGATAAATCCTTGTGAAACCTATAATTATGTTTTCATTGGATCTTCCCTCACCAGGGAAATCAATTAAATCTCTCTGGCTTTTTTTTATTTTTATTTATGAGATGGGATTTTAATTTCACTGGCTAATGAAAACAAATGAAAACTTCCATTCAGGTTTAGGCTCCTCGATCGGAATATCAATAGCATAAATTAACCAGCTTATTTGGAGCAGGCGTCTCTGAGCGCGCGTACATCAGGGATCCCTGTTCAAACATCACCGCAAATGGCCTCAAACTGTCCCGTTTGTTTCAGCGCACACATTTATCCCGCGGTGCCTTCAGGGGCGGCTGCAGAAATGTGCTGCCGCTTACGTGTTCAACTTCCAGGTCACGGGGCTGTCCGTCTCTCGCCGCTAACCTTTGGAGTGCGTTTCTGTTGATGGAATATTAATTGTAGCATTTTGCGCAGCGCACTGCCACTTCACTTTATGGACTCCTCGCAGTCGGAGCAGATGGAAGTGAATTCTAATCCGACCGCAGCCGCTCACAGTTTGTTAATAAAGCAGAATGCAGGATGGCGAGCACGTACCGAGCACTGAATCAAGGTCTGAATCCAGACTCACAGGGTCAAACCTTGAGACTGTAAAGAATCCGTTTGTACTGGGTTAGAATTTTAATGTGTATGTTTGATGAACAAATCTGTATTCAGCATCTCTGAGGTAAAAATTAAACTGCAACTACAAGGACGGTGATGACAGTGCGTTCCTTCACCAGGCTTTTGAAATATGCAAGCTGAAAGTTATCCTTGAATTACTGGATTTGTTGTGAAGTGTAGAACATGTTACACTGATGTGTGTTTATGACAACTGAAGGGATTTTCTTTCACAAAAACATCAGATCTAGTCTTGCATCTCGGATGTACCTTCTTGCAAATTGTAGCTGAACTTTCAGGTCTTCTTTTTAATAAAACCCTCCTCTGTACCACTTCATCATGAAGCCGTATAACTTGTGATACAAAATGCAAAACATGTAACTGTGCACAATTTCTCCAATCACAGCCACAGAAGCCTATAACTTCTTCTGGGTTGTCTGGGTGTCTTGGTGGCTTTCCTCACTCCTTCTTGCACAGTCACTCAGTTTTTGAGAACTGTCTGCTCCACACAGATTTACCATAGAGTGTCATACTGTTCGTATTTCTTTGTAACTGATGTAAATAAAGTTCAAGACATATTCAGTGACTTGGAAATGTTCATGTATCCATCCCCTGACTTGTCTGAAGAAAACTGGCAATAAAACAGATTATTTACAGGTATTATACCAAAGGGGCTGATTACTTATGCAACCCACCATCTTGTGTATCTGTATCTGTTACCTAAGATTGGTATTACCTAACTAGGTAACAAATGTAAGATAAGGACCCCTAATTGTCATCTCATAATTTGCACAGAGGCTAACTTGATTTGATAAATGTGGATGGTACTAATATTAGCAATGAATGCTAACCACACAAGACATTCTGTATGCTGGCAGCAACCGTGGTTAGCGGTTTCTTTAATGTAGCCAATCGGCATTCACACCCATCATAACCCTGTATGAACACTGGGGCACTCCACATACAGAAATGTGATGAATCCCAGAAAAATGTCTGACCACATTTAAATTCTTCATCTGGATCCGTGCAAAAATGTAATGATGCCTATTCCTCACCGCTGCATCCACCACACAACCACCGGGGGTCTGGGATGCCGACCACCCAGACAGACAACTGGTCCATCCCCATCAGTCCAATATTGCAAGATTGTCATGTCTATGATGAGTGTATGTAAACATCTGACCACAATTACATAAATGTAAAGTTTTAATCAAAGCTCCTAAATGTGGCCATTCTGTTGAAATTCCTCTGGTACCCAGTTTATTATATAGTATTATGTTGTGTATATAGTCCATCAATGTGTTTGCACTGATGGTCATATCTCATGAGAGACAAATGTCTGTGATACCTGTGACATTTGCTTGGCATTTGAAAACAGTGGTTTTGTGCAGGAATCAGAGTCGCTATTTATATTAGATTTAAATCCCAGAAATGACAACTCTCATCTTAAAACACCCTCGAGTTGAAATCCCTTTGACATTTACATCTGGCGATTGCTATTTCAGATCGGCGTGACACCCGGCGTGTTATTTAGAAATCATTTGTATCGCTGCCAGCGTTTCAGCTCTCCACAAAGATTATTGCTGACGTTTGTGTGTGTGGAGCGGAGAGGACGTAAAGCTCGATGCGCTACGCAGAAGGTGACGGCACAAAGTCGGAGACAAATTACAACTGCAGTGTGTAAGTTTGTGCACTTTACAAAATCCATCTTTTTCAGAGGTTTGTGAGGTCAAAGTAACATTTTTGGATACTTGAGTAATTTCTTCTGTTTTCAGTACATATTACTACAAATGTACAGTATTACTGTGCGTATTCATCTTCCTCTCACAAAAGGAAAGTGGCTCTCATTTTGGATTAATTGTCCAAACTGTAGAGGTCTTGATGCTCGTTGGTGCCGGTGCTTATCTCCGGATTCTGCAGAGTGAAGCAGAGACTCTGACACTCTGTCTTCTGCATCATCTTCTATCTCATCAATCTTCCGCATGTCCTTCCTCACCACATCTGTAAACCTCTTTGGCTTAACTCTTCTTCATGTGCCTGACCACTCCATCGACATCCTTCTCCTGATTGGCCCTGTGTCCCTCCTCTGCACATCCACATGGTCTTAACTTTGTCTCCAAACGTCCTACCTGTGCTGTCCCTCAGATGTGCTCATTCTATAATCTTGTCTATCTGAATTACTCCCAAGGAAAATTGCCATATTTTCAGCTCTGCCACCTCCAGCTCCACCTTGTGTCTTTTTATTGGTGCCACTGCCTCTAAGCCTCTAAGTAATGGAGAGTGTCTTAGAGAGGTGAAGAAGAGAGCGCAGACAGGGTGGAGTGGATGGAGAAAGGCGGCAGGAGGGATTTGTGACAGAAGAATATCAGCAAGAGTGAAGGAGGAAGTTTACAAGACGGTAGTGAGACCAGCTATGTTGGACGGCTTAGAGACAGTGGCACTAACAAAAAGACAGGCAGAGACAAAAAGGAGGCAGAGCTGAAGATGTTGAGATTCTCTTTGGGAGTGACAAGAATGGACAAGATTAGGAATGAACATATCAGAGGGACAGCTCAGGTGAGACGGTTTGGAGACAAAGTCAGAGAGGTGAGAATGAGATGGTTTGGACATGTGCAGAGGAGGGACCCAGGGTATATAGGGAGAAGGATGCTGAGGATGGAGCCACCAGGCAGGAGGAGAAGAGGGAGGCCAAAGAGGAGGTTCATGGATGTGCTGAGGGAGGACATGCAGGTGGTTGGTGTGACAGAGGAAGATACAGAGGACAGGGTGAGATGGAAATGATGATCTGATGTGGCGCCCCCTAAGGGTAGCAGCCGAAAGAAGAAGAGAAAGTTAGATATAATTTGTTCTTATGGCTATTTCTTAACATGTACAATACTTTGATATTTTCTACCTGAAAGTACTTTTTAAATCTTTGTCAGATTTTAAGGTTCTGCTACTAGTCTATAAAATTGTTCACAGACTGGCACCTCCCGACTTAGCTGACCTAATTAAACTCTACGTACCAGCCCGGGCTCTGTGTTCTCAGGGTGCAGGACTACTTTGTGTCCCTAGGGTGAATAAAAAGACTGCAGCTCACACAGAGCATCAATCCTGCATCAATAAAACAGTCAGATTCTGTGGAGACTTTCAAGTCCAGACTTAAGACGCACTTATTTTCCCTTTTGTATGGCTAGCATACTGGCATAGTATGTTACTATGCTTTTTACACTTTTAAATTCATTTTATTAGGAAACTGAGTGTGCTGCCTCAACTTTATCTAAAGTCTGGGTCTGTTAGTGAAGCTTAGGGCTAGTGGCCAGCGATCAACCTAGTATTTCTTGTTTTTTTGTAATTGTTTAATGCTGACAATTATACCTCAAATGTAGATTTTCTGGCAGACTGTTTTTTTTTTTCTCTAGATTTTTGTAACAGACATGGAACAGACTCTGCAGCACTGAGTGGCTCAATGACTCCCCCCCCAAACCCCCCTGACTATGGACTGGACTCCTGCATGGATTCTTGTCATTTGTTGTTGTGTTGTGTTCTGTATTGTTAATTGTGTTGGTAGCATGGCCCAAGCAGAGGGTCCCCCCCTCTGAGTCTGGTCTGCTTGAGGTTTCTTCCTCAAATCATCAGAGGGAGTTTTTTCTTACCACTGTCACCTGTGTTCTTGTTCTCGGGGTTAGTAAGGTTAGATCTTGTGTAAAGCACCTTGAGGCAACTTTTTTGTGATTTGGTGCTATATAAATGAAAATAAATTGAATAAATGAAGTAATTACTCGTATTTTTATGACCGTCATTAGCAGTAGTATTGTTGATGATGTTGAGGACACAACATGAATAATATCTCATGATGACCAAACACGAAGCTGACAGTTATCGTACTATGCAGGCGAAAGAGCTGCAGACCAGAGTCTGTTCTTGTCAGAAGAAGCTATGTTTGCAGTGAAAATCAGAAGTTCTGCAGTGACTCCTGGATCTGACCGTGATGGACGTGCACCCAGAGGATCGACCCAATAAATTAGCGGAACAGCAGCCTAATCATGTTAGCAATACCCACAGACATCTGGTAAACACGTCAGCTGGAACCATGCAAACCAACTCTGGCGTAATGGATGGCCAATTATGGATTTGACTGATGGGGCGAACGGTGTGTGTATGTGTGTGTGTGTGTGTGTGGGGGGGGTTCATACATTAAAAGCTTACTCTGTGCATTTCTTTGTGTTACATACATTCATGTATGCATATGTTTACGCTTGCGCACTTGCATGATGACTATTGTGTGTGTCCCCACATGCAGGTTTGTGCATGCACACTGTACACATCTACACGTGCACTCCCCTGTGGACTTCCTCATCTCTGTGTGACAGCGTGACAAAATTACATTACAGAGCTCACCTGTTGAAATGCAGGGGGGCGAAAAAGATAACTATCAATATTACCATGGTAACTGTCACCCTGCTGTTCTCAGAGGCCCACAATGCAGAGAGAGTGTGTGTGTGCGTGCGTGCGTGTGTGTGCGTGCATGCTGAGCTGTTGCTCGTGGAGGTCGGATGTTCATTTCCAGAGGTGTAGCCGCCGACTCAGTGGGCAGGTGACGGGGATTACAGCCGCGGTCAGTGGTAAATAATACAGCCGTGCTGCTCGTCCCCGCACAGGAAAAAGCTGCTTGATAGCCAAGTGGTTGCCTTGGCAACTAGGAGCAGAGTGGCCCTAATTTTGTGTTGGACTCTGAGACAGATGAGATGCCGAGTGTGTTGACGAGGGCTGTTCGTGGTTGTCAGGGAGGAAAAGGTGCAGTCCGAGTGGTTTGGAAATCCTGGGTTTCTTGGATTCTGCTCCTGCCGCAGGAGCAAGCGCACGTGTCTGCAGTCACGTGCACTCACGCGGCCGTATTAACACAGGAACGACTTCACCAATCAGTTATTGTAAAGACGTGTAGTGTCAGGTCCATAAGGATTTGGACAGTGAGACAGATTTGGACATTTTTTCTGTACATCAACACAATGGAGCAGGAATGAAGATGTGGTTGTACTGCTGAAATTCAGCTTGAATTCAAAGGGTAAAAAAACAAAAAAATCACATTAACCAATTAGGAATTTCAACCATTTATGTACACAGTACCTCTGTTTTTATAAATAACGTAAATAACTCTCTTAAATAACATTTCCAAGTCAGTGAATGTGTCTTGGATTTGATTTATGTACATCATTAAGAAATAGAAACAGCATGTTACTCTGCTAATCTAAGTGGCCAAGCGGCATGAGGGAAGCCACCAAGACATGCGAGCTGACTGAGGGAGGTTTTCTGTGGCTGTGAGTGGATAAACAGCTTCATGGTGGAGTGGAACAGAGAAGCATTTTCAAACAACAAAACAGATTAAACCAGGCCTTGTCTCTCCCATGTGTGCTCGCAAACTGTAGCTGAATATTCATGTCTTATTGTTAAGAGCGTCCCCGTGAAGCTGTGTCATTGATGATGCAGCAGACAAAAGTTGCACCATGCACGGTTTCTCCAGTCACAACCACAGAAGCCTATAACACCCTCACAGTTGTGTGTGTGTCTTGGTAGCTTCCCTCACTTGTCACATTTCTATATGGTCACTCAGTTTTAAAGAACGGCCTGCTCCAGCCAGACTTACCGCACTGTTTGTGTTTCTTAATGAATGATGTAAGTGAAGTCTAGCACATACTCAGTGACTTGAGAATCTTCATGTGTTCATCACCTGACTTCTCTAAAGAAAACTGACTGAAAAAGTGATTTTTATTGAAAAATAATTTTGTTGATTGACCAATTACTTATGGTCTCTGTAACTGGCGGCATTATGTATAAATGGTTAATGGAAATATTATTGTTCAACCCCTTGAGTTAAATCTGAAAGTCTGCACTATAAACACGTGTTGTTTCATTTCAGCTCCACTGTGATTGAACAAAGGCAACATTTTATTCATCAAACTATTTGAATAAATACCCAGACAGCTGCACTTCCCCTGGGAGTTTGTGGTTCTTTACTTTGGTCTGATTCTGGACATTCCGACACAGCTTTCAGGCTCCTCTCCTGTGGAACCAGCTCCCAATTCAGATCAGGGAGACAGACACCCTCTCTACTTTTAAGATTAGGCTTAAAACTTTCCTTTTTGCTAAAGCTTATAGTTAGGGCTGGATCAGGTGACCCTGAACCATCCCTTAGTTATGCTGCTATAGACTTAGACTGCTGGGGGGTTCCCATGATGCACTGAGTGTTCTTTCTCTTTTGCTCTGTATGCACCACTCTGCATTTAATCATTAGTGATTGATCTCTGCTCCCCTCCACAGCATGTCTTTTTCCTGGTTCTCTCCCTCAGCC
The DNA here is from genome assembly GCF_902500255.1 of Thalassophryne amazonica. Taxonomy (NCBI): domain Eukaryota; kingdom Metazoa; phylum Chordata; class Actinopteri; order Batrachoidiformes; family Batrachoididae; genus Thalassophryne; species Thalassophryne amazonica. The sequence goes on from NC_047114.1 coordinate 97,135,445, forward strand.
CCAACCAGTCCCAGCAGAAGACTGCCCCTCGCTGAGCCTGGTTCTGCTGGAGGTTTCTTCCTGTTAAAAGGGAGTTTTTCCTTCCCACTGTCACCAAGTGCTTGCTCACAGGGGGTCGTTTTGACCGTTGGGGTTTTTACGTAATTATTGTATGGCCTTGTCTTACAATATAAAGCGCCTTGGGGCAACTGTTTGTTGTGATTTGGCGCTATATAAATAAAATTGATTGATTGATTGACACGTCATCGGTCCCTGTTCTGTCGTCTGTCGTGAGTGCAGGCTCCGCCCTGCTCATTAGCGGCACATACAAAGGTCAACATGGGTAGAGTTCAACACAAGATGTCACAATCCAACCTCTCGTCCGCGTCGTGACCTGAGTAATGAGTCAAGTAGGGGATTGTCTGTTGGGGTGAGATATGGTGGGAACCTCGTGGCTGCTACAGAAACCATGAAGGCCCAACAGGAACCCTGAACACAAGACAGCTAACGAGGCTCTGGTGAAATGAGGATCAGACAGAGAAGGTGATGGCTTGTAACCCAATGGCTGTGAAGGCTGCACCATGTCCTCAGACCCCGATCATCTGGGATTTCCCAGGCGTTGGATCAGACTGATAATCTGTCGAAGACCGTGTGTTTGTTGATGTGCAGCGACATTCCCACATTAACCGACCCCACGGACAGGCATCTGTAGATTGACCGTGGCTGTACTGTCCAGGGAATCGATCAAGAGACAGTCTTCCTCGCCACCTAGGGGTTGTTGTGGCAAAGGTTCAACAGTGCTGAACATTTGTTGTTGTGCACTTCTGGATTCATTTGTCCAATGTTTGTCCAAAGAAGACTGGGCCAATTTAAGTTTCATGAGATTTCATCTGCTGTTGAAGCTGGTGGTGAAACGCTGGCCAGCGTCTCATCAGTCTCCGTGATAATCATCTGGTTCAGGAACGACCTTGAAACTGAAGCTGGATGTGACTTGTTGTCTCTCAACAAAAGTAAAGTGATTCTGCTGCCGACGGTGACAGTTGTGTGACGTTTCGCATCTCTGCCTCGATATCCTCCTAAATCTCCTCTCGCATCCTTCTATCTCGGTCATGTGCTCGACAATAAATCAGTCGTGTATCACTGAAGAAGACGTCTGTGGGAAACGGATTGTCGGCTCATTGATCCACGTCTGTCTTTCTCCCACGTGTTCCGACGCGCCATAAACTGCTTCAGTAAGAAATGACATCAGTTTTACTGCTGTGTGTTTGCTGGAGGCTCTGTAGATCCCTTAAACTCACGCGTTATCTCATCAATTTTCCGTAATTTGATTCCACTGTTCACACATTTACAAAAACCACAGTTTTTGGAAGTTATGATTTTACTTTCTTGGACTGTTGGATTTCTTCCTCTTGTCTTATCTTCTGTAAACCTTTTTGTGGGTCTCTTTAACGGTGATTTGACTGTTCCCATAAGTGCAGTAATGATTGGTGATTATTTGCCGTCTGGTGGGTGACATGTGTCAAAACAGGAAGTGGTGTGTGGCGTCACGGAGTCAAACTTTGACCAAATATACTGTAAAGTGCACATGTGAAAGGTCAGGTTTGTCTGCAAAATCCAAACACTTGGCAAACATTAGCCCCTTATATTAACTCAATAAAAGTATTGATTGGTCAAGATCAAAGTTCAGCAAGAAAGATGAAAGATGGCTTTAATCAAAGGTAATTAACAGTGTGTGATGAGGAAATGTCTAAACATTTATGGACTTGAGTCTATATGAAAGCAGAGCAGGATTGGGGTGGGGGGTGCTGCCTAGCAACTGTATTGTCATATGTGAAGTCATCACTAATGTCTATGGTTCCAGGTATCCAACTTGTTAATATAGGTATAAATGTTAATATCCAAATCATCTTCTCAGAAATACATGTTAAAATCATGCGACTCACACATGTACAGTATTAAAGCGCCTCCTGTCTGTGCAGCTCTGTCAATCTCTGTTGGTTGTCGTTGGTTCGCTGCACTTTATGAATCATTGCTACAGTCAAAACAGTTATTACAGCAACGTGTCCAACTCTGTGCAACAGACGAGTCACTGCAATAACCGTAATTAAAGGCTCCACTACCTGTACGAGCCACAGATATTAAGAGTTACGCCATGGAACATAAACAACGCTAAAACACCTCCGTCTGTCTGTCTGTCTGCACAAACGCAGTGTTCTCAAATGTCTGTAATAGTCTGTAATAACACCTCTCTGTGAAATAGGACTATTATGTCCAACACATTATCAAGTAGAGCCATAAAATAAATAAAAAAAAATGGACGTAGCAGAGTTCAGTTGGCTAATGTTGGTTTTTACAAAGAAAACAAAAACCCTGGAGTTTCTAAAAACAAGCAGCTCAAATTGAATCTACCTGCCCAGTGCAATATCAATCAGCCAAACATCCTCAAAGATCAATACACGAAGAAAAATCGTCATCCGTAAATGTTGTGTGAACTATGAAGATGATGCACGTTTGTATGTAAATCTAAATGTCTTTAAACGGCTTCTGTGTTCAGAATAAAAGTGTCAAACAGATAAGATTTTACCAGCAGGGCGGTCAAATGAAAGATTCATACTTTGATATGTGTGTGTGTGTGGTGTGTGTGTGTGTGTGTGTGTGTGTGTGTGTGTGTGTGTGTGTGTGTGTGTGTGGTGTGTGTGTGTGTGTGTGTGTGTGTGTGTGTGTGTGTGTGTGTGGGTGTGTGTGTGTGTGTGTGTGGGGTGTGGGGTTTGTTAATTTGTCGTTTTGATGGGAGGTGCGCTTCATTCATAATGCATCACGGAGCGGACTGCACACAAAAACATTACCAGACCCCATCAAAAGCCAGACAGTAAACCGCCTGGCATCAGTCCCATGAAAACCGCCCAAGGCAGCCTGACGGGCACGCACGAGTGAATGCACAATCACATGGGAGTAAACCACAAAACTTCTATTCCAGTATTGATCTGTGGTCTTCTGGTTCCAATTTAGCCACACTTACAAAATTCACTTACAAATGTAGATCACAAAGCGCCTGAGGCCAACAGGTGAAGGCCTGTAGCCACACCGCCAGACGGGGAGTAAAAGGGTCTGAAAGGGTTCTTCACCGACCCCTTACGCAGGTTCGTTTTTTTGGACTGACAGGAATCAGCTCTGGATTACTAATTATAAAGTCCATTTTATGGCAGAGTCATACAAATGTGGATAAAAGCACCAAATTTGTGTGACTGTTTTTAAGGGTGTATTTAAACAATTCTGATTGAATCCATCATGACGGCCATCTTGAAAAATGTCAGCCATTTTTCAAGATGGCCGGATGCAAGCAGCAGAAATGAGATTCCTCTGTCAGGTATCTGGACTTACGCTCCTTGACTGTCCGGGAGGGACTCTGAGTAGAGCCGCTACGTCTTCGGTACAGAACTGGTACTGACACACCACCTTCGCTGTCCCACACAGGCGTGTCCCGCAGTGCAAAGACGTGTCCACTGGACGTGTCTCACCGATGACGCAGTCTAGAAGTGGGTTTGTGTGGTGTACCGTTTCAGGTGTAAATTAGATTTAAAGCACACAAATGTTCAACACAAAATCTCAAGTAATGAAAATGTGATCTTTCACAGTCTGTCCTCTGGGGACGGTTTGTTCCGTTTGTCTCTTTATTTACACTCAACAAAAATATAAACGCAACAGTTTTGGTTTTGCTCCCATTTTGTATGAGATGGACTCAAAGATCTAAAACTTTTTCCACATACACAATATCACCATTTCCCTCAAATATTGTTCACAAACCAGTCTAAATCTGTGATAGTGAGCACTTCTCCTTTGCTGAGATAATCCATCCCACCTCACAGGTGTGCCATATCAAGATGCTGATTAGACACCATGATTAGTGCACAGGTGTGCCTTAGACTGCCCACAATAAAAGGCCACTCTGAAAGGTGCAGTTTTGTTTTATTGGGGGGGGTGAGGGGGGGGGGGGATACCAGTCAGTATCTGGTGTGACCACCATTTACCTCATGCAGTGCAACACATCTCCTTCGCATAGAGTTGATCAGGTTGTCAGTTGTGGCCTGTGGAATGTTGGTCCACTCCTCTTCAATGGCTGTGCGAAGTTGCTGGATATTGGCAGGAACTGGTACACGCTGTCGTATACGCCGGTCCAGAGCATCCCAAACATGCTCAATGGGTGACATGTCCAGTGAGTATGCCGGCCATGCAAGAACTGGGACATTTTCAGCTTCCAAGAATTGTGTACAGATCCTTGCAACATGGGGCCGTGCATTATCCTGCTGCAACATGAGGTGATGTTCTTGGATGTATGGCACAACAATGGGCCTCAGGATCTCGTCACGGTATCTCTGTGCATTCAAAATGCCATCAATAAAATGCACCTGTGTTCTTCGTCCATAACAGACACCTGCCCATACCATAACCCCACCGCCACCATGGGCCACTTGATCCACAACATTGACATCAGAAAACCGCTCACCCACACGACGCCACACACGCTGTCTGCCATCTGTCCTGGACAGTGTGAACCGGGATTCATCCGTGAAGAGAACACCTCTCCAACGTGCCAAACGCCAGCGAATGTGAGCATTTGCCCACTCAAGTCGGTTATGACGACGAACTGGAGTCAGGTCGAGACCCCGATGAGGATGACGAGCATGCAGATGAGCTTCCCTGAGACGGTTTCTGACAGTTTGTGCAGAAATTCTTTGGTTATGCAAACCGATTGTTTCAGCAGCTGTCTGAGTGGCTGGTCTCAGACGATCTTGGAGGTGAACATGCTGGATGTGGAGGTCCTGGGCTGGTGTGGTTACACGTGGTCTGCGGTTGTGAGGCTGGTTGGATTGTACTGCCAAATTCTCTGAAACGCCTTTGGAGACGGCTTATGGTAGAGAAATGAACATTCAATACACGAGCAACAGCTCTGGTTGACATTCCTGCTGTCAGCATGCCAATTGCACGCTCCCTCAAATCTTGCGACATCTGTGGCATTGTGCTGTGTGATAAAACTGCACCTTTCAGAGTGGCCTTTTATTGTGGACAGTCTAAGGCACACCTGTGCACTAATCATGGTGTCTAATCAGCATCTTGATATGGCACACCTGTGAGGTGGGATGGATTATCTCAGCAAAGGAGAAGTGCTCACTATCACAGATTTAGACTGGTTTGTGAACAATATTTGAGGGAAATGGTGATATTGTGTATGTGGAAAAAGTTTTAGATCTTTGAGTTCATCTCATACAAAATGGGAGCAAAACCAAAAGTGTTGCGTTTATATTTTTGTTGAGTGTACAACAAATCAAAAGAATATCAGATTAAATGGTTAAAAATGATCTTTTTTCCCCACCCTGTCTCCAGTGTGATGGTGAGCTGACACCGGATCCCACCTCAGGCAGCAGAACAAATCAGCTCCTTCATGGTCCAGTGGAGCACGGTCTCGGCACCAGCACACGCCGTCTGATAGAGAAGCTGCCACACCGGGCCTCTGCTCGTTGTCCGTTCCCCTGCTTGTGCTCCGCGGTGCAGCCCGCTGCTCCGTGACACCGGCCGTCACACACAGAATAAAAATGAGGTGAGGCGACTGCAAAATGGAACATGTTGTCAAATGGCAGCAGCTGTTTGCTGTGATTTAGGAAGTGTGGACCGCACCGCATGAGGGCCGTTCATCCTGCCTAATGTCAATAAAATGATGGTGGGGTCGGTCATGTGAAGACGTGGAAAGTTTTGAGCGGTATCGGTAATGGCAGTGTCAGTGTGGGGGGTTTAAAACCACCACACGTCGGTGGTTTCCCACATGGAGACTGGAGGGATTACTGCGATGGAATATTTTTGAAATGTAACAAACATGAGTGATACATGCAGCTCACATCACATGACACACAATGTGACAACAATTCAGCTCGAAAGTTTGATTTTTGCATATATACTGTGTATATATACAGTTGTATGCAAGTTTGAGGACCCCTGATAATTTTCATGATTTTCCTTGATAAATCATTGGTTGTCTGGATCAGAAATTTCAGTTAAATATATCATATTGCTATATGATATATTTAACTGAAATTTCTAACTGAAATTTATATTTATATTTATATTTAACTGAAAGGACATACACACTGATACTTGAGAAGTAAAATGAAGTTTCTAGTATTTACAGAAGATGTGCAATAATTATTTTAAAAAATTGGGCAGGTGTTATTTTATTATTTTGATTACATTTAGCACTAAATTTTGGAACACAAAATTGGTTTGGTAAGTTCATTGACCCTTGACCTCCTTACACAGGTGAATCCAGTTATGAGAAAGGGTATTTAAGGTGGCCATTTACAAATGTTTCCTCTCTTTGCATATCTTCTAATGAGTGGCAACATGGGAGCCTCTAAACAACTCTCAAATGACCTGAAAACAGATTGTTCAACATCAAGGTTTAGGGGAAGGATACAAAAAGCTGTCTGAGATTTCAGCTGTCGGTTTCCACTGTGAGGAACATAGTGAGCAAATGGAAGACCACAGGCACAGTATTAAAAACCGATTGATATATATTTGGACATCGTTTGAGTTCCTCCGTCAAGTTATTCCATATTCTAGGGCCACACATGGAGACACAGAAACCTTTCCTGGTCGTCCGAGCGCCAGCAATTTTAAAATGATACAAGCCCTGTAAATTATATTTTCCCTCTCACTCAGTAAAATATTCTTGAATTCTAAATGGCACTTGTTTATTTTTCACTTTGTACATTAATTGAACAGTCTTGAACAAAATTATATCATGAAGTTTTAATATTTGAGATTAATGAACAATGGATTGGTGTGGTCTTGATAACCTGCATTATGAATTGTTCTTAATGCTCTTTTTTGAAGAATGAATAATGGTTGCAATGTAGTTTTATAATTGTTGCCCCAAACGTCAGCACAGTAAGTCAGGTAGGGAGCAACCAATGAACAATACAAAGTATGTAGTGCTCTGCAATCAAGAACATGCTTTGCTTTATTTAATACTGCAGTGTTCTTATATATACAGTGAGGAAAATAAGTATTTGAACACCCTACGGTTTTGTAAGTTCTCCCACTTAGAAATCATGGAGGGGTCTGAAATTTTCATCTTAGGTGCATGTCCACTGTGAGAGACATAATCTAAAAAAAAAAAAAATCCGGAAATCACAATGTATGATTTTTTTTAATAATTTATTTGTATGTTACTGCTGCAAATAAGTATTTGAACACCTGTGAAAATCAATGTTAATATTTGGTACAGTAGCCTTTGTTTGCAATTACAGAGGTCAAACATTTCCTGTAGTTTTTGACCATGTTTTCACACACTGCAGCAGGGATTTTGGTCCACTCCTCCATACAGATCTTCTCTAGATCTTTCAGGTTTGGAGTTTCAGCTCCCTCCAAAGATTTTCTATTGACTTCAGGTCTGGAGAATGGCCAGGCCACTCCAGGACATTGAAATGCTTCTTACGGAGCCCCTCCTTAGTTGCCCTGGCTGTGTGTTTGGGGTCATTGTCATGCTGGAAGACCCAGCCATGACCCATCTTCAATGCTCTTACTGAGGGAAGGAGGTTGTTTGCCAAAATCTTGCAATACATGACCCCATCCATCCTCCCTTCAATACGGTGCAGTCTTCCTGTCTCCTTTGCAGAGCACCCCCATGATGTTCCCACTCCCATGCTTCATGGTTGGGATGGTTTTCTTGAGGTTGTTCTCAACCTCTAAACATGGTAAGTAGAGTTGATTCCAAATAGCTCTATTCTGGTCTCATTTGACCACATGACCTTCTCCCATGCCTCCTCTGGATCATCCAGATGGTCACTGGTGAACTTCAAACAGGCCTGGACGTGTGCTGCCTTGAGTAGTAGTTGCTGCCCTGCAGGATTTCAAACCATGACAGCATCATGTGTTACTAATGTAATCTTTGTGACTGTGGTCCCAGCTCTCTTCAGGTCATTGACCAGGTCCTCCTGTGTAGTTCTGAGCTTTCTCTGTCTTTGTGAGCCAGAATTCTTGCTGGTTGGTAGGGGTTCAAATACCTATTTGCAGCAGTAACATACAAATAAATTATTTAAAAAAATCATACATTGTCATTTCCAGATTTTTTTTTTTTTTTAGATTATGTCTCTCACAGTGGACATGCACCTAAGATGAAAATTTCAGACCCCTCCATGATTTCTAAGTGGGAGAACTTGCAAAATCGCAGGGTGTTCAAATACTTATTTTCCTCACTGTATATATAAAACAAAGTTTGAGATGAGTAGATGTCTTCATGGTGGAGTGGAACAGGTAAGACTTTTCATTCAAGCAAACTGACCGTATCTTAGCTTGATCTCACATGTGCCTTGTAGCACTCTGTAGCTGACAGTTTCATGCTTTATTCTTATTCCACTGCTCCATGTAGCTGTATAATGAAGATTTAAGAAACGAAAGTTGAACTATGCAAAGTGTCTCCAATCACAGCTAAAGAGTTGTCTGGATGTCTTGATGGCTTCCCTCACTAGCTTCCTTTGTGCACAGCCAGCCAGTTTTGAGAACTGTCTACTCCAGACAGATGTATCATACAAATAAATATCCTCAATGAGAGGTTATTATTATTCATTAATAAATTGTTATTAGAGACAGAACACAGTGAAACATTGCCAAGTTTTATATATCTGTCTGTATTTAATTTTATTTTATGAGCCTTGCAAAATATGAGTAGTGGGTAAAAAATAATAGAAATATTGTTTGTCTTCTCTTTGTTTTTGTTGTCTTATTTTTCCACTCCTGTTCTGACACAAATGAAAATAATATCAGCAGATTATCTAAATGTGATGGCTGTGATCTGAGCAGTTTCAGGTAATCTTTCATCTGTTTTATGTTGAGACAACAAATAAACCTTCAGGTTTTTTTTTTCCTCGTATATGAAATGCCACAGTAAAACTGCCGCCTCCGCCTGTTTTTACTGTATGAGAGTAAAATTTTCTCAAAAATGTCCCTTGTTCCAAAGGATACTTTTTTCTTTCCATCTTTTTTTTTGTCATTTTACCTCAGAGATCATTCAGATCATTTTAGGCTTTAAAGTGACTTTTCCATTTTGAGAAACAGAATGACAAAGTGGCAGTTGGTGAAAATAATTCAGTGTCAGTATGTATAAAATTTAACATTTTATAGGAACGATGTCGCTGTAATTCAAAAACACAGAGAGTTTTGGACATGCTACTTCTGAAATTATAATTGTAATAATCAGAGGGACAGCACAGGGAGGACGGTTTGGAGACAAAGTCCGAGAGGTGAGATTGAGATGGTTTGGACATGTGCAGAGGAGGGACCCAGGCTATATAGGGGGAAGGATGCTGAGGATGGAGCCACCAGGTAGGAGGAGAAGAGGGAGGACAAAGAGGAGGTTTATGGGTGTACTGAGGGAGGACATGCAGGTGGTTGGTGAGACAGAGGAAGATAAAGAGGACAGGATGAGATACAGACAGATGATCTGCTGTGGTGCCCCCTAATGGGAGCAGCCAAAATAATAATAATTTAACCATTCTTTGACAACATTTTTAAAAAGTTAACAAAATTTAAATTTAACTCTACAAAAAAGAACTACCTGTTTGTGTCCTTGGACAAGAGACACTACATCTAATTCTCAGTCCACCCAGCTGGGGAAGTAACCTGCACTGGACTGGCTTCTCGTCCACGGAGAGTCATCGACTCCCATCCGCTTGATGCTACGCGATCTAGAGATTAGCAGCGCCACCAGTGGACCTCCATTCTTCTTCATGAAGGCAGCATCAGTCCTGTTTCTGTTCTGTTAGTTAAAAATATGTCTGAGGTTTTAACTGAGTCTTCAGTTGGTTTAATCCCCGTTTTTGACCACATCACATCCATGACTATCAAATCGTGTCAGGTCTTGGGGATAGTCGTGGTGGTGTCTCTGTAAGTATTGGATGCAAGATGCCGCCACGACGGGGTTAACCTGTATAATAATGATGTGGAAGTTTTACAAATCGTCTTGCTGCCATGTTGAAGGCAATCCTGGATATTCCTGTCAAGGATGATATCGCAATGGAATTTTACCTGATACTTGATGAAGTCTTGATGATGTTGTTCTAAATCACAGTGGTTCTTAGTTCAGTCATGAAGAATCATCTACATTATAATAAGGTTGTAGTCTTGTGAGCTGGCAGGACATCATCAAGATTCACAAGAACAACTTTGAAGTGGTGCATTCGTGGACAGCTATATGTGGGAACAGGACTTCAAGAAAACCTCATTTTTTCTTCCTGTGTTAAAAGAGGAAGCACGAAGAAGAAAACTGCTAGAATTCTTGTTATACTGTAAATCCCTTCGGCTGCTCCTTGGTTTTGACTCAGGGTCGCCACAGCAGATCCAAGGTGGGTCTGCATGTTGATTTGGCACAAATTTTACACCAGATGCCCTTCCTGACACAAGTCCACATTACATGGCAGGTGTGGGGCTCTTAAAAATACCAAATCCAGGTGCAGCCAGGTGAATCCTGGGCATGCCCTTGGACTTCTCCAGTCCCTAATCCCTCAGCCACCTTTGTGCTGGATCACACCCAGAAAAATGCACCACGTGGCCAAAATGTCGACGCTCTCGTCGCCTCACAATGCAAGTGACCCCCCTTCTCGGAGTCTCTGGTTGTTTGTCTCACAGTCATTCCGTCTTCCTTTATTTGTTGTTTCCCAATGATGGTTATTTTTAAGTTTGTTTTGCTCGTGGCAGAAAGGAAACTCCTCCACAAATGGTTCACACACACACTCACAAGTGTCCTTACCATTCTGGTCCCACTGTTAATTAACCTCCATCACACCGGTTGCCCTTTAGCGTGCAGCTGGTGGTGGTTGCGTTGTTCGTGGGAACACTCCAACGCTAATGAAGCAGTTTTTAGGAAACCTGGTGAAGACGTTCGTAATGACATGAAACGCAAACACTCAAACTTGTGTTGTATCCAGAGAAATGAATAACATTAATAATTAGCGCTGACGGCGGCGGCGCTTTGACCCACAGCGTGTCTTAAAGCACGTGCACACCTCCACCGCCGTGCACTTTTGTAACCGTCATCTGACAAGTAAATGTCAAACATTAAAAAAGAAACAATGTGTGCATAGCGGGAACGTGGAATAAACCAACCGTCTCCGCTCACTAATTAACAGCTCATGTCGTTAGATGTTAACCGAGGCCGCATCGCTGCCGTGCACTGACCTTTGACCCCTGATAGCTGCAATCCTGTAATTGCGTGTTAGAAAAGGACAGTCGTCATGTGTCTTCTTTTACCGCTTGGTGCAAACGTCCAGCAGCCTCGTCTCATCCTCAAACGCACACTTTGACCACTTCCTTCACTCCACTTTTATTTTTTTTTCTGATGTAATGGCTCTCTGGGTCATTGACCTCACTGTGACCTTTAGGTCACCATCCTGTAACTTCCCGTTCCCTAACTTTTTGAATTATTTGCTCTTTTAATGCCCTCGTACTGGTGTTCGTGGTTCCTTCACGGGCTTTCAACACGAGTGTCCCATCTCAAAGGTCGACTCAGGGACCTTTGACAAGAGACAATAAAATAAGAGAAAAGATCCAAATATCGTCATCAAAAAAACTATTTGTAAACACCTTTAGCTCAGCTTGAGGCTGGCTTGGTTCAGATCTTGGTGTTTACCAAACACCAGCACAGTTCACTGCGTCACACTCAAGTTTCAATCCAAGGATGAAAACTGACAGAAGGTGAGAAATCAGTTGAGTGAAAACACAGTTTGAGCCCTGTTTAGTCGTTTGTCCATCCCGAAGAAAAGCCCAGGTCGAGTCCAGGGTCTAGGCTTTTAAAGACTTCCTGGACTCAGAAGTGAATCTGTATGTGGTGAAAGTCTTGAACTCATCTTGGCAGTGACGTTCACGTCTCTGAGTGCTCAGGCTTCGAGGAGGACAAACACCTGGGAAGAGTTTCTGAAACCGTGAGGTCACAGGTGTTTGGTGACGCTGATGTCTTTGGTCCAAGACATCAGAGTCCCGGTGCTTCTGATCTGACTGTATGGTTGTGTGAGACTTGGATGCTAACCAGTGACCTAAGGTGGTGACTGGACACCTTTAGGTCTCCTCAGAGGATCCTTGGGTACCACCGAAATGACGTTACTCTGGGGACTCGGGTGAGGGAGCGTCAGCTTGATATTTTAGTCATGTGGTGTGTTTCTCTGGGCGTCGTCCCAGCGGCTGGAGAAGACCAAGGACACGCCCACATTTCACCTGGCTGTAGTAGATACAGTAGATGGCAAAATTTTATTTTAATTTTGATTATATTTTAATTAATGTATTTAATTCTATTTATAGTACTGTGTTATGTATTTTACTACTATTTATTGTAATTGCTGCATTTTATTGATGATCCTGTTTTAATGTGTACAGCACTTTGGTCAACCTCGGTTTGTTTTAAATGTGCTCTATAAATAAAGTTTGAGTAGATGTCTTCTTTTGAGAGGTGGGGGCAGATAGGTTGTCCACCTTGGTGGTTGCCATCCAAGACTGTATGTTTAAAGTGTGTTTATACTGAGATCCATTTGTTAGTGGCGTGGGAGTGGCCTGTTCTTTTCCTGTATAAGTGGGTCTCACCTACCTGTTGGTGGGGGAGGTGAGTGTGGGTGGTGGACTCCATTCCATCTTGTAATCGGATACGCTCCTTGCAGCTGCTGCCACGCCCCCCACCAGCTGTTTTATCACTGTGGGCCCTCCCTAAACTCTGCCTACTGCTGCGCGCTCACATGCTCATAACAGGTGTCTAGATGGTAACTATTATGGTAACATGAGGATGGGGCCTCGTGGGTCATTGTGCGAGTTTGCTCACATCCCTAGATTTTTTTTTTTCTTGTTTTTGTTTTGTACCCAAAATCCAACAAAAGTCTTCACCTGTAATTCCCTTAATTGGATTCTTTTGGCTGCTCTTCCATTGGTGATTGACTGGCCATCCCGCCTTCCACCACACAGATTTTACTCCTGTGTGAAAAGGGGGCTGGATGCCCTGTCAGTGGGTCGGTTCATAAAGATGCTGTTCAAACCTCCAGAGTTTCATCAATCCTCCACTCGTGGTCCAGTAATGTTCTTCAAAATAACTTGTGCATCTTTTTTTTTTCCCTTTGCAGACCTGGTTTTCTGTCCTGATGACAACTTCTCTGTGTCACTGGAGAATATGGATTTTGGCACTGAAGGTTGAACTTGCAGCTATTCAGTGTTAAAACACTTTGGTCTCCGTTAACTCTGTGACGACTTCATAAAAACACACAAACAAGCAAAAAAAAAATTAAAATGAAAGAGGAAATTTCAAACAAATGTTCCTGTAAAGAAAATAAAATCACAGAGTCAAACATTCTGAACTTAAACGTGGAACTCAATAGGTTTTGTTTTCACTCAAAAAGTCCTCTACTGTTGGATGATGAGGCAGAAACCATCAGAATGCGCTGTAAAAAAAAAAAGACGTCGTTCCAGCGTACATGTTTTGTCTGGGTTGGTTTAAGATTCTAAGTTGATGTGAGAAGACAAGTTGACACTGAATCAGCATCACGTTTTCCCGTGTCATCATCACATGTGATGAATCTGTGGATTCATGTTGAGCAGTGATGCCGGTAACGCGTTACTTAGTAACGCGTTACTCTAATCTGACCACTTTTTTTAGTAACGAGTAATCTAACGCGTTAATCTTTCCAAAACAGTAATCAGATTAAAGTTACTTCTCCATGTCACTGTGCGTTACTATTATTTTTCATTGTGGATTGATAGCAGCATTAAACTTGGTCTGTGGGCAGGAGGTCGGGGTTCGACTGAATTGCCCACTTTCAGCGAGCTGTGAGCTTTTCATCCACGGTTTTTTGCAGCTGCTCGACTCGTCCTCACCTCTTAAAGCACGGTGATCAGCACACCTGCACTGAGCTTTACAAAGACATTTTTATACTTTTTTCCTCCTTTATTTAGAATTATGAGCTGAGCCGCTCCGTATCGTCTCGTTAAAAACAGCTGATCCTCCGCGACGCGTCAACAACTAACACTATTTTCCACTCAAATGCACCTAAACTCTCTTTCTGAGGACCACATGATGTGAAAACGCAATAAAACTTTCTTACCTGTAAATCTGGTCCTGTTTTCTGCATAAATAAATGTTATCCATTCTTTGTGCTCAAACGCCAAAGCAGGGGCGAATCCAGATGGAATGGGGGCGTGGGGCAGGGATGTGCCCCCCCACAACACCCCGAGATTAAAGGTCCAGTTTTGAAGCCGTTTTTTACTACAACTACTAATATTGCTTAAAATAATAATAATTTCGACAAGTAAAATGTTTAGAAAGAATTTAAATATTAGAAAAATGTTAGAATTTAATAGTTACATTTATAAAAAATGTAGGTTTGAAATTGCAAGTTTTACTGTTACAGTGCTGTCAACAGTTAAATATGAGGTCAAGAAAGAGGTCTTTATTTTACTTTTTATAAAACAAGTATTTATTTTCATTGAAGTCAAGAAAGGGTGACTATAAAGTGAGTTTTGGCAAAACAGGTATCATTGTCATGTTGACGTGGGTTGTCAGTAGCTGGGGAAAGTAACTAAAAAAGTAACTAGTAATCTAACTTAGTTACTTTTACAATTGAGTAATCAGTAAAGTAACTAAGTTACTTTTTCAAGGAGTAATCAGTAATCAGTAATTGGATTACTTTTTCAAAGTAACTGTGGCAACACTGATGCTGAGTGACATGATTCAGAAAAAAAACAAATGTGCTCCACACCAAATATAAAACTCGTGCACAGGTGACTTCTTGCTGTGCAGAACGCTCACTACCACCTTAAGAGGTTCATTATACACACAATGCTGTTATTTATAAACCTGTTTTTTCCCCATTAACAGCAGGGTGGCGCTGGTCACAATGAGGACGTCCATGCTTTAAATCCATGGACGTTTAGGAGTTAGTCTTAAAGAGTTAGTAGTGTTAAAGAATTAGTATTAAAGGTTTTTAGTACTTTGTACTGCTGGGCACCCAGTTCGGTGCCCCCAGAACGACATTTCTGTTTCTTTGTGGATGATGTGGTCCTATTGGCTTCATCAGGGAGTGACCGCTGATGGGCACTAGGCAGGATGGACTGTCCCCTATGGGTCAGGGGGTGTTACTGCCCCAAGTGGAGGAGTTGAAGTACAACCCCTGACAAAAATTATGGAATCACCGGTGTTGTGTGGGCCGCCAGAAGAGGAGGTACTGCTGGCCCACCACCAGAGGGCGCCCTGCCTGAAGTGCGGGCTTCAGGCACGAGAGGGCGCTGCCGCCACGGACACAGCCAGGGGTGACAGCTGTCACTCATTATCTCTTGACAGCTGTCACCCATCTACTCTAGATCATCTCACTCCATAAAGACCAGACGTCATCTCCACCTCGTTGCCGAGATATCGTACTTCTATGGAGGTAACTTCTCTGCTGACTTACATTAAGAAATAATCTGAGCTCTTTTTGCAGCCGTTTTCCTGTGGTGTTTTCTTATCTGCTGGATTGGCGTTTGGTGTGAGTAGCGACGGCTTCGCCTCACACCCCAACCAGATAAGTGGTTAAACAGGAGCTGCACAAGTGTGTGATTTGAGGTGGAGGTGGCATTCCCACCGTTGTTGTTACGGGGTGTACACACACCCACACTTGACTGTCTTTGCTCTTCGCCAGCAGTACCAGATCCAACAGTCGGGGACGGTGATCACCTGGGAATTCGGGACTTGGCGGCTCCAGTATTCACCAGGTTCGGTGGCGGCGGAAATTGTGTGGTTCTGGCTCTTCTCGGGACAGACGTCTTCTATCCTCGAAGCCTGCCCACACGTCACCATTGTGGATTGACTGTTATCAGATACTGAGATTGTTTGTATATTCGTTGTGCACCTTCACAACATTAAATTGTTACTTTTTGGCTCATCTATTGACCGTTCATTTGCGCCCCCTGTTGTGGGTCCGTGTCACTACACTTTCACAACAGGATATCTCGGCCAGCGTCATGGATCCCGAGGAGCGTCACCCATCTGTTGGACAGCCAATGGAAGAGCAGGGTGCACAGGCGTCTGCAGGAGGCGTGCTTGGTGAGTTGCAGCAAAACCTCACCACACCTCACCCCTCTGTGCTCCCGGACCGGCGCCACCTCCTGCTCAGATCATCGACGGGGAGCCGGCTTGGACGGTGCGCCGGCTCCTGGACGTCCGTCGGATGGGCCGGGGGTTCCAGTATTTGGTGGACTGGGAGGGGTATGGACCCGAAGAACGCTCCTGGGTGAAGAGGAGCTTCATCCTGGATCCGGCCCTCCTAGCCGATTTCTACCACCGCCACCCGGACAAGCCTGGTCGGGCGCCAGGAGGCGCCCGTTGAGGGGGTGGTCCTGTTGTGTGGGCCGCCAGAAGAGGAGGTACTGCTGGCCCACCACCAGAGGGCGCCCTGCCTGAAGTGCGGGCTTCAGGCACGAGAGGGCGCTGCCGCCACGGACACAGCTGTCACTCATTATCTCTTGACAGCTGTCACCCATCTACTCTACATCATCTCACTCCATAAAGACCGGACGTCATCTCCACCTCGTTGCCGAGATATCGTACTTCTATGGAGGTAACTTCTCTGCTGACTTACATTAAGAAATATTCTGAGCTCTTTTTGCAGCCGTTTTCCTGTGGTGTTTTCTTATCTGCTGGATTGGCGTTTGGTGTGAGTAGCGACGGCTTCGCCTCACACCCCAACCAGATAAGTGGTTAAACAGGAGCTGCACGAGTGTGTGATTTGAGGTGGAGGTGGCATTCCCACCATTGTTGTTACGGAGTGTACACACACCCACACTTGACTGTCTTTACTCTTCGCCAGCAGTACCAGATCTGACAGTCGGGGACGGTGATCACCTGGGAATTCGGGACTTGGTGGCTCCAGTATTCACCAGGTTCGGTGGCGGCGGAAATCGTGTGGTTCCGGCTCTTCTCGGGACAGACGTCTTCTATCCTCGAGCCTGCCCACACGTCACCATTGTGGATTGACTGTTATCAGATACTGAGATTGTTTGTATATTCGTTGTGCACCTTCACAACATTAAATTGTTACTTTTTGGCTCATCTATTGACCGTTCATTTGCGCCCCCTGTTGTGGGTCCGTTTCACTACACTTTCACAACAACCGGCCTCAGAGGATGTTCATTCAGTTGTTTAATTTTGTAGAAAAAAAGCAGATCACAGACATGACACAAAACTAAAGTCATTTCAAATGGCAACTTTCTGGCTTTAAGAAACACTATAAGAAATCAGGAAAAAAAAATTGTGGCAGTCAGTAACGGTTACTTTTTTAGACCAAGCAGAGGGAAAAAAAATATGGAATCACTCAATTCTGAGGAATAAATTATGGAATCACCCTGTAAATTTTCATCCCTAAAGCTAACACCTGCATCAAATCAGATCTGCTCGTTAGTCTGCATCTAAAAAGGAGTGATCACACCTTGGAGAGCTGTTGCATCAAGTGGACTGACATGAATCATGGCTCCAACACAAGAGATGTCAAATGAAACAAAGGAGAGGATTATCAAACTCTTAAAAGAGGGTAAATCATCACACAATGTTGCAAAAGATGTTGGTTGTTCACAGTCAGCTGTGTCTAAACTCTGGACCAAATACAAACAACATGGGAAGGTTGTTGAAGGCAAACATACTGGTAGACCAAGGAAGACATCAAAGCATCAAGACAGAAAACTTAAAGCAATATGTCTCAAAAATCGAAAATGCACAACAAAACAAATGAGGAACGAATGGGAGGAAACTGGAGTCAACGTCTGTGACCGAACTGTAAGAAACCACCTAAAGGAAATGGGATTTACATACAGAAAAGCTAAACGAAAGCCATCATTAACACCCAGGGGCGTAGGTTTGCATATGGACCATAGGGACAAGTCACAACCAATATTTTGGGATGGCAAAATAGTCCCTACCAATATTTAGCATTTTTGTTTATATAACAAAATCATTCACTATTTTTCTGCGAACTCGATACTATAATTTTAGTCGTCATGTTTTGTGTTTTCGACGTGCCAGAGTGACAGGGTTACCCATGTTACAATTTCATTAGCTCACGTTCTTCTCACATGGACGTAAACAAAGTGCATCTCGTGGCAGGCAGTGCTTCATTTGTAAAGTGGGAGGTCCCGGAGCACAGAGGATGGGTGGCTCCGGTGCAGTGTTGCCAGATGTACGATAATTATCGTATTTGTACGATAGTTGTGCCCTCTGTACGATGTACGATCAATAATGGGAAAAAATCCAATATGTACGATAATTTCAGTTGGTTGCCCAAACACGCATCTCTCTCTGACACCCAAGAATCATTTTGCAGGCGTTGCACTCAGTCGGCATCAAAGACACACCACACACAGGGCTGCTGCTGCTGGCTTTCGGCGACCGTCATTTGAAAGCCCGCCCCGTCTCATACAGAGTAATGAGTTCCATCCAATCTGTGCCGTGACAGGAAGATTCCCCAGCCAACTTTTTTTTTCGAAACTTTATTTCAACAAATGCAATAACAAACGAACAAAACACAAGAGCAAAGAGATATACAAGAAAAATAAAAAGTTCAACTTCCTTATGGAGGTGTCAACATTTTTTCTGTGTTCAACAAAATCTGCACAAGTGTCCATGGCATCGGATGACGACAGCGACCTCGAGGTTGAATTCGACTCTTTCTAGTCTGGTAATTAACACGTTTGTGTCCCTTCACAGAAAAAAAAAATCTTTCTAGTCTGGTAGTGCATTTGCGTGTGCATTTGCGTTCTTTTTGTGCCATAGTTTCCCCATTACTATAATTACTGTTTAAAAATGTGACATAAAATTCTTTGTAAATTTAAAAAAAGAAACGCTAAAATAGCTACGTTGTATGCGTTTTGTTTGTGTACGATAATTTCTCCCAAAATACGATCATTTTGAGGTTTTGGTATGATAGTTTCATATTTCATATCTGGCAACACTGCTCCGGTGCAGAAAAGCAAGAAGGGCGGGGGGGGGGGGGGGGGGGGGCTGGAGAACAATGCTGTGCGCCACATTTAAAATAAACTGCACACCCACACAAACACGCACACACCTTCACAAATGACACTAACATCCTGCCTTTTCCTCAAAAATTACTACATTTATGTTTGCTGTCTGTCTCTGTACTTTTCTGTCACTTTTGCGCTCTTTATCATACTTTCCCTCGTTTCAAAAGTCACCGAACGCACTGTTGGAAAGCATGGGTTCTTGGCTTGCTGTCAAATTTTTCAGAGTGAGGGCTTATATGAGAACTTACGGTAATGAGAATCAGCGGCGCACTAGTTTTTTTTTTAATTATTATTATTATTTTTTTCTCAGCGGCGCACTAGTGTGAAACTTCCGTGTTTTTCCTCTGCGTTATGACATCACAGGCTTACGTTTACCGTAATACACCATATATATCATTGGAAATCGTTTTTTTTTTTTTTTTTTTTTTTTTTTTTTTTTGGCAAATTAGGTTGCTAGATACCTACAACTGCATTATTGATGAAGAGAATAGATTATACATCTTGGTTGCAAAAACTTTTTTTTTTTTTGTTAGCTCCACAAGTATTTTTTTGTTGTCTTGTTCTCTCAGGTGTAGGCCTATAGAATAGATTAGTGATTTTGGGTGCAATTTTGTTATTTAAGCTATTTGTTTGTTTGCCTACACACTTAATAATGTAAATAAAGTGTTAAATATTAATAAAGTGTCGTCATATGTTATGTATTATGCTGTACTTGTGCGCCTAATGGTGTGAGTGGGTTAGGGGGTGGTGGTGGGCAGGGGGGCCGGGGGGGTATTGTCCCTACCAAAGCTGAGACCAAACCTACGCCCTTGTTAACACCTAAACAGAAAAAACAAGGTTACAATGGGCTAAGGAAAAGAAATCGTGGACTGTGGATGACTGGATGAAAGTCATATTCAGTGATGAATCTCGAATTTGCATTGGGCAAGATGATGATGCTGGAACTTTTTGTTTGATGCCGTTCCAATGAGATTTATAAAGATGACTGCCTGAAGAGAACATGTAAATTTCCACAGTCATTGATGATATGGGGCTGCATGTCAGGTAAAGGCACTGGGGAGATGGCGGTCATTACATCATCAATAAATGCACAAGTTTACGTTGATATTTTGGACACTTTTCTTATCCCATCAATTGAAAGGATGTTTGGGGATGATGAAATCATTTTTCAAGATGATAATGCATCTTGCCATAGAGCAAAAACTGTGAAAACATTCCTTGCAAAAAGACACATAGGGTCAATGTCATGGCCTGCAAATAGTCCGGATCTTAATCCAATTGAAAATCTTTGGTGGAAGTTGAAGAAAATGGTCCATGACAAGGCTCCAACCTGCAAAGCTGATCTGGCAACAGCAATCAGAGAAAGTTGGAGCCAGACTGATGAAGAGTACTGTTTGTCACTCATTAAGTCCATGCCTCAGAGACTGCAAGCTGTTATAAAAGCCAGAGGTGGTGCAACAAAATGCTAGTGATGTGTTGGAGCTTTCTTTTGTTTTTCATGATGCCATAATTTTTTCCTCAGAATTGAGTGATTCCATATTTTTTCCCTCTGCTTGGTCTAAAAAAGTAACCGTTACTGACTGCCACAATTATTTTTCCTGATTTCTTATAGTGTTTCTTAAAGCCAGAAAGTTGCCATTTGAAATGACTTTAGTTTTGTGTCATGTTTGTGATCTGCTTTTTTTCTACTAAATTAAACAACTGAATGAACATCCTCCGAGGCCGGTGATTCCATAATTTTTGCCAGGGGTTGTATCTTGGGGTCTTGGTCTCAAATGGGAGCAAAGCTGACATGGATTGGTGCTGCCTATGAGGTCCTACAAATGTGTCATGGTGAAGAACAACCTGAGCCAGAGTATCGATTTACCAGTCGATTTACACTTCTATGATCGAAAGAACAAGGTCGAGGATACAAGCGGCAGAAATAAATTTCCTCTCTTCCATGTCCCTCCACTATCTGGGAGGGACTCTGAGTAGAGCCGCTGCTTCTTCACATTGAAAAGAGCCAGTTGAGATGGTTCAAGCATGTGGTGAGGATGCCCCCCTGGTCGCCTCCTTAGGGAGGTCGTACAGGCATGTTCAACTGGGAGGAGAAGACTCAGGACACACTAGAGGGATTGTATTCCCCAACTGGCTTGGGAACACCTCAGGAGGGCAGTATTTTTAACAGTTTTTGCTGTTTTCAACTGTTTGATTTGAGGTTCTAGGTCAGTATCATGATGTACTGGTATCACATTTTCACGGGTTCAGTACATTTCTCTAAATTGTTGATTTGATGTTCTAAAGGCGAGAATGTCTGGTTTAGTTCCATCCTCAGGTACTGCTCCCACATTACTCAGAACCATGTTTGCTTCTAATGAAAAAATTAGATATTTTGGGGGCATTTTCTAAATTCTGAAATACAAACAATTTTTTTTTCTCTCGTTTTCTGTCAGCAGGGTGACACATAGCAGAAAATATAAGTGTAGATACCTCATCCAGACTAATACCAGCCAAAATCTGCCATCAGAGAACCAGACCTGGAGATCTTTTGATGTCAGATGCCAGTTGGCCTGAAATACAGAGAAAATAGATCAAATGAAAGAAAATCAAAAGATTTTTTAATCAGGATTTACCCATTTTATGGAGAGGAATAAATGGTGACAGTCACATGACCTCTGACCTCCTCTGGTGGTTTGCAGAGGTCAAAAAAAGTTACATTGAATCACTGCCTAGTTAAGTGTTTCATTAACTCTGCATTGAGTGTGTATGATCCCATTTATAGTGTTAAATCCACTCTAACATAGTTTTAAATCAGCTCTCTTCCTGTTAATTAACTGCATGTGTGCTGATCAACTTCATTTAACACTCTAACAGGGCTGATTTAACACTCTTTTGAATAGGACCACATGCTTTTGCACCAGCGTTGATGTGACGCTGTAAGAGGTACTATGGGAACACTTAAAGTGAGCTGTGATTTGCTGCGTATGAGCGTTTAAGTGTCACAGTGTTCTCTCCTGGTTGTCACGCCGCAGTGTTCATTCCTGGTTGTTGTGTTGCATCGCAGTGTTCTCTCCTGGTTGTTGTGTCACGTCGCAGTGTTCTCTCCTGGTTGTTGTGTCGCATCGCAGTGTTCTCTCCTGGTTGTTGTGTCGCATTGCAGTGTTCTCTCCTGGTTGTTGTGTCGCATCGCAGTGTTCTCTCCTGGTTGTTGTGTCGCATCGCAGTGTTCTCTCCTGGCTGTTGTGTTGCGGCGCAGTGTTCTCTCCTGGTAGTTGTGTTGTGGTGCAGTATTCTCTCCTGGTAGTTGTCGTGGCACAATGTTCTCTCCTGGCTGTTGTGTCGCGGCGCAGTGTTCTCTCCTGGTTGTTGTGTCGCCTCGCAGTGTTCTCTCCTGGTTGTTGTGTCGCGGCGCAGTGTTCTCTCCTGGTTGTTGTCGCATCGCAGTGTTCTCTCCTGGTTGTTGTGTTGCATCGCAGTGTTCTCTCCTGGCTGTTGTGTTGCGGCGCAGTGTTCTCTCCTGGTAGTTGTGTTGTGGTGCAGTATTCTCTCCTGGTAGTTGTCGTGGTGCAATGTTCTCTCCTGGCTGTTGTGTCACGGCGCAGTGTTCTCTCCTGGTTGTTGTGTCGCGGCGCAGTGTTCTCTCCTGGTTGTTGTGTCGCACTGCAGTGTTCTCTCCTGGCTGTTGTGTCGCGGCGCAGTGTTCTCTCCTGGCTGTTGTGTCGCGGCGCAGTGTTCTCTCCTGGTTGTTGTGTCACACTGCAGTGTTCTCTCCTGGTTGTTGTGTCGCGGCGCAGTGTTCTCTCCTGGCTGTTGTGTTGCGGCACATTGTTCTCTCCTGGCTGTTGTGTCGCGGCACATTGTTCTCTCCTGGCTGTTGTGTCGCGGCACATTGTTCTCTCCTGGCTGTTGTGTCGCGGCGCAGTGTTCTCTCCTGGCTGTTGTGTCGGTACTCTGCAGTGACCCTGTTTTGCTGAAACGGTTTCATAACTGAGCGGGGCTTCGTTTGGCTCGGTGTCGTGTTGCTGCAGCTGCACACAGTAATGCAGCTCAAATCCTCCTGACAGGCAGAAAAGGTGTCCGACGTTCAGCTGCCTGCTGCTCTCCGGATCAGTAAAAGCTGATGGAAATCACATTTTTTACGATGGCCTTGAGAATATCTGATTAGTTCTGCCACAGAAAATGTTGATGGCGCATCTGGAAGTTGTCTTGAAGTTGCATCAGTTTTGCAACCTCACTTAAATGTTAACTTTGGAGTGTTTTTATATTTTATTTGTGCATTCAGCACTGTTAGCCATGTACAACATTAGACAAACGTTCTCTTTACGATTGGCAGAAATTAATATGTTTCCTTGTAGTAATAGCTGGAACACTGACGGGTCATATTAAAGGTGCTATAAATGAAATTTTAAACATTACTATAGCAGCCAACAGTTATTTTCTATGTGACATTTTCTATGTTGGTGACATAATGGCGTAATATGAAGGCAGTGAAGCAGCCTCCCTGTGTGTGTTTTAATCAGAGCTTTTCTATTTCGTCTTTACATATCAGGACAGGACATGCATGCTTTGTCCATGTGAGTCCTACTCTGTAAAACTGTTAATTACTGTTCATTTTGAATTATGTTTTAACTTATAATAATACATTTGGTTCTCAGACTGTAAAATATGTGGGTTTTTTTGTTTTGTTTTTTCTGAGGTAGTTTAAATAATGGATATCAAAAAATGCTTTATTTTTGTCTTCTGTGTTGATCAAAAAGGTCAAAGTCTTAAGTTTGGGAATAACTGGTGTAAACTGTGCAAATCTGTACCAGATTGATTTTGGTGAGCAGAAAACGGGAGCAGCTCGAACAAAGCAAAAAGTAGTTAAATGTGACATTCAATGTAACAATGACCGATATAAATGGCAGAATGCACACTTCATTTTGATATCCATTAATTTCTTGAAACCTTTCATCTATGAATTTGTGATACAGAGAAATTTCTTCAAGCTATAGAATGCTGTTGTTGCATTCCTCAGGGATCAATACAAGTGTCTTCTTTTCTTAAGTATAAAAATTTGACTTTAACTTTTTTATTATGAACTGATACTATAATGTATATCATCTATATTATAATAGCCAAGTGGCCCGTGTGCGTGTGTGGTTTCATTCATGGAGAAACTGGAAGGAGCTGATATTTTTGTTTTTTGTGTACTTATGTATGTATGCTTATGTATACTTATGTATTTTTGGTCCAGGATGGATGCTGCAAAAACAGAAAGTTGATAGGACTAATATTTTTTTAGAGAAATTACCAATAATAGTTGACAACAGTGAGCAATGGAAATTGTGTTGCAATGTACCATAGGTTTTGGAGTTATAAATGTTGTTATTGTGGTTCGTGTTAGTTTAACAGTGTTAGTGTTATTGATTCATTGTGTTTTTATAGTTCCATTGGTTTAGTCAGTTTAGTTAAGGGTCTCCGTTTGTGGGTATGTAAAAATATGTGTGTGCACTCAATTTTGACCACGGACAAACTGCGGAGAGCTGACATTTGCCGTTTGGTATGTTTATGTATTTTGGGTCAAGGATGAACGCTGCCAAAATGGAACATTGCTAGGACTAATGTTATTAGAGAAACTACAGATATTAGCTAACAACACTGAACAATGGACAATAATAATCCGGTAATTTATTGAAACTTTTCATCTTTCAATTGCTGGTATAGAGGAAATTTCACCAAGCTATAAACTGCTGTTGTGGCATTCCTCAGGGATCACAGCAAGGGTATTCTTTGTTCTCCTTGTTTAAGAGTAAAAAGTAACTTCAGTTAACTCTTTTATTATGAAGTAATACAACAATTTATATCATTATCGCTATGCTATGATATCTTTATTCAAATTACATTACTTAAAGCTACAGTTAGCTTCCATGATATCTGAAATTATATTACTAAAAAAGTATTTCAGTATCTGATAAATGTTTGAAAATTTCCACCTGTGATTTCATTTTTGATCAGGATATGTCATTCAAAGCGCATATTAAACAAATATGTAGGACTGCTTTTTTGCATTTACGCAATATCTAAAATCAGAAAGGTCTTGTCTCAGAGTGATGCTGAAAAACTAATTCATGCATTTATTTCCTCTAGGCTGGACTATTGTAATTCATTATTATCAGGTTGTCCTAAAAGTTCCCTAAAAAGCCTTCAGTTAATTCAAAATGCTGCAGCTAGAGTACTGACGGGGACTAGAAGGAGAGAGCATATCTCACCCATATTGGCCTCTCTTCATTGGCTTCCTGTTAATTCTAGAATAGAATTTAAAATTCTTCTTCTTACTTATAAGGTTTTGAATAATCAGGTCCCATCTTATCTTAGGGACCTCGTAGTACCATATCACCCCAATAGAGCGCTTCGCTCTCAGACTGCAGGCTTACTTGTAGTTCCTAGGGTTTGTAAGAGTAGAATGGGAGGCAGAGCCTTCAGCTTTCAGGCTCCTCTCCTGTGGAACCAGCTCCCAATTCAGATCAGGGAGACAGACACCCTCTCTACTTTTAAGATTAGGTTTAAAACTTTCCTTTTTGCTAAAGCTTATAGTTAGGGCTGGATCAGGTGACCCTGAACCATCCCTTAGTTATGCTGCTATAGACGTAGACTGCTGGGGGGTTCCCATGATGCACTGTTTCTTTCTCTTTTGCTCTGTATGCACCACTCTGCATTTAATCATTAGTGATTGATCTCTGCTCCCCTCCACAGCATGTCTTTTTCCTGGTTCTCTCCCTCAGCCCCAACCAGTCCCAGCAGAAGACTGCCCCTCCCTGAGCCTGGTTCTGCTGGAGGTTTCTTCCTGTTAAAAGGGAGTTTTTCCTTCCCACTGTAGCCAAGTGCTTGCTCACAGGGGGTCGTTTTGACCGTTGGGGTTTTACATAATTATTGTATGGCCTTGCCTTACAATATAAAGCGCCTTGGGGCAACTGTTTGTTGTGATTTGGCGCTATATAAAAAAATTGATTGATTGATTGATTTGATGGTATGGAGGAAAGTTCTTCAAGATGTCAAATGCTTTTGTGGCATTCCTCAGGGATCACTGCTGGTGTCTTCTTTGTTTTCCTTGTTTAAGCAAAGAAAAAAGTGTTTTAGTTAATTTTTTTATTGATGAAACAAAATTTAATTTATATCTTAATCTCTATGCAGATTCCTTTATTATTTAAATTACATTACTTTCGTAGACTACAGTTTGCCTCCATGATACCTGAAATTATAATTACTAAAAAAGTATACAATAATTTCATGAAATCTTTCCTCTGTGAATTTGTGGTCCAGAGAAATTTTTTGTCAGGATATATGGTGTACTTGTGGCATTCCTCAAGCTTCGATTCTAGTGCCTTCTTTCTTTGTTTAAGTGAAGAAGAAAATTTCCTTAATTTCGCATTTTGTAATGTCTGTTTCTGAAGCTATTCTGTAATTGATATCATTATCTCTGTGCATATTTCTTAATTATTCATACTTAATTACTTGAGGCTGCAGTTAGCCTCCTTAATACCTGAAGTTATTACCAAAAAAAAGTATTTTAGGTCAAAATAGAACAAAGGCAGAAACCCGTGACACACAAACGCTGCCTTTAAAAGTTTTTATCAAAGTGCTGACTGAAAGTTCTATTTATAAGCGTGTACCAGGTGTGATCCCTCCTTCACGTTATTGTTCTGATGCCTGCGCGCTCACAGTTCTCATCACGTTTTGTTGCGTGTCATCGTGCATCTCTTTTGATTCAGACACATGATACACATGAGCGGGAGGTGATTTATGTGGAAAAGCTGCAGACTGGAAGCTCTTCACACGGACGGGTTGCAGTTTGTGAGACGAGCCCTCGTTCCCCACTTCTGATTCACCGCGAGACTGAAGATGTTTTCAGATCATCTCCTCGTTCGGTGTAAACGTCTGTTATCACCGTCTGACGCTCGAACACGATGGTTTGTGTAGTTGTTGGTTTTGACTGTGTGACCATTTTCTGACTCCTCGCTTCAGAGTCTCATCACCAGGTCCTTGAGGGAGAGTGTGTGTGTGTGTGTGTGTGTGTGTGTGTGTGTGTGTGTGTGTGTGTGTGTGTGTGTGTGTGTGTGTGTGTGTGTGTGTGTGTGTGTGTGTGTGTGTGTGTGTGTGTGTGTGTGTGTGTGTGTGTGTGTGTGTGTGTGGACCAACGAAGGCCCTTTGGAGCGGTGCCAGGCGGTGAGATCTTATCTCAGTGCCGTGACCTTGTGTTGTGTTGAAATATCTCTCCACAAACGGTGTGTGAAGGAAGTGGAGGAACATGTGGTTTGGGGCAAAAACAATATTTCAGTTTTGGTGGATTGTTTTATGAAGAGGCGCTTTTGACAAACACAAGAGGGTGTGTGTGTGTGTGTGTGTGTGTGTGTGTGTGTGTGTGTGTGTGTGTGTGTGTGTGTGTGTGTGTGTGTGTGTGTGTGTGTGTGTGTGTGTGTGTGTGTGTGTGAGTTTCAGCAGCTGCTGAGATCTACGGCCTTGACTGAAATCCCAAACGCCTCGCCTGCCGTCAGTGCCGCCGCACCGCCGCTGAGCGCGCTGTGCTGGTCTCTGCATCCTTTGTGCACAACTTTTAGCTGCTGTGTTGTGTGAAAGATTTGTACATAAATTTCTCACCGTGGCAGCGCGTCTTGAGGTTACACACCTTTCTCTGGTTTTGCTGAAGTGATGCTGCTGAGCAAACCCGTTAAAGGCCCGTTCACACGCTTACGATTATCCCGCTGTTTTGCCAACGTACAGTGAAAACTTGCTTACCGTTGACCAGCACCGAGGTCCACCAAACTCTGTAGGAGCTAAGTGGACGTCCACTCAGCTGACTAACTTACTGAGGGGACTGACCAGAAAAAAAACATGCTTAAAATCTTCCACATTCATACTAAAATATTGCAAGAGTTGAGCTCTGCAACCGCTATGTCACCTCGCTAGTACAGCGTTACTGCTCTGTTGCCCTCTGCTGGCCAATATCAGAGGCTGGACTGGACGCACCACCTCCTCTGGATCCTTTGGGCATGAAGAAATATGAAGAAATCAATCCGATCTCACTCCAAGTTCATGATGGCGTCACAAAAAATACTTAATCTATTAGTTCATGGTACCGTCACAAAAATGGAACAAATTTTGTGACGGTATCACAAAACGATTTCACAATGTTATCATTAAATTTGGGATGACATGTGGGGGGGGGGTTAGTGGGTGGTTATGGTTAGGTTTAAGGCTATGTTTAAAATAGTGACTGAAACGACTGTGTCATGAAAATGTGACTCCAAAAAAAAAAAAGCTTGAGACTGGGGTGGTGCCACAGTGGTTGGCTGTATCACTGGAGGAGATGAGTCTACTTACCGGGATGAGATGGAACAGCTGACAGTGTGGCGTAGAGAAAATAACCTGCACCTGAACACATCCAAAACCAAGCAGCTAATCATAGACTTAGGAGAAACCAAATAGACATTCAGCCCATTTTATCATTGGGTGGATCTGTGTGGAAAAGGTCAGGGACTTCTGTTTCCTGGGAGTCCACATAGAAGAAAAACTGACCTGGGACAGGAACACCACACAGTGGGTAAAGAAGGCACAGCAAAGACTCCACTTCCTGAGAATCCTCAGGAAAAATAACATCAACCAGAGATGTCTGGTCTCTTTTTCCCCACTCTACCATGGAGAGCATCCTCACATACTGCCTCTGGACGTGGTTTACCAGCTGCACGGGGGCAAACAGGAAAGAGCTACAGAGGGTTACAGAGAAGATCACTGGATGTCCTCTACCCACACTGGGGGACCTTCTCTTACTCTTACTGTTACTGTCTCAGGAGAGCCAACACCATCCTAAAGGACTCATCCCACCCTGGACACTCTCTGGTTGATGGTACAGGCCCATTAAAGCAAGAACAAATAAACTGAAAAGCAGTTTCTACCCAACTGCTCTTAGAGCCTTGAATGCCACTGGAACCAAACAGCCAGGTCACATGACACATTTGAAATGAGTGCAGTATTTGTTTATGTGCAATATCCACTGCCAGTGAAATAGCCACTGCCGGATTCTTGGTGGTTTTCCATGCCATGAAGCCAGATTCTACACTATGATCCACGCCTGATTCTCCATGATCATTTGCTGACCTTGACCTCGTCTTTCCTGCCGCTTCCATGTGCTCAGACGACAGAGCTTTCCACAGCTATATTCAAGGTAACCTGGCCAACTCTAATTCCCGTCCTCGACTCCTGACTCCACAGCTACCTGTACAACAACGTCACTTTGAAACTCTCCGGCTCTCAGCTCAGAGCGCACAGCTCTTCCCTGCTCCAGTTACGTTCCTTCATGTTTCTGTGGGATTCTGTTCTCACACATTCCTGCCGGTGACTGTGCATGACTAAGAACTGTATCCAAGAACTGTTCCAAGAATTGTTCTCTAAGAACTGTATGAACTCTAATATTGAACTACTAAGAACTCTCCAAATTGTTTCTAAAGTCAAGTCCTGCTTAATTAGAACTGTGTCACAAGATGGGCAGCACTTGACCTCTGACCGCTGAAGATAATTCATGAACTGTGAAGGATTCCTGAACAGCAAACCTTATTTCCTAAATGGAGGACATTATTTCCAGAACTATGAACATTCCTGTTTTAAAGCCTTCAGTGAACTGTCTGTGTTGTGAGTTGCCTACTCTGTTCCTGCTGCTGCTGCTTTTTCTCTCTCCTCTGCACAGGTGGAGCGCCTCAAGCTGATCGACACACCTGAGCCACATATCATCAGCACATGTATATGAACCCCGGCGCTTCATTCCATCTTTGCCAGAAACTCAGTAAACCTTCCACAATAACTGACCGGTCTTTGAGTGTTCCTACGCAGTATATTTCTGGTAGATTTGGAGCTTCCATGCTCCAACCTAGCAATCTATATTCTTTCTGCAACCTATCAGAGTTTTTCCTAGCTCTGTGTTTGTCACAGCGTTTTCTTAGCTTCAGCTTGTTCTACAGCTTCATCTTTCTCCAGCGAACAGGACTCAGCTAAGACATTCAGTATCAATTGTCGGTGATTACATCTAGTGGAACTGATTAAGCTCAGCACTCACTCACCTGTGTATCTTCTCCAGACGGCGTCGACAGCTTGCAGGCAGCCACCTGGCTTCGGATCCATCCCAACTGGACTGAGATCATTTGGACTGCGGTTCCCTTGGTTCCACCGCTGTGCGGGCCGGTCTCCAGGTGGCTAGGCAGACTTTGCACATTTCTGCACATTTGCCCTCTGTATATAGCTCCTTTGTAAATAAATCCGTGTTGTAACGTTTCGTTCTCTGCTCCCTGCTTCTTGGTTCGTCTCCACTCTCTCCGAACCGTCACAGTCTGTTGTTAAAGGCTTCAGTGTTACGAGAGCAATCACTCACCATCTCTCTCCTCCATTCTCCTAGTTCCTGTCCTTGGCTCTATGCAGCCACCTGGCCCCAGGATTCCAGTTTGTTCTCAGACTCACAACTCTGTCCGTGTGTGTACTGCAGCTCCCAGATATTCCACCACTACAAGCGGACCCTGTCTTGGCTCCGCAGGCCGTCTAACCAGCACAGCATTGTTCATAAGTTTATTGTAAATAGATCTCTTTTCATTCACAGCCTGCTCTGGTCCTTGCTCCCAGCATTTACGTTCATCACCCAGTACTGGTCCGGTTCCGTCTGAACCCATAACCGTAATCACTTTTTTGCTGCTACGCTCTTAGAATTTTTTTCTTTTTTTAAATTGTGCTCTGGACAAACACCTTCCATTTGGTTTAAGTCTGCGTGTGGTGTACTCAGGTTTATATTT
The DNA here is from genome assembly GCF_902500255.1 of Thalassophryne amazonica. Classification (NCBI taxonomy): domain Eukaryota; kingdom Metazoa; phylum Chordata; class Actinopteri; order Batrachoidiformes; family Batrachoididae; genus Thalassophryne; species Thalassophryne amazonica. The sequence continues at coordinate 97,166,281 of NC_047114.1, forward strand.
GCACTGAAAGGCTTCAACCTTACCTTTCATTGTACTGGTTACAATGACAATAAAGAATCTTTATCTGTAGAAATCTATGTCAGGCTGAAGGTCAGGAATTGCAGGACACAAATGCACAGCTCGTACAAACAGCTCTGGTTTTTAAAAGGCTTTCCTGAGGTGGCTAGCAGAGGTTGGTACACGAGTACGCTGTCCAGAAAAAGCAGCAGTACAAAAAACATCAGCCAAACAGCGTGGTCGAGGCAACAGGCTGGACCACACTGGAAAGAACTGGATATGACTGGTTTGACCTGACTGGTGTGGAAGGTGGAGTGAATACGTAGCGACCTAGGGAGACAGAGATGAACAGAAACTGGATTAATAATTTTGCATACTGAGAAGACTTTCTGGCTGTGCAGAGGACCTTTTTCCGGTCCGCAGCTGATTGTAGGCTTGGGAGGTGCGAATGGATGTTAGAATCCAGCTGAGAACGAACAGGTTTAGACAAACAGGATTTGTTGCAGGTTGATCCCCAAGAAACAACTTCTCCCTTTAACCATTTAAAGTTAAGACTGTGTTGTTGTAATCAGGGGTGCCCTAGAATGAGCGGATGAGTCATTTTATCAAACACGGAAAACTGATTCAGAGTGGTTCTCCAACACTGTCATGGACACAGACTGAGTACAGTGAGTAATACAACCCAATTCATGGCCATCCACAGCGCGCACCACCAGAGAGTGTGAGAGCTTAAACAATTTCAGGTATAGGGACCTGGCAAGAGTGGACAAAATCAAGTTAGCATCAAAACCAGAATCAACAAAAGCTGACACAAAAACTGATGAATTTTCAATTTACCACACGGTGGCACCCCTGCCCTGACAATTGGTTATCATGTGACCAGAATGTCCACAGTAAAAAAAAAAAGTAAGTCTTCTCAACATCGCCGCCTCTCGGCAGAAGAAAGATGAGTGTGACCTAGTTGCATGGGCTTCTCTGCACTGCAGTTTGAAGGATATGCACTGACATGGCTGGAAGAGGATGTGCGGACGGGAGGTATATCGGAGCATTGCTCGGGTAGCCGGGTGGCAAGGTGAGGACAGTCCTGAAGGTGCCGGTCAGTCCAGATGGCGAGAGTGATGAACTCATCAAGGTCTAAGGGCAGATCTACGGCCACAAGCTGGTCCTGGACATTTTCGGCAAGCCTCTAGAAGAAGACGTCATGGAGTGCCACAGGATTCCATTCACTCTTGGCTGCCACAATGCGGACGTCTATCGCGTAGTCAGTGACTCAGCGTCCGCCCTACCTCAGCTTCATCAGGGTATGTGCAGCTTCACACCCCGGAGATGTATGTTGAAACACCAGTTGAAGTGCAGCAGTGAATGCCGAAAGGGAGGCACAAGTGTCGGTTGGACAACTCCACTCAGCTGTTGCCCACGCCAAAGCACGACCAGTCAGGTGAGAATTCATGTAAGCTATCTTCGCCCTGTCAGTCGGGAACTTACATGACATGAGCTCAAAATGTAACTCACACTGAGTAATAAATGGTCTAACGTCATCAGATTCACCTGAGAAGTGTTCAGGCGGAGACACTGATTGCAGTAAACAGGTTCAGGTACGGAAGCCGGTGTGGCTGCTGACGGCCCCGGAGGAGGCACACTGGTGCTGCCGGTGGCCGTAACAGTAGAAGCCTGATGATCTAGTCTAGACAGTTATTGTCCCATCTGGGCGCTCACCACCTCCATGAATGAGTACTGGCATTTAGCGAGGTCGCTAAACCCAGAAGAGAGACCAGTGAGGTGATCTTGTAAGCAGTCCAGAAATAGCAGCAGTACAAAAAACATCAGGCAACAGGCTGGAGGTCAGGTACACACAATGAGGCAGGCAGGAATACAAATGCAAGAACAGAGCTGGAATGAAGGCACAAGGCACAACAATCTGGCAACTAACAAACACACCCAGTGAGCTTATAAAACCCCAAGTGGTAATCAGCAAATCAGAAACATGGATGCATGGAAAGCACCAGAACCATGGTGTGGCCAAAGAGAGAGAGAAAAACACCCATTTACCAAAAACCAAAGAGAGAGACAAGAGAAGCAGAGACAGACAGCCTCAAGCAGAAAAACCCAGCAAGAGAATATACAAACTACAACCAATGAAACACAAAAATAACCAACAGAACAAAAGAACAAACTAAAACAGAAAACCAAACAAAAACTCAAACCCTGAGAATCTGAAAGAATGTGTATAACCTCTAACCTAATCTCGATGATGCACCAGTAGAAAGTGACACAACTGCAGAGTTGCATCAAGTTTATATAGACTGTCATGACACATCCAAGGTTGATCATTTCCACCAATCTACGTTACGGCTCCACAAAGTGCGCTACCAAATCGGCCGCCTTCTGACAGTACAAGCTAAACTACGTCCTGTGTGAGTCAGTGGACCGTCGCCAAACGTCGAGCTCCACCAGTACCATGGCACCCTCTGCTGGGCTCTGTCGACCTGCATTGGTGACAGGACATTTGGACCACGCCTTCACCGGGTTTCAAAGGGATTTTTGTAAATCTTCTATATCGGACTGCGTCTGCCGCTGTTGATTAAACGGATCATTTTACTGTCCCCTGGCGATGGTCTGGATCTTGGCAAAGAGGTGGAGATGACATCCGGTCTTTATGGAGTGAGATGATGAAGTGTAGATGGGTGACAGCTGTCAAGAGATAATGAGTGACAGCTGTCACCCCCGGCTGTGTCCGTGGCGGCAGCGCCCTCTCGTGCCTGAAGCCCGCAATTCAGGCAGGGCGCCCTCTGGTGGTGGGCCAGCAATACCTCCTCTTCTGGCGGCCCACACAACAGGACCCCCCCCTCAACGGGCACCTCCTGGCGCCCGACCCGGCTTATCCGGGTGACGGCGGGTAGAAAATCGGCCAGGAGGGCCGGATCCAGGATGAAGCTCCTCTTTACCCAGGAGCGTTCTTCGGGTCCATACCCCTCCCAGTCCACCAAATACTGGAAACCCCCGGCCCATCCGACGGACGCCAGGAGCCGGCGCACCATCCAAGCCGACTCCCTATCGATGATCCAGGCAGGAGGCGGCGCCGGTCCGGGAGCACAGAGGGGTGAGGTGTGGTGAGGTTCGATTCTTGACACATGAAAAACCGGGTGGATCTGCAGTGAAGCTGGGAGTCGGAGCTTCACTGCGGCAGGACTGAGGATTTTGAGGAGCTTGTATGGTCCAATGTACCTGTCCTTGAGCTTCGGGAGTCCACCTGGAGGGGGATGTCCTTCGTGGATAGCCACACCTCCTGCCCGGGCTGGTAGCAGGGGGCCGGGGACCGCCAGCGGTCGGCATGGGTCTTCGCCCTTGTCCAGGCCTTCAACAAGGCAGAACGGGCAGCGCGCCACACCCGACGGCACTTCCGCAGGTGGGCCTGGACCGAGGGCACACCGACCTCTCCCTCCACCACGGGAAACAATGGGGGCTGATACCCCCAAACATACCTCAAATGAGGAGAGGCCGGTGGCAGAGGACACCTGGCTGTTATGCGCATACTCGATCCAGGCCAGATGTTCACTCCAGGCCGTCGGTGTGCGGACGTCACACAGCGCAGGGCTTGCTCCAATTCCTGATTGGCCCATTCTGCCTGTCCATTGGTCTGCGGGTGATACCCGGATGAGAGGCTCACGGTGGCCCCCAGTTCCCGGCAGAAGCTCCTCCAGACGTGTGAGGAAAAACTGGGGACCACGATCAGAGATGATGTCGGTAGGTATCCCATGCAGACGGACGACGTGGTGGACCAGGAGGTCTGCAGTCTCCTGGGCCGTGGGGAGCTTCGGGAGAGCCACGGAAGTGGGCCACCTTGGAGAATCGGTCCACTATCGTGAAGATGGTCGTCATGCCCTGGGACTGCGGGAGGCCCGTGACAAAATCCAGACCGATGTGGGACCAGGGGCGATGAGGCACAGGAAGTGGCTGAAGAAGTCCCTGTGCCTTCTGGTGGTCTGCCTTGCCCCTGGCACAGGTGGTGCAGGCCTGGATATATTCCCAGACGTCGGCCTCCAGGGACGCCCACCAGAAGCACTGCCGGACCACTGCCACGGTCCTTCGCAACCCCCGATGACAGGAGAGCTTAGAACCATGACAGAAATCCAAGACAGCAGCCCTGGCCTCTGGTGGGGCGTAGAGCTTTTTCTTCGGCCCAGTTCCGGGGTCCGGGCTCCGTGCCAGGGCCTCCTGGACGGTCTTCTCCACGTCCCAGGTGAGGGTGGCCACGATAGTGGACTCCGGAATGATGGGCTCCGGTGGATCCGACAGCTCAGTCTTGACTTCATCTTCATGCACCCAGGACAAGGCATCCGATCTCTGGTTCTTGGTCCCGGGGCAGTAGGTGATTCGGAAGTCAAAACGCCCGAAGAACAGTGACCAGCGGGCTTGCCTGGGGTTCAGCCGCTTGGCGGTCCTGATATACTCCAGGTTCCGATGGTCAGTGAAAACCGTGAACGGCACAGACGCTCCCTCCAGCAGGTGTCTCCACTCCTCAAGAGCCTCTTTTCACCGCAAGGAGTTCTCGATTGCCGACGTCATAATTCCGTTCAGCTGCGGTCAACCTGCAAGAAAAGTAGGCACACGGGTGAAGAACCTTATCGGTCTCTCTGCTCTGGGATAGCACGGCTCCTATCCCTGAGTCAGAGGCGTCCACTTCAAACACAAACTGGCGGCTAGGGTCGGGCTGCTGGACGGAACTCAACGCCCGGGAACCAAATCAATGGCACAATCGTACGGACGGTGCGGGGGAAGGGTGAGTGCCAGATCCTTGCTGAAGACATCAGCAAGCTCGTGATACTCAACCGGCACCGCTGTCAGATTGGGAGGGACTTTAACCTCCTAATTAGCATTTACACTGGGAGGAACCGAGGATCCTAAACAATTCCGGTGGCAGGTTTCGCTCCACTGAGCCACAACCCCAGACGGCCAATCAATCCGGGGATTGTGTTTAATCATCCATGGGAAGCCCAAAATCACGCGGGAGGTAGAAGGAGTTACAAAAAAACTCAGTCTCCTCCCGGTGATTCCCAGACACTACCAGGGTTACAGGTAGTGTCTTGTGTGTGATTAAAAGGGAGAAGAGGTGCCATCTAGTGCTCGCACCTTCACTGGCGAAGAAAGCGCCACCAGAGGGAGCCCTACCTCCCTTGCCCATCTGCTATCCAGCAGATTCCCTTCTGACCCCGTGTCCACCAGTGCTGGGGCTTGAAGGGTTAAATCCCCGCTCAGGATTGTAACTGGGAGTCGTGTTGAAAGATATGTATGACCCACGTGAATGTTTTGACACCCCCCCTCAGCCCAGTCTCTAAGGGCGGGCGTTTGTGTTTTGACTGTTGAGGCAGTCTTCTGCTGATGCTCACTTGAGCCGCAGACAAAGCACTCCCCGCGGACCAGCCTCCTCTGTCTGAATGTGGCCCTGCTCGTGTCCCTAGCATCGTCAGCAGGGGAGCTGTAGCCACACGGGAGCGCTGTGGGCAGTGAGGCGTGGGGGAAGACGGCTCCCTTTCGGACCCGGGAGGGAAGAGGGATGGCTTGTGCCTGACCACGCCCTTCGCCTTGCTCCCGTCGGCGTTCTTCTAACCGATTGTCCAATCGTATAACCAAATCGATAAGCTCAGCCAAATCCCGCGGTTCCTCCTTAGCCACCAGGTGATCCTTCAGGACCAACGACAGTCTGTTTATGAAGGCGGCGCGGAGTGCAGTCATATCCAGCCGGATCTCGCAGCCGTGATGCGGAAGTCGACTGCATATTCGGCTGCGCTCCGGCGCCCCTGTCTCATTGACAGCAGCACGGTAGATGCGGTTTCGCCTCTGTTAGGGTGATCAAAAACAGTTCTGAGCTCCCTCACAAACCCAGTATAAGAGGCAAGGAGCCATGAACTTTGTTCCCAAAGCGCTGTAGCCCAGGCGCGTGCCTCACCTCGAAGCAAATTAATCACGTAAGCCACCTTACTGCATCAGACGCGTACATCACGGGACGCTGTGCAAAGACGAGCGAACACGCATAAGAAAGTCCGCGCACGTCTCCACACAGCCTCCGTACGGCTCTGGGGGGCTTATGTATGCGTCAGGGGATGGTGGGGGGGGGGTCGTTGAATGACCAGTGGAATGTCTGTATTCGGCACCGGGTCGGCAGGAGGAGGAGCTGCAGCAGCGCCCTGAGCGCGCGCTTCCACCTGCGCGGTGAGAGCCTCCATCCTGCGATTAAGGATAATGTTTTGCTCGGTCATCAGGTCCATCCGAGCGGTAAAGGCGGTGAGGATGTGCTGCAACTCACCAATCACGCCTCCAGCCGACGCCTGTGCACCCTGCTCTTCCATTGGCTGTCCAACAGATGGTTGACGCCCCTCGGGATCCATGACGTTGGCCGAGATATCCTGTTGGGGAAAGTGTAGTGACACGGACCCACAACAGGGGGCGCAAATGAACGGTCAATAGATGAGCCAAAAGGTAACAATTTAATGTTGTGAATGTGCACAACGATTATACAGACAGTCACAGAATCTGATAGCAGTCAATACACCAAGGTGACATGTGGGCAGGCTCGAGGATAGAAGACGTCTGTCCTGAGAAGAGCCGGGACCACACGATTTCCACCGCCACAGAACCTGGTAAATACTGGAGCCGCCAAGTCCCGAATTCCCAGGTGATCACCGTCCCCGACTGTTGGATCTGGTACTGCTGGCGAGGAGCACAAACAGTGAGATGTGGGTGTGTGCACACCCAGTAACAAAAACAGTCAGAAGGTGGAAAGTCACCTCCACCTCTAATCACACACTCGTGCAGCTCCTGTTAAACCACCTATCTGGTTGGGTGTGAAGCGAAGCCGTCGCTGTTCACACCAAACGCCAATCCAGCAGATAAGGCACACCACAGGAAAACAGCTGCAAAAGAGTTCAGACTATTATTCAGTATTAAGTCAGCAGAGAAGTTACCTTCACAGGTAGATGATATCTCGGCAACGAGGTGGAGATGACGTCCGGTCTTTATGGAGTGAGATGATGAATTGTAGATGGGTGACAGATGTCAAGAGATAATGAGTGACAGCTGTCACCCCCCGGCTGTGTCCGTGGCGGCAGCGCCCTCTCGTGCCTGAAGCCCGCAATTCAGGCAGGGCGCCCTCTGGTGGTGGGCCAGCAGTACCTCCTCTTCTGGCGGCCCACACAACAGATCTGAGAGAAAATTATTAATCACACGCTTACACACGCCTGCCTGAACAAGCACAGACTGGACCCATTTAAAGTAAGATATAAAAGAATAAGTGCAAATTATGCTGAAATACGAGGGCTGTCCGTAAAGTATAGGTCCTTTTTATTTTTTCAAAAACTATATGGATTTCATTCATATGTTTTTACGTCAGACATGCTTGAACCCTCGTGCGCATGCGTGAGTTTTTCCACGCCTGTCGGTGACGTCATTCGCCTGTGAGCACTCCTTGTGGGAGGAGTCGTCCAGCCCCTCGTCGGAATTCCTTTGTCTGAGAAGTTGCTGAGAGACTGGCGCTTTGTTCGATCAAAATTTTTTCTAAACCTGTGAGACACATCGAAGTGGACATGGTTCGAAAAATTAAGCTGGTTTTCAGTGAAAATTTAACAGCTGATGAGAGATTTTGAGGTGATTCCTGTCGCTTTAAGGACTTTTCAACGGTGCGAGATGTCGCGCAGCGCTCTCAGGCGCCGTCGTCAGCCTGTTAAAGCTTAAAACCTCCACATTTCAGGCTCTGTTGATCCAGGACGTCGTGAGAGAACAGAGAAGTTTCAGAAGAAGTCGGTTTCAGCATTTTATCCGGATATTCCACTGTTAAAGGAGATTTTTTTAATGAAAGACGTGCGGACGGGTCCGCGCGTCGGGACGCAGCCGACGCGGCGCGGCGGCACAGGAAAAACACCTCCGTGTTGATAACCATTTGTTAAAATCCAGTTGGCTTTTGATGGCTTTCAGTGGAGTTGAGTATATGAGAAATTGTTTATCAGCTGGAGATGTTCCAACTTGTCCTCAAGGGCTTCCAGCAGAGTGTTTTTCCTGTGACGGAGCGTCGCGGCGGCTGCGAGCCGACGCTGCAATCCGCCCGCACGTCTTTCATTAAAAAAATCTCCTTTAACAGTGGAATATCCGGATAAAATGCTTAAAACCGACTTCTTCTGAAACTTCTCTGTTCTCTCACGACGTCCTGGATCAACAGAGCCTGAAATGTGGAGGTTTTAAGCTTGAAACAGGCTGATGACGCTGCCTGAGAGCGCTGCACGACGTCTCGCACCGTGGGAAGTCCTTAAAGCGACAGAATCACCTCAAAATCTCTCATCAGCTGTTAAAATTTTCACTGAAAACCAGCTTAATTTTCGAACCATGTCCACTTCGATGTGTCTCACAGGTTAGAAAAAATTTCGATCAAACAAAGCGCCAGTCTCTCAGCAACTTCTCAGACAAAGGAATTCCGACGAGGGGCTGGACGACTCCTCCCACAAGGAGTTCTCACAGGCGAATGACGTCACCGACAGGCGTGGAAAAACTCAGCATTCAAGGGTTCAAGCATGTCTGACGTAAAAACATATGAATGAAATCCATATAGTTTTTGAAAAAAATAAAAAGGACCTATACTTTACGGACAGACCTCGTATGTCAATCTGGGCCAAAGTAGGAGGTTCTCTGGTCTTCACTTGTATCTGTCAGAACCCAAAATTTCACAGCTGGAAAGTAGTTTTTATGGAGTTACTGACTGAGATATTACAGACTTGCTTACTGACTGGCTGATGCTTTAATCATATGTGAACCCTGTGAGTCCTAAAGAATGTATTTATAGTTGTTCTCACTGAATCAAAAGCACATGCACATTTGTTGATTATAGATTGAAGCTAGAAGTCAAAGAAGTAATTGCCTGAAAGAACATTTGGATTTAGATTCATTTGAGATCTGGATGTGAAATATTTTCATGTCTCGGTGGTGATAATTGTGAGTTTTGCTCTTGTTTTATGCACCAGTCCATACAGTACGTATGCCTGTATTTCTAAATCTGGATCTGCATCATAAAAGGCTGAGTGTTGTGGTGCATTTAAGATGTGTGTGTGTGTGTGTGTGTGTGTGTGTGTGTGTGTGTGTGTGTGTGTGTGTTTGTGTGTGTGTGTGTGTGTGTGTGTGTGTGTGTGGTGTGTGTGTGTGTGTGTGTGTGTGTGTGGCTGGCTGCTGGTCAGGCCACTGCAGCAGTCTAATGGATCACTGTCAGAGTCCGGTGTAATTACTGAGATATGACTGTGTCGTTATAGAAACGATGGCCCTTCTCCATCATTCCATTGCCATGAGATGCAGTGTGTGTGTGCATGTGTGTCTTATGCTTGTGCATGCACATGCACCCTCTGCATCACCACACACATCTGTGCAAGTTGTAGAATGTAAAATTAATATTGCAAATATATGAATTCATGAATTACGGCTGTAAAACTGTTATGGACACATAAATATCAAAAGTCCTGGTCTGAGGCGAGTTGCTGTTCCGGTGTTCTGCACATGCAAATTTTAACTTTTTAAAATTGAAAAGACACTATTGCTGTTGTATTTTCATTCCTCTGTCACTCGGTCGGAGAGTTCAACGCAGTAAAGAGAGACACGTCAACCCGACGGGGGGAGGTGTGAAAGTCTGGGCAGTTGCGTGGAGGGCTGGCCTCTCGACAGGAATGACATCTCATCTGAACACCAGGAGATTGGACTACACGGGTTTTGTCAGAAATTTTTGTTTTTGTTCTCTTGGTTTTTTTTTTAACAAATAGTGTAGATATGTCTGTTGCTTCAGTGCATCCAGAAAGTATCCACAGCACTTCATTTCCACATTTTGTTATATTATAGCCTTATAACAAAATGGAGTAAATTCATTTTTTCCCCTCAAACTTCTACTCACAACACCCCATAATGACAACAGGCAAAAACTTTAGAAGTTTTTGCTAGTTTATTTAAAAAAACAAACAAACAAACAAATGACATGTACATAAGTATTCACATCCTTCGTTCAGTACTTTGTTGATGCACCTTTGGCAGCAATTACAACCTTAAGTCTTCTTGAATATGATGCCACAAGTTTGGTGCACCTATCTTTGGGCAGTTTGGCCCATTCCTCTTTGCAGCACCTCTCAAGCTCCATCAGGTTGGATGTGGAGCATCGGTGCATAGTCATTTTCAGATTTATCCAGAGAAGTTCAGTCAGATTCAGGTCTGGGCTCTGGCTGAGCCACTCAAGGACATTCACAGAGTTGTCCTGAAGCCACTCCTTTGATATCTTGGCTGTGTGTTTAGGGTCATTGTACTGCTGAAAGATGAACTGTTGCCCCAGTCTGAGGTCAAGAGCGCTCTGGAGCAGGTTTTTCATCCAGGATGTCTCTGTACATTGCTGTATTCATCTTTCCCTTAATCCTGATTAGTCTCTCAGTTCCTGCTGCTGAAAAACATCCCCACAGCATGATGCTGCCACCACCATGCTTCACTGTAGTGATGGTGCCTGGTTTCCTGCAAACATGACGCCAAAGACTTCAGTCTTTGTCTCATTAGACCAGAGAATTCTGTTTCTCCTGGTCTGAGAGTCCTTCAGGTGCCTTTTTCAAACTCCAGGCGGGTTGCCATGTGCCTTTTACTAAGGAGTGGCTTCCATCTGGCCACTCTACTATACAGGCCTGATTGGTGGATTGCTGCAGAGATGGTTGTCCTCTGGAAGGTTTTCTCTCCACAGTGACCACCATCGGGTTCTTGGTCACCTCTCTGACTAAGGCCCTTCTCCCCCGATCCCTCAGTTTAGACTGGCGTCCAGCTCTAGAAGTGTCCTAGTGGATCTGAACTTCTGTTTACAGATGATGGAGGCCACTGTGCTCACTGGAACCTTCAAAGCAGCAGAAATGTTTCTGTACCCTTCCCCAGATTTGTGCCTCGAGACAATCCTGTCTCAGAAGTCTATAGACAATTCCTTTGACTTTATGCTTGGTTTGTGCTTTGTCGACTGTGGGACCTATATGTAGACAGGTGTGTGTCTTTTCAAATCATGTCCAATCAACTGAATTTACCCCAGGTGGACTCCAATTAAGCTGCAGAAACATCTCTAGGATGATCAGTGGAAACAGGAGGCACCTGAGCTCATTCTGACCTTCGTGACAAAGGCTGTGAATACTTATGCACATGTGATTTCTGAATTGTTGGGTGTTTTTTTTTCATTAATATGCAAAAATCTAGAAAAAAAAACTTTTTTCACATTGTTATTACGGGGTATTGTGTGTAGAATTTTGAGGAAAAAACGGCATTTCATCCATTTTGGAATAAGGCCGTAAGATAAAAAAAACTTTGAAATGTGCTGTGAATACTTTCCGCATACACTGTATTTCTTGCGTAAATTATATATGAATTGTTGTTATGGTAATTCCTCAGTAGTGAGGAAGATGGTTTCTTAGTCGATTCCCAGATGGGATGGTGGATACGGAGATGACTAAACAGGTCCAGTCTTGACATGCACCGTTTGACAGACAGCTTCTGCGGGTCAGGCTCTTGCTCTCTCCTTCCTCTTTTTCCTCTTCTCCTCTGTGTTGTACATCCACATTTTTTTGAAGACTTCCACTCTCGTTTGGCTTGGTCCCTCACTTGCTCTTTCCGGGTTTTCGAGTCGATGGATCATTTCTTGAGGTTGTGCTTCAGAAGGTCCTTGTAGTTGTAGCAGCATTTCCACCACTCTATAATACTCATTCTTCACAATGGGAGGGTGCTTTGGGTCCAATCTCCAGTTAAGGGTATTAGGCCCTTCCCAACATGTGGTATGGAATGCTGCGTTTGTTACAAACATATAAATTCACTTTATTTAATTTTATAACAAAAAACACATTTTCAAACCCCACAATACCGTTTTGCTAAAATGCAAACACATCACAACAATAAAAACCAACCCACATTTAATTAATTCCCAACTGTTAAAATCACATCAACCCTGACATTTCCGACTCCCCCTGAACACAACACAGCCCGGGCCCACACACACACATTCACACAGTCCAGGCTGGTACTCACGCTTTCCAGGTGAGAGGAACGGATGAAAACAAAAATAACTTCCCGTGCCAGCCAGTCCCTGGCAACCATGTGAGACGTGGACACATCACGACAAACCTTGCTGCTGCTGCAGACCTCGCCACAGAAACACACAAACAATGTGTAGATTGTAACACAACCCACGACCAGCGCATCTCGCCATCCGGTGTCTCTACTGCTCTCAGCCGCGATGACTCAACATCTCCTTCATCTGTTCGCTCACCAACAGTTTGATGACCACTGCTGAGTTCATGTCCGAGGTAAACGTTCTCTGTGCGGAATCAAAACTCCTCTGTCAGCTCAGTCTGAGAGAGGAAAGGTGTTCTCTCTTTGACGGGACCGCGCTCCATCTCCGCTTCGGGAGATGAGTCTAAACCAGCTTCCCCTACATCCTGTTCGGGACTAACCTGGAAAGACAACTATGAATCTCCACTAGAGCCTACCATTGGCTCCACCAGATCAGAACTCATACTCCCCGGGTCAGGAACCTGAACAGGATCACATGCCTTATTAGGCTGAGATAATCATACAAGCAAATCCGGGTGGGTCACCACTCTGTCCCAATCCTCAGCCGACACTCTAGGCCTGGATACAGCCTCATACTTAGAATCAGAGGACCAGGCCTCTCCATCCATAGCCACCCTCCCCAGACCATTCCTCAGAGGTCGCGGCTCTCAAGTGACTACCCATTGTGAGCACTTCCCTCATTATCATTCCGCTGGCAGTCTCACAAGGTAACGAATCGGTAGCAAGTGATGTCGATGGACCATTTTCTCTGTCCTCAAGCTTCTTTCCGGTTTGATCTTATACACCGGTAAGTTGGGTAACTTCTCCACGATCAGGTATGGCCACGGTTTCCATTTACCCTTTAACTTGTGCTGTCCTGTAACCCCAAAGTTCCTCAACAATACCCAATCACCTTTATGCAAACCTTGCTCCCCGGACACGCTGATCATAGGCTCTTTTACACTGATGGTTCTGGGCGGCTGCCTCGGTAGCCAACTTGTACGTGTTCTCAAGATCACGCTTTAACTGACTGACGTACTGCTGAAATGACCCAGATTTTGAGCTTTTGTCTAACACACCAAAACAGATGTCACTTGCCAAACGGGCTTCCCTACCAAACATCAACAAGTACGGCGAGTACCCAGTTGCTTTGTTTTGAGTGCAGTTGTAAGCATGCACTAACTGACTGATCTTTTGATTCCATTTCCTCCGATACCTAGGCTCCAAGGTTCCCAACATTGATAACAATGTCCAATTGAATCTCAGGTTGTGGATCTCCCTGTGGATAGTACGGACTGGTTTGAGACTTGCAATTCCCAAGCATTCTCAGCAGGTCCTTGATCAACTTACTCTCAAAATCCCTTCCTTGATCTGAGTGAATGCACACAGGGAGGCCATAATGCACAAAATACCTCTCACACAGGATATTTGCTACGGTAGCTGCCGTCTGATCCTTTGCGAGAACAGCTTGCGCATACCGGGTAAAATGATCTGTCACAACCAAGATGTTAGCATAACCTTGAGAATCAGGTTTGAGGGACAGAAAATTACAGATGAGATCTAATGGGCCTTGGCTGGTAATCTGATTCAAAGGAGCTTCTCATTGAGGAAGGACCTTGTAACACATCGACCATAGTTCCTCACATACTGCTCCACATCTGCTCCCATCTGTGTGGTTTTCTCCACCCCAAATGTCCGGACTCGTCATGCAATGATTTCAAAACCATAGGAGCATACTCCTGGGGAAGTACCAACTGACACGTTTCACCTTCAGTGGATCTTCGGACTTTCCTATAGAACAGATTATCTTTAATCACCAATTTACCTGCCTCCCGAATCAGCAACATAGCATTACTATTATGCCGAAAATGCTGGTTCTCCACCAAGAAACTGTTGATGATCAATCAATCAATCAATCAATTATTTTTATATAGCGCCAAATCACAACAAACAGTGCCCCAAGGCTATAGTCAGTTCCTTATCCTGAGCCTGCCTGAACTCAGTAGGGTTGAGTAGGATCAAACAACCTGAATCAAGGCAGACTGTGTAGGCAAAACACTCTGGGACCCCCTTCGGGTGAGAACCCCAAGCACTCCTCCATATGAATATTATCTTGGACTCCCCCCGTCAGGTGAATATGCTTGCATAATGCTTTAACACTTTCCGGTGACACACTCTGCCATTGCCCCCTCATCACAGCTAAGGATTCCAAGATAATGCATCAGCATCAGTATTATTAGCCCCAGGTCTATATTGCAAAGTGAAGTTCTAGGTGGCAAGAGCTGAAAGCCAACAATGCCCGGTTGCATTCAGCTTAGCAGTAGTCAGGACATACGAAAGGGGGTTACTGTCAGTTCTAACAGTAAACTGAGCTCCATACAGATAGTCATGAAATTTATACACTACTGCCATTTCAAACCAACAACTCCAACTGATGCACAGGATAGTTACCTTTCTGATGTGCTCACCTTCTGGCTAGCAAAAGCTACTGGCCTGATACCTCAGGATGTTCTTTATAAGAACAGCCCCCAACCCCGCAAAGACTGCATCAGTGTGAAGAATGTACGGCTTTGACAGTGAATAGTAGTCTGGAAAGCTTCTGTACATGATTAATCCTACTGATCTCTAAAAGGCTCATGGATTTTATAATACGTCTTTGCCACCAAGGGAACAGTCCTCCTCTTCCGCTGAGTGGGCGGATATCCCTTGCACAGATTGGTTAAGGGTTGAACCAGAATAGAATAGTTTTTATGAACCGACGATAATACCCACAGAATATCAGAAAAGACTGTAAGGAGGGGAGGTCAGTGGGCTGCGTCCACTGAGTCACCGCTTCCACCTTAGCTGGGTCTGTGGCTATACCCTTTGCTGACACAATATGTCCAACATAAGTCACTTTGGAACGGCAGAACTGACACTTATCCAAGGACAGTTTCAGTGTGGCTTCTTCCAAATGAGTCAAACCCTTAAAACAACCTTCTTTCATGTTCCTCCAAGGTAACACCAAACACAGTCAAATTGTCCAAATACACTATCACCTCCAGCATATGCATATCCCCGACAGCCATCTCCATCAACTGTTGGAATGTTGCCGGGGCCCCTGTTATACCCTGCGGCATACGCTCAATCTGGTAAAATCCCAAAGGGCATATGAAAGCTGTCTTCTCCTTGTCCTTCTCTGCCATATGGATCTGATAATAACTGCTTTGCAAATCTAACACAGAGAACCAGATAAACAATCCAGGGCATCCTCAGTGCATGGTACAGTATACTGGTCTGAGATAGTTCACCGATTTAGAGTCCGATAATCCGCACACATACGCAATTGTCCATTCTTCTTCCAGGCAGTGACAATAGGTGAGGCATAAGGATTCTTGGACTCTCGTATGATCCCTGCAGCAAGTAACCCCTGAATATGACGCCTAAGGTCATCCAGATCAGCCGGTCTATGCGACGAGACTGCTCCCGGAATGGAGTATCATCCCGCAAATCAATATGATGCTCCGCCCCCTTAGCCAAATCTGCATCCTATTCTTCCACTGAGAAAACCTTTGAATGTTCTGACTTTCTCCACAACCTCTCCTTCCATTCCTCACTAATGGGAGAATCCCCAAAATCCAACAACTATGAGTCCAAAACTGGAGCAGTGCTCTCCCTCCAGACCTGAGGCATCCATCACCATGTCTGCTACATGCAGATAAGCAATAACTGTCCCCATGGGAATAGCAAACTGCTTTATGGCCCGGTCACACAGCATATGACAATTCCTGAAATAAGGGAAAAAAGTAAAAAAAGTCACAAATCGTTGAGAAAAGGTGGACGAATGAGCTTTTGACTTTTTCCATCACTGAATAGCCTGGGAATCAAGAGCGCAAAAGGAACGAAAGAGGAACAAAACAAAACTGAAATTAACCTTGATCTAGATGCTATAAATGAAACGCAACTGGAGTCACTGCTGCAGCAGTGTGCGTCTGCATCTCTCCATTCCAGGACTCGGCGCTGGGCTGAAGCTCTGTAACGCCTGAGTCCTGAAGAAGCTGCAAACACATGCGTGTGATCTGACCCACTGTGGAGATCTGTGCGCACGTCGGTGGTTCCACCTGCTCTGGTTGCTTGTCCAGAACAACAGAGGGATCATCTCCTTCATCATTAGAATCCTCACTGTCTGGTTCAGACTGACAACACAGTGTGTGCTCCGTCTTGCTCCAATAAAATAAAAAAAATAAAAAAAACTGCTGTGCCATAGTGGCCGCTGTAACACTGTATTACATTACTATGCCATATGTAAGTGTAAGGATGATTGAATATATTACAGCAGTAACTGATCAATCTGTGTGAACACCACGCATTAACTCCCCATGTGCGGTTATTTTCACCAGCTGCAGCTGATCCACAACGTGAATTCTACATTCCAGAACAGCTCTAATAATCATCTGAATCATCTACCTGTTGCCACTGTACGTAAGGGCTAGATTGTTATTACTATATCATATTGTTATATTTAATAAAAAATAATAAGCACACACAGGAGGTGATCGCTGACACTGCCGCTGCTGCTGTGTTCAAGTACTGTCGGAAATTACACAACATTTTTGTTGTTTCAAATTCAGCAGTTGCTGTGGCAGGAGCATGGTTTTCATTTTATTTTGGTAAAATAATTATTGTATCCACACAAAAGATTAATTCTGGGCTATATAAGGTGCCTGAGCCTACTGAAGCAGCAGCAGAACCCACTCAGATAAAAAAAATCCAAGCAAACAGAATGAGTTTGCCCTGTTTTTTCCAAAGGTACATAATGCAGCAACAGCGCTCACAAACCAGCTTCTGCACTGTATGAAAACTTTCAGCTGGTCGAACGAAGTCGAACTAAATGTTAACATTACAAAATCTAAGCAAACGACAAGAAACCATCAAGAACGACAGCAAAACGAAATATGGATGAATTGCGGCTTTCTGTGGCATTTATTCAAATTTTTCGACAGTTTAAAAATCCTGACAAAGTGCCTGCTGCTGGAATGAAGCTACACGAAGGTTAAACGATACCAACGAAAGTCAACGAAAGTCCAGATTTCTTGTTTTGGTTCGGGTTCGTTGCCCTTTGTTAAGTGCCGTGTGACTGGGCCTATAAGGACTCATTATGCAAAAGTACCAAAAATCAGTTCTATCAAGCAGCTTTGAAAACAACACACTGGGCTGGACGTACGTATATCATATATTAATGCAAATATATGATTTACATCAATCACAAAGAGATGTTTCTGTGTAGGCTCTCAGTTGTCCAGGTGGTTTCCATAGTAGAGAAGCTTGAATCTTCGACTGGACTGGGTTGCTTGACGCGAGGACGTTTCACTTCAAATCGCAGAAGCTTCCTCAACTAAAATTCTTGCTCTGGAAGTCTGACTTCTGTCTGACTCTTGTAGAGACAAACAGAGGCCACAAAAGCTGGAGTTTTAAACCTAACCAGACCCCTCCTACTGAGAGGCAGACTGCTATAGGCTAGTGACTAAACAATAGCTCTAATTAGCACCTATTGTGATCTAGTTAGCACCCTCCTAATGACAGGGCTGCTGTCCCTCCTAATGATGGGATTGATGCTCTCTCTACAAAGGTCAGACAGAAGTCAGCCTTCCAGAGCAAGAATTTTAGCTGAGGAAGCTTCTGCGATTTGAAGCGAAACGTCCTCGCATCAAGCAACCTAGTCCAGTCGAAGATTCAAGCTTCTCTACTATCACAAAGAGATGCACACATTTCCTTCCTTCATAACCCTGACTTTCCACCAGGCTACATTGTGTTTCTTTGCCCTCCTCTAGAATATTTTCCTTCCTGCTTAGGAAGTCGGCTGTTATCCATTCTAACCACGTAACCTACCAAAGATGGTTTTTGATGCTGACACACTCGATACTCTGGAGTTTGGCTTCAGCCAGGATGCTGATGTTGGTACAGTAGTCTTCCTATCTAATGCGGAGGACACTCTCAGGTGACATTGTCTGTGAATTTGTGGTCCAGAGAAATTTTTTGTCAGGATATATGGTGTACTTGTGGCATTCCTCAAGCTTCGATTCTAGTGCCTTCTTTCTTTGTTTAAGTGAAGAAGAAATTTCCTTAATTTCGCATTTTGTAATGTCTGTTTCTGAAGCTATTCTGTAATTGATATCATTATCTCTGTGCATATTTCTTAATTATTCATACTTAATTACTTGAGGCTGCAGTTAGCCTCCTTAATACCTGAAGTTATTACCAAAAAAAGTATTTTAGGTCAAAATAGAACAAAGGCAGAAACCCGTGACACACAAACGCTGCCTTTAAAAGTTTTTATCAAAGTGCTGACTGAAAGTTCTATTTATAAGCGTGTACCAGTGTGATCCCTCCTTCACGTTATTGTTCTGATGCCTGCGCGCTCACAGTTCTCATCACGTTTTGTTGCGTGTCATCGTGCATCTCTTTTGATTCAGACACATGATACACATGAGCGGGAGGTGATTTATGTGGAAAAGCTGCAGACTGGAAGCTCTTCACACGGACGGGTTGCAGTTTGTGAGACGAGCCCTCGTTCCCCACTTCTGATTCACCGCGAGACTGAAGATGTTTTCAGATCATCTCCTCGTTCGGTGTAAACGTCTGTTATCACCGTCTGACGCTCGAACACGATGGTTTGTGTAGTTGTTGGTTTTGAGTGTTTTGACTGTGTGACCATTTTCTGACTCCTCGCTTCAGAGTCTCATCACCAGGTACGTGAGGGAGAGTGTGTGTGTGTGTGTGTGTGTGTGTGTGTGTGTGTGTGTGTGTGTGTGTGTGTGTGTGTGTGTGTGTGTGTGTGTGTGTGTGTGTGTGTGTGTGTGTGTGGTGTGTGTGTGTGTGTGTGTGTGGACCAACGAAGGCCCTTTGGAGCGGTGCCAGGCGGTGAGATCTTATCTCAGTGCCGTGACCTTGTGTTGTGTTGAAATATCTCTCCACAAACGGTGTGTGAAGGAAGTGGAGGAACATGTGGTTTGGGGCAAAAACAATATTTCAGTTTTGGTGGATTGTTTTATGAAGAGGCGCTTTTGACAAACACAAGAGGGTGTGTGTGTTGTGTGTGTGTGTGTGTGTGTGTGGTGTGTGTGTGTGTGTGTGTGTGTGTGTGTGTGTGTGTGTGTGTGTGTGTGTGTGTGTGTGAGTTTCAGCAGCTGCTGAGATCTACGGCCTTGACTGAAATCCCAAACGCCTCGCCTGCCGTCAGTGCCGCCGCACCGCCGCTGAGCGCGCTGTGCTGGTCTCTGCATCCTTTGTGCACAACTTTTAGCTGCTGTGTTGTGTGAAAGATTTGTACATAAATTTCTCACCGTGGCAGCGCGTCTTGAGGTTACACACCTTTCTCTGGTTTTGCTGAAGTGATGCTGCTGAGCAAACCCGTTAAAGGCCCGTTCACACGCTTACGATTATCCCGCTGTTTTGCCAACGTACAGTGAAAACTTGCTTACCGTTGACCAGCACCGAGGTCCACCAAACTCTGTAGGAGCTAAGTGGACGTCCACTCAGCTGACTAACTTACTGAGGGGACTGACCAGAAAAAAAAACATGCTTAAAATCTTCCACATTCATACTAAAATATTGCAAGAGTTGAGCTCTGCAACCGCTATGTCACCTCGCTAGTACAGCGTTACTGCTCTGTTGCCCTCTGCTGGCCAATATCAGAGGCTGGACTGGACGCACCACCTCCTCTGGATCCTTTGGGCATGAAGAAATATGAAGAAATCAATCCGATCTCACTCCAAGTTCATGATGGCGTCACAAAAAATACTTAATCTATTAGTTCATGGTACCGTCACAAAAATGGAACAAATTTTGTGACGGTATCACAAAACGATTTCACAATGTTATCATTAAATTTGGGATGACATGTGGGGGGGGGGTTAGTGGGTGGTTATGGTTAGGTTTAAGGCTATGTTTAAAATAGTGACTGAAACGACTGTGTCATGAAAATGTGACTCCAAAAAAAAAAAGCTTGAGACTGGGGTGGTGCCACAGTGGTTGGCTGTATCACTGGAGGAGATGAGTCTACTTACCGGGATGAGATGGAACAGCTGACAGTGTGGCGTAGAGAAAATAACCTGCACCTGAACACATCCAAAACCAAGCAGCTAATCATAGACTTAGGAGAAACCAAATAGACATTCAGCCCATTTTATCATTGGGTGGATCTGTGGAAAAGGTCAGGGACTTCTGTTTCCTGGGAGTCCACATAGAAGAAAAACTGACCTGGGACAGGAACACCACACAGTGGGTAAAGAAGGCACAGCAAAGACTCCACTTCCTGAGAATCCTCAGGAAAAATAACATCAACCAGAGATGTCTGGTCTCTTTTTCCCCACTCTACCATGGAGAGCATCCTCACATACTGCCTCTGGACGTGGTTTACCAGCTGCACGGGGGCAAACAGGAAAGAGCTACAGAGGGTTACAGAGAAGATCACTGGATGTCCTCTACCCACACTGGGGGACCTTCTCTTACTCTTACTGTTACTGTCTCAGGAGAGCCAACACCATCCTAAAGGACTCATCCCACCCTGGACACTCTCTGGTTGATGGTACAGGCCCATTAAAGCAAGAACAAATAAACTGAAAAGCAGTTTCTACCCAACTGCTCTTAGAGCCTTGAATGCCACTGGAACCAAACAGCCAGGTCACATGACACATTTGAAATGAGTGCAGTATTTGTTTATGTGCAATATCCACTGCCAGTGAAATAGCCACTGCCGGATTCTTGGTGGTTTTCCATGCCATGAAGCCAGATTCTACACTATGATCCACGCCTGATTCTCCATGATCATTTGCTGACCTTGACCTCGTCTTTCCTGCCGCTTCCATGTGCTCAGACGACAGAGCTTTCCACAGCTATATTCAAGGTAACCTGGCCAACTCTAATTCCCGTCCTCGACTCCTGACTCCACAGCTACCTGTACAACAACGTCACTTTGAAACTCTCCGGCTCTCAGCTCAGAGCGCACAGCTCTTCCCTGCTCCAGTTACGTTCCTTCATGTTTCTGTGGGATTCTGTTCTCACACATTCCTGCCGGTGACTGTGCATGACTAAGAACTGTATCCAAGAACTGTTCCAAGAATTGTTCTCTAAGAACTGTATGAACTCTAATATTGAACTACTAAGAACTCTCCAAATTGTTTCTAAAGTCAAGTCCTGCTTAATTAGAACTGTGTCACAAGATGGGCAGCACTTGACCTCTGACCGCTGAAGATAATTCATGAACTGTGAAGGATTCCTGAACAGCAAACCTTATTTCCTAAATGGAGGACATTATTTCCAGAACTATGAACATTCCTGTTTTAAGCCTTCAGTGAACTGTCTGTGTTGTGAGTTGCCTACTCTGTTCCTGCTGCTGCTGCTTTTTCTCTCTCCTCTGCACAGGTGGAGCGCCTCAAGCTGATCGACACACCTGAGCCACATATCATCAGCACATGTATATGAACCCCGGCGCTTCATTCCATCTTTGCCAGAAACTCAGTAAACCTTCCACAATAACTGACCGGTCTTTGAGTGTTCCTACGCAGTATATTTCTGGTAGATTTGGAGCTTCCATGCTCCAACCTAGCAATCTATATTCTTTCTGCAACCTATCAGAGTTTTTCCTAGCTCTGTGTTTGTCACAGCGTTTTCTTAGCTTCAGCTTGTTCTACAGCTTCATCTTTCTCCAGCGAACAGGACTCAGCTAAGACATTCAGTATCAATTGTCGGTGATTACATCTAGTGGAACTGATTAAGCTCAGCACTCACTCACCTGTGTATCTTCTCCAGACGGCGTCGACAGCTTGCAGGCAGCCACCTGGCTTCGGATCCATCCCAACTGGACTGAGATCATTTGGACTGCGGTTCCCTTGGTTCCACCGCTGTGCGGGCCGGTCTCCAGGTGGCTAGGCAGACTTTGCACATTTCTGCACATTTGCCCTCTGTATATAGCTCCTTTGTAAATAAATCCGTGTTGTAACGTTTCGTCTCTGCTCCCTGCTTCTTGGTTCGTCTCCACTCTCTTCCGAACCGTCACAGTCTGTTGTTAAGGCTTCAGTGTTACGAGAGCAATCACTCACCATCCTCTCTCCTCCATTCTCCTAGTTCCTGTTCCTTGGCTCTATGCAGCCACCTGGCCCCAGGATTCCAGTTTGTTCTCAGACTCACAACTCTGTCCGTGTGTGTACTGCAGCTCCCAGATATTCCACCACTACAAGCGGACCCTGTCTTGGCTCCGCAGGCCGTCTAACCAGCACAGCATTGTTCATAAGTTTAGTGTAAATAGATCTCTTTTCATTCACAGCCTGCTCTGGTCCTTGCTCCCAGCATTTACGTCATACCCAGTACTGGTCCGGTTCCGTCTGAACCCATAACCGTAATCACTTTTTTAGCTGCTACGCTCTTAGAATTTTTTTCTTTTTTTAAATTGTGCTCTGGACAAACACCTTCCATTTGGTTTAACGTCTGCGTGTGGTGTACTCAGGTTTATATTTGCACTGAAAGGCTTCAACCTTACCTTTCATTGTACTGGTTACAATGACAATAAAGAATCTTTATCTGTAGAAATCTATGTCAGGCTGAAGGTCCGGAATTGCAGGACACAAATGCACAGCTCGTACAAACAGCTCTGGTTTTTAAAAGGCTTTCCTGAGGTGGCTAGCAGAGGTTGGTACACGAGTACGCTGTCCAGAAAAAGCAGCAGTACAAAAAACATCAGCCAAACAGCGTGGTCGAGGCAACAGGCTGGACCACACTGGAAAGAACTGGATATGACTGGTTTGACCTGACTGGTGTGGAAGGTGGAGTGAATACGTAGCGACCTAGGGAGACAGAGATGAACAGAAACTGGATTAATAATTTTGCATACTGAGAAGACTTTCTGGCTGTGCAGAGGACCTTTTTCCGGTCCGCAGCTGATTGTAGGCTTGGGAGGTGCGAATGGATGTTAGAATCCAGCTGAGAACGAACAGGTTTAGACAAACAGGATTTGTTGCAGGTTGATCCCCAAGAAACAACTTCTCCCTTTAACCATTTAAAGTTAAGACTGTGTTGTTGTAATCAGGGGTGCCCTAGAATGAGCGGATGAGTCATTTTATCAAACACGGGAAAACTGATTCAGAGTGGTTCTCCAAACACTGTCATGGACACAGACTGAGTACAGTGAGTAATACAACCCAATTCATGGCCATCCACAGCGCGCACGACACCAGAGAGTGTGGAGAGCTTAAACAATTTCAGGTATAGGGACCTGGCAAGAGTGGACAAAATCAAGTTAGCATCAAAACCAGAATCAACAAAAGCTGACACAAAAAACTGATGAATTTTCAATTACCACACGGTGGCACCCCTGCCCTGACTATTGGTTATCATGTGACCAGAATGTCCACAGTAAAAAAAAAAAAGTAAGTCTTCTCAACATCGCCGCCTCTCGGCAGAAGAAGATGAGTGTGACCTAGTTGCAGGGCTTCTCTGCCTGCAGTTTGAAGGATATGCACTGACATGCTGGAAGAGGATGTGCGGACGGGAGGTATATCGGAGCATTGCTCGGGTAGCCGGGTGGCAAGGTGAGGACAGTCCTGAAGGTGCCGGTCAGTCCAGATGGCGAGAGTGATGAACTCATCAAGGTCTAAGGGCAGATCTACGGCCACAAGCTGGTCCTGGACATTTTCGGCAAGCCTCTAGAAGAAGACGTCATGGAGTGCCACAGGATTCCATTCACTCTTGGCTGCCACAATGCGGACGTCTATCGCGTAGTCAGTGACTCAGCGTCCGCCCTACCTCAGCTTCATCAGGGTATGTGCAGCTTCACACCCCGGAGATGTATGTTGAAACACCAGTTGAAGTGCAGCAGTGAATGCCGAAAGGGAGGCACAAGTGTCGGTTGGACAACTCCACTCAGCTGTTGCCCACGCCAAAGCACGACCAGTCAGGTGAGAATTCATGTAAGCTATCTTCGCCCTGTCAGTCGGGAACTTACATGACATGAGCTCAAAATGTAACTCACACTGAGTAATAAATGGTCTAACGTCATCAGATTCACCTGAGAAGTGTTCAGGCGGAGACAACTGATTGCAGTAAACAGGTTCAGGTACGGAAGCCGGTGTGGCTGCTGACGGCCCCGGAGGAGGCACACTGGTGCTGCCGGTGGCCGTAACAGTAGAAGCCTGATGATCTAGTCTAGACAGTTATTGTCCCATCTGGGCGCTCACCACCTCCATGAATGAGTACTGGCATTTAGCGAGGTCGCTAAACCCAGAAGAGAGACCAGTGAGGTGATCTTGTAAGCAGTCCAGAAATAGCAGCAGTACAAAAAACATCAGGCAACAGGCTGGAGGTCAGGTACACACAATGAGGCAGGCAGGAATACAAATGCAAGAACAGAGCTGGAATGAAGGCACAAGGCACAACAATCTGGCAACTAACAAACACACCCAGTGAGCTTATAAAACCCCAAGTGGTAATCAGCAAATCAGAAACATGGATGCATGGAAAGCACCAGAACCATGGTGTGGCCAAAGAGAGAGAAAAACACCCATTTACCAAAACCAAAGAGAGAGACAAGAGAAGCAGAGACAGACAGCCTCAAGCAGAAAAACCCAGCAAGAGAATATACAAACTACAACCAATGAAACACAAAAATAACCAACAGAACAAAAGAACAAACTAAAACAGAAAACCAAACAAAAACTCAAACCCTGAGAATCTGAAAGAATGTGTATAACCTCTAACCTAATCTCGATGATGCACCAGTAGAAAGTGACACAACTGCAGAGTTGCATCAAGTTTATATAGACTGTCATGACACATCCAAGGTTGATCATTTCCACCAATCTACGTTACGGCTCCACAAAGTGCGCTACCAAATCGGCCGCCTTCTGACAGTACAAGCTAAACTACGTCCTGTGTGAGTCAGTGGACCGTCGCCAAACGTCGAGCTCCACCAGTACCATGGCACCCTCTGCTGGGCTCTGTCGACCTGCATTGGTGACAGGACATTTGGACCACGCCTTCACCGGGTTTCAAAGGGATTTTTGTAAATCTTCTATATCGGACTGCGTCTGCCGCTGTTGATTAAACGGATCATTTTACTGTCCCCTGGCTGGTCTGGATCTTGGCAAAGAGGTGGAGATGACATCCGGTCTTTATGGAGTGAGATGATGTGTAGATGGGTGACAGCTGTCAAGAGATAATGAGTGACAGCTGTCACCCCCGGCTGTGTCCGTGGCGGCAGCGCCCTCTCGTGCCTGAAGCCCGCAATTCAGGCAGGGCGCCCTCTGGTGGTGGGCCAGCAATACCTCCTCTTCTGGCGGCCCACACAACAGGACCCCCCCCTCAACGGGCACCTCCTGGCGCCCGACCCGGCTTATCCGGGTGACGGCGGTAGAAATCGGCCAGGAGGGCCGGATCCAGGATGAAGCTCCTCTTTACCCAGGAGCGTTCTTCGGGTCCATACCCCTCCCAGTCCACCAAATACTGGAACCCCCGGCCCATCCGACGGACGTCCAGGAGCCGGCGCACCATCCAAGCCGACTCCCTATCGATGATCCAGGCAGGAGGCGGCGCCGGTCCGGGAGCACAGAGGGGTGAGGTGTGGTGAGGTTCGATTCTTGACACATGAAAAACCGGGTGGATCTGCAGTGAAGCTGGGAGTCGGAGCTTCACTGCGGCAGGACTGAGGATTTTGAGGAGCTTGTATGGTCCAATGTACCTGTCCTTGAGCTTCGGGGAGTCCACCTGGAGGGGGATGTCCTTCGTGGATAGCCACACCTCCTGCCCGGGCTGGTAAGCAGGGGCCGGGGACCGCCAGCGGTCTGCATGGGTCTTCGCCCTTGTCCAGGCCTTCAACAAGGCAGAACGGGCAGCGCGCCACACCCGACGGCACTTCCGCAGGTGGGCCTGGACCGAGGGCACACCGACCTCTCCCTCCACCACGGGAAACAATGGGGGCTGATACCCCAAACATACCTCAAATGAGGAGAGGCCGGTGGCAGAGGACACCTGGCTGTTATGCGCATACTCGATCCAGGCCAGATGTTCACTCCAGGCCGTCGGGTGTGCGGACGTCACACAGCGCAGGGCTTGCTCCAATTCCTGATTGGCCCATTCTGCCTGTCCATTGGTCTGCGGGTGATACCCGGATGAGAGGCTCACGGTGGCCCCCAGTTCCCGGCAGAAGCTCCTCCAGACGTGTGAGGAAAACTGGGGACCACGATCAGAGATGATGTCGGTAGGTATCCCATGCAGACGGACGACGTGGTGGACCAGGAGGTCTGCAGTCTCCTGGGCCGTGGGGAGCTTCGGGAGAGCCACGAAGTGGGCCACCTTGGAGAATCGGTCCACTATCGTGAAGATGGTCGTCATGCCCTGGGACTGCGGGAGGCCCGTGACAAAATCCAGACCGATGTGGGACCAGGGGCGATGAGGCACAGGAAGTGGCTGAAGAAGTCCCTGTGCCTTCTGGTGGTCTGCCTTGCCCCTGGCACAGGTGGTGCAGGCCTGGATATATTCCCAGACGTCGGCCTCCAGGGACGCCCACCAGAAGCACTGCCGGACCACTGCCACGGTCCTTCGCACCCCCGGATGACAGGAGAGCTTAGAACCATGACAGAAATCCAAGACAGCAGCCCTGGCCTCTGGTGGGGCGTAGAGCTTTTTCTTCGGCCCAGTTCCGGGGTCCGGGCTCCGTGCCAGGGCCTCCTGGACGGTCTTCTCCACGTCCCAGGTGAGGGTGGCCACGATAGTGGACTCCGGAATGATGGGCTCCGGTGGATCCGACAGCTCAGTCTTGACTTCATCTTCATGCACCCAGGACAAGGCATCCGATCTCTGGTTCTTGGTCCCGGGGCAGTAGGTGATTCGGAAGTCAAAACGCCCGAAGAACAGTGACCAGCGGGCTTGCCTGGGGTTCAGCCGCTTGGCGGTCCTGATATACTCCAGGTTCCGATGGTCAGTGAAAACCGTGAACGGCACAGACGCTCCCTCCAGCAGGTGTCTCCACTCCTCAAGAGCCTCTTTCACCGCAAGGAGTTCTCGATTGCCGACGTCATAATTCCGTTCAGCTGCGGTCAACCTGCAAGAAAAGTAGGCACACGGGTGAAGAACCTTATCGGTCTCTCTGCTCTGGGATAGCACGGCTCCTATCCCTGAGTCAGAGGCGTCCACTTCAAACACAAACTGGCGGCTAGGGTCGGGCTGCTGGACGGGAACTCAACGCCCGGGACCAAATCAATGGCACAATCGTACGGACGGTGCGGGGGAAGGGTGAGTGCCAGATCCTTGCTGAAGACATCAGCAAGCTCGTGATACTCAACCGGCACCGCTGTCAGATTGGGAGGGACTTTAACCTCCTAATTAGCATTTACACTGGGAGGAACCGAGGATCCTAAACAATTCCTGTGGCAGGTTTCGCTCCACTGAGCCACAACCCCAGACGGCCAATCAATCCGGGGATTGTGTTTAATCATCCATGGGAAGCCCAAAATCACGCGGGAGGTAGAAGGAGTTACAAAAAACTCAGTCTCCTCCCGGTGATTCCCAGACACTACCAGGGTTACAGGTAGTGTCTTGTGTGTGATAAAAGGGAGAAGAGTGCCATCTAGTGCTCGCACCTTCACTGGCGAAGAAAGCGCCCCAGAGGGAGCCCTACCTCCCTTGCCCATCTGCTATCCAGCAGATTCCCTTCTGACCCCGTGTCCACCAGTGCTGGGGCTTGAAGGGTTAAATCCCCGCTCAGGATTGTAACTGGGAGTCGTGTTGAAAGATATGTATGACCCACGTGAATGTTTTGACCCCCCCCTCAGCCCAGTCTCTAAGGGCGGGCGTTTGTGTTTTGACTGTTTGAGGCAGTCTTTCTGCTGATGCTCACTTGAGCCGCAGACAAAGCACTCCCCGCGGACCAGCCTCCTCTGTCTGAATGTGGCCCTGCTCGTGTCCCTAGCATCGTCAGCAGGGGGAGCTGTAGCCACACGGAGCGCTGTGGCAGTGGAGCGTGGGGAAGACGGCTCCCTTTCGGACCCGGGAGGAAGAGGGATGGCTTGTGCCTGACCACGCCCTTCGCCTTGCTCCCGTCGGCGTTCTTCTAACCGATTGTCCAATCGTATAACCAAATCGATAAGCTCAGCCAAATCCCGCGGTTCCTCCTTAGCCACCAGGTGCTCCTTCAGGACCAACGACAGTCTGTTTATGAAGGCGGCGCGGAGTGCAGTCATATTCCAGCCGGATCTCGCAGCCGTGATGCGGAAGTCGACTGCATATTCGGCTGCGCTCCGGCGCCCCTGTCTCATTGACAGCAGCACGGTAGATGCGGTTTCGCCTCTGTTAGGGTGATCAAAAACAGTTCTGAGCTCCCTCACAAACCCAGTATAAGAGGCAAGGAGCCATGAACTTTGTTCCCAAAGCGCTGTAGCCCAGGCGCGTGCCTCACCTCGAAGCAAATTAATCACGTAAGCCACCTTACTGGCATCAGACGCGTACATCACGGGACGCTGTGCAAAGACGAGCGAACACTGCATAAGAAAGTCCGCGCACGTCTCCACACAACCTCCGTACGGCTCTGGGGGGCTTATGTATGCTTCAGGGGATGGTGGGGGGGGTCGTTGAATGACCAGTGGAATGTCTGTATTCGGCACCGGGTCGGCAGGAGGAGGAGCTGCAGCAGCGCCCTGAGCGCGCGCTTCCACCTGCGCGGTGAGAGCCTCCATCCTGCGATTAAGGATAATGTTTTGCTCGGTCATCAGGTCCATCCGAGCGGTAAAGGCGGTGAGGATGTGCTGCAACTCACCAATCACGCCTCCAGCCGACGCCTGTGCACCCTGCTCTTCCATTGGCTGTCCAACAGATGGTTGACGCCCCTCGGGATCCATGACGTTGGCCGAGATATCCTGTTGGGGAAAGTGTAGTGACACGGACCCACAACAGGGGGCGCAAATGAACGGTCAATAGATGAGCCAAAAGGTAACAATTTAATGTTGTGAATGTGCACAACGATTATACAGACAGTCACAGAATCTGATAGCAGTCAATACACCAAGGTGACATGTGGGCAGGCTCGAGGATAGAAGACGTCTGTCCTGAGAAGAGCCGGGACCACACGATTTCCACCGCCACAGAACCTGGTAATACTGGAGCCGCCAAGTCCGAATTCCCAGGTGATCACCGTCCCCGACTGTTGGATCTGGTACTGCTGGCGAGGAGCACAAACAGTGAGATGTGGGTGTGTGCACACCCAGTAACAAAACAGTCAGAAGGTGGAAAGTCACCTCCACCTCTAATCACACACTCGTGCAGCTCCTGTTAAACCACCTATCTGGTTTGGGTGTGAAGCGAAGCCGTCGCTGTTCACACCAAACGCCAATCCAGCAGATAAGGCACACCACAGGAAAACAGCTGCAAAAGAGTTCAGACTATTATTCAGTATTAAGTCAGCAGAGAAGTTACCTTCACAGGTAGATGATATCTCGGCAACGAGGTGGAGATGACGTCCGGTCTTTATGGAGTGAGATGATGAATTGTAGATGGGTGACAGATGTCAAGAGATAATGAGTGACAGCTGTCACCCCCGGCTGTGTCCGTGGCGGCAGCGCCCTCTCGTGCCTGAAGCCCGCAATTCAGGCAGGGCGCCCTCTGGTGGTGGGCCAGCAGTACCTCCTCTTCTGGCGGCCCACACAACAGATCTGAGAGAAAATTATTAATCACACGCTTACACACGCCTGCCTGAACAAGCACAGACTGGACCCATTTAAAGTAAGATATAAAAGAATAAGTGCAAATTATGCTGAAACGAGGGCTGTCCGTAAAGTATAGGTCCTTTTTATTTTTTCAAAAACTATATGGATTTCATTCATATGTTTTTACGTCAGACATGCTTGAACCCTCGTGCGCATGCGTGAGTTTTTCCACGCCTGTCGGTGACGTCATTCGCCTGTGAGCACTCCTTGTGGGAGGAGTCGTCCAGCCCCTCGTCGGAATTCCTTGTCTGAGAAGTTGCTGAGAGACTGGCGCTTTGTTCGATCAAAATTTTTTCTAAACCTGTGAGACACATCGAAGTGGACATGGTTCGAAAAATTAAGCTGGTTTTCAGTGAAAATTTTAACAGCTGATGAGAGATTTTGAGGTGATTCTGTCGCTTTAAGGACTTTTCACGGTGCGAGATGTCGCGCAGCGCTCTCAGGCGCCGTCGTCAGCCTGTTTAAAGCTTAAAACCTCCACATTTCAGGCTCTGTTGATCCAGGACGTCGTGAGAGAACAGAGAAGTTTCAGAAGAAGTCGGTTTCAGCATTTTATCCGGATATTCCACTGTTAAAGGAGATTTTTTTAATGAAAGACGTGCGGACGGGTCCGCGCGTCGGGACGCAGCCGACGCGGCGCGGCGGCACAGGAAAAACACCTCCGTGTTGATAACCATTTGTTAAAATCCAGTTGGCTTTTGATGGCTTTCAGTGGAGTGAGTATATGAGAAATTGTTTATCAGCTGGAGATGTTCCAACTTGTCCTCAAGGCTTCCAGCAGAGGTGTTTTTCCTGTGACGGAGCGTCGCGGCGGCTGCGAGCCGACGCTGCAATCCGCCCGCACGTCTTTCATTAAAAAAATCTCCTTTAACAGTGGAATAGCCGATAAAATGCTGAAACCGACTTCTTCTGAAACTTCTCTGTTCTCCTCACGACGTCCTGGATCAACAGAGCCTGAAATGTGGAGGTTTTAAGCTTGAAACAGGCTGATGACCGCTGCCTGAGAGCGCTGCACGACGTCTCGCACCGTGGGAAGTCCTTAAAGCGACAGAATCACCTCAAAATCTCTCATCAGCTGTTTAAAATTTTCACTGAAAACCAGCTTAATTTTTCGAACCATGTCCACTTCGATGTGTCTCACAGGTTTAGAAAAAATTTCGATCAAACAAAGCGCCAGTCTCTCAGCAACTTCTCAGACAAAGGAATTCCGACGAGGGGCTGGACGACTCCTCCCACAAGGAGTTCTCACAGGCGAATGACGTCACCGACAGGCGTGGAAAAACTCAAGCATTCAAGGGTTCAAGCATGTCTGACGTAAAAACATATGAATGAAATCCATATAGTTTTTGAAAAAAATAAAAGGACCTATACTTTACGGACAGACCTCGTATGTCAATCTGGGCCAAAGTAGGAGGTTCTCTGGTCTTCACTTGTATCTGTCAGAACCCAAAATTTCACAGCTGGAAAGTAGTTTTTATGGAGTTACTGACTGAGATATTACAGACTTGCTTACTGACTGGCTGATGCTTTAATTCATATGTGAAACCCTGTGAGTCCTAAAGAATGTATTATAGTTGTTCTCACTGAATCAAAAGCACATGCACATTTGTTGATTATAGATTGAAGCTAGAAGTCAAAGAAGTAATTGCCTGAAAGAACATTTGGATTTAGATTCATTTTGAGATCTGGATGTGAAATATTTTCATGTCTCGGTGGTGATAATTGTGAGTTTTGCTCTTGTTTTATGCACCAGTCCATACAGTACGTATGCCTGTATTTCTAAATCTGGATCTGCATCATAAAAGGCTGAGTGTTGTGGTGCATTTAAGATGTGTGTGTGTGTGTGTGTGTGTGTGTGTGTGTGTGTGTGTGTGTGTGTGTGTGTGTGTGTGTGTGTGTGTGTGTGTGTGTGTGTGTGTGTGTTGTGTGTGTGTGTGTGGCTGGCTGCTGGTCAGGCCACTGCAGCAGTCTAATGGATCACTGTCAGAGTCCGGTGTAATTACTGAGATATGACTGTGTCGTTATAGAAACGATGGCCCCTCCTCCATCATTCCATTGCCATGAGATGCAGTGTGTGTGTGCATGTGTGTTCTTATGCTTGTGCATGCACATGCACACTCTGCATCACCACACACATCTGTGCAAAGTTGTAGAATGTAAAATTAATATTGCAAATATATGAATTCATGAATTTACGGCTGTAAAACTGTTATGGACACATAAATATCAAAAGTCCTGGTCTGAGGCGAGTTGCTGTTCCGGTGTTCTGCACATGCAAATTTTAACTTTTAAAATTGAAAAGACACTTATTGCTGTTGTATTTTCATTCCTCTGTCACTCGGTCGGAGAGTTCAACGCAGTAAAGAGAGACACGTCAACCCGACGGGGGGAGGTGTGAAAGTCTGGGCAGTTGCGTGGAGGGCTGGCCTCTCGACAGGAATGACATCTCATCTGAACACCAGTAGATTGGACTACACCGGTTTTGTCAGAAATTTTTGTTTTTGTTCTCTTGGTTTTTTTTTAACAAATAGTGTAGATATGTCTGTTGCTTCAGTGCATCCAGAAAGTATCCACAGCACTTCATTTCCACATTTTGTTATATTATAGCCTTATAACAACATGGAGTAAATTCATTTTTCCCCTCAAACTTCTACTCACAACACCCCATAATGACAACAGGCAAAAACTTTAGAAGTTTTTGCTAGTTTATTTAAAAAAAAACAAACAAACAAACAATGACATGTACATAAGTATTCACATCCTTCGTTCAGTACTTTGTTGATGCACCTTTGGCAGCAATTACAACCTTAAGTCTTCTTGAATATGATGCCACAAGTTTGGTGCACCTATCTTTGGTCAGTTTGGCCCATTCCTCTTTGCAGCACCTCTCAGCTCCATCAGGTTGGATGTGGAGCATCGGTGCATAGTCATTTTCAGATTTATCCAGAGAAGTTCAGTCAGATTCAGGTCTGGGCTCTGGCTGAGCCACTCAAGGACATTCACAGAGTTGTCCTGAAGCCACTCCTTTGATATCTTGGCTGTGTGTTTAGGGTCATTGTACTGCTGAAAGATGAACTGTTGCCCCAGTCTGAGGTCAAGAGCGCTCTGGAGCAGGTTTTTCATCCAGGATGTCTCTGTACATTGCTGTATCATCTTTCCCTTAATCCTGATTAGTCTCTCAGTTCCTGCTGCTGAAAAACATCCCCACAGCATGATGCTGCCACCACCATGCTTCACTGTAGTGATGGTGCCTGGTTCTCCTGCAAACATTGACGCCAAAGACTTCAGTCTTTGTCTCATTAGACCAGAGAATTCTGTTTCTCCTGGTCTGAGAGTCCTTCAGGTGCCTTTTTCAAACTCCAGGCGGGTTGCCATGTGCCTTTTACTAAGGAGTGGCTTCCATCTGGCCACTCTACTATACAGGCCTGATTGGTGGATTGCTGCAGAGATGGTTGTCCTCTGGAAGGTTTTCTCTCCACAGTGACCACCATCGGGTTCTTGGTCACCTCTCTGACTAAGGCCCTTCTCCCCCGATCCCTCAGTTTAGACTGGCGTCCAGCTCTAGAAAGTGTCCTAGTGGATCTGAACTTCTGTTTACAGATGATGGAGGCCACTGTGCTCACTGGAACCTTCAAAGCAGCAGAAATGTTTCTGTACCCTTCCCCAGATTTGTGCCTCGAGACAATCCTGTCTCAGAAGTCTATAGACAATTCCTTTGACTTTATGCTTGGTTTGTGCTTTGTCGACTGTGGGACCTTATATGTAGACAGGTGTGTGTCTTTTCAAATCATGTCCAATCAACTGAATTTACCCCAGGTGGACTCCAATTAAGCTGCAGAAACATCTCTAGGATGATCAGTGGAAACAGGAGGCACCTGAGCTCAATTCTGACCTTCGTGACAAAGGCTGTGAATACTTATGCACATGTGATTTCTGAATTGTTGGGTGTTTTTTTTTCATTAATATGCAAAAATCTAGAAAAAAAAACTTTTTCACATTGTTATTACGGGGTATTGTGTGTAGAATTTTGAGGAAAAAACGGCATTTCATCCATTTTGGAATAAGGCCGTAAGATAAAAAAAACTTTGAAATGTGCTGTGAATACTTTCCGCATACACTGTATATTCTTGCGTAAATTATATATGAATTGTTGTTATGGTAATTCCTCAGTAGTGAGGAAGATGGTTTCTTAGTCGATTCCCAGATGGGATGGTGGATACGGAGATGACTAAACAGGTCCAGTCTTGACATGCACCGTTTGACAGACAGCTTCTGCGGGTCAGGCTCTTGCTCTCTCCCTTCCTCTTTTCCTCTTCTCCTCTGTGTTGTACATCCACATTTTTTTGAAGACTTCCACTCTCGTTTGGCTTGGTCCCTCACTTGCTCTTTCCGGGTTTTCGAGTCGATGGATCATTTCTTGAGGTTGTGCTTCAGAAGGTCCTTGTAGTTGTAGCAGCATTTCCACCACTCTATAATACTCATTCTTCACAATGGGAGGGTGCTTTGGGTCCAATCTCCAGTTAAGGGTATATAGGCCCTTCCCAACATGTGGTATGGAATGCTGCGTTTGTTACAAACATATAAATTCACTTTATTTAATTTTATAACAAAAAACACATTTTCAAACCCCACAATAACCGTTTGCTAAAATGCAAACACATCACAACAATAAAAACCAACCCACATTTAATTAATTCCCAACTGTAAAATCACATCAACCCTGACATTTCCGACTCCCCCTGAACACAACACAGCCCGGGCCCACACACACACATTCACACAGTCCAGGCTGGTACTCCACGCTTTCCAGGTGAGAGGAACGGATGAAAACAAAAATAACTTCCCGTGCCAGCCAGTCCCTGGCAACCATGTGAGACGTGGAACATCACGGACAAACCTTGCTGCTGCTGCAGACCTCGCCACAGAAACACACAAACAATGTTAGATTGTAACACAACCCACGACCAGCGCATCTCGCCATCCGGTGTCTCTACTGCTCTCAGCCGCGATGACTCAACATCTCCTTCATCTGTTCGCCTCACCAACAGTTTGATGACCACTGCTGAGTTCATGTCCGAGGTAAACGTTCTCTGTGCGGAATCAAAACTCCTCTGTCAGCTCAGTCTGGAGAGGAAAGGTGTTCTCTCTTTGACGGGACCGCGCTCCATCTCCGCTTCGGGAGATGAGTCTAAACCAGCTTCCCCTACATCCTGTTCGGGACTAACCTGGAAAGACAACTATGAATCTCCACTAGAGCCTACCATTGGCTCCACCAGATCAGAACTCATACTCCCCGGGTCAGGAACCTGAACAGGATCACATGCCTTATTAGGCTGAGATAATCATACAAGCAAATCCGGGTGGGTCACCACTCTGTCCCAATCCTCAGCCGACACTCTAGGCCTGGATACAGCCTCATACTTAGAATCAGAGGACCAGGCCTCTCCATCCATAGCCACCCTCCCCAGACCATTCCTCAGAGGTCGCGGCTCTCAAGTGACTACCCATTGTGAGCACTTCCCCTCATTATCATCCGCTGGCAGTCTCACAAGGTAACGAATCGGTAGCAAGTGATGTCGATGGACCATTTTCTCTGTCCTCAAGCTTCTTTCCGGTTTGATCTTATACACCGGTAAGTTGGGTAACTTCTCCACGATCAGGTATGGCCACGGTTTCCATTTACCCTTTAACTTGTGCTGTCCTGTAACCCCAAAGTTCCTCAACAATACCCAATCACCTTTATGCAAACCTTGCTCCCGGACACGCTGATCATAGGCTCTTTTACACTGATGGTTCTGGGCGGCTGCCTCGGTAGCCAACTTGTACGTGTTCTCAAGATCACGCTTTAACTGACTGACGTACTGCTGAAATGACCCAGATTTGAGCTTTTGTCTAACACACACCAAAACAGATGTCACTTGCCAAACGGGCTTCCCTACCAAACATCAACAAGTACGGCGAGTACCCAGTTGCTTTGTTTTGAGTGCAGTTGTAAGCATGCACTAACTGACTGATCTTTTGATTCCATTTCCTCCGATACCTAGGCTCCAAGGTTCCCAACATTGATAACAATGTCCAATTGAATCTCAGGTTGTGGATCTCCCTGTGGATAGTACGGACTGGTTTGAGACTTGCAATTCCCAAGCATTCTCAGCAGGTCCTTGATCAACTTACTCTCAAAATCCCTTCCTTGATCTGAGTGAATGCACACAGGGAGGCCATAATGCACAAAATACCTCTCACACAGGATATTTGCTACGGTAGCTGCCGTCTGATCCTTTGCGAGAACAGCTTGCGCATACCGGTGTAAAATGATCGTCACAACCAAGATGTTAGCATAACCTTGAGAATCAGGTTTGAGGGACAGAAAATTACAGATGAGATCTAATGGGCCTTGGCTGGTAATCTGATTCAAAGGAGCTTCTCATTGAGGAAGGACCTTGTAACACATCGACCATAGTTCCTCACATACTGCTCCACATCTGCTCCCATCTGTGTGGTTTTCTCCACCCCAAATGTCCGGACTCGTCATGCAATGATTTCAAAACCATAGGAGCATACTCCTGGGGAAGTACCAACTGACACGTTTCACCTTCAGTGGATCTTCGGACTTTCCTATAGAACAGATTATCTTTAATCACCAATTTACCTGCCTCCCGAATCAGCAACATAGCATTACTATTATGCCGAAAATGCTGGTTCTCCACCAAGAAACTGTTTGATGATCAATCAATCAATCAATCAATTTTTTTATATAGCGCCAAATCACAACAAACAGTTGCCCCAAGGCTATAGTCAGTTCCTTATCCTGAGCCTGCTGAACTCAGTAGGGTTTGAGTAGGATCAAACAACCTGAATCAAGGCAGACTGTGTAGGCAAAACACTCTGGGACCCCCTCGGGTGAGAACCCCAAGCACTCCTCCATATGAATATTATCTTGGACTCCCCCCGTCAGGTGAATATGCTGCATAATGCTTTAACACTTTCCGGTGACACACTCTGCCATTGCCCCCCTCATCACAGCTAAGGATTCCAAGATAATGCATCAGCATCAGTATTATTAGCCCCAGGTCTATATTGCAAAGTGAAGTTCTAGGTGGCAAGAGCTGAAAGCCAACAATGCCCGGTTGCATTCAGCTTAGCAGTAGTCAGGACATACGAAAGGGGGTTACTGTCAGTTCTAACAGTAAACTGAGCTCCATACAGATAGTCATGAAATTTATACACTACTGCCATTTCAAAACCAACAACTCCAACTGATGCACAGGATAGTTACTTTCTGATGTGCTCACCTTCTGGCTAGCAAAAGCTACTGGCCTGATACCTTCAGGATGTTCTTTATAAGAACAGCCCCCAACCCGCAAAGACTTGCATCAGTGTGAAGAATGTACGGCTTTGACAGTGAATAGTAGTCTGGAAAGCTTCTGTACATGATTAATCCTACTGATCTCTAAAAGGCTCATGGATTTTATAATACGTCTTTGCCACCAAGGGAACAGTCCTCCTCTTCCGCTGAGTGGGCGGATATCCCTTGCACAGATTGGTTAAGGGTTGAACCAGAATAGAATAGTTTTTATGAACCGACGATAATACCCACAGAATATCAGAAAAGACTGTAAGGAGGGGAGGTCAGTGGGCTGCGTCCACTGAGTCACCGCTTCCACCTTAGCTGGGTCTGTGGCTATACCCCTTTGCTGACACAATATGTCCAACATAAGTCACTTTGGAACGGCAGAACTGACACTTATCCAAGGACAGTTTCAGTGTGGCTTCTTCCAAATGAGTCAAACCCTTAAAACAACCTTCTTTCATGTTCCTCCAAGGGTAACACCAAACACAGTCAAATTGTCCAAATACACTATCACCTCCAGCATATGCATATCCCCGACAGCCATCTCCATCAACTGTGGAATGTTGCCGGGGCCCCCTGTTATACCCTGCGGCATACGCTCAATCTGGTAAAATCCCAAAGGGCATATGAAAGCTGTCTTCTCCTTGTCCTTCTCTGCCATATGGATCTGATAATAACTGCTTTGCAAATCTAACACAGAGAACCAGATAAACAATCCAGGGCATCCTCAGTGCATGGTACAGTATACTGGTCTGAGATAGTTCACCGATTTAGAGTCCGATAATCCGCACACATACGCAATTGTCCATTCTTCTTCCAGGCAGTGACAATAGGTGAGGCATAAGGATTCTTGGACTCTCGTATGATCCCTGCAGCAAGTAACCCCTGAATATGACGCCTAAGGTCATCCAGATCAGCCGGTCTATGCGACGAGACTGCTCCCGGAATGGAGTATCATCCCGCAAATCAATATGATGCTCCGCCCCCTTAGCCAAATCTGCATCCTATTCTTCCACTGAGAAACCTTTGAATGTTCTGACTTTCTCCACAACCTCTCCTTCCATTCCTCACTAATGGGAGAATCCCCAAAATCCAACAACTATGAGTCCAAAACTGGAGCAGTGCTCTCCCTCCAGACCTGAGGCATCCATCACCATGTCTGCTACATGCAGATAAGCAATAACTGTCCCCATGGGAATAGCAAACTGCTTTATGGCCCGGTCACACAGCATATGACAATTCCTGAAATAAGGGAAAAAAGTAAAAAAAAGTCACAAATCGTTGAGAAAAGGTGGACGAATGAGCTTTTGACTTTTTCCATCACTGAATAGCCTGGGAATCAAGAGCGCAAAAGGAACGAAAGAGGAACAAAACAAAACTGAAATTAACCTTGATCTAGATGCTATAAATGAAACGCAACTGGAGTCACTGCTGCAGCAGTGTGCGTCTGCATCTCTCCATTCCAGGACTCGGCGCTGGGCTGAAGCTCTGTAACGCCTGAGTCCTGAAGAAGCTGCAAAACACATGCGTGTGATCTGACCCACTGTGGAGATCTGTGCGCACGTCGGTGGTTCCACCTGCTCTGGTTGCTTGTCCAGAACAACAGAGGGATCATCTCCTTCATCATTAGAATCCTCACTGTCTGGTTCAGACTGACAACACAGTGTGTGCTCCGTCTTGCTCCAATAAAATAAAAAAAATAAAAAAAACTGCTGTGCCATAGTGGCCGCTGTAACACTGTATTACATTACTATGCCATATGTAAGTGTAAGGATGATTGAATATATTACAGCAGTAAACTGATCAATCTGTGTGAACACCACGCATTAACTCCCCATGTGCGGTTATTTTCACCAGCTGCAGCTGATCCACAACGTGAATTCTACATTCCAGAACAGCTCTAATATAATCATCTGAATCATCTACCTGTTGCCACATGTACGTAAGGGCTAGATTGTTATTACTATACTCATATTGTTATATTTAATAAAAAATAATAAGCACACACAGGAGGTGATCGCTGACACTGCCGCTGCTGCTGTGTTCAAGTACTGTCGGAAATTACACAACATTTTTGTTGTTTCAAATTCAGCAGTTGCTTGTGGCAGGAGCATGGTTTTCATTTTATTTTTGGTAAAATAATTTATTGTATCCACACAAAAGATTAATTCTGGGCTATATAAGGTGCCTGAGCCTACTGAAGCAGCAGCAGAACCCACTCAGATAAAAAAAATCCAAGCAAACAGAATGAGTTTGCCCTGTTTTTTCCAAAGGTACATAATGCAGCAACAGCGCTCACAAACCAGCTTCTGCACTGTATGAAAACTTTCAGCTGGTCGAACGAAGTCGAACTAAATGTTAACATTACAAAATCTAAGCAAACGACAAGAAACCATCAAGAACGACAGCAAAACGAAATATGGATGAATTGCGGCTTTCTGTGGCATTTATTCAAATTTTTCGACAGTTTAAAAATCCTGACAAAGTGCCTGCTGCTGGAATGAAGCTACACGAAGGTTAAACGATACCAACGAAAGTCAACGAAAGTCCAGATTTCTTGTTTTGGTTCGGGTTCGTTGCCCTTTGTTAAGTGCCGTGTGACTGGGCCTATAAGGACTCATTATGCAAAGTACCAAAAATCAGTTCTATCAAGCAGCTTTGAAAACAACACACTGGGCTGGACGTACGTATATCATATATTAATGCAAATATATGATTTACATCAATCACAAAGAGATGTTTCTGTGTAGGCTCTCAGTTGTCCAGGTGGTTTCCATAGTAGAGAAGCTTGAATCTTCGACTGGACTGGGTTGCTTGACGCGAGGACGTTTCACTTCAAATCGCAGAAGCTTCCTCAACTAAAATTCTTGCTCTGGAAGTCTGACTTCTGTCTGACTCTTGTAGAGACAAACAGAGGCCACAAAAGCTGGAGTTTTAAACCTAACCAGACCCCTCCTACTGAGAGGCAGACTGCTATAGGCTAGTGACTAAACAATAGCTCTAATTAGCACCTATTGTGATCTAGTTAGCACCCTCCTAATGACAGGGCTGCTGTCCCTCCTAATGATGGGATTGATGCTCTCTCTACAAAGGTCAGACAGAAGTCAGCCTTCCAGAGCAAGAATTTTAGCTGAGGAAGCTTCTGCGATTTGAAGCGAAACGTCCTCGCATCAAGCAACCTAGTCCAGTCGAAGATTCAAGCTTCTCTACTATCACAAAGAGATGCACACATTTCCTTCCTTCATAACCCTGACTTTCCACCAGGCTACATTGTGTTTCTTCTGCCCTCCTCTAGAATATTTTCCTTCCTGCTTAGGAAGTCGGCTGTTATCCATTCTAACCACGTAACCTACCAAAGATGGTTTTTGATGCTGACACACTCGATACTCTGGAGTTTGGCTTCAGCCAGGATGCTGATGTTGGTACAGTAGTCTTCCTATCTAATGCGGAGGACACTCCTCAGGTGACATTGGTGGAATCACTTGAGGTTCTTTAGATAGCAGTGGTAAGTGGTCCAGGTCTCAGATCCATACAGGAGGTTTGGCATGACACCGGCTTTGTAGATAAGGATTTTCAATGTTGGCATTTGATGACACTTGGAAAGTGGGTCACGTGTTGGGAAAGTGTAGGAACACGGACCCACAACAGGGGGCGCAAATGAACGGACAATGGAATAGGTCAAATAACAACACTTTACTGTTGCGAACGTGCACAACAAACACAACAAATTACAACAATGGACAAAGTTCAATTCACAAAGGTGTCGTGTGGGCAGGCTCGAAGATAGGAGACGCCTCTCCAAAGTAGAACCGGAACCACACGGTTTCCTCCGCCACAGGACCCCGGGAATACTGGAGCCGCCAAGTTCCGAACTCCCAGGTGGCCACTGCCTCCGCGTGTCGGACCTGGTACTGCTGGCGAGGAACAAGAACACAATTAAACGTGGGCGTGTTTGCACCC
This sequence comes from Thalassophryne amazonica, assembly GCF_902500255.1. Lineage (NCBI taxonomy): Eukaryota > Metazoa > Chordata > Actinopteri > Batrachoidiformes > Batrachoididae > Thalassophryne > Thalassophryne amazonica. The sequence goes on from NC_047114.1 coordinate 97,207,393, forward strand.
AGCAACCTGTACGGCAGGGAAGCTACCTCCACCTCTCGTTGGAGGAAAAAGTCTGCAATCACTCACAAAAATCACAAAGGTTACTGTCAAGCAGTCAGCTGAGATTATTACCTTCCAGGTAAAACGATATCTCGGCGATGAGGTGGAGATGCCGTCCTGCTGATATACCCCAGTGATAATTGCCGTCAGCTGTCTCAGGTGATGGGTGACAGCTGTTACCGAGGCTGCTCCTGTGGGGCGGCGGCGCCCTCTGGTGCCTGGAGCCCGCACTCCAGGCAGGGCGCCCTCTGGTGGTGGTGGGCCAGCAGTACCTCCTCTTCAGCGGCCCACACAACATCACGTTCTCCTTACATGAGTATTTGGACACCTTACGGCTTGTGCGTACTGCTTTTTTGCCTACTATATCTATTTTGCTAGTATGTATTAGCTTGCTAGGTTCTGTTGTACCACGTCATGTGGCACAGTTCAGGTTTTGCTAAAGAACTGACGTTCGCTCAGAACAGTGACACTATTCAAATACGATTCTGAATAAGTGGCCCATATCCAACAAGATGATCCAAAGCAGGTGGTTTCTCCTTCTACACTCTCTACACTGACAACAGAAAATATCTTTTTTTGAAACCTGTTCAGGTTCTCCGACTGTCTGATGCCACTCGCTTGTGTCCCAGACTTCCCCTGACCATAAACATACCGGGTATAATTAATGGACACAGACAGCCATTAGAATGATTCATTGGCCTGCTGTCTGCTGTTTATTAAATCTTGATTAATGGCTGTGAATACTTGGAAGTACTTTGTATGAAAATGGAAAAACATCAAGATATTGGCTTTTTGCTCAAATATCAGCTATCAGCAGAGCCTTAAAACAAAAACTTGTCTGTCTCGTCTCATTTGTCAAACTCGTCCATGTATCTGTCCAGGACAAATGCACAGCAACAGGGAGCTTCTGAGTGCTTGATGGGTTTGTGTCACACTTGGGTACGTCAAGGCTTTTGTAAGTTCAATTATGGGCGTAACATCCAGGAATTAAAAACTCTGCTCCACAGAGTGGCAGAGGATTCTTTCTCCTCCGATTCAATGTCCAGATGACTAATCCCCACCACACCATGGAACAGGTATGGTGGATGTGGCGGATCCAGGTTCTGGTTAGCAACCAGTCAAGCAGACAGCCAATCCATCCCCACCTCTCAAGATTAACCATTCATGTGGCGTAGCCAGGGGAAACATGGGTGTGTCTTTGGTCTTCTCCAGCTGCTGGGGTCCTCAACACTGAAACATGCTGCATGACCACGGTGCAACTGATGTTTCCTCCCAATGCAAGTGATCCTAAGAAACCGTTTTTGACACAAAGTTACTCCAGTAATACCCAAAGATCTTCCAAAAAGACCTGGTCCCAAAGACATCTACACTTTTGGTCACTGGTTAGTTACAGTGTCGCACAACTATACATAAGACAGGAAGCACGAGAACCCCAAAGACTTGCACCTTGGTTCCCCAGCAAATACTCGTATATCAGCATCACCAAATGCCTTTGTCCAGCAACATGTTGACTCCATAAGCTCTTCTCAGACATCTCTCCATTTCAAAGGCTGAGGACCATGAACGCCACATCTCTATAAGTTCACACCTTCAACAGCATTTGTCTGCAGCCCCTAAGTCTACAAGAGGTCCAGGTTGTTAAAAGTGGCATTCCTCCTTTAATTCGGGTTGCCTTATATATGCGTTTGTGTCCAGTGATTTTAAACAAGCAGACAACTGTTGATTAAATAACCTCTTATGTTGCTGTCTGAAGGACTTTATAACCTCTTAATTTTGCTCTCTTCACACCAGGATGATTGCATTCACATAAAAATGAACTTGCTACGGAGGTTTTCTCAACTGCACTCAAAAGTATTGGAACACTATGGCATTTCACACATTTTAATTTGTTCATGCCAATTCAAATACAAATAAATAAATTAATTTAAAGTTATCTTCCTTAAACTGAAAGCAAATCTCTACAACTTGATATAAATGAATTAAAACATAAATCCAGCTTCCTGATGACGTGGTGTAGAGGAGGATTTCTTAAAAAGAAGACCTGAAAGTTTAGCTACAATTTGCCAGAAAGTACATTGAGATGCAAGCCTAGATCTGATGTTTTTGTAAAAGAAACTTTTGTATTTCTTCATAACTGATGTAAATAAAGTCCAAGAAATGGCTATAAACAAATTAATATGTGTGAAACACCAAGTGTTGCAATAGTTTTGGAGGGCACAGTATCCAAACTTATGATGAGTGCAAAATGAGTGTGTTTCACTGTTGCTGCACTTGTGTGAAATCAGTCATATCATATATCATTGTCAGGCATGGTGGCGGCGTGGCTCATAACAGGTGGACACAAAGTGCAAATTCTCACCAGGGATGGAGAAAGTACAAGGTTAATTATCAAAGCAAGCAGGGAGTCGGTTACACAGGTGATCCAGCAGTGAGGCAACGGTAACAGACAGGCAAAAGGCTGAGTCGTGATTCAACAGACAGGCACAGGTCAAAATACACAGCGAGGAGGCAATCAGAGACAAAGGCAAACTCGGGGTCGAGGACAAAGCAAGGTCAAAAATCCGGCAGGCAAAAAACAAGGCAAAGGAGTACGTGAAACTATGGCTGGAGAGTGACATGAAATCAACAATCTGGCAGTGAGCAGTGAGACTGAGGGCTTAAATAACTGGTGGTGCAATTAGAGGAGAAATGAGAAGCAGGTGTGCAGAAGGTGTTGGAAGGGGGTGTGACTGGGAAAGACAAAAGTAAGTGCAAGAGAGAGCAGTGAGGCAAAAGCAAAGTGAACTACGGCAAGATAACTAAGTGGCTGAAAACCAATGTGCAAAGCAAGTAAGTAAGTGGCAAAAAACTAACAGTGTCTAACGTGACTTGTTCCAGACAAGCAATAATGCGTGAGCAAAACAAAAGGGGAAACCAAACTAGAAAATAACGTGACTAATCCAAATAGCAGGAAACATGAAGATCTATGATTATAATAGAAACTACACTCAACAAAAATATAAACGCAACACTTTTGGTTTTGCTCCCATTTTGTATATGAGATGAACTCAAAGATCTAAAACTTTTTCCAACATACACAATATCACCATTTCCCTCAAATATTGTTCACAAACCAGTCTAAATCTGTGATAGTGAGCACTTCTCCTTTGCTGAGATAATCCATCCCACCTCACAGGTGTGCCATATCAAGATGCTGATTAGACACCATGATTAGTGCACAGGTGTGCCTTAGACTGTCCACAATAAAAGGCCACTCTGAAAGGTGCAGTTTTATACCAGTCAGTATCTGGTGTGACCACCATTTGCCTCATGCAGTGCAACACATCTCCTTTGCATAGAGTTGATCAGGTTGTCAATTGTGGCCTGTGGAATGTTGGTCCACTCCTCTTCAATGGCTGTGCGAAGTTGCTGGATATTGGCAGGAACTGGGACATTTTCAGCTTCCAAGAATTGTGTACAGATCCTTGCAACATGGGGCCGTGCATTATCCTGCTGCAACATGAGGTGATGTTCTTGGATGTATGGCACAACAATGGGCCTCAGGATCTCGTCACGGTATCTCTGTGCATTCAAAATGCCATCAATAAAATGCACCTGTGTTCTTCGTCCATAACAGACGCCTGCCCATACCATAACCCCACCGCCACCATGGGCCACTCGATCCACAACATTGACATCAGAAAACCGCTCACCCACACGACACCACACACGCTGTCTGCCATCTGCCCTGGACAGTGTGAACCGGGATTCATCCGTGAAGAGAACACCTCTCCAACGTGCCAAACGCCAGCGAATGTGAGCATTTGCCCACTCAAATCGGTTACGACGATGAACTGGAGTCAGGTCGAGACCCCGATGAGGACGACGAGCATGCAGCTGAGCTTCCCTGAGACGGTTTCTGACAGTTTGTGCAGAAATTCTTTGGTTATGCAAACCGATTGTTTCAGCAGCTGTCCGAGTGGCTGGTCTCAGATGATCTTGGAGGTGAACATGCTGGATGTGGAGGTCCTGGGCTGGTGTGGTTACACGTGGTCTGTGGTTGTGAGGCTGGTTGGATGTACTGCCAAATTCTCTGAAACACCTTTGGAGACGGCTTATGGTAGAGAAATGAACATTCAATACACGAGCAACAGCTCTGGTTGACATTCCTGCTGTCAGCATGCCAATTGCACGCTCCCTCAAATCTTGCGACATCTGTGGCATTGTGCTGTGTAATAAAACTGCACCTTTCAGAGTGGCCTTTTATTGTGGACAGTCTAAGGCACACCTGTGCACTAATCATGGTGTCTAATCAGCATCTTGATATGACACACCTGTGAGGTGGGATGGATTATCTCAGCAAAGGAGAAGTGCTCACTATCACAGATTTAGACTGGTTTGTGAACAATATTTGAGGGAAATGGTGATATTGTGTATGTGGAAAAAGTTTTAGATCTTTGAGTTCATCTCATACAAAATGGGAGCAAAACCAAAAGTGTGGCGTTTATATGTTGAGTGTAGAACAGGGGCAGATACAGATTATAAACTGAGCAGAAAATAACTGACATGAAACAAAACCAGTAACCACAAAATACAACACAAAATAGATGATAAACCAAGAATAAAACAAACACAGTGACTACAGAATGATGCAATAAATAAAGATAACTGATAAACAGAAAATGGAATAAATACAATGGAACATGATATGACAAGAAACACTGAAGGTGAACAATAACCAAAACTGTGACTAAAGCATAATACAAGAAATGTGATAACCAGAACTAGACTTATAGGACCAGGAGTGAACAACCAATAACCAACTAGAGATTAAAAGAAAACCAAGAAAGAATCCGTGATGAAAGTGTAACATAAAGAAAAGCAATGAATAACTGAATGACTGCAAACAAAATAAGGTAACGAAAGAAACGAGTGACTAAATAGTAAATAAAGCAATAAACAGAATCAGACAGACTAACATGGTAAAGTATAAACTAATGAAAGGTAAAACCAGAGACTCAAAGAGGAAACAAGGCAATGAATGAAAATCTAGCCCCTGAGCCGGGACTGGGCATGACAATCATATTGATATGACAGTATTTATATATGATAATTTGGCCATATTGTAGAGGCCTTCTGTCAACTAGCTGAAAGTTTGAATATTATTTACATCTACATTTAAAAAAAAATGCTTAAAATGGCAGGGGGTTAAAAGGGCTGTAATTAGGGGGGTCTGGGGAGTGTAGCCCCCCCCCCCTCCAAAAAAAGCTGAAAGGCATAAAAAGAAAAATGTTTAAAAAGATGGGGGAGGGGGGTTTGGTAGGAGTGGAGGGTTTTAGCCATGCTAATGCTCCCCTGAAGCATTTACTCAAAAAAATGTCTGAAGGACCTAAATGACGTGGTGAGATGCTGAACAGCTTTGCTTGTTCATGTCGTGACATGTACGTATTACCAGGATAGACAAACTAAAGTAAAACATGATAAACATTCACCGTGAATAACAGGATAGAAACACAAGACAGACTATTCAACTTTGACAAGCATGTTAGTAACTTATGTGTATTGTATTTTATCTTGAAGGGCCGAAGTTGCACAAAACCAACACATGGCTTTGGTGGACCACCTTGGAAAATGGCCGCCGTGATGGAATTTCATGTGAGTAATCAATCAGAATTTTTAAATTCACCATCGGGAAGACACATGCGAACGTTGGTGCTTTTATCGCAATTTGCGTGATTCTAGCGCAAAGTGTTCCATAATGTGTTCCACTCTTGGGGTTCAAGTTTGTGGAGGCAAAGCTCCACTTTCTCAACTTTCATCCGAAATGCTCTGGACGTTCATGACATTACTTCAGTGTGAATATATTTAGGTAAAACCTCTAAGTGTGTAGTTTTATGTGTATACTAAGCACGTAGCACGTGTGTTTATCAGGAGATTGGCATCGTGTTCATCTCCTCAGTCACTGAGGGGCTCCAACAAATTTCCAGAAATAACTATATAAACGTTGCATCTTTGCTGCTCAATTTTGTGTTCTGATCGATGGAGACGAGGACCAGTGAGGCTTGATGTTTGACCGACATCGGCCTTTTTTAAACTGCACAGGACGATAAGGTAAAATAAAGACGGGCTGAGTGACGCTCTTGCTGCTAATCGCAGGCTCCGCTGAGGCCGCCCTCACTTCTCTCTTAATTCCTGCATATTTTGCGATATTGAACCTGCGTTCAGCCTAATTTAAAATACAATTTAGCAGTATTATTGTTTCTGGTTCACATCTTCTCCTGGGAGGCAGGACTTAATCTGAGCAACTGCTGAAGTGGATTAAAATGCAGGCGGCCGATCCCAGGCGAGGCTTGCGATGTGGGTGCTGACACCGGTGGAAGCTCGGCGCGTGTTGTTTGTGCAAAACAGAAGAACACAACACGGATTTTCTTAAAGCATAAAGATATGTTAACTACAGTGTGGTGAGCCAACGCCGGCTCTAATAAGCATCTGTTAACCACATTTTTATCTCTGTTTCTCCGCTGCAGATGTGCCGAACAAGCGAACGCTCATTGATTTACCTGCAGTTACGCCTGAGGGATTCCAAAAACGACAGCGCAGAGGCTTCACCCAGAATACCTGAAGAGCTTTGCTCAAGGGCACTTTAACAGCAGCAGCAGCTCCTCACTGGGTAAAGAAAAAAATACGATTTTAATTCTCTAATCTTCTGCCGTATGCCTAAAATGTGTTGCTTGCTACAGTGTCAGTGTTTTTGAACAATGTATAATTCAAAATTCTGCAGTGGCCGTGAGAAGCCACAATACTGCCAAATTAAGACAACACGCACAATTGTAGAAAACACTCATTCACACACACATGCAAAACCCCACACCTGCATAAATTTAACAACAACCATAAATTAAAAATGAAAAGAAAAAAAAAACAACTTAAAAACTTGCAAATTGAGAAAGAGTGTGAAAACACGTTGAACACAAACAAATCTAACCTCCATCACGAGAAACGGTTGAATCTGGTAACACATCTGCTGCAAATTCACAAAACATTGCAAATAGCCACAACACATTTGAAATACTGGCCTTCAGGACTTTAACTGCTTTTTCTGTCATTGTTAAAATATTTTGGTGACTCATCCTGAGCCTGAAAATTGATCCAAATAAACATCATGTGAGCAGTCTGCTCATCCCTCTGGTCCCGTAAAGCTGCTGCTGTCTGTGATCTGTCAGTGACATCACGGGTCCGAGGTCTCGGTCTGGACTGTCATTGTTGTGTGGGCCACTGAAGAGGAGGTACTGCTGGCCCACCACCACCAGTCGGCGCCCTGCTTGGAGTGCGGGCTTCAAGCAAGAGAGGGCACCGAGACAGAGAGTGACAGCTGTCACTCGTTTACACCAGCTGTCACCAATCACCACCATCTCTACAAAAGCCGGATCATTACTCCACCTCCTCGCTGAGAAATCAACTACCGTCGAAGGTAATTCTTCTCTGCTGTAGTTATTCAGTGTATCTAAACTGTGATCTGTGTGCAGCCGCGTACCTGTGAAGTCTGTGGAAGACTGGATTGGCGGATAGTGAGAGGACGACGGTCTTCGTCTCTCACTCCATCCAGAAAGAAGACAAATAGGAGCTGCACGAGTGATAACGTATCTGGAGGTGGAGGTTCTCCCTCCCGAAGGAACTAGTTCCAAGGATTACTGGGTGTGTGGATACACACTCACCATAACTGTTTTGTCATCTTCTGCCAGCAGTACCAGGGTCTGCAACCGAAGACGGTGACCACCTGGGGACTCAGGACTTGGCGGCTCCGGTGTTCTTCAGGCCGTTGGTGGTGGAAGCTGTGTGGGTCCCGGCTCTCCGATCGCCAGAGGTCTCCTATCTTCGAGCCTGCCCGCACGTCACCTTGTGTACAATTGGCATTATCTGTATCTGTATTTAGTTGTGCGATTCACAACATTAAATTGTTACTCTTTGTCTTATCCATTGTCCGTTCATTTGCGCCCCCTGTTGCGGGTCCGTGTTACGACCCTCTCCCAACAGTCATGGCCCTGCAGGGGCGGATCCTCCTGCAGGCAGAGGCGGGACCATGTTTGATTGGAGTCACCTGGGGCTCCTTATAAAAGCAGGGCTCCAACAGCACACTTTCTCTCTGCCGGCCCACAGGTAACAGCAGCCTTTTGTTCAGTTTTGTTAGTTTTGGTTACACATTCAATCATCTTTCCACATATATGTTCACACATCCATGCACTGCAAACATCTTACAGACATGCCACACCTCATTGCTTTTTATTTTTATTTAATTATTATTTACAGTAAACTCTTTTGATTGGTCTAACCCTTGTCTCCCCTCATTTGTCTGTTCTGTAGGAGCCGGCTGACAGGATGCTGGTCAACAGAATCTTTATTTCTGTTTCCCAGAGTTCTGCCTCGTGTGTTTATTTGGAGGCGGCGGTTTAATGACCGTAACGTGGGACGCAGCTTCCACACATTTCCACCGCTGTGACAGAATGAACAACAACGTCCAAATAAGTTCAACAAATCCCAGAAGCCTGAGGTGGTTTGGGATCTGGTTCACTTCCACAAACTCTTTTTCCCTCATGGTGTTTCTACACTAAAACTTGACGGTAACATTTTGTTCTGTCATTGAACAAAGTTTAGGTCCATATTGCAATGCATTGTGGATCCAACAAAATCAAAGGCGCTGACAGCGTTTGTTCATAGAATTACAGGTGACATGATGGATATCAGGCCGAACACGGAGCAGCAGACACCAGTGTGTCCCTCCACTGTCAGCGTACAAACTCCCAGGTCACAGGTCATGTTTTGATCTCTGCATTATTCCATTTCTGGTGTTATTCTTTGCATATCATTATTATTATTTGTTATCTGGCCAGTTATATTCTCTGTTAAATATTCTCTGGAGCTTTTACGTTGACATTTCTTCCATGTTTGTTTCATGTAGCTTGACATCCTGTTTCTAGCCTTCGGGTTTTACGTGTCCCTGCACTTCTACATATGATTGTTTGGTTGCCTGCTTAACCACTATTAGTGTTCTCTCATTGCCAGATTGTGTAGGTTCATCCTGATTTTTCACATTTTTGTGTGTTTTTTCTTCTGTTACAGACTTTTGAGTGTCTGTCGTCTTGGTTTTGCTTGGTATGACAATTCTCTGTGTCTTGATCCCTCGGCTGCTGCCATAGAATGACCATTGCCTGTTGGACAGATCACCTGTGTGCCAGACTTCTGCCTGTTAACGTTCAAGCCTGTTGCCAACTACTTTAACTGATTATTATCTCTTTAGGAACAGTGTTGCCACAGTTAAGGCCCCCTGACATTTGCACAACTTTGATCCACGCACGCAGTCTGCAGTTCACGAGAGTAAACTTGTCTTAAACTCGCAAGTGCGCAAAGGAAATTTTGAAATGTTCAAAATCTCCATCACGCATTAATTACCTGAACTTCACATGAACATTACGCAAACAATTAAAAAAACTCTGCGTGAGTGCGAGTGATTGCATCAGTGCACTGCATCAGACCACAGCTCGTCTGAATGACTATAACGAGATGTTAAATCTATCATAAACATACTTTTACAGCTGCGCACAAGAAGGGATGAACATGCAACTGTTTCACCAAGCCATGACAATGTAAACATGACAAATAATTACCTTTTTAGTTGGCTCCAAATGCTTTTTCCACCTCGTTCAGCGCGAGACAGAGGAAAAGCAGCAGCTGGAACAGTCCTCTGTGATTCTGGAAGCAATTAGAGCCATTTTCAACAGCCAACTTGAAGAGATTTAATCCACTACGAAATAATTATTTTATATATGCGACGTCCAGCGCACAGCACTTGGCTTCCAGTGGAACACAGCACGGCGTCCAACTGGGAACACAGCGAGTGGGATCGACGATGTACATGCAAGTGCACAGATCAAAGTCGTGCAAGTGTCAGGTGGCCTTTACTTTGAAAAGTTACTTTATTAGTTACTTTTTACAGTTACTTTATGCAGTTACTTCATTAGCAGCTTGTCGGCAGCTGCTAATGAAGTAACTGCATAAAGTAACTAATAAAACAACTTCTCAAAGTAACTGTGGCAACACTGTTTAGGACCATAAACCTGTTTTTACCTGTTTTCTGTTGTGATTCTCTGCATTGGGGTCCTCTTCCAAAACCATTACACACAACAATGAAGAGAATTCAGACCTATAGAGACCCTGTGGTCCACTGGGTCAAGTGCTTGCCGCCAGATTCCATAGCATACAGGGATTGAGAGTCTCAGACTCCCCCTTGGATGAGGAGGTCCATCACAGGTTACCTCCCCAGTGGTACCTGTTTATAGCTGGAGATGAAGTGCCTTGTCCAAGAACACAGACTAGTTAGTGGGGCCAGGAATCAAACCCAGTTCTACATATTGGTACCCCTAATCTACCTGCTCCACTATGGTTCTGAAAGCTATTGTGAAACTGTACTGAGTTTTAATAAAGTTATTGTCTTGTTGCAGAGTGGGTACCTCAGCGGTCTCTCTGGAGGATCCTCTGGTACCGCTGGAAGGACTTTTTCTCAAATGAGAAGTAACTTGGGGAGATTCAGATAAATGGTATCAGTTGGAGTATGACGGACTGTCAGCCGTGGTGTTCTGGCCATGTGGCATGTTTCTCTGAGTATGATCCAAGGCACAGGTGTATCATTGTTGAGGATGGGAGAAGGCCGTGGACACGCCCACACTTCACCAGGCTGCAGCGGATGGTTACTTTTGAGAGATGGGGATGGGCCAGTTGTCTGCCTGGGTGGTTGCCATCCAGGACACAAGGCAGTTCGGTGGTGATGGGGACACGTCCACGTGCGGCTCTAACACGTGCTCCCAGACCGAAACAGACACTGAAAGTCACTGCAGAGTAAATCACTGGTTTGTATAGAAACAGGTGACAGCACATACTGTACCTCCCCCAAGATCACCTTTAGTACCTACTTTTTTTTTATGAATGTTGTACTAAATTTGTTCACCAAGTTAGTCATTTGTATGTATTGGCCTGAAATTGTTTCCCCTCCTGGAGCCCCCAGAGGGCTTCAGTCAGAAAGTCCAAACTACCAGGACCAGATGGTCACAGACAGAATGTCTGTACTGAATGTCAGAAAAAATTCTACAAACAGATGTTCTGTAATAAATAAAAAAGTATGAAAAATGGCTTTTTTTTGCCCTTTTGGGTGGCCCCTGAATGATTCAAGGAAAATTTACTTTTTTCTGTCTATAAACAGCCTCCCAAAGAATTTTTATACAAAGCTACAGAAACTATTGAACAGATCTTCTGCAATTGATTTGTAAATTTAAATAATGCCAAATTTTGCCCTTCTGGGAGGCCCTGGAGGCCTCAGGGAGCTTCAGTCCACAATTCCAAAGTTCCATGAGCAGACAGACCCATCAAATTTCAAGAAATTTCACTGAAGAGTGTTTTGATCAGATGTGTGGACGGAACAATGAGGACAAATCTGGACGGCATCAGACCTCTCACAACCATAATGTGATGATAATGATAATATAATGATATTATAAGGATTTGTGTACAATATCTTATTTATTGATGCCTTTACCAGGTTTGGGTTTATTTTTATAGAGAGGGTTAAAAAAAAAATAAATTTCTATTATCCTCAAATTTGAGAAGCAATGGAATAATAAAGTGACCTAATTCTGGTTTATAGTGACATGTCAGGCTTTATTCTCTGTAAAATCACCTTAATGTGAGCGTAAAGATAAACTAATTATATCTTAGCAATATGGCTTAAAGGCCATTGATCCTTTTATTGAAGCTGATATGGGAAGAAAAAAATCCATCAGTGGGTCATTAAGTAGAAAATGAACGACGTGTCAGTTTTCTCGACACTTCATATCCATTTAGGAAGAGGTCATGTTTTCCCAATATCAGGACTGAAACCATCATTAACCTTTAAAATTAAACGTCACCCGTTTAAACGTCACTTAAAATGTCTTTGTTTAGTTTCACCTTAATGTAACTGATCATTAACGACAGGAAATGTTCCAAAGCAATGCAGTATTCCAAGAACTGGTGGCAAAGTCTTTGGTTGAGAGTCACCACGAGCTGATCCTCTGCTCCTTTAATCCGGTTCGGTGTACCGGAGTCTGCGTGCGCACTTTCCTCCTCCGGCGCTGCGTTGGGAGCGCACGGAGGGCGCACGGTGTCAGTTTGCTCCAGCCATCGTCGCGTTCGGTCGCTGGATGTGCGCTGGCGTCTGCGAGCTGGAATTTTGGGGAGTGGAAATCTGTGTGTGACTTAATCCCTCCTTCAGCTCCTGACATTCCTCCTCCGGCGGCCAGTCGCTGGGAACCGAGAGGCGGAGAAAGAACCGAACCCGGGAGTCAGGCTACGGAGCCCCGGAGCTCCGAGGTTCTCTCCGCTTGCTTTTTCTTGAACCCCGGAGTGTGATTTTTCTTATTTTTTCCGACTTGGAACTACGTCCTGCGGTGCGCGTCGGTGTCTGCGGCTGTCACCGGAGCGCGCAGGCTCCACTTTTGGACACCGGATTTTTTTTTCTTTTCTTCCTTTTCAATCTGTTTTCGGCGTTTGGATTAATATTATTTGATCTCTCCGTGAAATGGCAAGTTGCTCCCTGACGGACGTGGGGATCCGGTTCTGAAGCTCGCAGGATGCTGTGGACCCTACAGAAACCATCCCCGTTCCTCTTACTTTGAGACTAATTTTCCAGTTTTCCTTTTTCCTACTTCAAGACTCCGGGCGGGTTTCTGCTTTGATCCTCTTTTTACGCAATGTCTGCGCTGCTGAATCCGAGGATGTACACTGGATTTCTATTGTTCCTTTTCGCACAACTCGTGGATCCGTTGACTCAGACCGGTAGGTGCTGACAGCTTGTATGGATACATGCACACTGACAACAGGCAGCCTGAGACAATATTGATTAATTTTGCATCATTTTGCACCATTCTCGCCTCTCACCTGTTCTGGCTCACGGCTTCCCCCTGTGAGATCCAGTCTGCAGGGGCACAAAACAAAATATTTTTTACTGTATGGAAACGGAAACATATTGTAAAACGACACCGGTTTAAGCATAAAACAATTTTATGGGGGAAGATACAAAGCTGACGTATGAACTTCTTGTAAATGTGGTTATTGAATATTGTGACCGCGTTTGGAGCGTTGGCGCATGTTGCCGCTGCAGGCTGCTGATGTCTGATGGGTTTGGATCGGTGTCCGGCGCCGGAACTCCAGCTCGCTTCACCTTCGTGGGTGTTCACGCACCTTATGGCATTGATACAGTCTCGCCTCACCTGTTTGTGTTTCTCACCTTTCCCCGCTCTGATGATTCCTGCGACTTAACAGTTCCGCGGCGCGTAATGCGGTTGGAGGTTTTACGCACGAATGGATTCGCTTCAGTTTTGTTTACAATGATTTTATGTCGCCACTCCGTCCTTGTTTGACTCGTGGTTGGCTTTCTCGTGTCAGCATTTGAGCGCAGTTCCCTCAGCACAAAGTCTAACTGAATAACTTTGTCTCACGCTGCAGATAAATGTGGAGGGAGCATAGAGATCCACAGCGCGGACTACCTGACGTCTCCGGGGTACCCCAGTGCCTACTCTCCGTCCCAGCTGTGCGTGTGGGTGATAACAGCCCCAGAACCGGGTCAGAAGATCCTCATTAACTTCAACCCTCATTTTGATCTGGAGGACAGAGACTGCAAGTAAGATTCCTTTGTGCGTCCTCAATCCTGCCTGGATACAGCGTGAAACTCTGCCACCTATCGGTCACATTGTGCTCCAGGGAGCTGGGGCTGATGAGAGGTGGCACAGAGGCAGATGAGGAAATGAGTTTTGTAATTCATATTTGATGAGCAGGGATGCCGTTTTTTCTGGCATTTGGCTTTTTTGTCACAGAGATTTAAACATAATTCAGCTCAATTTGATCCTGTGGGAGAAATATTCTGGTGGTTTTATTTGCAGGCAGAGTTCTGTGTTTGAAAGTCTGGCTTGAGTGGTTTTAAAGGATCTGCAAATTAAGTGGCATCATATGTAGTTGCCATTTATAATGAAACAGGAGAATTAAATAGTCCAGCAAACAGACTGGCTGGTTGGTGACGTCATGACTTGTTGAGGATGTGCCATGGAGTTTTGTTGATGGTCATCATCATGAAGTTTAGCTTGACTGAAATCACTAACAAGTTGATGAGCACATGGTATCAAGTTGGGCTGCTGGATTATTGCAGAAATCATAATCAGAATTATTTTGACAAGAAATGAAATCAGAATTATTGATGATGATTATTCACTGACTTTGACAGTGTCCTGTATTTACTGACCTAAGTAGAGGTCTGGAAATCAACAGTGCCTTGAAAAAATATTCATCTTATTGGTATTTCACACATTTTAACTTGTTTATGCCATTTCAAATACAAAAAGTAATTCAGGCTTCGCGATATTAAAATTTTCTAAAATGATCCTCCTCAAACTCAAACCCAAATCAAATCTCTCCAGCGTGATATGAATTAAATACAAATATAAAAGCCACAATGATGGGTCGCATAAGTAATGGAACGCTTTGATGTAACATGTAAATAATCAGTTTTATTACCTTTTTTTTTTTTTCTTTTTTTTTCAGACAAGTCAGGGGATGGATACATGAACATTTCCAAGTCAATGAATGTGTCTTTGACTTTATTTACATCTGTCTTTCAGAAATACAAACAGTTTGGTACTGTGTGGTAAATCTGTCTGGAGGAGTCAATTCTCAAAAATTTAGTGACTGTGCAAGAAGAAGAGTGAGGAAAGCCACCAAGGCACCCAGAAGAATTTATAGGCTTCTGTGGCTGTGATTAGAGGAACAGTGCACAGTGCACAGCTGTTCTATATAAAACCAGAATCGCTGGGGTATTTCTTCCCAAACTACTTACATTTTAAATGAGGAATTTATTTTGAAAAAAAAGTCTTAAATGTCACTGAACTGAAAAAATGATTTTAAAAAGTAAAATTATAACAACTCCCAGTTAACTCATAAATGGGCAAAGTGTTGGAAAGTGGGCAAGATGGGCGTGGCCTTACTGAAGTCTCAACGCGACGCCCAAATCTCGTAGTTTCCAAGCAAACTAAGGTTAGTAATGCTAACTTTGGTTTGGGTGTTTGCTTCATATGTATTTAGGCAGACTGGGTGGTAGATCTGATCACAAGTGTCTTCTCGGGTGGGGGGGCACATTCAAAAGGCACTGGCTCTGATTGGTTGGTTGTCATGTGATGACCCCCATGCTGTATGATTTGTTAACCCCAACACTCACCATAACTCCAAGGGACTTGAACTTCTTTCCCGTTTGCTGTATCTCTGTACTTCTCGAAGTGTACCTGCTGAATTCATGTTTTGGGGTGCGTCTCTGAACCTGTAGCCACTTGATCTTAAAAATCTACGACCGCCATACGGCATCATCAATGGAGCTAATCTCATCAAGCTATTAATGCTAGCTTATAAGTGCTAACATGCAAATTAAATAATACTAAAGTTTCAGTCGGAGGAAATACTGGAGCACTGACTTCTTAGACGGTCCATTAGTATAATTAACCACATAATCTCCAACGTTTGGAATAAAATGCTCAAAAAGGACAAACAGCAGCTTACAGCCATAATGATCATTCAATATTCTAAAAGTCCATCAGGTTGGATGTGGAGGTGGGGTAAGGCCCAACCGTGACGCCTCTGAGTGGCAGAGGAGCGCACAGGTGGGCGGTCCAGAGCTTTAGCATTTTCCCGCTGCCCGGCCAGAAGCCGAACAAGCACGTGTCACAGTGAAACCTTCAAATCCAGAGGGAGATTAGAGAACTGAAAGGTCTCGCTGCTGTTCTGGAGTTTTTATCATAGCACTGCTAATGATGCATGGTGTTAGCCTGCTAGCTAACTAGCTGACTGGTCTTTTTTAGGGTCCTTTGGACCAAAGGACCTTCAGAATAATGGGAACTTCCCACTAGACTGGGGAGGTGATGGTCTAGTGGTTAAGCATTGGGCTTGAGACCAGAGGATCCTCGGTTCAAATCCCAGCCTGACCGGTGTGTAGTGAGCGTCTTGTATGACAGCATCCTGACATCGGTGTGTTTGTGTGAAGCTTGTGCAGGAGGTGGAGCAATACCAGTTACATCTGGCAGGCCTCCACGCACAGCCTCGACTCTGGAACCACTCGCCTTGATAGTGGTTGGACCTTATTCTTCTCTGGAGTGGTCTTGGGTGTGGGGTGCCGGGCGGGTGTGGGGATACTCTTGAGTCCCTGGCTGAGTGTCACTACGTTGGAGTTTACCCCGGTAGATAAGAGGGTCACCTCCCTGCACCTTCGGGAGTGGGGGGGGTTCTGACTGTTGTTTGTGTGTATGCACTGAACACCAGTTTGGAGTATTTGGCCTTCTTGGAGTCCTAGAATGGAGTCCTGTATGGGGCTCTGGTGGGGGAGTCCATTGTTCTGCTGGGAGACTTCAACGTACCTGGAGAGGCGTGATTGGGAGGAACAGCCTCCCCGATCTAAACCTGAATGGTCGTTTGTTATTGGACTTCTGTGCTAGTCATAGACTGTCCATAACAAACACCATATTCAAACATAAGGATGCTCATAAGTGCACATGGTACCAGAGCACCCTAGGCCGAAGATCATTGATCGATTTTGTGATTGTATCATCTGATTTGAGGCTGCATGTTCTGGACACTCGGGTGAGAGGAGCAGAGATGTCAACTGATCACCATCTGGTGGTGAGTTGGATCAGAGGGTGGGGGAAGACTTCGAATAGACCTGGTAAGCCCAAACAGGTAGCGCGGGTGAACTGGGAACGTCTGGAGGAGCCCACTGTCCGACAGATTTTCAACTCACACCTCCGGTAGAGCTTTTCTAGCATCCTTGTGGAGGTTGGGGGCATTGAACCAGAATGGGAAATGTTCAAAGCTTCCATTACTGAAGATGCAATGGAAGCTCTGCTGTGGGGGAGGCAAAGCAGCGGGTGTGGGAGGAGTTTGGAGGAACCATGGAGAAGGACTTTCGGGCGGCACCAAGGTGCTTCTGCCGGACCATGAGGCATCTCAGGAGGGGAAAACGGGGAACCATCCAAGGATCCTGGAGGGGGCCTGGCAGTATGCCCATCCAGTCTACATGTGTTTTGTGGACTTGGAGAAGGCGTATGATCGGTACCCTGGGAGATACTGTGGGAGGTGCTGTGGGAGTATGGAGTGAGGGGGTCCCTTCTCAGGGCCAACCAATCTCTGTACTCACAAAGCGAGAGCTGTGTTCAGGTGCTCTGCAGTAAGTCGGATTCGTTTCCAGTGGGGGTTTGCCTCCGCCAGGGCTTCGCCTTGTCAACGATCCTGTTTGTGATATTCATGGACAGCATATCGAGGCGTAGTCGTGGGGAGGAGGGTTTCCAGTTTGGTGGGCTCAGGGTCTCACCATTGCTTTTTGCAGATAATAGGGTCCATTTGGCTTCATCAGCCTGTGACCTCCAACACTCACTGTATCGGTTTACAGCCGAGTTTGAAGCAGCTGGGATGAGGATCAGCACCTCTAAATCTGAGGCCATGGTTCTCAGCAGGAAATTGATGGATTGCCTACTTCAGGTCGAGAATGAGGTCTTGCCCCAAGTGAAGGAGTTCAAGCACCTTGGGGTCTTGTTCACGAGTGAGGGGACAATGGAGCATGAGATTGGCCAGAGAATTGGCGCAGCAGGGGCGGTGTTGCATTCGCTCTACCATACTATTGTGACGAAAAGGGAGCTGAGCCAAAAGGTGAAACTCTCGATCTACTGGTCAGTCTTCATTCCTACTCTCACCTATGGTCATGAGGGTTGAAAGAACTAGATCGTGGGTACAAGCAGCCAAAATGGGCTTCCTCAGGAGGGTGGCTGGTGTCTCCCTTAGAGATAAGGTGAGAAGCTCAGCCATCCATGAGATGCTCGGAGTAGAGTCGCTGCTCCTTCACATTGAAAGGAGCCAGTTGAGGTTGTTTGGGCATCTGGTAAGGATGCCCCCTGGGCGCCTCCCTGGGGAGGTGTTCCAAGCACGTCCATCTGGGAGGAGACCCTGGGGAAGACCCAGGACTAGGTGGAGAGATTATATCTCCACACTGGCCTGGGAACGCCTTGAGATCCCCTAGTCAGAGGTGGTCAGTGTGGCCCGGGAAAGGGAAGTATGGGGTCCCTTGCTGGAGTTGTTGCCCCAGCACCCCGATCCCAGATAAGCGGTTGAAGATGAGTGAGTGATGAGTGGTTTCCAACTGATAACAGGGTGACAAACAGGCATAAAATTAGAACCTCCATCCAATATTGGTGGTGTCGGTAAATCCATAGCAGAAAAATTAGAGTGACTGAGGTACTTTTGATTGAGATATAATTCAAAATGTACACTAAATGGGCTTTTCACTATTAAATTCAAATGGCTACAAAATCCACAATCTGGATCAGATCCGGATCAAACTTTGTCAGGTGATAGTGAGTGCCAGTCTACACCTCACTTTCAAATAGGAGAGTGATTGGAGCACGTTTGATTAAGATAGAATGAAAAAAAAAACATAAAATGAGGTTTTCAATGTTAAATTTAAATGGCCACAAAATCTGTAATCTGGATCAGATCTGGATCAAACTTTGTCAGGTGATAGTGGGCGTGGTTTTGTCTGTTCTCTGAGCACTGTTCAGCTCCTTCATCTTTTTATTTGGTGGTGATTCCCTGGATGGAATCGACCCCAGACGTTTTGGCTCTGACTGACTAAGGAGGTCACGCGTTCACTGCCTCTCCATAAATCATCCTGTTTTTACAGCGGCTCCTTTGTCTTTTTTAAAAGCTGTGTTAAATCATGACGAGCCCTCCTCCTTTATTGTCTCTCAGATGGGCTCCTGCATGTCGGCTAGGTCATGTTTCAGTGTACAGGGACTAATAAAGCGTTAGCGTCCCCCAGCATGGGGACAGATGGTGGATGCTGGGAGTCTTTGATGGACTTCACACCTTCTCCTCTTCTGCACACTGATGTGGCAGCAGGAAGGTCCTGGACCTGGAGGAGCAGTATGAGGATGTGAGAACAGACTCTTAGTATTTAATGAAATCTAATAAATCCTGGTAATAAACTTGGAGTCAGAGGGTCAGCACTTTGCTCTGTAGCAGAGCGTTATCGCTGTTACTGTCCACTTAAATTACTGTCATTATAATAAAACCTTATTGTGCTTCTTCTATCCACCGAGTTCAAATCTCACATCTTGCTGATGGGCAGGCAGCAGCATCAGCGGGATTCAAACGTGCAACGGAAATCTGCAACTTTCCCCTGAGGGGTCTCGGTTTGTTTTGTTGTTGTCCGGGCGCCCAGTGATAACGAGGCTTATTTTCCCATAATGCCTTTCGGCATGTGTGAGTTTTAATGCTCAAACCTTCAGAATTAGTGCATTAATTTAAAACTAAAAGATATTTGTGATATTTTCACTTTGTAAAAATGACAGAGTTAATGTTAATGTCAATAAATCATCAGGAATTAGTTTAATTTTTAAATCAAACCATAAGTCAAACCTGCTTTGCTTTTTGTGCCTTTTGCTTCAAGTCTCTATGTTGAATGTAAATGACTCTTGTTTACAGCAGTGGGCAGGGCGCACAAAGACAGAACTGCTGACTCATTGTTTGTGTTGGGTTTGTGATCACCTTTGATTCTACTCAGAAGAGTTGGCGGTGCTTAAACTCAAAACTGGCTTGTCAGTAGCTGACAGTGTAGTGGAGTCAATACTAAAAGTTAGCAGTTAGCTGTAGCTTCTGCTAATTTTTTTTTTTTTTTCAGTTTATTGGTTTATTGTTATAAAAGTTAATTTTTCAGTTAGCGGTTATCGAAGCTAACCTTTTGGTTAGCTGTGCCCACCACTGATTTCAGGGCAACTTGGTGTATAAATCTTATCGTTCCAGGCAATCGGATTTGCCACTTCACCGGAAGTGATGTGTATGCGCCATCCCATTAGCATACTAACTAGCCATAACGCTTCTTCTTCCATGATGTTTTATGGCAGTTGCCAGACCGACACCTGCTTTGCCACCACCATCTAGACAGGAGTGTGAAATGTCCCTCTGTTCCCACATCACACCAAAACGGCTCATCTGATCGCTTTGTTCTGGGGTAGCTAGCTAATGGGGTAACATGGGGGGGGGGGTAATTTTCATGTACCACTCATACATATATGGCATTCAGTAGTATAATCTCAGACTAAAGTATTAGCATGCTAACTAGCCAAAACGTTTCTGTGAAGTTTTCTGGTCATTGGCAGACTGACATCTGCATTACTGCCACCATCTGGCCGGGAGTGTTAATAGACACTGAATCCGAACACACAGCCTTTCTCACAGTGAACAGGCCATTCAGCCGGGACCGTGAGCATTTAAAAAGCTTTGTGACAAACCTTAAAGACAAAGAGGAAACATTTATGAACAGTGTTGTGTACCTGGATGTTCTGTGACAGGAGAGTTGCGGGTGATAGTGGTGATAGCGGTGTGCGATATTGCTAGATTGCAGATACCGATACAGATACTGATACTTTTTAATAATTAAGGTGGATGCATCATGAAAATACTAAATCTGAATGAATTTTCATGACCTTTAAGTGTTCTTTTGATTATTTATTTATTTTTTTTTTCTTCTTCTTTGGGTTATTAATTTGTTAAAACCCAGGACAGAATTTGGGCAAAGCTTATAGGTAAATAGATACTTTATTATTATAATAAAAGTTTTTGGTCAGAAACAGTAAATAAATAAGCCACACAAAACTATCACTCCACAAGAAATGTTATAAAACAAGTAGAATTTCGAGCATGTTCAGGAAATAATAAAAAAGAATTATAATTCTATTCTAGGATATATGTTTTCAGCATTTGCCCTATGGGCGGGTAGTTTGCTAGTATTAATAAAACCACATTTGATGAACTCAGTTTAATTTTGGCTGCAAGATTTCTGTCCAGGAAGATCCAACTCAATTAAATTATGTTGCATGGATGTGCTTTGTTTAAGTTGGGGCCACATATATTTATTTTTTTAATGAAAATTATGTAGAAAATTGAACTGAGATGGCCAATTCAGTTTGTGTGTGTGTGTGTGTGTGTGTGTGTGTCTTGCCTCAGGTCATATCTCTGTAAAATTGATTATACTTTTGAAGATGTCATCTTAAAGCTGTAGGGCCTTTCAAATTTCACAAAACTGGGAAAATTTAGTTTCTACTGAAATCACAGCAATATAATATAGATTTATTTTTTTAACATGTTGCAAAATTACAGCTCCTTTTAATGAAGAGGACATATTTATCTGGGGGGAAATATTATATAGTGAATATTGTCTTTATTGCTGTCATGCAGACTAGCTACATGAGGATACGTGTGCACATGCGTGATGTTTTGAGATTACCTGTGACCCATCTTACTTTAACATCCATTGGGTTTCTTGTAAATCACTTCCAAGTCTACCAAATGTTGGTCACAGCATCTGATCCCTTGAATTTCTCCCCTCAGGGGTTGAAATTCTAAAAAGTTTCCAGACAGCATGAATTTTGATCTTATTGGCAATATCATATTATGACTCCCTTATCTAAATGCTAAGGAATAAAATCATAGTGGTGCTAAAGAAAATTCTTTTTATGACTTAAATCTTAGAAAACCCAGTGGAAATCGTGACACAGAAACATCAAAAGTTTCTACTGCAAATCTAAATTATTTCATAAAATCACTCACTGTTGTTATCTGAAGAACATTTCTTTGCAGAATACATAACTTGCTTCCCAACAAGCTCAGTGGGCGTGTTTTTGTTCCACCTATATGCTAACTAGCTAAGTTACCACAGGCGGCCATTGTCGTAAACGAGCTCGCTAACTAGCCAGCAAAGTACTCAGATGTTAACAAGAATGGAGTGTGTTTGTATTGACCAGTACTGTGTTGCAACTTACTGCAAAATGTATCAATCTGTTTTTAGAAGAACTTGTAATTTAATAGGGCACAATTTTATAGCATTACGTATCAAGGCACAGCTAGCTAATTTGAAAGCCGCCATTTGTTTACATCATGTCCTCTTAAAGGTTAGCATTAGTAATTTTGTGATTGGTCACTAACACAGGTTGTGTTAGTCATCAAAATTAAACTCAACAGCAAAAATTTGCGTAGATGATGTGAGTAAATGTAGCGCCCCCTGTGGGAAACCAGGCCATGAAGTACATGGCCTGTTAATGTATTCTACAGCCCGCTCAATGTGCCATATTAATGTGACAATGTGTGGTGTTTACAGACCTGGACCAGTGCGTTTCTCCTCCAGATATCCTGATCATAAATTAGTTGCTCCACACAAAGAGAACTATTTTCATTATTTTTATCACTTAAAAAAAAAATCAAATAATAAAATCAACCTGTACAAGCTTTACAAATGTGTGATTTGCTCAAGTTCTGCCTAAATAGAAAAAATAATAATAATAATTTTGACTGCCTATAAAATGTTATACAACAAGGAAGACAGAAAAATATGAAAGCTTTTCAAAGTCCTTAAATGGCTTTAAAACATTATCTTTTATTCAATGGGTTGTAAATCACCATGTTTTAAATGGACTTTAATCTGTTTACATTACAGATACTCTTGTTTGAAATGGTTTAAAACTTATTTTAAATAGTTTTAATAATAGTGTTAAGCTGGTGTTTTTATACCAGGTTTTAAATAGTTTAAATCAGGTTTTAAATGGTTTTTGATTGGTTTCAAATAATTTTGACTGATTTTTAATAGTTTTAATCAGGTTTGAAATAGTTTTTAAATATATTTATTAGTTGTTGTGAACTCCTTTTAAATGGCTCCATACTGATGGTAAAAAAAAGAAAATTAACTGAAATTCATCCAGCTACATTTGAGATGAAGTGAATATCTTTGTTGTTGTTGTTGTTGTTTGGTCACAGTAGGTCTTGTGAACACATCTAGAAAATGTATCTGAAAAATGAATTGTGTTTAGCGTGTACTTTTTTAGGAACCAATTAATCGATTACTTGTTTATAAAACCAGTGTAAGAAATCAATCATAAGTGGTTAAATGCAGCTTCTCTTTTGAAATTATGAAAAATACGTAACAAACCCCACAGCAATTAAATTAGGAAGAATTTCTCAGTGCATTCGGGGACATTTCAGTGAAAACTGAGCGTAACCTTTGAGGGGATCACATGGCGGTCTGAGCGATCTTTTCGCCAGCGACCTTCTGCTTCCATGAAGACACACACAGGCAGCAGACGATGAGTTAGATGAGAAATATGTCAGAAGTTTGTTGGGTCCATTGGCTGTGCCTCTGTATCCAATCTGCACCAGAACAAGTCTGGTGTCAAGTACACGTCTGAAATAGTGCGGCCGAAAAACGAATCCCTGCGGAGCGTGGGAAAATAGAGCAGAGGCACCGGTAGGGAACAGGCCTCAGCGGCGGGATAATCTGGGATATCTTTTGAGGAGTTGGAAAAACTGTTTTCCTCCTACATAACAGTGTATGACACACACACACACACACACGTGCGTGTGCGAGCGTGCCTAGCCATATACAGTTTGCTTCATATGCACACTTTGAAATGTGTTCATGCTGTTGATGTGAGTGCAACAAAGCTGACACCCCTGCTGTTACACACACACACACACACACAGTGGTACACAAAGCGGGGAAACCACTGCAGCATGATTCATGGTTGTGTATTTTGTCTGTTTCAGTTCTTTTTTGTTGAGGTTTGGGTTATTTCTGTATAAAAGTCATCATGGTGTAACACTGTCAGTCCTGCTCTTGTTTCAGTGTTGGTGAGAAAAACTCAACTTTTGGAAAACTGTGTCTTTAAATAACAGCTTTGCTGTTGAAGAAGCAACAGCATGAATGAGCATGAATAAAGAAGTGTGATTCATTCTTTTCTTGTAGATCTGAAAAACAAAATGTGCCATGATTTGTTTTTTTTTTTTTTTACTGTTTTCTACAGTCACAAGACGGATACGGTCAGATCAGAGGCTCCACAAACAAACAGGCTCTGTGTGTGTGTGTGTGTGTGTGTGTGTGTGTGTGTGTGTGTGTGTGTGTGTGTGTGTGTGTGTGTGTGTGTGTGTGTGTGTGTGTGTGTGTGTGTGTGTGTGTGTGTGTGTGTGTGTTTTCATGCTGAAATCTGGTTGTTGGGTGTTTGAGGGGATTGTGAGTGTCTTTGAATTTGTAAGGTTGATTGGATCCTTTCAGCTCGGCTGACGGCAGAGTAACCAGAAATAAAGTGTTTATATGTGAAGTAAATTATGGATGGATGGATACATGGATGGATGATACATGGATGGATGGATACATGGATGACTGACGTCTGTATGCTTGAATGGATAAATGATGGATGGGTGGGTGGATGGATGGATGACTTCAGGATCCATGGATGGATAGATACATGGATGGATGACTTCTGGATGGATACATGGATGGATGGCTTATGGGTGGATGACTTCTGGATGCATGGATTAATGGACGAATGGATGGATGACTTCTGGATGTGTGTATTAATGGATGAATGGATGGATGACTTCTGGATGCGTGGATTAATGGATGAATGGACGGATGACTTCTGGATGCATGATTAATGGATGAATGGACAGATGACTTCTGGATGCGTGGATTAATGGATGAATGGACAGATGACTTCTGGATGCGTGATTAATGGATGAATGGACAGATGACTTCTGGATGCGTGATTAATGGATGAATGGACAGATGACTTCTGGATGTGTGGATTAATGGATGAATGGACAGATGACTTCTGGATGCGTGGATTAATGGATGAATGGACAATGACGTCTGGATGCGTGGATTAATGGATGAATGGACAATGACGTCTGGATGCGTGGATTAATGGATGAATGGATGGATGACGTCTGGATGCGTGGATTAATGGATGAATGGATGGATGACTTCTGGATGCATGATTAATGGATGAATGGACAGATGACTTCTGGATGCGTGATTAATGGATGAATGGACAGATGACTTCTGGATGCGTGGATTAATGGATGAATAGACAGATGACTTCTGGATGCGTGGATTAATGGATGAATGGACAATGACGTCTGGATGCGTGGATTAATGGATGAATGGACAATGACGTCTGGATGCGTGGATTAATGGATGAATGGATGGATGACGTCTGGATGCGTGGATTAATGGATGAATGGACAGATGACTTCTGGATGCATGATTAATGGATGAATGGACAGATGACTTCTGGATGCGTGATTAATGGATGAATGGACAGATGACTTCTGGATGCGTGGATTAATGGATGAATGGACAGATGACTTCTGGATGCGTGATTAATGGATGAATGGACAGATGACTTCTGGATGCGTGGATTAATGGATGAATGGACAATGACGTCTGGATGCGTGGATTAATGGATGAATGGACGGATGACGTCTGGATGCGTGGATTAATGGATGAATGGATGGATGACGTCTGGATGCGTGGATTAATGGATGAATGGATGGATGACTTCTGGATGCGTGGATTAATGGATGAATGGATGGATGACTTCTGGATGCGTGGATTAATGGATGAATGGATGGATGACCTCTGGATGCGTGGATTAATGGATGAATGGACGGATAACTTCTGGATGCGTGGATGCGTGGATTAATGGATGAATGGACGGATGACTTCTGGATGCGTGGATTAATGGATGAATGGACAGATGACTTCTGGATGCGTGGATTAATGGACGGATGACTTCTGGATGTGTGGATGAATGGATGGATGACTTCTGCGTGCGTGGATGAATGGATGGATGGATGACTGACTTCTGGAAGCATGAATGGATGTCTTCTGGAAGCATGGATGGATGTCTTCTGGATACATGGATGGATGGATGAATGACTTCTGGATGGATTGATACAGTTAATGCAACTGATGATTAAATCAAAAGACGTGTAGATTTTTATGGATGGATGGAACATCATGGAAAACAAAATCA
This sequence comes from Thalassophryne amazonica, assembly GCF_902500255.1. NCBI lineage: Eukaryota > Metazoa > Chordata > Actinopteri > Batrachoidiformes > Batrachoididae > Thalassophryne > Thalassophryne amazonica. Next base: position 97,233,381 of record NC_047114.1, read on the forward strand.
ACAGGTGGACTATTTGATGAATGGATGAATAAACAGATAAGATGAATATGTGACAGTGGATGGGTAGAAGGTCTGAATGTCTAAACTCAGGACAGCAGTGTGAATGAAGTCATAAAGGGTGAATAATAATTGAAGGTGTTTGATTATTTGATCGCTAAACACTGAAGTCGTTTCTTTCTGTGGCTCCAGACTTTCAGTTTTCAGTCATTTCTCCGTAAGTGGAACCTCTTTGTGTTTCTGACGGTTGGACGAGTCGTTTGAAGGCGTCAAGTTTGTCTCTGGGAAACTGTGATAGAACATAAAGACGCTAATCAGCGACTCACCTGCTGCTTCACCGGCACCACATGCCAGATATTCTCAGACACGTTTGCCTGGTTTTAGATGCAGACTTTGTTGTCCCGGCAGTACTTTGCTCAGCGCTGACTTTCAAAGAAAATCAAAGTCTTCCTTCCAGATGGTGCATTCTTCATTTCCACAGCAGCCGCAGAAAAACAGGCTGCAGTCACACGACGGTTTGCACGTGGCTCCAGTCCAAGAACATTTCAGCCTCCAAAAACACCAAAAACTGGGTTGTTTCTTCTGTGTTTTACTTCAACTTCTTTCCCCAGTTTGTTACTTTGAAGTTGTGAGAATTAGTCCAAAGAAAGACGGATATTTGCCCTTTCATATTTTCTGTCAGAGTGGAGGATTAGAACATGTAGTCTTGTTCTGAATTTGTTCCTTTCTGCTGAAAGGAAAAAAAAAACTTTAGAAAACCAAAGAGTTTTTGTTGTTTTTTTTCCCCAAATTACTGAGGTGACAATTTAAAAATAGAAGTCACAGTTTGGTCCAAAAAGTTGCATAAAAGTTATAAACAGGAAACAACACATGAACATGATGGCATATTTTCCCCTTTTCTTGTTCTGTTTGGTTTAAGTTACAACATTTAGGGCTTCATCTTCCATCCGAGGCAAAGCGGAGCACACTGCAGTTTTAAGGTACTACTGATGCAGCCATCATTTTCAGAGCCGTTGCGCACGTTCTCCAAGTCAAACATCTACTTACAAAAAACCTTTGTTGGTCTAAAAAGTAGGTGTGGTCCAGAAAGTGACGGCACAGTAGACCAATCACCTGCAGTGGGTTGTCATATTTGAAGGACAGAATACACAGACGCGCCTTACATAAGTGGGTTCACAACACACGTGCACTCTGCTCAGTTAAACTGCATTGACGTAATCAAAGTAGGCGACACCCAGACAGCACATACCTCCACCACACCAACATATTCCTCACTTTCACTTTATTTAGCATCAAGCCTCGTTTCCAAAGTATTTATCAATACGCTCATAAAGGTTCAGCAAGACCCATTTTTACCTTTTTGAGTTCAATATTGCTAGATCTCTAAATCTATAAATCTAGTCTGGATCCAGAATACATTCTGGATTTATTCAAAAATTCTGTAAATTATTTCCTCTAACAATATCCATCTGCTCGCAAAATGTTATTGAAGAACATTATTAAGAACATTTTGAATTAAATGTTCCTGAATGCTTAATGCTTCTTCTGGATCCTGGATATGTTCTGGTTCAAAGTCAAAATAAAGTCCCAGGAGAGGTGATGGTCTAGTGGTTAATGTGTTGGGCTTGAGTCCAGAAGATCATGGGTTCAAATCCCTGCCTGACTGGAAAATCACTAAGGGCCCTTGGGCAAGGCCTTTAATCCCTTATTGCTCCCGGTGTGTAGTGAGCGCCTTGTATGGCAGCACTCTGACATCGGGGTGAATGTGAGGCATAATTGTAAAGTGCTTTGAGTGTCTGATGCAGATGGAAAAGCGCTATATAAATGCAGTCCATTTACCATTTACCACACCTGTCTCTGATCTTCTCATTACATGTTACTATTTAAGTTTGTCACTGTTCTGCTTTCACTTTGTTGGGTTATTCTGGTTCATTCTGTTCCTCTTAGTAGTTGCTAGTTCTGCATTCGCTCATCTCTGGTTACCCTGGTGGTGCTGCCAACTCTTCTTCTGTGTTCCTGTTCATTTGGTTCCTTTGGTTCATTTGGACTCGAAGTGTTTCACATACTGGACTCATCTCGTTCCTCGATAAATAAACTTTTGACATTTTCTGCTTCTGTCTGGTCCCTGTCTGCAACTTTGGGTTAATTCCTTTTGAAATTACGACAAATATGGACTTTGTATTTTAGACTGTGCACAACAGTTTGTCAAGATAGGGCCCTTAGTGTTATTAAAATAAAAACATTGAAGTGGAGCCTGTCACAGCCATAAACGAGTCACTCACCACTTTAACAAGATCAGTTTCCACATAATGACACAGAATTCCAAAAAGATCATTCTGTGACAAATATGGAAGAATTTCATTAGAAGCCACTTTCTCAAGAATTTTCTCTTAAAAAATGATCAATTAAAACAAGTCTGTAATTTGCTGGTCCAAACTGCATCTCTTAAGAAGAGGTCTGACCATCCCACAGTGTCCTTCTTGATCACTGTCAGCCTCTGCACTCGTCTATTCTCCCCTGGTCTTCATTTCTCTCGCCCACCCTCACTGAATTGAATTGAAATTATAATAAACTTTAAAGTCAATACAATCTCAGATCTTTTACTATTTGGAGAAAAAAAGGTCTTCAGAAAAAGGATGTCTGAGCAAAGCTGCCGTGTTCGGAGCTGATCAGGATGCTGCTCTGTGCTGGAAGTCACTGCTGCGGAGTCCAGAGTTTGTCTCATGATGAATAGAATCTCAGACCGAGAGATCTGACGGAGAACATAATGTGAACAGTGTCGAAAAATCCACTTTTAACAGTTGGCTCTTGTCTGCAGCAAATATTTGTGTAAAGGAAGGAAGAGTGAACTCTGTCCTGCTATTGTTTGTCTTACGCAAGAGTACTGTGTTTGGATTTGCTTTTTCGAAACAATTAGGGATGCAAATCCTGCTTTCTGTATGAACCCTCTGACACTTATGAAACGCTCACAGTCAGAAACAGTAACTGTACAAGTGTAGTAGTTGTTGGGACAGAGGACGGCAACGCAGAGAACCACCATAAGAACCAATCACGGCGAGTACCATCCCAGCGCAAAGGAACAGTTCCACAGTCCTCAGGCTTCAGTTTGGTCAACAGTTCTCTTGGTCGCTTACTCAGCTAGACGTCAGGAGCACGAGAGATCAGTCCAACCACTGGCAGGGTTCCTGAGGAGCAGAAGTTGTCCAGAAACATAACTGGAGCAATCATAAGAGGTGAACAAGACCAGGAATGTTGGACAAAAATCAGAAACATGGAAAGGAAGAGTGGATCCAAAACACAAGTGAGGAAATAACGAGAGAGAGCGAGAGAGAGTGAGAGAACAGGGATAAAACGAGACAATCTGGCAAGGAGTTAACACAAATGCCAGTAAACAGTTGACCACAAATGTGTGAAGACACCTGAACCCAGAAACCAGAACACTTAAGAGTAAAAGCGTGAGAGAAAGTCCAAAGCTAAATGGTAAATGGACTGCATTTATATCGCGTTTTTCCATCTGCTCAAAGCGCTTTACACATAAATGCCTTGCATTCACCCCGATGTGAGGCTGCTGCCATGCAAGGAACTCACTACACACCAGGACCAACTGCTCTCACAGAGAAAGTGTGGGCGTGGCTTTAGAGGCGTGAGTAGTACTCGCCACCCAACTTGAACTCTCTGCCACAAACATGCCAATACTCGCCACAAATAAGTCACACAGTGCCACACAGTTTAGGGAGAGTGTTTTGGTCATGTTCAAAAACTCACCATTCAACTTCACTTGTCACATGGTCTCCCTTTCCACACCACGCACACGCCAGCTGTGTTACAAACTGGAAAGCACCAAACTGTTCAGAAACTCCCAGTCCGTGCAAAAAAATGGAGGGGAAAAAAAACAGAGGCAGGAGGTGATGCGTTATGTTGAACGCCGCACACATGCAGCGGTCACATGTCGGTAGTTGTCCGTATTGGTGGTGAGTGCAGTGTGTCAGTAGTTGCCATGAACAGGCCACACACACACGCCTTCTGTGTGAGAGGAACTTCACACAGGAGAGACCGTGAAGAGAAACTAACGCACAGGACATACGCAACAGTCGACTAAATACAGACCAGAATCAAACACCAGAAGACGTGACTCACAACACTTGATAAGTATGTACTCTATATATCTCATCTCTTCACAGAGAGAGAGAGAGAGAGAAATGTTTAAAATGTTTGTACTTCACTGTTGCATCATTCTTCTTCTTTTTTTTTTTTTAAGACATCTCCGTAAATGCAGACAAAGTCCGTTGTTTGTTTTTGTTTGTTTATGGCAATATCTTCAAAACACAAACACAAATTTCAGTCAAACTTGGCTGAGAAACTAGATGGATTGTCCTCTTGCAACACGTCATTTCAAGCTTATAGGTCAAAGTTCAAGGTCATATTAGAGGTCATCGTCTATGATGGTCCATCGTCTCTGGTCCAGGATCAGCTGGGACCAACAGCAGCAGGTGACTGTGAATCTGTCTGTCTGTCTTTATCCTGCTCTGTCACACGTGTGGAATCTGTTTAAAGTGACGTCTCGTGAAAGCGTTCAGATCAGGTCTGAATCTGGTCTGAATCAAAATTATGTTTTTGTAGCTTTGACACTGAAGAGCAAGTTGGCGCCGTGCTGGCGGTGCGTGGATCAGTCACGCTGTTCTGTCACATCTGGCTACAAATTGAAGTACAAATTAAGATGAATATCAGCCGATTCTCAAAACACACACACACACACACTAAAACTAATGAACTGGTGCAAAGGTATTGAGACTTATTTGGCTGTTGGTCCGTGAACTCCACTCAGATGACAGATTAGATTGTTAAGGAGCAGATTAACAAGCAGCGAGTTTGGCCAAGTGAGTGGATAAACTGCGTCAGGCACAGCTGAAGTCCCGGCATTTACAACCGTCAGGCTGATGCTCACCAGATGTCCCAAAAGCAACAAACACACACTCACACACACACAACCACAGAGGAATCAGCTGGACTTTACTTTATTTTTACTTGTTTTCAATGTTTTTATAAAAGATTAGTATGAGATTACAGCTGCTGTAAATTCTGGCTGCACAATAAAAATGTTCTTTATGACAAGAGCCAAAGTCTGACGGAGGTTATTATACACTCAACAAAAATATAAACGCAACACTTTTGGTTTTGCTCCCATTTTGTATGAGATGAACTCAAAGATCTAAAACTTTTTCCACATACACAATATCACCATTTCCCTCAAATATTGTTCACAAACCAGTCTAAATCTGTGATAGTGAGCACTTCTCCTTTGCTGAGATAATCCATCCCACCTCACAGGTGTGCCATATCAAGATGCTGATTAGACACCATGATTAGTGCACAGGTGTGCCTTAGACTGCCCACAATAAAAGGCCACTCTGAAAGGTGCAGTTTTGTTTTATTGGGGGGGATACCAGTCAGTATCTGGTGTGACCACCATTTGCCTCATGCAGTGCAACACATCTCCTTCGCATAGAGTTGATCAGGTTGTCAATTGTGGCCTGTGGAATGTTGGTCCACTCCTCTTCAATGGCTGTGCGAAGTTGCTGGATATTGGCAGGAACTGGGACATTTTCAGCTTCCAAGAATTGTGTACAGATCCTTGCAACATGGGGCCGTGCATTATCCTGCTGCAACATGAGGTGATGTTCTTGGATGTATGGCACAACAATGGGCCTCAGGATCTCATCACGGTATCTCTGTGCATTCAAAATGCCATCAATAAAATGCACCTGTGTTCTTCATCCATAACAGATGCCTGCCCATACCATAACCCTACCGCCACCATGGGCCACTCGATCCACAACATTGACATCAGAAAACCGCTCACCCACACGATGCCACACACGCTGTCTGCCATCTGCCCTGAACAGTGTGAACCGGGATTCATCCGTTAAGAGAACACCTCTCCAACATGCCAAACGCCAGCGAATGTGAGCATTTGCCCACTCAAGGCAGTTACGACGACGAACTGGAGTCAGGTCGAGACCCCGATGAGGACGACGAGCATGCAGATGAGCTTCCCTGAGACGGTTTCTGACAGTTTGTGCAGAAATTTTGGATTTTGGCTCTTGCTTGCCTCTACTGGTGGTTGGCTCTCACTGCGGTATTGTATCACTTCCTGTTCCGGAGCACAGCGGTGTTTTGCTGTATCTGTTAGCTGTTTAATCTGCGCAGTTAGATTGATCTAGTTACCTAGATAACGATTTGTTTCACAGTGTAATCTTCACGTGCCTTAACTAAAGCACTCCCTCTGCTGAATCACCTCTAAATTATTTACACATTATTGACTTTGTGTGTTTATAGGAATCCGCTAGCTTAGCGCAGCTACTAGCTCTTAGCCAGTTTAGCGTGGCGGCTTCTCCTGTCTCTCCCGCACTTTTCTGCTGTGGGTGTGAAATGTTTAGTTATTCCTCGGCCTCCTTTAGCAGTAATGGTACTTGTAATAAGTGTAGCTTATTCGTAGCTTTGGAGGCCAGGCTGGGCGAATTAGAGACTCGGCTCCGCACCGTGGAAAATTCTACAGCTAGCCAGGCCCCTGTAGTCGGTGCGGACCAAGGTAGCTTAGCCGCCGTTACTTTCCCTCTGGCAGATCCCGAGCAGCCGGGAAAGCAGGCCGACTGGGTGACTGTGAGGAGGAAGCGTAGTTCTAAACAGAAGCCCCGTGTACACCGCCAACCCGTTCACATCTCTAACTGTTTTTCCCCACTCGGCGACACACCCGCCGAGGATCAAACTCTGGTTATTGGTGACTCTGTTTTGAGAAATGTGAAGTTAGCGACACCAGCAACCATAGTCAACTGTCTTCCAGGGGCCAGAGCAGGCGACATTGAAGGAAATTTGAAACTGCTGGCTAAGGCTAAGCGTAAATTTGGTAAGATTGTAATTCACGTCGGCAGTAATGACACCCGGTTACGCCAATCGGAGGTCACTAAAATTAACATTGAATCGGTGTGTAACTTTGCAAAAACAATGTCGGACTCTGTAGTTTTCTCTGGGCCCCTCCCCAATCGGACCGGGAGTGACATGTTTAGCCGCATGTTCTCCTTGAATTGCTGGCTGTCTGAGTGGTGTCCAAAAAATGAGGTGTGCTTCATAGATAATTGGCAAAGCGTCTGGGGAAAACCTGGTCTTGTTAGGAGAGACGGCATCCATCCCACTTTGGATGGAGCAGCTCTCATTTCTAGAAATCTGGCCAATTTTCTTAAATCCTCCAAACCGTGACTATCCAGGGTTGGGACCAGGAAGTAGAGTTGTAGTCTTACACACCTCTCTGCAGCTTCTCTCCCCCTGCCATCCCCTCATTACCCCATCCCCGTAGAGATGGTGCCTGCTCCCAGACCACCAATAACCAGCAAAAATCTATTTAAGCATAAAAATAATATAGCACCTTCAACTGCACCAGACTAAAACAGTTAAATGTGGTCTATTAAACATTAGGTCTCTCTCTTCTAAGTCCCTGTTAGTAAATGATATAATAATTGATCAACATATTGATTTATTCTGCCTTACAGAAACCTGGTTACAGCAGGATGAATATGTTAGTTTAAATGAGTCAACACCCCCGAGTCACACTAACTGCCAGAACGCTCGTAGCACGGGCCGAGGCGGAGGATTAGCAGCAATCTTCCATTCCAGCTTATTAATTAATCAAAAACCCAGACAGAGCTTGAATTCATTTGAAAGCTTGACTCTTAGTCTTGTCCATCCAAATTGGAAGTCCCAAAAACCAGTTTTATTTGTTGTTATCTATCGTCCTCCTGGTCGTTACTGTGAGTTTCTCTGTGAATTTTCAGAACTTTTGTCTGACTTAGTGCTTAGCTCAGATAAGATAATTATAGTGGGCGATTTTAACATCCACACAGATGCTGAGAATGACAGCCTCAACACTGCATTTAATCTATTATTAGACTCAGTTGGCTTTGCTCAAAATGTAAATGAGTCCACCCACCACTTTAATCATATCTTAGATCTTGTTCTGACTTATGGTATGGAAATTGAAGACTTAACAGTATTCCCTGAAAACTCCCTTCTGTCTGATCATTTCTTAATAACATTTACATTTACTATGATGGACTACCCAGCAGTGGGGAATAAGTTTCATTACACTAGAAGTCTTTCAGAAAGCGCTGTAACTAGGTTTAAGGATATGATTCCTTCTTTATGTTCTCTAATGCCATATACCAACACAGTGCAGAGTAGCTACCTAAACTCTGTAAGTGAGATAGAGTATCTCGTCAATAGTTTTACATCCTCATTGAAGACAACTTGGGATGCTGTAGCTCCTCTGAAAAAGAGAGCTTTAAATCAGTGCCTGACTCCGTGGTATATGTTGTGAAAGTGTAGTGACACGGACCCACAACAGGGGGCGCAAAATGAACGGTCAATAGATGAGCCAAAAAGTAACAATTTAATGTTGTGAAGGTGCACAACGAATATACAGACAATCTCAGAATCTGATAACAGTCAATCCACAAAGGTGACGTGTGGGCAGGCTCGAGGATAGAAGACGTCTGTCCTGAGAAGAGCCGGAACCACACGATTTCCGCCGCCACCGAACCTGGTGAATACTGGAGCCGCCAAGTCCCGAATTCCCAGGTGATCACCGTCCCCGACTGTCGGATCTGGTACTGCTGGCGAAGAGCAAAGACAGTCAAGTGTGGGTGTGTGTACACCTCGTAACAACAACGGTGGGAATGCCACCTCCACCTCTAACACACACTCGTGCAGCGTCTGTGTAACCACTTATCTGAATCTGCAGGCTGAGAAGGTTACCTCCATAGAAGTACGATATCTCGGCGATGAGGTGGAGATGACGTCTGGGTTTTATGGAGTGAGATGATGAAGTATGAATGAGTGACAGCTGTCAGGAAATAATGAGTGACAGCTGTCACTCCCGGCTGTGTCCATGGCGGCAGCGCCCTCTCGTGCCTGAAGCACGCACTTCAGGCAGGGCGCCCTCTGGTGGTGGGCCAGCAGTACCTCCTCTTCTGGCGGCCCACACAACAGGACCCCCCCCCTCAACGGGCGCCTCCTGGCGCCCGACCAGGCTTATTGGGGTGTCGACGGTAGAAATCGGCCAAGAGGGCCGGATCCAGGATGAAGCTCCTCTTCACCCAGGAGCGTTCTTCGGGTCCATACCCCTCCCAGTCCACCAGATATTGGAACCCCCGGCCCATTCGACGGACGTCCAGGAGCCGGTGCACTATCCAAGCCGGCTCCCTGTCAATGATCCGGGCAGGAGGCGGCGCCGGACTGGGAGCACAGAGGGGTGAGGTGTGGTGCGGTTTGATTTTGGAGATGTGGAACACCGGGTGGATCCGCAGTGAAGCTGGGAGCTGGAGCTTCACTGCAGCAGGGCTAAGGACCTTGAGGATGCGAAAGGGTCCGATGAACCTGTCCATCAGTTTCGGTGACTGTACCTGAAGCGAGATGTCCTTCGTCGACAACTACACCTCCTGCCCGGGCTGGTATGCAGGGGCCGGGGACCGCCGGCGGTCTGCATGGGTCTTGGCCCTCGTCCAGGCCTTCAACAAGGCAGAACGGGCGGTGCGCCACACCCGACGGCACCTCCGAAGGTGGGTCCGGACCGAGGGCACACCGACCTCTCCCTCCACCACGGGAAATAATGGGGGCTGGTACCCCAAACACACCTCAAATGGGGAGAGGCCGGTAGCAGAAGACACCTGGCTGTTATGCGCATACTCGTTCCAGGCCAGGTGGTTGCTCCAGGCCGTCGGGTGCGCGGATGTCACACAGCGGAGGGTCTGTTCCAACTCCTGGTTGGCCCGCTCTGCCTGTCCGTTCGTCTGTGGATGGTACCCGGACGAGAGGCTCACGGTGGCCCCCAGTTCCCTGCAGAAACTCCTCCAGACGTGAGAGGAAAACTGGGGACCACGATCCGAGACTACGTCAGTAGGGATCCCATGCAGATGGACGACGTGGTGGACCAGGAGGTTTGCTGTCTCCTGGGCCGTAGGGAGCTTCGGGGGGGCCACGAAGTGGGCCGCCTTGGAGAATTGGTCCACTATCGTGAGGATGGTGGTGTTGCCCTGGGACGGTGGGAGACCCGTGACAAAATCCAGGCCGATGTGGGACCAGGGGCGATGAGGCACAGGAAGCGGTTGGAGCAGACCTTGGGACTTCCTGTGGTCAGCCTTGCCCCTGGCACAGGTGGTGCATGCCTGGATGTACTCCCGGACGTCGGCCTCAATAGACGCCCACCAGAAGCGCTGCCGGACAACTGCCACGCACCCCCGGATGACAGGCGAGCTTGGAACCGTGACAGAAGTCTAGGACCGCAGCCCTGGCCTCTGGTGGGACGTATAGTTTGTCTTTTGGTCCAGTTCCCGGGTCCGGGCTTCGTGCCAGGGCCTCCCGGACGATCTTCTCCATGTCCCAGGTGAGGGTGGCCACGATAATGGACTCAGGCAGGATGGGCTCCGGTGGATCCGACAGTGCAGTTTTGACCTCCTCTTCGTGTACCCAGGACAAGGCATCCGACCTCTGGTTCTTGGTCCCGGGGCGATAGGTGATCCCGAAGTCAAAACGCCCGAAGAACAGTGACCAGCGGGCTTGCCTGGGGTTCAGCCGCTTGGCGGTCCTGATATACTCCAGGTTCCGATGGTCAGTGAAAACCGCGAATGGCACAGATGCTCCCTCCAACAGGTGTCTCCACTCCTCAAGAGCCTCTTTCACCGCAAGGAGTTCTCGATTGCCGACGTCATACTTCCGTTCAGCCGGGGTCAACCTGCGAGAAAAGTAGGCACACGGGTGAAGAACCTTATCGGTCTCTCTGCTCTGGGACAGCACGGCTCCTATCCCTGAGTCAGAGGCGTCCACTTCAACCACGAACTGGCGGCTAGGGTCGGGCTGCACCAAAACTGGTGCAGTAGAGAACCGTCGTTTCAACTCCTTGAACGCGGCTTCGCACCGATCCGACCAGGTGAAGGGGACTTTTGGAGAGGTCAGGGCTGTCAGGGGGCTAACTACCTGACTGTAGCCCTTAATGAACCTCCTATAGAAATTAGCGAAGCCGAGGAACTGTTGCAGCTTCCTACGGCTTGTTGGTTGGGGCCAATCTCTCACCGCCGCAACCTTGGCCGGATCAGGGGCGACGGAGTTAGAGGAGATGATAAACCCCAGGAAGGACAAAGACATGCGGTGAAACTCGCACTTCTCGCCCTTCACAAACAGTCGGTTCTCTAACAACCGCTGCAGGACCTGACGTACATGCTGGACATGGGTCTCAGGATCCGGAGAAAAGATGAGAATATCGTCCAGATATACGAAGACGAATCGGTGCAGGAAGTCCCGCAAGACGTCGTTAACCAAGGCTTGGAACGTCACGGGGGCGTTGGTGAGGCCGAACGGCATGACCAGGTACTCAAAGTGACCTAACGGGGTGTTAAATGCCGTCTTCCATTCGTCTCCCTTCCGGATCCGAACCAGGTGATACGCATTTCTAAGATCCAGCTTAGTAAAGATTTTGGCTCCATGCAGGGGGGTGAACACAGAATCTAACAACGGCAACGGGTATCGGTTGCGAACCGTAATCTCATTCAGCCCCCTGTAATCAATGCATGGACGGAATCCGCCATCTTTCTTGCCCACAAAAAAGAAACCTGCACCCATCGGGGAGGTGGAGTTCCGGATCAGCCCGGCAGCTAATGAGTCCCGGATGTAGGTCTCCATTGATTCGCGGTCAGGTCGTGAGAGGTTGTACAGCCTGCTGGACAGGAACTCAACGCCTGGAACCAAATCAATGGCACAGTCGTACGGACGGTGCAGGGGAAGGGTGAGTGCCAGATCCTTGCTGAAGACGTCAGCAAGATCGTGGTACTCAACCGGCACTGCCGTCAGATTGGGAGGGACTTTGACCTCCTCCTTAACATGTAAACCTGGAGGAACCGAGGATCCTAAACACACCCGATGGCAGGTTTCGCTCCACTGAACCACTACCCCAGACGGCCAATCAATCCGGGGATTGTGTTTCAACATCCATGGGAAGCCCAAAATCACGCGGGAGGTAGAAGGAGTTACAAAAAACTCAAACTCCCCCACAAACCCAGTGTATGCTGATAACAACCGTGAGTTCTGTTCCCAGAGCACCGTAGCCCAGGCGCGTGCCTTACCCCGAAGCAAGTTAATAACATAAGCTACCTTGCTGGTGTCAGACGCGTACATCACGGGTCGTTGTGCAAAGACGAGCGAACACTGCATCAGAAAGTCCGCGCACGTCTCCACACAACCCCCGTACGGCTCTGGGGGACTTATGTATGCTTCAGGGGATGGTGGGGGGGTTCGTTGAACGACCAGTGGAATGTTAATATCCGGCACCGGGTCGGCAGGAGGAGGAGCCGCAGCAGCACTCTGATCGCGCACTTCCACCTGTGCGGTGAGAGCCTCCATCCTGCGATTAAGGATGACGTTTTGCTCGGACATCAAATCCAGCCAAGCGGTAAAGGCGGTGAGGATTTGCTGCAACTCACCGAGCACGCCTCCTGCAGACGCCTGTGCACCCTGCTCTTCCATTGGCTGTCCAACAGATGGGTGACGCCCCTCGGGATCCATGACGCTGGCCGATATATCCTGTTGTGAAAGTGTAGTGACACGGACCCACAACAGGGGGCGCAAAATGAACGGTCAATAGATGAGCCAAAAAGTAACAATTTAATGTTGTGAAGGTGCACAACGAATATACAGACAATCTCAGAATCTGATAACAGTCAATCCACAAAGGTGACGTGTGGGCAGGCTCGAGGATAGAAGACGTCTGTCCTGAGAAGAGCCGGAACCACACGATTTCCGCCGCCACCGAACATGGTGAATACTGGAGCCGCCAAGTCCCGAATTCCCAGGTGATCACCATCCCCGACTGTCGGATCTGGTACTGCTGGCAAAGAGCAAAGACAGTCAAGTGTGGGTGTGTGTACACCCCGTAACAACAACGGTGGGAATGCCACCTCCACCTCTAACACACACTCGTGCAGCGTCTGTGTAACCACTTATCTGAATCTGCAGGCTGAGAAGGTTACCTCCATAGAAGTACGATATCTCGGCGATGAGGTGGAGATGACGTCTGGGTTTTATGGAGTGAGATGATGAAGTATGAATGAGTGACAGCTGTCAGGAAATAATGAGTGACAGCTGTCACTCCCGGCTATGTCTGTGGCGGCAGCGCCCTCTCGTGCCTGAAGCCCGCACTTCAGGCAGGGCGCCCTCTGGTGGTGGGCCAGCAGTACCTCCTCTTCTGGCGGCCCACACAACAGTATAACTCACAAACCCGTAGCTTAAAGCAGATAACCCGTAAGTTGGAGAGGAAATGGCGTCTCACTAATTTAGAAGATCTTCACTTAGCCTGGAAAAAGAGTCTGTTGCTCTATAAAAAAGCCCTCCGTAAAGCTAGGACATCTTACTACTCATCACTAATTAAAGAAAATAAGAACAACCCCAGGTTTCTTTTCAGCACTGTAGCCAGGCTGACAAAGAGTCAGAGCTCTATTGAGCCGAGTGTTCCTTTAACTTTAACTAGTAATGACTTCATGACTTTCTTTGCTAATAAAATTTTAACTATTAGAGAAAAAATTATTCATAACCATCCCAAAGACGTATCGTTATCTTTGGCTGCTTTCAGTGATGCCGGTATTTGGTTAGACTCTTTCTCTCAGATTGTTCTGTCTGAGTTATTTTCATTAGTTACTTCATCCAAACCATCAACATGTCTATTAGACCCCATTCCTACCAGGCTGCTCAAGGAAGCCCTACCATTATTTAATGCTTCGATCTTAAATATGATCAATCTATCTTTATTAGTTGGCTATGTACCACAGGCTTTTAAGGTGGCAGTAATTAAACTATTACTTAAAAAGCCATCACTTGACCCAGCTATCTTAGCTAATTATAGGCCAATCTTCAACCTTCCTTTTCTCTCAAAAATTCTTGAAAGGGTAGTTGTAAAACAGCTAACTGATCATCTGCAGAGGAATGGTCTATTTGAAGAGTTTCAGTCAGGTTTTAGAATTCATCATAGTACAGAAACAGCATTAGTGAAGGTTACAAATGATCTTCTTATGGCCTCAGACAGTAGACTCATCTCTGTGCTTGTTCTGTTAGACCTCAGTGCTGCTTTTGATACTGTTGACCATAAAATGTTATTACAGAGATTAGAGCATGCCATAGGTATTAAAGGCACTGCGCTGCGGTGGTTTGAATCATATTTATCTAATAGATTACAATTTGTTCATGTAAATGGGGAATCTTCTTCACACACTAAGGTTAATTATGGAGTTCCACAAGGTTCTGTGCTAGGACCAATTTTATTCACTTTATACATGCTTCCCTTAGGCAGCATTATTAGACGGCATTGCTTAAATTTTCATTGTTACGCAGATGATACCCAGCTTTATCTATCCATGAAGCCAGAGGAAACACACCAATTAGCTAAACTGCTGGATTGTCTTACAGACATAAAGACATGGATGACCTCTAATTTCCTGCTTTTAAACTCAGATAAAACTGAAGTTATTGTACTTGGCCCCACAAATCTTAGAAACATGATGTCTAACCAGATCCTTACTCTGGATGGCATTACCCTGACCTCTAGTAATACTGTGAGAAATCTTGGAGTCATTTTTGATCAGGATATGTCATTCAAAGTGCATATTAAACAAATATGTAGGACTGCTTTTTTGCATTTACGCAATATCTCTAAAATTAGAAAGGTCTTGTCTCAGAGTGATGCTGAAAAACTAATTAATGCATTTATTTCCTCTAGGCTGGACTATTGTAATTCATTATTATCAGGTTGTCATAAAAGTTCCCTGAAAAGCCTTCAGTTAATTCAAAATGCTGCAGCTAGAGTACTGACGGGGACTAGAAGGAGAGAGCATATCTCACCCATATTGGCCTCTCTTCATTGGCTTCCTGTTAATTCTAGAATAGAATTTAAAATTCTTCTTCTTACTTATAATGTTTTGAATAATCAGGTCCCATCTTATCTTATGGACCTCATAGTACCATATCACCCCAATAGAGCGCTTCGCTCTCAGACTGCAGGCTTACTTGTAGTTCCTAGGGTTTGGAAGAGTAGAATGGGAGGCAGAGCCTTCAGCTTTCAGGCTCCTCTCCTGTGGAACCAGCTCCCAATTCAGATCAGGGAGACAGACACCCTCTCTACTTTTAAGATTAGGCTTAAAACTTTCCTTTTTGCTAAAGCTTATAGTTAGGGCTGGATCAGGTGACCCTGAACCATCCCTTAGTTATGCTGCTATAGACTTAGACTGCTGGGGGGTTCCCATGATGCACTGAGTGTTTCTTTCTCTTTTTGCTCTGTATGCACCACTCTGCATTTAATCATTAGTGATTGATCTCTGCTCCCCTCCACAGCATGTCTTTTTCCTGGTTCTCTCCCTCAGCCCCAACCAGTCCCAGCAGAAGACTGCCCCTCCCTGAGCCTGGTTCTGCTGGAGGTTTCTTCCTGTTAAAAGGGAGTTTTTCCTTCCCACTGTCGCCAAGTGCTTGCTCACAGGGGGTCGTTTTGACCGTTGGGGTTTTTACGTAATTATTGTATGGCCTTGCCTTACAATATAAAGCACCTTGGGGCAACTGTTTGTTGTGATTTGGCGCTATATAAATAAAATTGATTGATTGATTGAAATCCTTTGGTTATGCAAACCGATTGTTTCAGCAGCTGTCCGAGTGGCTGGTCTCAGACGATCTTGGAGGTGAACATGCTGGATGTGGAGGTCCTGGGCTGGTGTGGTTACACGTGGTCTGCGGTTGTGAGGCTGGTTGGATGTACTGCCAAATTCTCTGAAACACCTTTGGAGACGGCTTATGGTAGAGAAATGAACATTCAATACACGAGCAACAGCTCTGGTTGACATTCCTGCTGTCAGCATGCCAATTGCACGCTCCCTCAAATCTTGCGACATCTGTGGCATTGTGCTGTGTGATAAAACTGCACCTTTCAGAGTGGCCTTTTATTGTGGGCAGTCTGGATGAATGGATGATGACATGGTGGTTTATTGTTGGATGGATCCTTGGTTGGTCTTTGGATGGATGGATGGATGGATGGATGGATGGATGGATGGATGGATGGATGGATGGATGGATGGATGGATGGATGATTTGGTGGTGTGGATTAATGATGACATGGAGCTCTATGAATGGATGGATGGATGACAGTGGTCTTAGGATGGATGGACCCATGGTTGGTCTTTGGATAAATGGATGGATTATGATTTGGTGGATGGGTGATGAGATGATGAGATGGATGGATGATGTGGTGTTTGGATGGATGGATCCATGGTCAGTTTTTGGATAGAATGATGGATGATGATATGGTGGTATGGATGGCATGTTGATCTTAGGATTGATGGATCCATGGTTGGTCTTTGGATAAATGGATGGAATGTGATTTTGTGGATGGATGATGACATGATGGTCTTTGGATGGAAAGATGATGGAAACAATCTGTGGACAGATAATATTGATAACTAAATCCTGTTGCTGGGTAACTTGTTAGGTAAGGAGATGAGTAAAGTAGTTACTTGAGCTGTCACTCGGTCTTGACCTCTGTCTGTTTGGTGGTGATGTTTGACCTACACGTTGAAGATGGTCCCACTTGGCAGTGCTGTGAAATCGTGTGATTCACTGAGTCTGAACGCCTGACCTCAGTCCGCCTGGTGTCGTCCCACAGTTCAGCCTCTGTAAAAGCTCCAGCTCACGCTGAGGGCAGGTCAGCGCTGGGACACGAGGGCTGCAGGTCACCCAGAAGGTCAAACTGTGGTGCGACCTCCTCTGGAGACGACGGGAGAGGACGGGAGCAGCCTGGAAGGCTCTGTCCGTTTTTATTATGCATGACGGGAAAATGCTCCCCCATTGGTTAAAAATCACCGTCTGCCAACAGCACGGACAAAAAGACATTTTCTGTTCTGTGGCAGCAGTGTGTATCTGTGTGAGTGGAAGCGCCTCGGGGTGACCTCCCACTGTGACACACTGACTTATGTCGGGATGCTCCACATATCGTATGAGCTGGCAGATCTAAACGTGTGTGTGAGACACACACACACACAGTGTGCATTCTACACACAGCCGACACATGCACTTACAGACAGACATGTTCACACACTGTCAGACGGTACACACGTGCACAGACGTTAGTGCACGGACACCAGAGGAGGGTTTTTAATCTGTGCACGGCTGCAGCCAGTTTAACTAATAATACACACAGAGGGGGGAAAAAACTGAAGAAGAGTGAGTCTGAACGTGTCTGAGACGGATCGCTCACTGAGGAACATCACAGCTTTTTAGGAAACGAGTCTATTAGTCAACAAGCAGCGACACCAAAACAATAAATATATATATCAGAGTGTGAGATCGCTTCTAATGCTTCATGCTTCACACTCGCATCAGGAAACAGTTCAGGGGTTGTAGAATCATGTTGTGATGATGCACTTTTATTAACGCTGTTGTTGTGCAAAAAGTTCTATTTATTTAATTTGAACACAAAAAAATTTACGTTTTTCTTTTTCATATGTGATAGATTTGGGCTTTTTTTAAATATAATATTATCCCCCCCCCCCCCCCCCCCCCCCCAAAATAATATCACAAGTAATCAGTGTGTATCATTTATGCATGTTTGGAAGTAACATATGAAGTACTGTGCAAGTTTTAGGCATCCCAGGGTTATAATAAAGACCCCCCCCCCCCAAATCCACCCCCTTTTTTTTTGACATGTCAACACAAATCAGTTCCAATAAAAGTGAATATGTGAGCAATAGTTTTTAAATTCCTTAGTAATAATAATTTTTTGTAAGCACACAAACACAGCTGCAAATGATCATGCAACATTAAAATGATTATAAAACACAGTTACGCCTACTTTATGTCACAGTTTTCAGAGAATAGTGTTTGAAATCCTGTGACTTATATACAGAAAAAAATCACAATCATCAAAGTTATTATTCATCACACATTTCTTTTATTTATGAATATTTATCAGGTTTTCATAGTTTTTAATGCGTTTTTGATGCATTAAAACGTTTGCACAGTACTGTAACTTTTAACAAAATGAGGGGCACCAGCAGTGCTCCACAGAAATAATCCATTACATCTACAGTAATGTGCTCATAATGTAATAAAAGCAAAAGAATCATTAAGAGAATAATGTACTTACAGTAAGTCTTCAACATTAAGACCATTAAGAGTGTTAAATTATTGATCTATTCATTTTAAAGCAGCGTTTTACTGCTGTATTTGTTAACATATGATTGGATAATTATACCGCCATGCAGTAAGTTATATTTTCCACATCGTGTTGTTGGTTTCATGAACTGTTTTAATTGTCAGATGTTGGACTCTGACAATTAAATACAACATTATAACTTTTTTAATGTAACTTAATGGGGAAATAATGAGTGCTTGTGTGCGTTCGGCAGAGCGTTCACGGGATTAGCGGAGTACATCAGAGAAGTTAGCGGGTCGGCAAAGTTTTCATAACATCATCAAAACTGCTGCATGTTCAGCTCTGAGATTTTGGGTCCTGACAGGTGCCAGTGAGGACCATTGAAGCTCCTCTTTTGGGCAGCATCGGCACCTTTTAACATCCACAATAAAATAAAGACAGACCCGAATGTCGAGTTGCTTCCGTAGCCTTGTTGCTTGTCGCAGGGTCCTGGTGGCCACTGGAGGGCGCTATTGCATGTCTAGAACACAAACCCTAAAGTTTGTGGTTCAACAGATGGTTCTTTTGGTGTTTATATGAACCAAAAGGTTGTCAGTTTGAGTCCTTATTGCTTTTGCTTTTTGGTGCAGTTTCTGTTTTTTTTTTTTTTTTTTTGCATTGATCCAACACCACAATTTGGTCCCTTTTTTAGCTGCATGTATTCGTCAACTGGAACTTGTTCATTTAGACCAGCAGCAATATTTTCTGTCTGCACAAAGGTGAGTTTTGTGGAATATATTCTACTTGTAGATGATTTACCTCATATTCATCAACCCCACTGTAGCTTTTAGTTTTGCAGCCTCCCGTTCATAATAACCGATGTGCATTAATGTCATATAAATTTTAAATTTATCATAGCCAGTCAACATAAAAGGTCAACATATCAACAATCCAACTCCTTATCCCACTGAGCTCCATACGTGCATGAAGGAGGCTCATTCCTGTCCAGCGTCCCCAAGGGGAGGTACCTGGACATTTGTTGAGTCTGTTAATGGACATTATTTGTCCGTTACATGGATAAAGACTGAAGCGCGTCAGCTGGACTCTTTAATACAAAGGTTGACCAGTTTGTTAATTGTGGTACTTCATCAAAAAAGATTTACTACCAATGCTACATAATAAATGCAAGAAGGTAGTATGGCAGGGCAAGTCAAGTTGGTGCCATGTATTACTGCATCCAATGCACCGTAGAAACGCACCAGGCCTCAGACGCCAACCACCTAGGCAGACAGCCGGCCTATCCGCACTTCTCGAAAGGACCATCTATCAGCCACAGAAAGGTGACGTGAGTGTGTCCTTGGCCTTGTTTTGAGCTGATGTTTCGTCACAATACAAGTCATACTCCTCACCTGAGTCTCCCTCAGTAACCACTCAAAGCACCACAAAGTCATTCCAGTGGTACCCAACAATCCTCTGAAAAGACCTGGTACCAAAGACATCTTACCATTGTCTTAGCTCTGCCGGATTTAGTGTCCAAGTCTCAAGGTGTAGTAGTCACACGGTGACAGACTGAGTAAACTGATTAGTAACGGATTGAAATCATTTGTCCAGTGTCAAAAATGTCCTCATCCACTGGTCTCTGGTGGATTTGGGGCCCTGATGGAATGAGTGGACAACCACCAGATGCTTCTGGATATGAACAGAAGACAAGCAGATAACTCACAGATAAAACAGACGTTGGGAAGCTAACAAACAAGTACTGGACAAAATGGCAAACAAGCATGCAGCCACGAGGGGGAGCTGTTCAATCAATCAATTTCAATCAATTTTATTTATATAGCGCCAAATCACAACAAACGGTTGCCCCAAGGCGCTTTATATTGTAAGGCAAGGCCATACAATAATTACATAAAAACCCCAACGGTCAAAACGACCCCCTGTGAGCAAGCACTTGGCGACAGTGGGAAGGAAAAACTCCCTTTTAACAGGAAGAAACCTCCAGCAGAACCAGGCTCAGGGAGGGGCAGTCTTCTGCTGGGACTGGTTGGGGCTGAGGGAGAGAACCAGGAAAAAGACATGCTGTGGAGGGGAGCAGAGATCGATCACTAATGATTAAATGCAGAGTGGTGCATACAGAGCAAAAAGAGAAAGAAATACTCAGTGCATCATGGGAACCCCCCAGCAGTCTAAGTCTATAGCAGCATAACTAAGGGATGGTTCAGGGTCACCTGATCCAGCCCTAACTATAAGCTTTAGCAAAAAGGAAAGTTTTAAGCCTAATCTTAAAAGTAGAGAGGGTGTCTGTCTCCCTGATCTGAATTGGGAGCTAGTTCCACAGGAGAGGAGCCTGAAAGCTGAAGGCTCTGCCTCCCATTCTACTCTTACAAACCCTAGGAACTACAAGTAAGCCTGCAGTCTGAGAGCGAAGCGCTCTATTGGGGTGATATGGTACTACGAGGTCCCTAAGATAAGATGGGACCTGATTATTCAAAACCTTATAAGTAAGAAGAAGCATTTTAAATTCTATTCTAGAATTAACAGGAAGCCAATGAAGAGAGGCCAATATGGGTGAGATATGCTCTCTCCTTCTAGTCCCCGTCAGTACTCTAGCTGCAGCATTTTGAATTAACTGAAGGCTTTTTAGGGAACTTTTATGACAACCTGATAATAATGAATTACAATAGTCCAGCCTAGAGGAAATAAATGCATGAATTAGTTTTTCAGCATCACTCTGAGACAAGACCTTTCTGATTTTAGAGATATTGCGTAAATGCAAAAAAGCAGTCCTACATATTTGTTTAATATGCGCTTTGAATGACATATCCTGATCAAAAATGACTCCACGATTTCTCACAGTATTACTAGAGGTCAGGGTAATGCCATCCAGAGTAAGGATCTGGTTAGACACCATGTTTCTAAGATTTGTGGGGCCAAGTACAATAACTTCAGTTTTATCTGAGTTTAAAAGCAGGAAATTAGAGGTCATCCATGTCTTTATGTCTGTAAGACAATCCTGCAGTTTAGCTAATTGGTGTGTGTCATCTGGCTTCATGGATAGATAAAGCTGGGTATCATCTGCGTAACAATGAAAATTTAAGCAATACCGTCTAATAATACTGCCTAAGGGAAGCATGTATAAAGTGAATAAAATTGGTCCTAGCACAGAACCTTGTGGAACTCCATAATTAACTTTAGTCTGTGAAGAAGATTCCCCATTTACATGAACAAATTGTAATCTATTAGACAAATATGATTCAAACCACCGCAGCGCAGTGCCTTTAATACCTATGGCATGCTCTAATCTCTGTAATAAAATTTTATGGTCAACAGTATCAAAAGCAGCACTGAGGTCTAACAGAACAAGCACAGAGATGAGTCCACTGTCTGAGGCCATAAGATCATTTGTAACCTTTACTAATGCTGTTTCTGTACTATGATGAATTCTAAAACCTGACTGAAACTCTTCAAATAGACCATTCCTCTGCAGATGATCAGTTAGCTGTTTTACAACTACCCTTTCAAGAATTTTTGAGAGAAAAGGAAGGTTGGAGATTGGCCTATAATTAGCTAAGATAGCTGGGTCAAGTGATGGCTTTTTAAGTAATGGTTTAATTACTGCCACCTTAAAAGCCTGTGGTACATAGCCAACTAATAAAGATAGATTGATCATATTTAAGATCGCAGCATTAAATAATGGTAGGGCTTCCTTGAGCAGCCTGGTAGTAATGGGGTCTAATAGACATGTTGATGGTTTGGAGGAAGTAACTAATGAAAATAACTCAAACAATCTGAGAGAAAGAGTCTAAGTCTCACTCAAAGTTTGGGGCAAGCACAAAGTTTTCTGATGGATGGCGGATAATTAAAGCATTTAACGAATGAGAAAAGGATTTGTAAAGACAAAAACAGACACAAATGGATACCTGAATTTAATGTCTGTTGCTCCCAGTGTGAGAACACAGTAAGACAGGAAGCACTGAGAACGTCAAAACCTACGTTCTGGCAGAAGGGCTGATATCATTTTGTGAGCTAACTCACAGAACTACTTTCTACCGTCAGCTATCATGCAGATGTGTTAGCATGCAGCTGCAGCGGTAACGGGCTAACAGGAGCATAAGAGTGATTTTTTTTTTTTTTTTTTTTTTACAATGTTCCTCTGACTGCAGAAACAAATTGGTAAATGTTTCAGCTTCACATATTTGTTACCTTGTTCAGTCATATTTCCTCTCAGGAGGGAGTTTGTTTCCCAGCATCCCAGTGTTTAACTCTTTAGCGCGCGGCCGCCTGCCTGTTTTTCTCTCTGTCTGTCTGTCGGGGGTCCAAACCATCACCGCCAAAACAAAGTGATCCCAACGGGACTTTTGTATGTGTTGGTTTGAGCCTGGCTAATGAAAGTCACATGTTTTGGGTTTGCACTCAGTCAGATGAAGCTGACAGGGCGAGCGCACGTGTCAGAGCGCAGTGAAAGTGACGCTGTGTTTATTGCTTTGCCTGACACTCACTTGGATTGAGTGTCAGTTGACAAAAGGCCTTTTTCCTCTCAATCCTCTCAGGTACAGACTCCGACATTTGGCCTTTGTCTGAATTCTTACTCAGAGATCCATCGGTCTTGGTTTGAGTTGAACGCCATCCTCGCCGGCTCTGGCGCTGATGACTTTTTATGCAGCGGATTTTATCTTCTCCCATCCAAAAAAAAAAAAAAAAAAAGGCAACATGTTGCTCTTTTTTTCCTGCCCAAAACATGGAGGGATTTGAGTGGAGCTTGTCCTCTTACACCCCGAGGTGTTTTATTGACCGCACAACGTGTGAACTTTGGCTTTTTGTTCTGCTTCTAAAACGCAATGAGTTTGCAGAAAATCTCCTGCAGTCCTTCAGGGTGTGTAAGCAGTCTGTGTGCGAGACACATCTTCTTTCTTTTCTGTCAGACTAAAGCTTCCTAAATTAGAACAAATTCCACATCCAACTTTTTAATTTCCCAGCGAGATTGTGTTGCTGTGGTTTTGAGTTTAAAGGGTGAAGATGCCGTTGGCCCAATTCATTGGTTGGATGTTTATCTGTGGTTGTGTTTGTGTGTCTGTTGGAAAGTGTTATTGATGATCTTGGATGGACTCCCTCAGTTTGGGATGTTTTCACCACGTTTTCCTAATGTTAGCATGTTGTCGTACTTTAATGCTAAGGATTCTAAACCTAAACTTAGTTTTCTGTTTGATTGGGAGACTTGGATGTTGACCAGTAACTTAAGGTGATCTCTTGATGTCTTTGATACTGTGTCTCTTTGGAGAATCCTTAAGCTTCACTGGAATGACTTTGTGTCAAACAAACGGTGACTTATGGAGACTAAGAAGAGCAGGGAGCCTGGTATTGTCCGGTGTGCTATTTTAGCCACATGTTGCATTTCTCTGGACGTGATCCAGCACATAGGTGACATGAATCAAGGCAAGGACCCCAGCGCAGAGAACCACAAAGAAGCAGGTTTTATTGTTCAATAAATAGTCAACTGAGTTACAGTAGGAAACATGGCAGACAGGAAAGATGATCTAAAACTCAGGCTAGGGTCAGTACATATTAATAAGCTCAAAGCTTGTGTGAGGGGAAACACAGGAGAATAATCCAGAACCAGGGAGTGTTTAAAAACCAGAGTTCATTGACAGCAACAGTCTTTAAAGAGACTGAGCAGTAGAACTGTCCAAATCACAGATTGGGTTATTCCTTTTTTTTTTATCATACCACAAAATCCAAAGGGGCAGGTCAAAGACAGAAATTCAGAATGGCAGCAAGAGTCTAATGTGAGCTCAGTAAGTCTGTAATCAGAGCAAAAGGACAAAAGTCCAGGACAAGAGTCACTGACATGAAGTCAATAAACACTAGTAAGACCTTTCGGCTGCTCCCTTGTTTGCACTTGGGGTCGCCGCAGCAAATCCGAGGTGGATCTGCATGTTGAATTGGCACAAGTTTTATGCCGGATCAACATCATGCCAATACAACAGGTGGCGATATAACCTTAAGCCTACAGTCATGCCTGGAAAAAAAAGTATTGGTTCCAAGAGGGTAATCATATTGGTGCATCGAGGGCCAGCAACTGTTTGTATCTGTCAACAGTTGTCATGCAAATAAAAAATTTTAATAAATAAACAGTGCGCACAGCCTGATGTTGCAAGACAAAAACTTTGTTGTCCTTTTGTGCATGTGAAACAGATTCTGGAACTCTTCAGCCTGGAAGATGTTTTCCTACACATCTTAAACTTCCCCATCCTTGGCCAAGCACTCTAACTCTTCCCAGGGTATCCTGAAATGTTCCCAAGACAGCTGGGAGATATAATTCCTCCAAGCATGTCCTGGAACTTCCCGGGGTCTCCTCCCAGTTGGATGTGCCTGAAAGATCTCCCTAGGGAGATGACCGGGGGTGTCTTCATCCGATGCCCGAACCGCCTTAGCTGGCATCTTTGATGTGAAGAAGCAGGGGCTCTGCTCTGAGTCCCTCTCGGTTAGTCAACCTTCTCAACCTGTCCCGGAGTGTAAGCCCAGATACCCGACGGAGGAATCTCATTTCTGCCGCTTGTATCCGCATGACCACAGGTCAGGATAGGAGCGTAAATCGGTTGGTGAAATGAGAGTCTCGCCTTCTGGCTCAGCTCCTTCTTCACCACGATGGTTCAGTAGAGAGTCCGTAAAACAGACACAGTCCCAATCTGTCTTTCGACCTCATGCTCCAACTTACCCTGACTCACGAACAAGACCCCAAGATACTTAAACTCTTCCACTTGGGGCAGTAACTATCCCCTGACCTGCAGGGGACAATCCACCCTTTTCTGACAGAGGACCATGGTCTCAGATTCGGAGGCCCAGTTGCTTCAGTTGGCCACAAACCTGCATAGTGCACATCGGAGGTCACTGCCTGATGAAGCCAACAGAACCACATCATCTGCAAAAAGCAGAGCTGGAACTGTGAGGTCACCAAACTGGTTCAGTTTAGTGACCTCAGTTTGGTGTGGACAATAATTCAATTAAAATCAAAAGCCTTAATTAAGCAGAGCAGGTAGCTCAGTGGTTGTCTTCAGTGGATTACTACTACAAATGAGACAGTCGTCATAAAGTACTTGTGTTGATGGTTGTAATAATTTAATGATTGCTGATGGTATTTTTGCCAGATGACGTGTCTGCTTGTTGTCTCATGGACGGTCCTGATTTGGTCATAAACAGAGACAAAGTCCTCGGTGGGATTCTCTGTTTGAACGTTGTATCAGCAGAATCATGTGAGATCAGCCGGCGCGTCAGCGTCTGTTTCCTGCGCCCGCTTTCGTTTTGAAGTATAATTGCCACTTTGAAGTATGTGGGTAGATCGAGAGCCGCATGAAAGAGTGAAGGAGTGTGTGAGTGAGACGGAGCACCAGGTCTTTTTAGGTCTTTTTTTGGTGAACACGGAGGAGGTGAGAAATGTGCTGGTGTGTGATGGCAGGTGGTGTGTTGTTATTCCCGTGTTTGTGTGGGTTTCCTCCGGATTCTCCGACTTCCTCCCACATCCGAAGACATGCAGGTTAGGTGAATTGGAAACTTTATAATTGTCCAGGTCTCCCTTGTAAAAGAGATCTCGATCTCAATGGGGCTAACCTGGTTAAATTTAAATTTAAAATGATCATTCCCAAAGTGTTTAGCACCAAATAAAATCCTGGTTATGCGCCAAGTAACAGGGTTATTCCACAGGGTGCCGTTTTACTGCGATCACCCACATTCCAAAAGATCACAAAAACAGGATTAAATGGCTTAATCTGGTTCGGCTCCTACCTGGTTGGCTTATAAAATGTAGACCTGGCAAGATTTTAAATATTATAATATTATATAAGATTTCAAATATCTGGAGGTTACCACAAACTATCAACAATTTCCAGAATTGGGATGAAATTTTTAAACACTGTTGTGAAAGTGTCGTGACACGGACCCACAACAGGGGGCGTTAATGAACGGACAATGGATAAGCCAAAAGTAACAATTTAATGTTGTGAATCGCACAACGACATACAGACAATAACAATATGGTGGAATGTCAATTATACACCAGGTGACGTGTGGGCAGGCTCGACGATAGAAGACGCCTGGTGAGAGAAGAGCCGGATCCCACACAGCTTCCACCACCAACGGAGCTGAAGAACACTGGAGCCGCCAAGCTGTGCGCCCCAGGTGGCCGCTGTCTTCAGCAGTCAGACCCGGTACTGCTGGCAGAGAACAGAGACAGTCCTGATGAGTGTGAGTTCGCACACTCAGTAATCCCACAGTCTGTATACAGTTAGGAGGGAAAACCTCCACCTCCAATCACACACTCGTGCAGCTCCTGTGAAACCACTTATCTGGTTTGGGGTGTGAGGCGAAGTCGTCGCAGTCCACACCAAACACCAATACCGCAGATAAGGACACCGTCACAGGAAAACGGCTGCAAATGAGATCAGACTATTAGTCACAGTTAAGCTTAGCAGAGAAATTACCTGAATGGTAGCTGATTTCTCGGCGGGGAGGTGGAGTTGCAGTCCGGCCTTTATGGTGGTGGTGATGAGTAGTGGATGAGTGACAGCTGGTACGGATGATGAGTGACAGCTGTCACTCCCGGTCGCTCCGACGCCCTCTCGTGCTTGAAGCCCGCACTTCAAGCAGGGCGCCATCTTGTGGTGGTGGGCCAGCAGTACCTCCTCTTCAGCGGTCCACACAACAAAACACTTCAAAAACTGGTTTCCGAATCCAAATCTGGTGTCGATGATGGCTGGAAGTACTCTGCATACCAAGTTTGGTCATGATGAATAAATATGCATCAAGAAGTTGCTATGATGCTTCAGAACGCATCTCGATTTGCTATTCGGGATTAAAACGAAAGGAACAGCGCTCTGTGGAATAACTCCACAAAGCTGTGTGACATATGAAGACATACTATGTTTTGGACGTTGTAAAAATGTATTGATATGAACAATATTTTTTGTCCTGTATTCTATTACTAATGTCACAGTTAGCAAGCTAGGCTATGATGGGTACCCGGAGCTAGCTAACCAGTTCCCACAGTAACGGGTTGTTTTTCTTCTTTCGTTACAAATTGAAATATTTTCTGCTTGTAATAACTGAGGTCACTTCCTGTCTTTCTCTGAATGTTGTATACGTCTTTGAACGGTAGAAATGTGGCAGCAGCGGATGATTAGCATAAAATGTGGGTGTAGTCTCCTTGTTGTGATAAATATTGGATCATATATCTCATAAATGTTTGTCTTGGACATCAACTTCATCTTTGTTTGATGGACAGGTGAACTTGTAAAGAGCAAATAGCAAGCTGCAGTTAAGCTAACCAGTGTATGCAGCATTAGCCTAGCTTGTTACCTGAAACATTAGCAATAACCATTTTTATAACACTTGTAAGATATAGGTTTTATATAACACAGACTTACATGGGATGTTATTAACTGGTGTTGAAGATGAGGGAAGCTTTATTAACCACCCCACAAGAAATTTACAATAAATAAATAAACAAACCAGTCTGCGCTTTGCTTCCACTCGCTATCCCTTTTTTCCTTCTTTGTTATTTTTGTGAAGCTCTCCAGTTGTTCCACAGGGACTACTGTATTTTCCAGAGTATAAAGCTCCATTGTTTTACTATTATGGAATGTTAACAGCTCGTGGCCAAATGGATCTCCCCATCAGTTTCTGAAGGGGAACTCCAAGAATTTACAAGATAGGCTCTATATTCAGAAGTTGGATTGTGTGTGTGTGTGTGGGGGGGTCATCTTTTCACAAATTTTGTAGCACACACACCTCATCAGCAGTCAGTTTGTAATCACTCGGTGGGCACAGTCCCTGCTGATGGCTAGGAGGCTAAGGTAGGCAGCCGTGGTGATACGCGACTTTCTCTTGCTCTCAGCTAACAGCGCTAACAGCTAGCAGCGCACACATGTTCAGTCTAATTGTGCGTCTCATCACATAAATCGACAGTTCTGCGTCCCGACAATATTGCAACAGCCCATGCGCAGTTGCGCGGAGGTCTGGCCAGTCGACAGGAATGACATCACGTCAGAACACCGGTCAGGGTGCAGAGTAATACATCCAAAGGTGAAATGGTCTAATATTTTACCACCATTACCCCAATATTATTGTATATGGTCTGAAATCTCACACGATTAACCAATCAGATTAGCAGAAAAAAAATGTAATTGGATTAGAATATAAAATATCAATCAAATGGGCTTTTCAATATTAAGTTCATATGTCCGGATCAAACTTGGTCAGGTGATAGTGAGTGCCAGTCTGCACCTCACGTTCAAATATGAGAGTAATTGGGGCACGTTTGATTGAGATATAATGTAAAATATACATGTTAAATTTAAATGGCCCCAAAATCTGTAATCTGGATCAGATCTGGATCAAACTTTGTCAGACAATAAAGGATACCATCCTCTATAAAGTTTTCAAATATGAAAGAAATTCGATCTTTTATGACAGAGATATGCATCTTTGAAAATTCTTTCAATGTTAAAGAATAGGGATTTTTCCAATTTTCCAAGATTTTATTTCCTGATTTTGTCCTTTGATCTATGACCTTGAAAATTGAATCAGTTCTTGCCTATTAGGATGTGATTCTTCAGTAAAAATTTCATAACAATATATGAAACATTGTGGGTTACAGACTGTTTACAAACAGACAAACATACATACTGACTAACACATCTCACCAAACTTCATTTTGGCAACATAACAAACAGGTGTGAAAACATAAAACATGACCTCTGCCCAACTTCGGTTGGCGGAGGTAAACATTCTGGTGTGAAGTCAGGGTTTGTGTGGAGGTGAAGGCCCGGTGCAGCGAGCAGCGGCAGTTCAGTGTCATTTTTTTTATTTAACAGTGTGTTTGTTGCATTTTGAGGAAGAGAATTTTAAAAATGAAACAAACTCACTCTCTTGCTGATATCAGCACAGTTTCTCTGCAAGTGCAGCAAGTTCACATCCGTTCCCTGGTGTCACAGGAAGTCATCGTAAGAAATCAAATCGCATATTAAAAACAAACAAGACACCCTGAAAAACAAATAGTTTATTATAGAGTTTTCTTCAGACTGCAGTCGGAGCTGCGTGTCAATTTTTCTGAATGTGGAGGGAGAAGACAAATGAAGGGGAAGAGGTGGATGGAGTGAATGCACGATGGAGGTAGAGAGGCGTGTCGGGACTCTGCAGAAACACTGAGTCATTCCCAGTTCCAGCTGCTCCGTACAGGAGGCGGAATGCAGGAACGTCGCCCCATAAATGTTTCTGTGATCCCTTCCAGATGTGCGTTTAGTCGGCACACCGCGAACATCTTAATGAGACACAGAGCGGGCCGAGGTGGCGGCTCTGACTCCAGGGAAACTGAAAGGAATGCTGGGATGGGAATTCCGCTTCTGTCTGGATGTTATTTAAGAGCTACCGCATCCTGGCTTATTTTAAATTTGGCGCCATGTTTGGGAGTAAAGAATCATTGCTGTGGTTATTTTTAGATGACTATAAAGATGGTCTTTGTTTGTAGCCACACTGAAAGTTATTTTCACTCTTCGGTGGAGTGGATCAGGACATTTGGATTTGTTTGTAATTTATTTATTATTTAATGTACATTTAATTTCTGTTAGTAAACCTGTGTAACGTCACTACTCACACGCTTCTATACAACCTTTAGGTAAGTCTGACTGTTTAGAAAAAAAGTGCCACCACAGGGCGCTGCAGACAGTCTTGAAAGTTTGAGACAAGAAGTTCATCATTTTCTGCTGCTTATCCTGGTTCAGGTCGCGGGGGCAGCAGAGCGAGCAGCTCATCCCACACTTCCCTTTCCTCGGCCATGTCCTGTAACTCTTCCGAGGGGATCCCAAGGCTTCCCCAAGCCAGCTGGGAAATGTAATCCCCCCAGCATGTCCTGGGTCTTCCCCGGGGCCTCCTTCCAGTTGGACATACCTGGAAGACATTCCTAGGAAGACGGAAAGAAGTTGTAATAATGTTTTTACCTCAGCGGTGTAGATGGAGGTGATCAGTACAGCAAGATAAGATTAGATAAAAAAAAAACTAAATAAAAGATTTGGCCATTGTTAAAGGTCTTCTTCATCTACTTTTGCTTTTAGGTTGTGTCTTGCTTGAGTTTTAGCTACACTGCCCCCTGGACCATCTGGTGGTATTGCTCCTTTTCATCCATATTTATAAACGTGGTTCCTATGGGGATTGGCTTGTTTTCAGAAGCAGCCTCAAGTGGCCATGCAAGGAACTGCAAGATTTGGCACATATCTGTGCGCTCTAATGAGGCTCTGCTAGTTTTCCACAGAATCACCCTTTTTTTGTCTGTATCTTCAGTTCATGTGATAGTTTGATAAATTGTAAAATCTCATTTGGATCACAACTTCCTGAACATCGGATTAAGAGAAGCATCATTGTCTTGAATTCGCTGCAGGGAGAATCGTGAGCGTTTTGCCCTTGAGCAAGGCATTTGCTGCTGACAGCTGCGTCTCGGACACCTAAATAGTTTGTGTGGTTAATGAGTGATGTGAGGACGTCTGGGAGAGATGGCTGGAGGGCTGCACGCCGAAAACTCTCCTTAATGAGTCAGAGACACTTCATTAAACGGCCCGTGCCAGTAAACATCCAGAGCCTCCAGCGCCGAGCGCATGAGTGAGTCTGGACGTCTGAATCCACAGACTCGCCATGTGTCATCTGAGTCCGCAGATCCGCCATGTGTCCTCTGAGTCCGCAGACCCGCCACGTGTCCTCTGAGTCCACAGACCCGCCACGTGTCCTCTGAGTCCGCAGATCCGCCATGTGTCCTCTGAGTCCGCAGACCCGCCACGTGTCCTCTGAGTCCACAGACCCGCCACGTGTCCTCTGAGTCCGCAGACCCGCCACGTGTCCTCTGAGTCCGCAGATCCGCCATGTGTCCTCTGAGTCCGCAGATCCGCCATGTGTCCTCTGAGTCCACAGACCCGCCATGTGTCCTCTGAGTCCACAGACCCGCCATGTGTCCTCTGAGTCCACAGACCCGCCATGTGTCCTCTGAGTCCGCAGATCCGCCATGTGTCCTCTGAGTCCGCAGACCCACCATGATTCATCTGAGTGCGCAGACCCGCCATGTGTCGTCTGAGTGCGCAGACCCGCCATGTGTCGTCTCAGTCCGCAGACTCGCCATGTGTCATCTCAGTCCGCAGACCCACCATGATTCATCTGAGTGCGCAGACCCGCCATGTGTCGTCTGAGTGCGCAGACC
Source organism: Thalassophryne amazonica (assembly GCF_902500255.1). NCBI lineage: Eukaryota > Metazoa > Chordata > Actinopteri > Batrachoidiformes > Batrachoididae > Thalassophryne > Thalassophryne amazonica. The sequence continues at coordinate 97,264,808 of NC_047114.1, forward strand.
CGCCATGTGTCGTCTCAGTCCGCAGACTCGCCATGTGTCATCTCAGTCCGCAGACCCGCCATGTGTCGTCTGAGTGCGCAGACCCGCCATGTGTCGTCTCAGTCCGCAGACCCGCCATGTGTCGTCTGAGTCCGCAGACCCGCCATGTGTCGTCTGAGTCCGCAGACCCGCCATGTGTCGTCTGAGTGCGCAGACCCGCCATGTGTCATCTCATTCCGCAGACTCAGAGGACTGTGTGTGTGTGTGTGTGTGTGTGTGTGTGTGTGTGTGTGTGTGTGTGTGTGTGTGTGTGTGTGTGTGTGTGTGTGTGTGTGTGTGTGTACAAAGCCTTTGGACGGGTTTGACTTTGGCTGCATTCTGATTCTAATTATGGCCACCAGGGGGCTGAGACTCTATTTGCAGTAACATCTTCATGCTTCATGGACCCCTTGTTAAGATCTCACAAAAGTTTACGTTTGAGCTCAGTGAGACAAGTAATTATCAGTATTGCCTGAGAAAATCCATCTTGTCTTCCAAGTGTTTACTTTTATTCAGAGGCTTTATGACATCATTCATCCCAGATGTCTGTAACACATGAACAGAGAAGCACAAACCTCCTGTGTGTCCTCATAAAAAGAGTCTTGTGTTGCCATTAATCTGCAGACAGCAGTTGGACCACAGTTTGATGAGGTTTGTCACGGTGTGGCAGTGCTGGATGTTTGCAGATTTCTGGAAAATCGGTTAAAAACTGCAGTGTTTTCTGCCGCAGCAACCTCACAATGTTTGATTTTGAATATGAAGGGAAGGACTGACATTTCTAAATTCCACACATTCTTACCCACAGCTTTGTCTGCTGAACACTAAATTGCAATGCTGTGGGGGGGCTGCACTTTCTCCTCATTTACTGCAGGGTCAGAGTTCAAGCGTAGTTACAAAACAGGAACTTTAAAGTGTTGACTTGGTTTTTGCTCCTCTCACAGCGACATCCCTCCTGCTGCTCTGATCATTTCCTCAAAAAACGAAAAATAAAAAAATGGTCTTTGGGTTGATGATCGCTTCAGTTTGAGCTTCTCATCACACCGACATCTGCAACATCTCACAGACGTCTGAGGGTTTATTCAGATCTCCACCTGCAGAGAAGCACTTCCACATATAGAAAAAAACTTCCACATATAGAAAAAAAACTTCCACACATAGAAAAAAAACTTCCACATATAGAAAAAAAACTTCCACATATAGAAAAAAACTTCCACATATAGAAAAAAACTTCCACACATACAAAAAAAAACTTCCACGTATAGAAAAAACTTCCACACATACAAAAAAAACTTCCACATATAGAAAAAAACTTCCACATATAGAAAAAAACTTCCACATATAGAAAAAAACTTCCACACATAGAAAAAAAACTTCCACATATAGAAAAAAAACTTCCACATATAGAAAAAAACTTCCACACATAGAAAAAAAACTTCCACACATACAAAAAAAAACTTCCACGTATAGAAAAAAACTTCCACACATAGAAAAAAACTTCCACATATAGAAAAAAACTTCCACATATAGAAAGAAACTTCCACACATACAAAAAAACTTCCACGTATAGAAAAAAACTTCCACATATAGAAAAAAGACTTACACATATAGGAAAAAAAAACTTACACATATAGAAAAAAGACTTCCACATATAGAAAAAAAACTTCCACATATAGAAAAAAGACTTACACATATAGAAAAAAAACTTACACATATTGAAAAAAACTTCCACATATAGAAAAAAAACTTACACATATAGAAAAAAGACTTACACATATAGAAAAAAGACTTACACATATAGAAAAAAAACTTACACATATAGAAAAAAACTTACACATATAGAAAAAAGACTTACACGTATAGAAAAGACTTACACATATAGAAAAAAGACTTACACATATTGAAAAAACTTCCACATATAGAAAAAAAACTTACACATATAGAAAAAAAACTTACACATATAGAAAATAAAATTCCACACATAAAAAAATTCCACACATAGAAAAAAAAAATTCCACACATAGAAAAAAAAAACTTCCACACATAGAAAAAGAACTTCCACATATAGAAAAAGAACTTCCACATATAAAAACAAAAAAGAACTTCCACATATAAAAACAAAAAACAACTTCCACACATAGAAAAAAAAACCCTTACACATATAGAAAAAAACTTCCACATACAGAAAAACTTGCACATATAGAAAAAAGACTTACACATATAGAAAAAAAACTTCCACATATAGAAAAAAACTTCCACATATAGAAAGAAAAAACAACTTCCACATATAGAAAACAACTTCCAGATATAGAAAAACAACTTCCAGATATAGAAAAAAAAACAACTTCCACATATAGAAAAACAACTTCCACATATAGAAAAACAACTTCCACATATAGAAAAAAACAACTTCCACATATAGAAAAACAACTTCCACATATAGAAAAAAACAACTTCCACATATAGAAAAAAAACAACTTCCACATATAGAAAAAAAACAACTTCCACATATAGAAAAAAAAACAACTTCCACGTATAGACAAAAAACTTCCACGTATAGAAAAAAAAACTTCCACATATAGAAAATAAAATTCCACATATAGAAAAAAAAATTCCACACATAGAAAAAAAAAACTTCCACACATAGAAAAAGAACTTCCACATATAGAAAAAGAACTTCCACATATAAAAACAAAAAACAACTTCCACATATAGAATAAAAACTTCCACATATAGAATAAAAACTTCCACACATAGAAAAAAAACCCTTACACATATAGAAAAAAACTTCCACATACAGAAAAACTTGCACATATAGAAAAAAGACTTACACATATAGAAAAAAAACTTACACATATAGAAAAAAACTTACACATATAGAAAAAAAACTTCCACATATAGAAAAAAACTTCCACGTATAGACAAAAAACTTCCACGTATAGAAAAAAAACTTCCACATATAGAAAATAAAATTCCACACATAGAAAAAAAAATTCCACACATAGAAAAAAAAAAACTTCCACATATAGAAAAAGAACTTCCACATATAGAAAAAGAACTTCCACATATAGAAAAAGAACTTCCACATATAGAAAAAGAACTTCCACATATAGAATAAAAACTTCCACATATAGAATAAAAACTTCCACACATAGAAAAAAAACCCTTACACATATAGAAAAAAACTTCCACATACAGAAAAACTTGCACATATAGAAAAAAAACTTACACATATAGAAAAAAACTTACACATATAGAAAAAGACTTACACATATAGAAAAAAAACTTCCACATATAGAAAAAAAACTTCCACATATAGAAAAAAACTTCCAGATATAGAAAGAAAAAACAACTTCCACATATAGAAAACAACTTCCAGATATAGAAAAAAAACAACTTCCAGATATAGAAAAAAAAACAACTTCCAGATATAGAAAAAAAAACAACTTCCACATATAGAAAAAAAACAACTTCCACATATAGAAAAAAAACAACTTCCACATATAGAAAAAAAACAACTTCCACATATAGAAAAACAACTTCAACATATAGAAAAAAACAACTTCCACATATAGAAATTAACAACTTCCACATATAGAAAAAAACAACTTCCACATATAGAAAAAAAAAACTTCCACATATAGAAAAAAAAAACTTCCACACATAGAAAAAAAACTTCAACATATAGAAAAAAACAACTTCCACATATAGAAAAAAAACTTCAACATATAGAAAAAAACAACTTCCACATATAGAAAAAAAACTTCCACACATGTAAAAATTTCCACATATAGAAAAAAAACAACTTCCACATCTAGAAAACAACTTCCACATCTAGAAAACAACTTCCACATATAGAAAAAAAACTTCCACATATAGAAAAAAAACTTCCACACATGTAAAAACTTCCACATGTAGAAAAAAAACAACTTCCACATATAGAAAAAAAACAACTTCCACATATAGAAAAAAAACTTCCACATATAGAAAAAAACTTCCATATATAGAAAAAAAAAACAAATTCCACATATAGAAAAAACTTCCACATATAGAAAAAAAACTTCCATGTTGTGTGTTGGGGGTGTGGCTGGACATTTTGGTGTTCTTTTCTTTTCTTTGCTCTCCAGGTGGCATGAGAACTGATTTGTCTGTGGAGAAGGTGCTGGCTGAAGAGTCCTTCACCCTCATCAACATCATGTGCAGCACCTGTGAATGGTGCTCACGTGCAGCCTTAAAGACTTTCAGCTGAAGCAGATAATTTGATGGCGTTCTGCATTTAAGTCATGTGTGATTCAAGCAGAACTGCCGGGAACTCGACCTTGTGATGTTTGTTTGTGAGACGCTGAGGACCGCGCCTGGGTTTGACACATCGAGCCCGTGAAGGAGGAAGGGTGAGGGACACATGCTGTCAGCACACATCAGAGGTGATTAAGTATTTGACTAATTGTTGATAGTAACTTGGTATTTTGTTACGCAGTATATTTGAATTGTGATGAGAATGGTGCAGCTTGCTTCTCACTGCTGTGGCGTGCGGACAAGTGATCCTCCACCTGTTGTGAGAAGCTGCTCATTTGCATAAAGCTTAAAATACAGACCTGAATGTGTTGCTAATAGTGTGTGTCTTTTGAAGGATATTAGTTGTAACTGCTGACTTACCTCATCTCTTCTATCCTTCGCAGAGAGTCGGTTTGTCGTGTCCACCTGGGGGGTGTTTGGCGGTAGTGGTGAGTCCAGGAGCGCTGGGCTTCGATCCTTTTGGGCACTGGAGAGCGTGCCAGCCTTCACTCCACCAGAAGGACGCTATTTTCGTTTTTACACTTTATTATGCACCAGCGGGTGAAATAAAGAAATTGTTTTTGTTATTGGAACCGCTTTCTGGTTATTTTTAGCGCTGGGTTCCGTCTGACGCAGGTCCGCTCCTCAACCCGCGTCGACACATAACATTCCACATATAAAAAAACAACTTCCACATATAGAAAAAAAACAACTTCCACATATAGAAAAAAAAACAACTTCCACATATAGAAAAGAAAACAAACTTCCACATATAGAAAAAAAAACAACTTCAACATATAGAAAAAAAACCAACTTCCACATATAGAAAACAACTTCCACATATAGAAAAAAAACTTCCACACATGTAAAAACTTCCACATATAGAAAAAAAAAACTTCCACACATGTAAAAACTTCCACATATAGAAAAAAACTTCCACACATGTAAAAATTTCCACATATAGAAAAAAAAACTTCAACATATAGAAAAAAACAACTTCCACATATAGAAAACAACTTCCACATATAGAAAACAACTTCCACATATAGAAAAACAACTTCCACATATAGAAAACAACTTCCACATATAGAAAAAAACAACTTCCACATATAAAAAAAACTTCCACATATAGAAAAAAACAACTTCCACATATAGAAAAAAAACTTCCACATATAGGAAAAAAAACAACTTCCACATATAGAAAAAAAACAACTTCCACATATAGAAACCAACTTCCACATCTAGAAAACAACTTCCACATATAGAAAAAAAACAACTTCCACATATAGAAACCAACTTCCACATATAGAATAAAAACAACTTCCACACATGTAAAAACTTCCACATATAGAAAAAAACAACTTCCATATATAGAAAAAAAACTTCCACATATAGAAAAAAACAACTTCCATATATAGAAAAAAAACTTCCACATATAGAAAAAAAACAACTTCCACATATAGAAAAAAAACAACTTCCACATATAGAACTCTCAGAGGGGCGTCGGCTGGTAAAGGATGACACAATGCTGCGGTGGTGGGAGGTTCTCACAGACAGCATGAAGCCTCTCGGGGCGCTCGCTGGGATCCACAGTGCCCCCCCCATGCTTTGTGCTGACATGTCTTGGACCGCCCTCCTCCTCTCTGTATTCACGGGAATGCTTGCTTTCTCCAAACGAACAACTGCAATCAAAAATGGCTGCACTTCTTCAAAAATCCTCCAAAGGCTGCAGTTTCCAGAAGAGTCACATGTCCTGAGTGAACAATTTCAACTTAGAAGAATCTGTGAGTGGGTGGAGGGGTTAGTCCACACCAGCCAGCCTGTGTAGGTACTACAGGGGCGGATCTAGCTTCAGGTGAAGGGGCAAAGGGGTACACGGCCTTACTGCAGGGGTTCGAGGCCAAAACACCGGAAATCTTTTAATTCTGCATGCAGCAGTGTTCATCCATCAGCCCACTCAAAAATACAAGAAAGACATATTAAATGTCTTTCTTGTATTTTTATAGTGGGAAATAAAACCAGAATTAAACTCAGAACTCCTTTTGAAACCTTTGAACCCGTTGTGAACCTTTGTTGTTGAACATGGAGTTGAACTGATTTGAGTCTTTATGCATGCTCTGCTGCCACCTGCTGGACACTTCAGGAATGTGCGTCCATATCAGATTATGAGGTAAAGGCAGCAGTCAGTGCACATTTTGCACAAAGGGGCTGCTGATGGTTGAGTTCAGGTCAGAGGTCAGTCGACTCCAATTGGATGGTGGATTACAAAATCACAAAATCTTGTAATATTTTTGGAAATATCTTTCATGTATTTTTCGGGACTGTGGCTACATCAGGAGCCAGAAACACTTGATTGATGGATCATAAAGTATAGGATGGTGTTTTATTTTATTTATTTATTTGCTTTCATTTCCATTATAAGAGGAGACGTGGCTGTAATTTGGCAGAAATGTGCGTCTTTGGATTATAAATGTTGTGCTCAATGAGCTCTTGTAGTGTTGTTTGTTTACTGCAGAAATGAGAAGATGGTGGTCATTTATTTATCTTTTTTATAATCCTGCAAGCAAAAAAAAAATAAAAAAAAATCAATAAATAAAAATGCACATGAAGCGAAACCTCCTGACTGGTTTTCATTTCAGGGATAATTATCAAATATTTTCATCTGTATTTTCGGGCATTTAATCGTGATTCTTCTCCTCCTGCAGGTACGACTATGTGGAGGTTTACAACGGCGGTGACGAACTTTCACCCATGTTGGGGAAGTTTTGTGGGAAGATCGCACCGTCGCCGATCATCTCCAGCGGCGGTCAGCTGCTCATCAAATTCGTGTCAGACTACGAGACCCACGGAGCTGGATTCTCTGTCCGCTACGAGGTCTTCAAGACAGGTAGGCAGCGTCCCCTGGTTCCAGCTCCAGCAGATGGACTTGTTGGACTTTGAGCCTGATCCAGGAGAACAATGGAACAATAGATGCAGCTCCTCGTGGATTGCATCCAAATGAAAATGAAATGGCTTTGACATGTTTCCATGACGACCCACAGCTTTTTGGTTGATACTTTTTTGCTCTTGATGGAAAAATTAACCACATTAAACACTTTTAACCAGCTTACATATTTCAGTTCCAGTGCTGTAATTTTAATAGAATAAAATATTCTTGTTTTTTTCTTTTTGTAAAACTAAAATGCAGATACTTGACATAGTATTGCTTTTTAATTGTTTCTTTATGTTTATATCTTCTTCTTTTTGTTTCGTGTTAAAGACACAGAGATCCATTGTTAGTTTGCACAGTGGAGTTCCGCTCTGTCAACCAGGTGTGTCAAACTGGCTGCCCAGAGGCCGGAAAAGGCCCATCAGATTCTTGATAACCATGTTGTTTGGGCAACAGACAGCAGAGGGCACTGTTAACTTGAACTTGGGCGGTGCTAACCAGCATACTATCTATGTTCATTATGGAGTCATTCATACCACTAAATCAGAAATATTTTGATCAATATAAGCTTTAGGTTATCCATCTAGGCTTCTTGGTTGGTGAGCAATGCAATATATATATATATATATGTATGTGTGTGTGTGTGTGTGTGTGTGTTTTTGGACCATGTTTTCCTTGACATTTGACCAAACTACTTCAAAATCTAATCACCGTTAGATATCTGTCCAAGTAATATTCCAATCATGTTTGATCCATCTTGGCTTCTTGGTTGCTGAGATATCATAAAATAAATGTTTTTCTGTCCCTGTTTTCCTTGAACTTAACATTTGACCGTTGACTATTCTATTCCAAAATGTAATCACCTTTAGATATCTGTCCAAGCAATGTTCCCAGTGACTTTGAAGGAAATCCGTCCTGCTGTTTTGGAGTTATCTTGTCCAAAGACACACACATGCCACTGAAAACATTATCATGCTTTTGCAGGGAAACAAATATGTAAACCTCCATTATTTTTTTTTTATGCAGATTTTGACACTTCCATATCGGCTTCATTTTTTTAACACTGGCGGCTGCTGCTTGCTCAGAAGTTGGAATTGTGTAGATCTTAGATCTTCCAAGTTATCACCACATGATTGCAGCTGACTGATGGTGATCGGGAGGAGGAGGAGGAGCCAGGCAGGATGTTGTCCTAGCAACCCAAGCTAACCTTTAAGACACTGAACTTGCAGATAGGGCCCATACAACCTCAAAGACTCAGCGTGTCACTGGAGGATGCGTGAGCCTAATTGGGGCAGGATAGAACGCTACAAACACAGTGTGGCAGTGAAGGAGCCTTGTCCTTATGTCCTACATTTTTATCCGCTTGTCCCTCAGGTCTAATTTTGTCGATGTCATGTGGAAAACCTTTTGTGACCACTTGAATCTGCACCAGTGGGGACGGGAAGATAAATCGGGTATAAAGGGAACACACGTTTATCGAAGATTTCTCTTCTTTTTTTGTTGGCGCCCTTGAGAGCAGAATCCACTCCACATATCCAGGAATAACCCGGGTCCAAATCCCTGGTGTTCTTCTGCTGAATGGTGCCGTGTTGCCATGTGAAAAATGGATCTGCGCATTGTGTTTAGTTGTTAAATGAGAAGAAGGAGGTCGTACTGTGAGAAGTGTTGAGTCCTGATGCAGACTGGAGCTGTCGGGCTTCTCAGATCCAAACATTAAAGCGCTGGAACCAACTTTAATTTCTGAGTGCAAAGTGGAGCCGTGACTGATGAGTGACAGGATGTTGTTAAAGTTGGTGTCATAAATCTTTAGAAGGGGGTCAGCAGAAGAAGGAGCACTGGCTTTGGAGGTCTTTTTTTTTATTTTTTTATTTTAATAATTGATCTTCTCTGTAGATAAAATGCTGCAGATGGAGTTCACCTTCCACACGTGCTGCTGTAGGTCCACCGTGTTTCTGTTTGTTGAACACCTTTGGGTTTTTTTTTTTTGTTTTTTTTGAGATGGAGGGAAGTCCTCAGGAGGTCCTCATGGAGTCAGGAGCTGTCTTGACAGAGATGTTTGGTGATGCTGGTATCTGCAGAGGAACCGAGGTCTTTGGGTCAAGGTGCTTCCTGTGTGGTCAGGAGACTTGGAGGTTAATCTGTGACTGAAGGTGATGACAGGATGTTTTTAGTACTTCAGAGGATCTTGGGCAGGGGCGGATCTAGCTTCTGGTGGGGGGAGGGGGCGGACCTGCAGTCTAAAACAATCTTGGAAGCTAACTGCTCAAAATCTTCAGCAGCAGCAGAATCTGTCAGTCAACTTTGTTTTTTGTTTTTTTTATGCAAAGCCTTTCCTGTAATTTCATCAGCTCCACCCACCCCGTGGAGCCGTCACTACTGGAATGACTTTGGTCAAACGAGAGGTTCCTTAGTGAGGGTGCGTCTCTGGGTGTGGTCCAGTGTGCAGGCTCCTCTCTGTGGAGGCAAACGCCCACGCTCCGCCTGGCTGGGTAGAGGCGGGGATGAACCAGTTGTCCGCCTGGGCGGATCCAGGATGGTTCAGTGGGACGGTGGAAGTGGTGATGCTCAGAATGACACCTGCTTTATCAAGGCGACGCCCACCGGGCAATGATGTCACATCTGTGTTTGTCAGAATTCAGCATGACGTTTCTCTGTTGTTCTCGTGTGTGTGTGTGTGTGTGTGTATCAGCTGCTTTGTCGGCTGGACTCTTGTCCAGTTTGTCCACCAACTCTCTCCAAAACTTGTCCTCACATTTTGACGTATTTGGAACCGTGACCTCGTTTGTAGCGGTAACGAGCAGCTAAGGGTTGTTTGCAGTGTGGATCATAACTCCGCCTCCTCGTGCAGGATTGGAGAAATGGGTCAAAACAAACATTAAAGGGAGCGTCCGATCATTTCTTAAGTAGGAGTTTATTTTACATCATTCTAATTATGTGCATGATTTCAATAAAGTTTTGAGGCACAAGGGGGCGACAGAGCCATGATTTGATAGCTGTGATTGACATTAATCATCACTTCTGTGACTATGGTTGAAAAAATGTTTGGTGATTGATGAGTTTGCAGTTGAATTTTTATCTCTGCCACTGAGTGAATGTTTTCACCTCTGTCTGTTTGTCTCTTAAGCCCTGGTCACATGGCACTAACAAAGGACACAAAAGCCAAAACAAAACAAGAAATCTGGATTTACGTTGACTTTCAGATACATCGTTTAACCGTCGTCCAGCTTCGATCCTGTAGCTGGCACTTTGTCAGAATTTTCAAACTTGAGAAATGTGAACGAATCCCAACAACAACCTCAATTCGTCTGTATTGCGTTTTGCTTTTTATCTTGACGGTTCCTTGTCACTTGCATACTTCCTGTAGTGTCAGTGTTCCGTTTGACTGTCATCCAACTTCGTCCAACCTCCCAAGTCCAACGTCTTGCACGAATGTTGACGATATCTGAACAGATCAATAACTAAAGATCAGACGAGCTGCACATGACTCCTCCATGTGGGGGATGAAAAGCAACATTTTCATACAGGAACAATAGCGGCAAGAACATTTTATCAGCTGCTTTAACTGTTTACGCACGTTGCAGCCGTGAAGACAAATCTGTTGTCAAGACAACCAGATCTCCTGTCTGCATGTGCTGCGGACAGCACAGGCTGGCTGCAGAAATGGTCACAGGCTGGCTGCAGAAATGGTCACAGGCTGGCTGCAGAAATGGTCACAGGCTGGCTGCAGAAATGGTCACAAGCTGGCTGCGCTCGGTCTCATACCCGATGTCAAGTCATGTTTCATTTTGATTTTGTTTAAAACGTCAAGGTTGACGTTCACTTCATTTTTCTTTTGTTAGTTTCGGTTTTGTTTTGTTCTTTTATGCGCTCTGGACTTGTAGGCTTTTCAGTGATGGGAGACATGCAGGCTCATTCATCCACTTTTTCTCTGCGATTTGTGACTTTGTGACTTTTTTCCTTCGTTTCGCTATCATTGTGTGCCGTGTGACCGGGCCCTTAGCAGGATAACTCAAAAACTAATGAACAGATTTCAGTGATGTTTGGTGAGCAGATGGGTGACGTTCTGGGAAATAAGCAGTTTGATTTTGGAGGTGATCTGGACTATATTGGCACATAGCTTGTTGATGAAATTTGGTGTATGGATAATGTACTAAAAAATTGGATTCTTATTTTGGATCCAGAACATATTTTGGATCAAGAGGAAGTTTTAGGCATTCAGGAACATGTGGCCTTGGCAGAGGTATGCCCTGTTTGAGTGCCTTCTAGTTGATTCTCTGAGGGCAGGTGATGGTCTGTTGGTTAAAGCTGTGGGCTTGTGAGTAGAGGATCCTTGGTTTAAATCACAGTCAGGCCAGAAAGTGACTATAAGGGCCCTTGGGTAAGGTCCTTAATTCTCAAGATGCTCCTGGTGTGCAGTTGTGCACTTTGCATGGCAGAACTGTGTGTGTGTGTGTGTGTGTGTGTGTGTGTGTGTGTGTGTGTGTGTGTGTGTGTGTGTGTGTGTGTGTGTGTGTGTGTGTGTGTGTGTGTGTGTGTGTGTGTGTGTGTGTGTGTGTGTGTGTGTGGCATCACTGGAAAGTGCTGTATAAACACAATCCATTTACCATTTTAGATATAAGCATCAGATGTATGTATGTGGGTATGTCCACTATGCCTGGCCTGTTGCTAAGCAACAGTAACTGGGTGCACCAAGGCGTTGTCACTCATAATTGTGTACAAAATAACTCTGAAATGAGTGAGCCGATTTTCATCAATTTTGCTGGGAATATTCTTTGAGGGAGTGTCTCCAGATGATTAAATTTTTGTCAAAAATATAGTTTGCAAAAGACATTTTCTAATATATCTCCAGTAGCACCAGTAGAACTAGAGAGGTGACTCAAAGTTTATATTGATCAGCTCATCACTTGCCTTCACGACATGCTGTAACCAGTGACGTAAAGTCACGGAAACATGATGAAATGATGTCACTTTATTCTGAAAATGCTACTTCCTGTATATTTGCAGCCAGTAGGTTCGGACCCATCCTTTTGAAAATGGCAGCCACACTGTCACAACACAGCCTTTATGATGTAAGGAGCCTCTGCTTGTAGAATCAAAGCGATGGTGTGTCTGAGTCTTCGTCTGTGTGTCTGCTGTCCTTTGTGTGCAGCCGACAGGTGTGTGGGACCTCAGGCTCATTTAGCTAATAGGCTGTTTGTCCTTGGAGGTACCAGTGCTGACCTGCAGACGAGATGACTGTTCTGGCACATGAGACAGGCTCCAAAACTAGGACAGCTTGTGTATGTGTGTGTGTGTGTGCGTGTGTGTGTGTGCTGGCCTGGATTCGAGTCCCTCACCCTCCATCTAGTTAAAAACAGCAGCCTTTACTCACTCAGGCTATCCCCCTGCCGTGTCGCTGCCTTCCTTCTCGGCACATTTAAAATCCATTAAAGCCGCTGCAGCGCAGCCAAACTTCCTCCTCGGTGCTGCTGCTGCTCCCACGTCACCCGGCCGCCGTCTCCGTTTGGAGTAACGAGCTTCAGCAGCTTCACACATGGCTGACTGGAGGAGACGGTTGCCATGCTGCTGGACAGTGGCATATAAATGAGAGGTCGCATCAGTATTTAATATAAAACAACCAATCCTGCACTTATAATTATTATTATTAGGGGATTTTTGTTATTTGTATTGATTTTTTTCATTTCTTAAATATTTTTATTGCTGTATTCATTTATTTATTATCATTACCACTGATTGACTGCACTGTGATTAATGGATATTTATAAAACTATAAAAGCGACCTGCATCTGTCAGGACAAATGGACGACACGTGTTGTTTAAAGGGGAAGTTGGAGCGTTTTCGGGTTGTGCAGCAGTGTTTTCTATATGAGGGACCCAAGACAGTCATTTTATTGTGAAGTTTGCACTGACGAATGAGTTTTTGCACTTTGAGAGATTCTCTGTGCTGGTAGCCGCGGGGAGCGTTGATAGCAAATGAAAATATTGTAAATGAGTGAGTGAGTCCGTCCCAGCCAGCTTGTGTTAACAATAACTCAAAAACAATACATTCTGTCCTCATATAATCCCCAAATTAAAGGAACACTTAATGAAATAACTGTTTTGACTTTGTAATACCCCACTGATGTGTCGCCACCTGCTGGATGGTTAGTGGATGCTGGATAGTGATCCCATGTCATGTGCTCATTGCTGCTGTCCGTCACACGAGCATTTAAGCTGTGGGAGGTGATGGTCTAGTGGTTAAGCATTGGACTTGAGACCAGAGGATCCCCGGTTCAAATCCCAGCCTGACTGAAAAATCACTAAGGGCCCTTGGGGAAGGCAAAATTCACCCCCTAGTTGCTCCCGGTGTGTAGTGAGCGCCTTGTGTGGCAGCACCCTGACATTGAGGTGAATGTGAGGCATTATTGTAAAGCGCTTTGAGCGTCTGATGCAGATGGAAAAGCGCTATATAAATGCAGTCCATTTAAGCTAGTAAACATGGGGAGAAATGTTTTGTTGTTGGCAAGTTGAAACACTGCTTCAAAAGGTTTCAGATCTCCGCCCCCTGTTGGCCGCAGAGTGCATGCTGGGTACATATTAAATCACAGATAGCGAGCTGTCTGCAGCGGCTCTGCAGCGCCTCTGCAGCTATATTTGCACCGTCACCAACAATTCATTGGTTCAAACCAGAAACACATGTTGCTGTGGTTTGCATCAGAGGAATTTTTATTTTTATTTTTATTTTCCTGAGGCGACTTCAAGCTGCAGTTGAGAGGAGTCATTAATTAAAAAAATAGAAAAGAAAAAGAAGATGGCTGGTTTGAATGAGTGAGGGAATGATAAACAGAGACACAAGTCAAAAACAGATATCAAACAAATAAGATGGGGAACATCTGTGCACCTCACCCAGACATGTCCTTGAGACACGTCCTCGTCAAGACATGTCCCAGAGACACGTCCTCATCGAGACACGTCCTCACTGCAAACCTGACCGAGCTGAACATTATTGATATACAGAAGATAGATAGAGACAGAGAGATGGAGCTTGTCTTATGATTTTCCACATCTCCTAATAATAAAACATTTTCTTTCCATGAAGCTACATTTTGGACATTTAGGTGGCGCTGCTGTGCTCTTGAAGGTGGCAGAGGTCAGGCTAAATACTGTATTTTCCAGAATATAATATATTGTTTTTGTTTTTGAATACTTTGGAGGCCCTGCAACTTGTACTCAGGTGCAGCTTATATACCAAAAAATGCACATCCATTATTAATAATAAAAACTATAATAATGACTGTTTATATCGGACTTTCCCAGGAATCAAAGCACTAAACAAAATAAACTCTAATAATAAAAGAAAAATAAAAGGTAAACTGTAAGAATGCACAAAAATCCCAAATGAAAGAGCTGATGATATACAGCAGAAAAAATTATACTCAGGTGCAATTTATATACGGTTTATTCCTCTTCAAGAAGCATTTTTTTGAGGTGCGACTTGTATTCCAGAAAATACGGTAATCTGTGCATATAAGTAGCACAGCTCTGAGCTGAGCACTGTGTTACAGCATAACGGTGGTGTAACTCTGCCATCAGTGGTGGGCACAGTTCCGATAATCCGATAACCGATAATTATCAAAGATAAAGTTTTCATTATCTTAACTTTGAAAACCATTATTGGACTAATTATCTTCCGATAAATCTTTGTCCGATAACTTTTAGACCGTTAACGTGGTAAACAAAAGTGAACAGATGTGTAGTTCTACCCTCTGCAAACAGAGAAGAGCTGCTTCTAGAAGAAACCATTCTATCCTCTGCAGGCAAAGGAGAACTGGTCACAAAAAAAAAAAATCATTTCTTTTAACCCCATACTGATATGCAGCCAATAACACCCAAGTCATCCAGAGGCATACATTTTTAACTTAGGGTTCAAATTTTAACCAAAGTTATTTTTGACAAGTTATTTAAATTAATGTCACGTCTGAAGTTGTATAAAGTGAAAATATCAGATATATGTTTTAGTTTTAAAGTAATGAGCTAATTTTTAAGGTTTTAGTGTGGACATGCTGTGTCCAGGTGCATTATGGGTGATAGGGTAATCTCAGTATGTTCACGAAACGCATTTGAGACACTCTGATCAGGCTCCATAGACAACAGCATTAAATTCTAGTGCCTAAAACTCTCGTGAATATATTCTCTGGGTTTATAGATGTTGTTATTGTGTTTGCGTTTATTAAATTCCACGCATCTAAAACGTAGCAAGTAGCAACACAGATTATCTGGAATTTTGTTTTGGCAAGTTTTCAAGGTCTCTGCTGCCATCTACTGGCCAGTAGTGTTCATGGCAGTATTCAAACTGAAGCTGGGCTGATATTTTCAATCACTGTACTTGGTTCCAGCTCAGCTGTACGACAGAACTGTAAGTAAGTAAGTAAGTAAACTTTATTTATATAGCGCTTTTCACAGACAGGGGTCACAAAGCGCTTTACAAGGTAAAACAATAAAAATATACAGTAAAACACTCAGTACTAAAAGATTATTGGCCATGAAAAGCCTGTTTAAAAAGTAGAGTCTTTAGTTGCTTTTTGAACATCTCAACAGAGTCCAGGGATCGCAGGGACAGAGGGAGTTCGTTCCAGAGACGAGGCGCTACGGCTTTAAAAGATCGGTCTCCTCGAGTTTTAAAGGAGGTTCGAGGAACCATCAACAGGTTCTGGCCTAAAGATCTGAGGCTGCGGGCTGAGGTGTAAGGCTGAATCAAGTCAGCAATGTAATCAGGAGCCTGACCATGTAGTGCTCTGAAAGTCAAAACCAAGATTTTAAAATTAATTCTGGAGGCAACAGGGAGCCAGTGGCGGGATTCCAAGATAGGCGTGATGTGGGCTATCCTGTTGGTGCGGGTCAGAAGCCTCGCAGCAGAGTTGTGGACATACTGCAACCGATTTATCTCCTTCTTACCCAGGCAAGTGAACAGGCTGTTGCAATAGTCCAACCGCGTGGAGACAAAGGCATGGATGGTTTCCTCTAATTCTTTCTGTGACACCAATTGTTTAAGTTTGGCAATATTTCGCAGTTGAAAGAAGCAACTCTTCACAAGCTTGCTTGCGTGCTGAGCAAGAGACATTCC
Source organism: Thalassophryne amazonica (assembly GCF_902500255.1). NCBI lineage: Eukaryota > Metazoa > Chordata > Actinopteri > Batrachoidiformes > Batrachoididae > Thalassophryne > Thalassophryne amazonica. The sequence goes on from NC_047114.1 coordinate 97,281,130, forward strand.
TTCATCAAAAATAATGCCAAGGTTTCTAAGGCTTGTTTTTGCTGTTAAGCCCAAGTCACCAAGGAGGCTCCTGATAACAGGAATAGCACTGTCAGGGGCAACAATAAGTGTCTCAGTTTTTTCAGAGTTCAGTTGCAGACGGTTTCCATTAAGCCACTTCTTCACCTGTGACAGGCAGTCAAATAAAGAGTTCAATTTGTGGACTTCTGAAATCTTAAAGGAACAGTACAGTTGTAAGTCGTCCGCAAACAGGTGGTAGGAAATATCCCTGAAGTCCTGAATCAACTGGCCGAGGGGAAGGACATACAATTGAAACAGCAGTGGCCCCAAAACAGAATCTTGCGGGACACCATACTGTAAAGCAGCTGTTTTCGATAGTTTATGGCCAGCCAACACACTAAAGGTCCTCTCCTCCAAGTATGAGGCAAACCACTTCAGCACGGACCCCGACAACCCTACCAGATCGCGCAGCCGGTTGACCATAATGCTATGGTCGACGGTGTCGAAGGCTGCGGACAGGTCTAGCAGGACTAGGACCGTGCATCTTCCTGCGTCAGCGGCCATCATGATATCACTAGACACTCTCAGTAGTGCGGTCTCGGTGGAGTGGTGTTTCCGAAAGCCTGACTGAAAAGTGTCATAGATGTTGTGCATCTCAAGGAAAGACGTTAGTTGTTTTGCGACCACTTTTTCCAGAATTTTTGCTAGAAAGGGGAGCTTCGATATTGGCCGGAAATTCTTAAGCTCAGACTGGTCCAAGTTAGGCTTTTTGAGTCTTGGTTCCACCACAGCATGTTTAAATGAGCTTGGAAAGAGACCGGATGACAGGGACATGTTAAACATTTTCATGACCCATGGCCCGATTGAGTCAAAAGTATCTAAAAAAAAGCTTGGAGGGCATGAGGTCAGGTTCATTTTAGTTGCAACTGCTGCATTGTCTTGTAGTGACACTCGGTTGAAAGACGACCAGACTTGTAGTGGCAGTTCAGGCCGGACTGGGCCAGACCACAAGGGGTCAGTAAAGGCATTTTTTATGTGTCTGACCTTATCAACAAAGAACTCCAAGAGGTCAGTGCCATCTGCTTTACAAAACTCAGAGGTTGCAGAGGCAGCATGGGACACGAGAGAGTTAATTGTGTTAAAAAGCACCTTCGGATTTCCCTTATTGGACATTATCAGGCGATGGAAATATTTAGATCTTGCCTCTCTTAATGCATCATTTAACGTGGAAATAAGGTAATATAAAAAACTAAACTGTAACTATAAAATAACTGCACAGTGTAAAAGTTCAGAACGCACGATTTATGTTCTCACACACATTGTACGTTCAAAAACCACACGTCGGACTTGTGTTTCCAGAAGCAAAATGTAAACAGCTTTTTTTTTCAAACTTAATTTACAAAAACTCTTGATGGGAGACATCAAAGTTTAAAAAACAAAACAAAAAACATTACAAGACAGGTCTGCGGTGTTTGCACAGGCACAGTGAGAGAGGTTGGACGCGTGTAGCGCTTCAGCAACGGGATACCCTCACGACGGCCGACCAGAATATCAAACAGGTTTGATTTATTATTATTTATTTTAGCACTGTTGTCGTGCGTTACCTGTGCTGCTCCACAGCCTGTCTAGTGGATTTTTATTTTGTTTTAGCACTGTTGTCGTGCGTTGCCTGTGCTGCTCCACAGCCTGTCCAGTGGATTTTTATTTTTATTTTATTTTATTTTTTAGCACTGTTGTGCGTTACCTGTGCTGCTCCACAGCCTGTCTAGTGGATTTTTATTTTATTTTAGCACTGTTGTCGTGCGTTACCTGTGCTGCTCCACAGCCTGTCTAGTGTCGGATTCCCTGTTTGGGAATCCGCTAGCTTAGCGTAGCTACTAGCTCTTAGCCGTTTTAGCATGGCGGCTTCTCCTGTCTCTCCCGTACTTTTCTGCTCTGGGTGTGAAATGTTTAGTTATTCCTCGGCCTCTTTTAGCAGTAACGATACATGTAATAAGTGCAGCTTATTCGTAGCTTTGGAGGCCAGGCTGGACGAATTGGAGGCTCGGCTCCGCACCGTGGAAAATTCTACAGCTAGCCAGGCCCCTGTAGTCGGTGCGGACCAAGGTAGCTTAGCCGCCGTTAGTTCCCCCCTGGCAGACCCCGTGCAGTCGGGAAGGCAGGCTGACTGGGTGACTGTGAGGAGGAAGCGTAGCCCTAAACAGAAGCCCCGTGTACACCGTCAACCCGTTCACATCTCTAACCGTTTTTCCCCACTCGACGATACACTCGCCGAGGATCAAACTCTGGTTATTGGCGACTCTGTTTTGAGAAATGTGAAGTTAGCGACACCAGCAACCATTGTCAATTGTCTTCCGGGGGCCAGAGCAGGCGACATCGAAGGACATTTGAAATTGCTGGCTAAGGCTAAGCGTAAATTTGGTAAGATTGTAATTCACGTCGGCAGTAATGACACTCGGTTACGCCAATCGGAGGTCACTAAAATTAACATTGAATCGGTGTGTAACTTTGCAAAAACAATGTCGGACTCTGTTGTTTTCTCTGGGCCCCTCCCCAATCAGACCGGGAGTGACATGTTTAGCCGCATGTTCTCCTTGAATTGCTGGCTGTCTGAGTGGTGTCCAAAAAATGAGGTGGGCTTCATAGATAATTGGCAAAGCTTCTGGGGAAAACCTGGTCTTGTTAGGAGAGACGGCATCCATCCCACTTTAGAGGGAGCAGCTCTCATTTCTAGAAATCTGGCCAATTTTTTGGGATCCTCCAAACTGTGACTGTCTAGCGTTGGGACCAGGAGGCAGAGCTGTGGTCTTATACACCTCTCTGCAGCTTCTCTCCCCCTGCCATCCCCTCATTACCCCATCCCCGTAGAGACGGTGCCTGCTCCCAGACCACCAATAACCAGCAAAAATCTATTTAAGCATAAAAATTCAAAAAGAAAAAATAATATAGCACCTTCAATTGCACCACAGACTAAAACAGTTAAATGTGGTCTATTAAACATTAGGTCTCTTTCTTCTAAGTCCCTGTTGGTAAATGATATAATAATTGATCAACGTATTGATTTATTCTGCCTAACAGAAACTTGGTTACAGCAGGATGAATATGTTAGTTTAAATGATTCAACACCCCCGAGTCACACTAACTGTCAGAATGCTCGTAGCACGGGCCGGGGCGGAGGATTAGCAGCAATCTTCCATTCCAGCTTATTAATTAATCAAAAACCTAGACAGAGCTTTAATTCATTTGAAAGCTTGTATCTTAGTCTTGTCCATCCAAATTGGAAGTCCCAAAACCAGTTTTATTTGTTATTATCTATCGTCCACCTGGTCGTTACTGTGAGTTTCTCTGTGAATTTTCAGACCTTTTGTCTGACTTAGTGCTTAGCTCAGATAAGATAATTATAGTGGGCGATTTTAACATCCACACAGATGCTGAGAATGACAGCCTCAACACTTCATTTAATCTATTATTAGACTCTATCGGCTTTGCTCAAAAAGTAAATGAGTCCACCCACCACTTTAATCATATTTTAGATCTTGTTCTGACTTATGGTATGGAAATAGAAGACTTAACAGTATTCCCTGAAAACTCCCTTTTGTCTGATCATTTTTTAATAACATTTACATTTACCCTGATGGACTACCCTGCAGTGGGGAATAAGTTTCATTACACTAGAAGTCTTTCAGAAAGCGCTGTAACTAGGTTTAAGGATATGATTCCTTCTTTATGTTCTCTAATGTCATATACCAACACAGAGCAGAGTAGCTACCTAAACTCTGTAAGGGAGTTAGAGTATCTTGTCAATAGTTTTACATCCTCATTGAAGACAACTTTGGATGCTGTAGCTCCTCTGAAAAAGAGAGCTTTAAATCAGAAGTGTCTGACTCCGTGGTATAACTCACAAACTCGTAGCTTAAAGCAGATAACCCGTAAGTTGGAGAGGAAATGGCGTCTCACTAATTTAGAAGATCTTCACTTAGCCTGGAAAAAGAGTTTGTTGCTCTATAAGAAAGCCCTTCGTGAAGCTAGGACATCTTTCTACTCATCACTAATTGAAGAAAATAAGAACAACCCCAGGTTTCTTTTCAGCACTGTAGCCAGGCTGACAAAGAGTCAGAGCTCTATTGAGCTGAGTATTCCATTAACTTTAACTAGTAATGACTTCATGACTTTCTTTGCTAACAAAATTTTGACTATTAGAGAAAAAAATACTCATAACCATCCCAAAGATGTATCGTTATCTTTGGCTGCTTTCAGTGATGCCGGTATTTGGTTAGACTCTTTCTCTCCGATTGTTCTGTCTGAGTTATTTTCATTAGTTACTTCATCCAAACCATCAACATGCTTATTAGACCCCATTCCTGCCAGGCTGCTCAAGGAAGTCCTACCATTATTTAATGCTTCAATCTTAAATATGATCAATCTATCTTTGTTAGTTGGTTATGTACCACAGGCCTTTAAGATGGCAGTAATTAAACCATTACTTAAAAAGCCATCACTTGACCCAGCTATCTTAGCTAATTATAGGCCAATCTCCAACCTTCCTTTTCTCTCAAAGATTCTTGAGAGGGTAGTTGTAAAACAGCTAACTGATCACCTGCAGAGGAATGGTCTATTTGAAGAGTTTCAGTCAGGTTTTAGAATTCATCATAGTACAGAAACAGCATTAGTGAAGGTTACAAATGATCTTCTTATGGCTTCGGACAGTGGACTTATCTCTGTGCTTGTTCTGTTGGACCTCAGTGCTGCTTTTGATACTGTTGACCATAAAATTTTATTACAGAGATTAGAGCATGTCATAGGTATTAAAGGCATTGCGCTGCGGTGGTTTGAATCATATTTGTCTAATAGATTACAGTTTGTTCATGTAAATGGGGAATCTTCTTCACAGACTAAAGTTAATTATGGAGTTCCACAAGGTTCTGTGCTAGGACCAATTTTATTCACTTTATACATGCTTCCCTTGGGCAGTATTATTAGACGGTATTGCTTAAATTTTCATTGTTACGCAGATGATACCCAGCTTTATCTATCCATGAAGCCAGAGGATACGCACCAATTAGCTAAACTGCAGGATTGTCTTACAGACATAAAGACATGGATGACCTCTAATTTCCTGCTTTTAAACTCAGATAAAACTGAAGTTATTGTACTTGGCCCCACAAATCTTAGAAGCATGGTGTCTAACCAGATCGTTACTCTGGATGGCATTTCCCTGATCTCTAGTAATACTGTGAGAAATCTTGGAGTTATTTTTGATCAGGATATGTCATTCAAAGCGCATATTAAACAAATATGTAGGACTGCCTTTTTGCATTTACGCAATATCTCTAAAATCAGAAAGGTCTTGTCTCAGAGTGATGCTGAAAAACTAATTCATGCATTTGTTTCCTCTAGGCTGGACTATTGTAATTCATTATTATCAGGTTGTCCTAAAAGTTCCCTAAAAAGCCTTCAGTTGGTTCAGAATGCTGCAGCTAGAGTACTGACGGGGACTAGCAGGAGAGAGCATATCTCACCCGTGTTGGCCTCCCTTCATTGGCTTCCTGTTAATGCTAGAATAGAATTTAAAATTCTTCTTCTTACTTATAAGGTTTTGAATAATCAGGTCCCATCTTATCTTAGGGACCTCATAGTACCATATTACCCCATTAGAGCGCTTCGCTCTCAGACTGCGGGCTTACTTGTAGTTCCTAGGGTTTGTAAGAGTAGAATGGGAGGCAGAGCCTTCAGCTTTCAGGCTCCTCTCCTGTGGAACCAGCTCCCAATTCAGATCAGGGAGACAGATACCCTCTCTACTTTTAAGATTAGGCTTAAAACTTTCCTTTTCGCTAAGGCTTATAGTTAGGGCTGGATCGGGTGACCCTGGACCATCCCTTGGTTATGTTGCTTTAGACGTAGACTGTGTTTCATAATTATTGTATGGCCTTGCCTTGCAATGTGGAGCGCCTTGGGGCAACTGTTTGTTGTGATTTGGCGCTATACAAGAAAAAAGTTGATTGAGTTGATTGATTGATTTTCATCTGACCATACGATCACCGATCAGGAGGTGGTCGTGAGATGTTAAACGCAGCTCGTTACTCCATGTATACTAAACAATGCACGATGCGTGATTATCCTGAAACTCGGTGCAATCCAAAAAATTCTCGCACAAATGAAAATCAGCTGAAAAAGGGCCAAAACTCGCACTGGAACCAGTAGATCATGGCGGTGTTCTATTTATTTTGACACCAGTTATATCAGACGGTTATTAAATTACAACTTGGCTTTTTTTTTTTTATGCTTTTTTTCTTACAAATAAAAAAAATGGCATATTTTACAAAAGCACATTTATCTGTAAACACCAACACATGACACACCTCACATTAACGTGTTGGTTTACATAGAATGAATCAACCAATCAGTGTTAGCGGAGGCACATTTTACCCAGAATGCCATCTGTCTGTGTTTGTTACAAAACTTCAGAATTAGTGCATTATTCAACATTAAAAGATATATGTTATATCTTAACTTTGTACAAATGACAGAATTGACATTAATGGAGTTATTCTATCAGTATTCATTTTATTTGTATCACTTCCTGTTCCGGAGCACAGCGGTGTTTTGCTGTATCTGTTAATTTTGGCTCTCTGTTGGGACTGTTTACACAGAGACTGCTACCTGCTGCTTTGGACTTTGAACTAATAGTCTTTTTCAAGACTTTTTTACTTTTTTACCTTTTTATTTTTTTTTTTTTTTTTTTTTTTTTTTTTTTTTTTTTTTTTTTTTTTTTTTTTTTTTTTTTTTTTTTTTTTTTTTTTTTTTTTTTTTACTTTTTTACTTGACTCTACTGGTGGTCGGCTCTCACTGCGGTATTGTATCACTTCTTGTTCCGGAGCACAGCGGTGTTTTTCTGTATCTGTTAGCTGTTTGATCTGCGCAGTTAGATTGATCTAGTTATCTAGATTACGATTTGTTTCCCAGTGTAATCTTTACGTGCCTTAACTAAAGCACTCCTTCTGCTGAATCACCTCTAAATTATTTACACATTATTCGCTTTGCGTGTTTTTAGGAATCCGCTAGCTTAGCGTAGCTACTAGCTCTTAGCCGATTTAGCATGGCGGCTTCTCCTGTCTCTCCCGCACTTTTCTGCTCTGGGTGTGAAATGTTTAGTTATTCCTCGGCCTCCTTTAGCAGTAATGGTACTTGTAATAAGTGTAGCTTATTCGTAGCTTTGGAGGCCAGGCTGGGCGAATTGGAGACTCGGCTCCGCACCGTGGAAAATTCTACAGCTAGCAAGGCCCCTGTAGTCGGTGCGGACCAAGGTAGCTTAGCCGCCGTTAGTTCCCCCCTGGCAGATCCCGAGCAGCCGGGAAAGCAGGCCGACTGGGTGACTGTGAGGAGGAAGCGTAGCCCTAAACAGAAGCCCCATGTACACCGCCAACCCGTTCACATCTCTAACCGTTTTTCCCCACTCGACGATACACCCGCCGAGGATCAAACTCTGGTTATTGGCGACTCTGTTTTGAGAAGTGTGAAGTTAGCGACACCAGCAACCATAGTCAATTGTCTTCCGGGGGCCAGAGCAGGCGACATTGAAGGAAATTTGAAACTGCTGGCTAAGGCTAAGCGTAAATTTGGTAAGATTGTAATTCACGTCGGCAGTAATGACACCCGGTTACGCCAATCGGAGGTCACTAAAATTAACATTGAATCGGTGTGTAACTTTGCAAAAACAATGTCGGACTCTGTAGTTTTCTCTGGGCCCCTCCCCAATCAGACCGGGAGTGACATGTTTAGCCGCATGTTCTCCTTGAATTGCTGGCTGTCTGAGTGGTGTCCAAAAAATGAGGTGGGCTTCATAGATAATTGGCAAAGCTTCTGGGGAAAACCTGGTCTTGTTAGGAGAGACGGCAGCCATCCCACTTTGGATGGAGCAGCTCTCATTTCTAGAAATCTGGCCAATTTTCTTAAATCCTCCAAACCGTGACTATCCAGGGTTGGGACCAGGAAGCAGAGTTGTAGTCTTACACACCTCTCTGCAGCTTCTCTCCCCCTGCCATCCCCTCATTGCCCCATCCCCGTAGAGACGGTGCCTGCTCCCAGACTACCAATAACCAGCAAAAATCTATTTAAGCATAAAAATTCAAAAAGAAAAAATAATATAGCACCTTCAACTGCACCACAGACTAAAACAGTTAAATGTGGTCTATTAAACATTAGGTCTCTCTCTTCTAAGTCCCTGTTGGTAAATGATATAATAATTGATCAACATATTGATTTATTCTGCCTAACAGAAACCTGGTTACAGCAGGATGAATATGTTAGTTTAAATGAGTCAACACCCCGAGTCACACTAACTGTCAGAATGCTCGTAGCACGGGCCGGGGTGGAGGATTAGCAGCAATCTTCCATTCCAGCTTATTAATTAATCCAAAACCCAGACAGAGCTTTAATTCATTTGAAAGCTTGTCTCTTAGTCTTGTCCATCCAAATTGGAAGTCCCAAAAACCAGTTTTATTTGTTATTATCTATCGTCCACCTGGTCGTTACTGTGAGTTTCTCTGTGAATTTTCAGACCTTTTGTCTGACTTAGTGCTTAGCTCAGATAAGATAATTATAGTGGGCGATTTTAACATCCACACAGATGCTGAGAATGACAGCCTCAACACTGCATTTAATCTATTATTAGACTCTATTGGCTTTGCTCAAAAAGTAAATGAGTCCACCCACCACTTAATCATATCTTAGATCTTGTTCTGACTTATGGTATGGAAATAGAAGACTTAACAGTATTCCCTGATAACTCCCTTCTGTCTGATCATTTCTTAATAACATTTACATTTACTCTGATGGACTACCCAGCAGTGGGGAATAAGTTTCATTACACTAGAAGTCTTTCAGAAAGCGCTGTAACTAGGTTTAAGGATATGATTCCTTCTTTATGTTCTCTAATGCCATATACCAACACAGTGCAGAGTAGCTACCTAAACTCTGTAAGGGAGATAGAGTATCTCGTCAATAGTTTTACATCCTCATTGACGACAACTTTGGATGCTGTAGCTCCTCTGAAAAAGAGAGCTTTAAATCAGAAGTGTCTGACTCCGTGGTATAACTCACAAACTCGTAGCTTAAAGCAGATAACCCGTAAGTTGGAGAGGAAATGGCGTCTCACTAATTTAGAAGATCTTCACTTAGCCTGGAAAAAGAGTCTGTTGCTCTATAAAAAAGCCCTTCGTAAAGCTAGGACATCTTTCTACTCATCACTAATTGAAGAAAATAAGAACAACCCCAGGTTTCTTTTCAGCACTGTAGCCAGGCTGACAAAGAGTCAGAGCTCTATTGAGCTGAGTATTCCATTAACTTTAACTAGTAATGACTTCATGACTTTCTTTGCTAACAAAATTTTAACTATTAGAGAAAAAATTACTCATAACCATCCCAAAGACGTATCGTTATCTTTGGCTGCTTTCAGTGATGCCGGTATTTGGTTAGACTCTTTCTCTCCGATTGTTCTGTCTGAGTTATTCTCATTAGTTACTTCATCCAAACCATCAACATGTTTATTAGACCCCATTCCTACCAGGCTGCTCAAGGAAGCCCTACCATTATTTAATGCTTCGATCTTAAATATGATCAATCTATCTTTGTTAGTTGGCTATGTACCACAGGCTTTTAAGGTGGCAGTAATTAAACCATTACTTAAAAAGCCATCACTTGACCCAGCTATCTTAGCTAATTATAGGCCAATCTCCAACCTTCCTTTTCTCTCAAAAATTCTTGAAAGGGTAGTTGTAAAACAGCTAACTGATCATCTGCAGAGGAATGGTCTATTTGAAGAGTTTCAGTCAGGTTTTAGAATTCATCATAGTACAGAAACAGCATTAGTGAAGGTTACAAATGATCTTCTTATGGCCTCGGACAGTGGACTCATCTCTGTGCTTGTTCTGTTAGATCTCAGTGCTGCTTTTGATACTGTTGACCATAAAATTTTATTACAGAGATTAGAGCATGCCATAGGTATTAAAGGCACTGCGCTGCGGTGGTTTGAATCATATTTGTCTAATAGATTACAATTTGTTCATGTAAATGGGGAATCTTCTTCACAGACTAAAGTTAATTATGGAGTTCCACAAGGTTCTGTGCTAGGACCAATTTTATTCACTTTATACATGCTTCCCTTAGGCAGTATTATTAGACGGTATTGCTTAAATTTTCATTGTTACGCAGATGATACCCAGCTTTATCTATCCATGAAGCCAGAGGACACACACCAATTAGCTAAACTGCAGGATTGTCTTACAGACATAAAGACATGGATGACCTCTAATTTCCTGCTTTTAAACTCAGATAAAACTGAAGTTATTGTACTTGGCCCCACAAATCTTAGAAACATGGTGTCTAACCAGATCCTTACTCTGGATGGCATTACCCTGACCTCTAGTAATACTGTGAGAATCTTGGAGTCATTTTTGATCAGGATATGTCATTCAAGTGCATATTAAACAAATATGTAGGACTGCTTTTTTGCATTTACGCAATATCTCTAAAATCAGAAAGGTCTTGTCTCAGAGTGATGCTGAAAAACTAATTCATGCATTTATTTCCTCTAGGCTGGACTATTGTAATTCATTATTATCAGGTTGTCCTAAAAGTTCCCTAAAAAGCCTTCAGTTAATTCAAAATGCTGCAGCTAGAGTACTGACGGGGACTAGAAGGAGAGAGCATATCTCACCCATATTGGCCTCTCTTCATTGGCTTCCTGTTAATTCTAGAATAGAATTTAAAATTCTTCTTCTTACTTATAAGGTTTTGAATAATCAGGTCCCATCTTATCTTAGGGACCTCGTAGTACCATATTACCCCAATAGAGCGCTTCGCTCTCAGACTGCAGGCTTACTTGTAGTTCCTAGGGTTTGTAAGAGTAGAATGGGAGGCAGAGCCTTCAGCTTTCAGGCTCCTCTCCTGTGGAACCAGCTCCCAATTCAGATCAGGGAGACAGACACCCTCTCTACTTTTAAGATTAGGCTTAAAACTTTCCTTTTTGCTAAAGCTTATAGTTAGGGCTGGATCAGGTGACCCTGAACCATCCCTTAGTTATGCTGCTATAGACGTAGACTGCTGGGGGGTTCCCATGATGCACTGTTTCTTTTTCTTTTTGCTCTGTATGCACCACTCTGCATTTAATCATTAGTGATCGATCTCTGCTCCCCTCCACAGCATGTCTTTTTCCTGGTTCTCTCCCTCAGCCCCAACCAGTCCCAGCAGAAGACTGCCCCTCCCTGAGCCTGGTTCTGCTGGAGGTTTCTTCCTGTTAAAAGGGAGTTTTTCCTTCCCACTGTAGCCAAGTGCTTGCTCACAGGGGGTCGTTTTGACCGTTGGGGTTTTACATAATTATTGTATGGCCTTGCCTTACAATATAAAGCGCCTTGGGGCAACTGTTTGTTGTGATTTGGCGCTATATAAAAAAAAATTGATTGATTGATTGATTTATACACCAAACCATAAGTCAGCACTGCTTTATTTTTCAAGACCCCGGCCTGACGGCAGCGTTGTGATTGAGTAGAGAGTTGAACTGTGCAGCTCCTCTCAGCTTGCGTCTGTCCTGGAAGCCATGTCATAAACAGGAGCTTCCAGCAGGGGGCAGGATGCCCAAAGACAGAAGTGCTGACTCATTGTTTGGGTCTGTTGTCGCTTTTGATGCTTCCAAAAGCGATCGTGGTGTTGAAACTCAAAATCAGCTTGTTAGTAGTTGCAAGTGTACCGGAGACAATACTGCAATTTATCGGTTATCGATTATTTGTAACTTCCGATACATTTTTGGGTGGTTTATTGTTTTAGCTTTATCAAAGATAACTTTTCAGTTATCTGATTATCTGTTTTTGAAGTTAATTTTTTGGTTATCTGTGCCCACCACTGTCTGCCATAAACCCAGCGTAGGAAGCTTTATGCGTGGTGTTATGCACACCAGACGTAAGCTGAGTCGAGGTTCTTTCTCCAAAGTCAAGATAAGTAGATTACATGGCTGTAAATAATTTATATTTCTTGAATCCATCACCGCTGTACTCGACGATAGAAAAACCTTCAAAACATGAAACAAACATTTTGAAAGGATAAACTAAGACCAGCTCTGGCCTGGGAGACGGTAAATACCACACCGTGATGCTACGCATGTTCTGATGTTCATCACTATTACCAACTACCATAAAAACCACTAATCACTAATAAGACGCAGTGTGACGCCCGATCAATACAATGATCCTGTCATCTGTATGTGTGTGTGTGTCTGTGTGTGTGTAAATACTGCATGTCTTGGCAAAAGTGATGTTCAGTGAGCTGCTCTTCTGTAGTACATTTTTTTGAAGTACTTTGTCTCGGGGGGTTGAACCTGCTATAAAAATCGAAAAAATCTTCTCCACGAGGCTCATTTTTCACCAGCTGTGTGAACTTTCAGGGGCATTTTCCCCCCTGAGCAAACATCAATTTCTGGCTTTGACAGAAGCTGACATTTGTCAAACACAGACCAACACACACACACACACACACACACACAGAGTGAAATATGTGCCAGCTGAGCAGGATCGAAGCTCACGTCATCCCTCGCCGCTCGCTCGTCCACATCGTTCATCATGTCGCCCTTTTAATGACACCACCTGTGTCAACAGCGAACGGTCCAGAGGCGTGTCTGCGTGTGTGTGTGTGTGTGTGTGTGTGTGTGTGTGTGTGTGTGTGTGTGTGTGTGTGTGTGTGTGTGTGCCACATGTTTAGAGGCATGCTCACATCTGGTGTGGCAACATGAGAATGCACACACACACACACACACACACACCTCACAGGGAGGGGCGTTTGACTGTCAGCCACGCCTCTTGCTGTCTTCCTCCAACAGTCAGTCGCCGTCTCGTGACCTCAATCGTGTCACTTTACCACAAACAAGGTGTGAACGTCCAGCTGGGAGGACGTCTGCAGATGGACACGCTCAGAGTTCAGGGCAGCGGCATCGACTGCTGGTTTGTAAAACATGAGAACAGAATCAAATTCTAATTCTTCAACAGTCGTTCTGCACATTTGGGGACAAGATGTCTCTAAGAAACGCTTTTTTTTTTCCACGCCCACCACGTGCACTCCTGAAATCACGACACTGTTGTCACTCGTGTGGCTGTGTTGATCTAAAAATGTGGTGTAAAGTTTGTGTTCAATGTTGTAAAATTGTGCGTCAGCCAGGTCTGAAGTCCAGGTCTGTGACGAGGGTGGAACTCAGACGCACCTTACACACACAGGTCCACAATACACGTACAGCCTACACACTGCACCGTCACTCAGCTGTGTGCTAGTAGGAACTACTGTCATTGTTGGTTGTAGTAGTAGTAGTAGTAGTAGTAGTAGTAGTAGTAGAATGCAGAGATTGTAAAGTGAAAACAACAGCACTATATGCCATAAATTACATGACAAAAGTGATTAAACTGAGAGTGACCCCTCTCCACTGTACACAAAAATAACAGTGTATTAACACCAGCAACCTACTGTGTAATTGTCGGTCAGTTGTATGACATCTGAAGAAATACAGTATGGTGTATTTTAATATAATATACTAATTAAAAAGTGCAGGACCAACAGACTGAAAATCTCCTTTGTCCCTCAGACCATCAGACTGTACAACTCCTCAGTCAGGGGCAGGAGGAGTAACAGGAAGACAGAGGACAGGAAGGAGAGCAACAATAGGAGCCAGTAGTGATCAGTGTGTCTGGTATTTATATTTGTGTTGTTAGATATATTTGTGTGTTTATCTGTTATTTTGTTATTTTGTTTTCTTTATTTGTTTTGGTATTAAGTAATCACTTAAATGATTATTTTCTTAGTTTGATATGCTTTTAGTCTGTTATTTGTTTAAGTGTGCATGTCGAACTGGGTTGAATTGGTTTTATCACTTAGAACAAATAGATTCAAGTTACAATATTGTAACTTGAATTAGTCCACAAGTAATAATTGTGGACTAATTGCTGTCTGAGGTAAAAGGAGTGTAAACGTAATTTCTCCACTGTGAGATCAATAAAGTATATCTCAATATAAATCATATGTCCCGTTATTGCGCGGGTTATAGGCAGGAGGCGGGACCTCCCTTGAATGTCCACGGGGACCAATAAGAGAAGGATTATATAAAATAAGGTCCAGCTTTGGCACACCCACGTTGTGTTTTATAAAAATGGTTTTAGTGCATTGTTCAGGGTTCTGAACAGATGGATCTCCTGCAAGAGAGAAGTTCTTCAGAACCCAGGCCTGTTTTTCAACGTGACTTTGAATAAATTTAAAAGTGCAAAACAGTTTGACTTTGTACTTTGTGAGGGACAGAATTACAGTAAGAACCAGGTAGATTTTAACACTGTATTTATATTTGCATTTTTTTTTTTTTTACTTTCACTTTTTGTACTCTGTGTGCTTCTTACCCTGTGTGCTGCTATACAGTGCTGCTGGCACCTCAATTTCCCTGAGAGAGTCTTCCTAAGGGATCAATAAAGTTCTAATCTTATCTATTCTAATCTAATTTATTCAGCCCAGTCTGTCTTTTTTGTGATAACATCAGAAAATGTCGCTATTTTTAACCATAACCCCCCCCAACACACACACACACACAGATTTTTTTATATGATATCATCATGAAGATGTGACAATTTGTGAAGGTATCACAAACTAATAGGTTAAATCACTTTTCATGATGCCGTCACAAACTGGTGTGAGATCAGATTGTATTTATATCAACCCTGTACTGGTCTCAGATGTTACCGCTGGTCAGCAGGTATGCAGATGGTGTAGCGCTTTAGTACAAGTAATACTGTATAGTTCTGAATATAAGACCACCCTATCTCTCTTTTTCAAAACATTTTTTGTAAAAAAAAAAAAAAAAAAAAAAAAAATTGTTTTTTATAAAGAAATAAAAATGTTTTTAATTAAAAGCTATACTAATAAAAGCACATTTTCCACTATAACTTCTCACTCCACTGCTTCACCTCAGGACACTTTGGTGGCCTCCCACGTGCCACTCCACCATGAAGCTCCATAACTGGTGATGCAACAGACAAAATTTACTGTGCTCTGTTTTTCCAGTCACAACCACAGAAGCCTGTATCTCCTTGAGAATTATGTATGTGTCTTGCTGGCTTCCCTCACTCACCTCTCTTTTGTGAGACCTGTCTGCTTCAGGTCATTACCATACATTACTATACTGTCTGTGTTTTGTAATGATTGATCCAAATGACGTCCATCACATATCCAGTGACTTGGAAATGTGTATGTATCCATCGCCTGACTTGTCTGAAGAAAACTGGCTGTAAAGGTGATAAATGATATGAACGATAATTGTTGTATTGCCTCTGGCCTCTGAAAATGGACAAACTGTGTATAAAAGTGGCAATAAATCCTAAATGCTTAACGCAATATTTTTGTTAAACCTCTCGATTAAAGCTGAACGTCTACACCCCGAGCGTCCGGTTCACGTTCACTGTGGTGGTGTGCAGCAGCAAAATTACTAAATTTGTTACGACCCAACTGCTTCTGGTCCTGACTGTATGTAGGGTAATTATGAGACATGATATGACCCCTGCATGCCCTCTGACCTCTGAGATTTCCCCTCGGACAGTCCAAATGACAGATGATTACTTTGTCCAAACATTCCTTGACACTTTAAAAACATGACAGTGTCGCCTCCCTACAGGTCCAGAATGTTCCAGGAACTTCACGGCTCCCAGGGGCATCATAAAGACACCGGGCTTCCCTGAAAAATACCCCAACAACTTGGATTGCACCTTCATGATCTTTGCCCCCAAGATGTCAGAGATCGTGGTGGAGTTTGACAGCTTCAGCATGGAACCCGACACCTCGCCACCGCCAGGCGCGCTCTGCCGATACGACTGGCTGGAGATTTGGGACGGCTTCCCTGCAGGTGAGGACCAGCCGAGGCTGAAAGGCTCCTGCGGTGATGCACGCGGCGAGGTTTTTGGATGACGGTGGGGGGAAGGTAAATAAATGAGCTCAAGGTGCGAGCAGAAGGAAATATTTGTGTTCAAAGACAAACATCGTTGGTAAAACCTTGTTGTAAAAAAGGAAACATGATGCCACAAATGCTCGTCACTGCTTCAGCTAATCTAAAATCCACGCTGACGATAATGAAGGCTCGCCGAGTGAAATGTCAAACAGGGTATTTGCAGATTTGTTGTTGTCTACAGATGATTTTACATGGTCAGTTTTGTGTTCACAGCTCCTGTGAAATAATTCACTTCGTATGGTGACTAAAGCAAAAATGTATAAAATATAAAACCGGAACGAACTATGTTAGCAAGAATCTGTCGCTATGCTAGCATCCTCATGCCAGCGCAGTGGGAGATTATTTATTATTATATCAACAGGGCAGGAAGCTCTCCTCTTAGCACGGAAACACAAAATATAGGTTAGCAGCTTTTAGCACAAACAGTAAACGCTCATAAAGTTTCATAGCATCAACAAGATCATCAGAAGAGCTGGAGTCTGTGGTGGAGGTGTCAGAGAGGAGGATGCTGAGGAAACTGCTCAGCATCTGGGACAGCACCTCCCACTCCCTGCATGCCACACTGACGTCCTACCAGAGCACCTTCAGACACCACTGAGGTGCACCACAGAACTCCACAGGAGCTCTTTCCTACCTGTGTCAATCAGACTGTATAACTCCTCCCCCCTCTACAGGATGAACACATAATGAACAAAGTTATTCGGGGTTTTCACGTATCCCATAGTCCCTTGCGTGCCAGAGAGTCGCTGCAGTGAAAACAACATAGAGAATCCACACAATGACAATTATAAATGAATATTATTCTACAAAAATGTCATTTTTTATGCTTTTCATCACATTAATAAGAGACTGTTGCATGATACCCTGAAAACTTGCTAAAACAATTATAACATATAATCCATGTCTGCTACATTTAATCTGCGTGGAATTTAATAAGCGCAAACCGAATTTCAGACATCTTATATATATTAGTCTGGAACAAAGAGGACAAACCGTATTGTAAAGAACAATAATCAAGACGTTAAAGAGTAAACTTCACTTTCCCCCAGAACACCATGATCAGGAAGCGAGCGTGGCTCACAGCAGCTCCCACTGAAAATAACGGAGAGACAGACTGTGATTCTCACGTTTACATAAAACAAACGCAATAACAACGTCTATAAACCTAGAGAATATATTCACAGGAGTTTTAGGCACAATATAAAAATAGTTTTATGTTGCAATGTTAATTGTGTTGTCCGTGTGCAGCGGTTAAAGTGAAGCCTGATCAGAGCATATCAATGCAGCTCTCGATGTTACTGAGATCTCGCAGCGCAGTGACCGCTCCAAGATTTTGCGGGATTTGAAACCTGAAAAGCCTCAATTCAGAGTTTTTCAGTTACTGTGCAATATTGTTGAACATCTTGTGCAAATGTCATTAAAAAAGTTCACTGTTTCGGTACTCCGGCAAAATAATTTCCTTCATGATAAATAAAGTTGACATTATTCTTATTATTCTTATATTCTGCAATTTTAGTCACATGACTTTAGCGATGTATCAGATTTACTCACTAATCAATCTTTTTTTTTTTTTTTTTTGAAACCTGATTATGTTGTTTTGACATCAGCATTTAATTAACCAGAACACAAAGTAGAAAGTTTTTGTGCTAATGTAGCGATGTTAGCCTCCAGGTAAATCATACAGAAGCCAAACACTATAACAGCGTGTTAGCAAACATACCACCATGCTAACTGGTGTGTATATGGCGATCTGCTGCATGCTAATGATACATCCTGATTAAATTTGTGTCGTGGTCGTCTGTAGGGTGACATTTAGCATTATTTAGCAGGATTATAGAGGCCAGAAAACGGATAATTCGCCCTTTTCAGGTTTCAAATCCCATAAAATCTCAGAGAGGTCGCCGCGCTGCGAGATCTCAGTAACATTGTTGTGTGGGCCGCCAGAAGAGGAGGTACTGCTGGCCCACCACCAGAGGGCGCCCTGCCTGGAGTGCGGGCTCCAGGCACCAGAGGGCGCAGCCGCCTCACAGGAGCAGCTAGGGTGACAGCTGTCACGCATCACCTGCAACAGCTGTTACCAATCAGCAGGGGTACATCAGCAGGACGACGTCTCCACCTCTTTGCCGAGATATCGTTCTACCTGGAAGGTAATATTCTCAGCTGACTGCTTGACAGTAACCTTTTGTGACTTTTGTGAGTGATAACAGACCTTTTTTCCAACGAGAGGTGGAGGTAGCTTTCCTGCCGTGTGGATTACTGGGTGCAAACGCGCCCACCTTTAATTGTGTTTTTGTTCCTCGCCAGCAGTACCAGGTCCGACACGCGGAGGCAGTGGCCACCTGGGAGTTCGGGACTTGGCGGCTCCAGTATTCCCGGGGTCTGGTGGCGGAGGAAATCGTGTGGTTCCGGTTCTGCTTTGGACAGGTGTCTCCTATCTTCGAGCCTGCCCACACGACACCTTTGTGGATTGATTCTGATCTATTGTTGTAATCTGTTGTATTTGTTGTGCACATTCACAACAGTAAAGTGTTGTTATTTGACCTACTCCATTGTCCGTTCCTTTGCGCCCCCTGTTGTGGGTCTGTGTACCGACACTTTCCCAACAGGATATCTCGGCCAGCGTCATGGATCCCGAGGGGCGTCAACCGGCTGTTGAACGGCCAATGGAAGAACCGGGCGCACAGGCGTCCGCAGGAGGAATGATCGGTGAGTTGCAGCGGATCCTCACCGCTTTCACGGCTCGGTTGGATTTAATGACCGAGCAGAACGTCCTCCTTAACCGCAGGGTGGAGGCTCTCGCCGCGCAGGTGGAAGCGCGCACTCAGGGCGCTGCTGCGGCTGTCCCTCCTGTCGACCCTGTGCGTAACAGTGACGTTCCACAGGTCGTTCAACGACCCCTCCCACCTTCCCCGGAAGCATACATAAGCCCTCCAGAGCCGTACGGAGGTTGTGTGGAGATGTGCGCGGACTTTCTTATGCAGTGTTCGCTCGTCTTCGCACAACGTCCCGTCATGTACGCGACTGATGCTAGTAAGATAGCTTATGTCATTAATCTGCTTCGCGGCAAGGCACGCGCTTGGGCTACAGCGCTTTGGGAGCAAAATTCACGGCTCCTTCTGATATATGATGGGTTTGTGAGGGAGTTCAGAACAGTGTTCGATCACCCAAATAGAGGAGAGACCGCTTCAGCCGTGCTGCTGTCAATGAGATAGGGGCGCCGGAGCGCAGCTGCTTATGCAGTCGACTTCCGCATCGCGGCTGCGAGGTCTGGCTGGAATAACACTGCCCTCCGCGCCGCCTTCGTAAACGGACTGTCGTTGGTCCTGAAGGAGCTCCTGGTGGCCAAGGACGAACCGCGGGATTTAGACGGGCTTATTGATCTCGTTATACGATTAGACAATCGGTTAGAGGAACGCCGTCGGGAGCGAGGCGAAGGACGTGACCGGATACGCGCCGCCCCTCTCCCTTCCGGGTTCGAAAAGGGGCCACCCTCCCCACGCTCCACAGCCGCAGCGCTTTGTGGGGCAACAGCTCCCCCTGGTGACGTTGTTAGGGAAACGCACAGGGCCAAAATGGGGAGGCTGATCCGTGGAGAGTGTTTTCTCTGCAGCTCAACAGAGCACACACAGAGAGACTGCCCCAAACGGCCAAAACGTCAACACTCACCCTTAGAGACTGGGCTAAGGGGGGGTCAAGACATTCAAGTGAGACACACACAAATTGCCACACGACTCCCAGTCACAATCCTGAGCGGGGATTTAACCCTTCAAGCCCGAGCACTGGTGGACACGGGGTCAGAAGGGAATCTGCTAGACAGCAGATGGGCAAAGGAGGTAGGGCTCCCTCTGGTGGCGCTTCCTTCGCCATTGCAGGTGCGGGCACTAGATGGCACCCTCCTCCCTTTACTCACACACAAGACACAACCAGTAACTCTGGTGGTGTCTGGAAACCACCGGGAGGAGATTGAGTTTTTTGTAACTTCTTCTACCTCCCGCGTGATTTTGGGCATCTCATGGATGTTAAAGCACAATCCCCGGATCGATTGGCCGTCTGGGGTGGTGGTTCAGTGGAGCGAAACCTGCCATCGGGTGTGTTTAGGATCCTCGGTTCCTCCCGGTTCCCAGGCTAAGGAGGAGGTCAAAGTCCCTCCCAATCTGACGGCAGTGCCGGTTGAGTACCACGATCTTGCTGATGTCTTCAGCAAGGATCTGGCACTCACCCTTCCCCCGCACCGTCCGTACGATTGTGCCATTGATTTGGTTCCAGGCGCTGAGTTCCCGTCCAGCAGGCTGTACAACCTCTCATGACCTGAGCGCGAATCAATGGAGACCTACATCCGGGACTCATTAGCTGCCGGGCTGATCCGGAACTCCACCTCCCCGATGGGGGCAGGTTTCTTTTTTGTGGGCAAGAAAGATGGCGGACTTCGTCCATGTATTGATTACAGGGGGCTGAATGAGATTACGGTTCGCAACCGATACCCGTTGCCATTATTAGATTCCGTGTTCACCCCCCTGCATGGAGCCAAAATCTTTACTAAGCTGGATCTTAGAAATGCGTATCACCTGGTTCGGATCCGGAAGGGAGACGAATGGAAGACGGCATTCAACACCCCATTAGGTCACTTTGAGTACCTGGTCATGCCGTTCGGCCTCACAAACGCCCCCGCGACGTTCCAAGCATTGGTTAATGATGTCTTGCGGGATTTCCTGCACCGATTCGTCTTCGTATATCTGGACGATATACTCATCTTTTCTCCGGATCCTGAGACTCATGTCCGGCATGTACGTCAGGTCCTGCAGCGGTTGTTGGAGAACCGGCTGTTTGTGAAGGGCGAGAAGTGTGAGTTTCACCGCACATCTTTGTCCTTCCTGGGGTTTATCATCTCCCCCAACTCCGTCGCTCCTGATCCGGCCAAGGTTGCGGCGGTGAGAGACTGGCCCCAACCCACTAGCCGTAGGAAGCTGCAACAGTTCCTCGGCTTTGCAAATTTCTACAGGAGGTTCATTAAGGGCTACAGTCAGGTAGTTAGCCCCCTGACAGCCCTGACCTCACCAAAAGTCCCCTTCACCTGGTCGGATCGTTGCGATGCCGCGTTCAAGGAGTTGAAACAGCGCTTCTCTACTGCACCCGTTCTGGTGCAGCCCGATCCTAGTCGCCAGTTAGTGGTTGAAGTGGACGCCTCGGACTCAGGGATAGGAGCCGTGCTTTCCCAGAGCGGGAAGACCGATAAGGTCCTTCACCCGTGTGCCTATTTTTCCCGCAGGTTGACCCCGGCCGAACGGAACTATGACGTCGGCAGTCGAGAACTCCTTGCGGTGAAAGAGGCTCTTGAAGAGTGGAGACATCTGTTGGAGGGAACGTCCGTGCCATTCACGGTTTTCACTGACCACCGGAACCTGGAGTATATCAGGACCGCCAAGCGGCTGAACCCCAGGCAAGCCCGCTGGTCACTGTTCTTCGGCCGTTTTGACTTCCGGATCACCTACCGTCCCGGGACCAAGAACCAGAGATCGGATGCCTTGTCCCGGGTACATGAAGATGAAGTCAAAGCGGAGTTGTCGGATCCACCGGAACCCATCATCCCGGAGTCCACTATCGTGGCCACCCTCACCTGGGACGTAGAGAGAACCGTCCGGGAGGCCCTGGCACGAAGCCTGGACCCCGGAACTGGGCCGAAGAACAAACTATACGTCCCACCAGAAGCTAGGGCTGCAGTCCTGGACTTCTGTCACGGCTCCAAGCTCTCCTGTCATCCAGGGGTGCGAAGAACCGTGGCAGTTGTCCGGCAGCACTTCTGGTGGGCATCCCTAGAGGCCGACGTCCGGGATTATATCCAGGCCTGCACCACCTGCGCCAGGGGCAAGGCTGACCATCGCCGGGCATCAGGTTTACTCCAGCCGCTGCCCGTGCCTCATCGCCCCTGGTCCCACATCGGCCTGGATTTTGTCACGGGCCTCCCGCCGTCCCAGGGTAACACCACCATCCTCACGATAGTGGACCGATTCTCCAAGGCGGCCCACTTCGTGGCCCTCCCGAAGCTCCCAACAGCCCAGGAGACAGCGGACCTCCTGGTCCACCACGTCGTCCGGCTGCATGGGATTCCAACAGACATCGTCTCCGATCGCGGTCCCCAGTTCTCCTCGCAAGTCTGGATGAGCTTCTGCCGGGAACTGGGGGCCACGGTGAGTCTCTCGTCCGGGTACCACCCTCAGACCAACGGGCAAGCAGAACGGGTAAACCAGGAGGTGGAGCAGGCCTTGCACTGCGTGACTGCCGCACACCCGGCGGCCTGGAGTACCCATTTGGCCTGGATCGAGTATGCCCATAACAGCCAGGTGTCTTCAGCCACCGGCCTCTCCCCTTTTGAGGTATGTCTGGGGTATCAGCCCCCGTTGTTTCCGGTGGTTGAGGGAGAGGTCGGTGTGCCCTCGGTCCAGGCCCACCTGCGGAAGTGCCGTCGGGTGTGGCGTGCCGCCCGTTCTGCTTTGCTAAAGGCCCGGACGAGGGCAAAAGCCCATGCAGACCGTCGGCGGACCCCGGCCCCTGCGTATCGGCCTGGGCAGGAGGTGTGGTTATCCACAAAGGACATCCCCCTCCAAGTGGACTCCCCCAAGTTACAGGACCGTTACATCGGCCCATTCAAGATCCTGAAGGTCATCAGTCCAGCCGCAGTGAGGCTTCGGCTGCCGGCCTCACTGCGGATCCATCCTGTGTTTCATGTGTCCCAGATTAAACCTCATCACTCCTCACCCCTCTGTACTCCGGGTCCGGCGCCGCCTCCTGCCCGGATCATCGATGGCAAGCCGGCTTGGACTGTACGCCGGCTTTTGGATGTCCGTAGGATGGGCCGGGGCTTCCAGTATTTGGTGGACTGGGAGGGGTACGGCCCCGAAGAACGCTCCTGGGTGAAGAGGAGCTTCATCCTGGACCCGGCCCTCCTGGCCGATTTCTACCGCCGCCACCCGGACAAGCCTGGTCGGGCGCCAGGAGGCACCCGTTGAGGGGGGGGTCCTGTTGTGTGGGCCGCCAGAAGAGGAGGTACTGCTGGCCCACCACCAGAGGGCGCCCTGCCTGGAGTGCGGGCTCCAGGCACCAGAGGGCGCAGCCGCCTCACAGGAGCAGCTAGGGTGACAGCTGTCACGCATCACCTGCAACAGCTGTTACCAATCAGCAGGGGTACATCAGCAGCACGACGTCTCCACCTCTTTGCCGAGATATCGTTCTACCTGGAAGGTAATATTCTGAGCTGACTGCTTGACAGTAACCTTTTGTGATTTTTGTGAGTGATAACAGACCTTTTTTCCAACGAGAGGTGGAGGTAGCTTTCCTGCCGTGTGGATTACTGGGTGCAAACGCGCCCACCTTTAATTGTGTTTTTGTTCCTCGCCAGCAGTACCAGGTCCGACACGCGGAGGCAGTGGCCACCTGGGAGTTCGGGACTTGGCGGCTCCAGTATTCCCGGGGTCTGGTGGCGGAGGAAATCGTGTGGTTCCGGTTCTGCTTTGGACAGGTGTCTCCTATCGTCGAGCCTGCCCACACGACACCTTTGTGGATTGATTCTGATCTATTGTTGTAATCTGTTGTATTTGTTGTGCACATTCACAACAGTAAAGTGTTGTTATTTGACCTACTCCATTGTCCGTTCCTTTGCGCCCCCTGTTGTGGGTCCGTGTACCGACACTTTCCCAACAAACATTGAGAACTGCATTGAGACGCTCTGATCACGCTGCACTTTAACCGCTGCACACGGACACCATTAACATTGCAACATAAAACTATTTTTATATTGTGCCTAAAACTCTCATGAATATATTCTCTAGGTTTATAGACGTTGTTATTGCGTTTGTTTTATGTGAACATGCGAGAATCACAGGCTGTCTCTCCGTTATTTTCAATGGGAGCTGCTGTGAGCCACGCTCGCTTCCTGATCATGTCGTTCTGGGGGAAAGTGAAGTT
This sequence comes from Thalassophryne amazonica, assembly GCF_902500255.1. NCBI lineage: Eukaryota > Metazoa > Chordata > Actinopteri > Batrachoidiformes > Batrachoididae > Thalassophryne > Thalassophryne amazonica. The sequence goes on from NC_047114.1 coordinate 97,305,104, forward strand.
TGCTCTTTAACGTCTTGATTATTGTTCTTTACAACACTGTTTGTCCTCTTTGTTCCAGACTAATATATATAATATGTCTGAAATTCGGTTTGCGTTTATTAAATTCCACGCAAATTAAACATAGCAGACACGGATTATATGCTATAATTGTTTTAGCAAGTTTTCAGGGTATCATGCAGCAGTCTCTTATTAACGTGATGAAAAGTATAAAAAAAATACATTTTTGTAGTATAATATTCATTTACAACCGTCATCACGTGGATTCTCTATATGTTGTTTGACTGCAGTGACTCTCTGGCGCGCAAGGGATTATGGGATACGTGAAAACCTGAATGGACAAAGGGGAGGCTAACTCACATGAAAACAACCACGAGTGATGATGATAGGTCATTTTTAATGTAATATAACAGAAAGACTGCACGTGGAAACATGCAGACTCTTGGTTGGAATGTGCTGGTAGTGTTTTTTGTGGAAATGTGCCTTATTAAATTTGCACTGAAACTTTGTGCCGTCTGAAAAGCTTCTTTGTCCCAAAACGATTGAGGATCTTTTGAGCAACGTGGCTGATTCTGTTGTTTCACCGACACTTTAGACAGAACCTGTTGTTAGGTCCAGGGTCAGGGCTCGATACCCACCAGGTACCAGTGTGGAATGGGCTCAAACGGGGGACTTCCTGGAAGCAGACCTGTGGTGTTTTTGGAAGCCGGCCTGGTCACGGCAGGAAACACCTCGAGGCAAACTCTCAAGTAATAAACGGCACATACACCCAGGGACACACTTAGTGTTACGAGCTCTTCAGGCAGAAAACAGGTCGTGGTGTAATAACTCCCACAAGCCCTTTAATTGTCCGGCACGTCCGGACAGTTTAGCAGTGTGGTCCAACTCTTACTTTTGAGTTTGATCTGCTGGTGGCACTTTGAGAAAAGTCGGTCTAGATCCTCACTTTGGGTTGATGATTGTGTGACCTGAGCGGAGCTAAAATACAAACAAATCTCAAGATCAACCAGGGAGGGAAAAATGGCAAATAACTGTAGGTGAGAAATTGATGATGTCTGGCCACAAGTGGAGGATAAGAATTTAAAAAAAAGGGAGGAGATGCAGAGTTGGAAGATGTTGAAGGAAGAGGATGATGGAGACAGAAGTGAGCGATAAACATTCTGAGCCGTAGAAAGATGAGAAGAGCTCCGCACGGCTTTCCTCTGCAGATGTTGACAGAAAACAGGCAGAGAAGCAGATCGGTGCGGAGGAGGAGGAGGAGAACAAAGGATGGACGGCTTCCCTGCAGGTGGGAACATCTCAGCTTGAGTGATGGAGGTGAAGCAGAAAGCAGAGCTAGAAAAAGGTGGATAGAAATGATGGAGGATATAAAAAAAAGAGAAGCTGAGGAGGAGGTAGTGGACATTAATTTTGAGAAGATGGGCACATTATTTAAACGAAAGGGCTGGAATGTGTTCCAGGATTTCATGTAGCCACTGTAGCCAAGTGCTTGCTCACAGGGGGTCGTTTTGACCGTTGGGGTTTTACATAATTATTGTATGGCCTTGCCTTACAATATAAAGCGCCTTGGGGCAACTGTTTGTTGTGATTTGGCGCTATATAAAAAAATTGATTGATTGATTGATTGATTGATGAATTATCTGCATTCCTTCCCATGGTGGCAGTAAGTACTGAACACGGTGACTGTTTACAGCTCGTACTTTTGAATATCGTTAATGTTTTTGTGCCGTACATGTACATTCAAAAGATGTGTTGGGAGATTTGTCACAGCAGCCGTATTGTTCTGTTCTTGAACGGCCGATGGTATTGTACGGATCTTGGTTTGGTTTCTACAGCGACAGTGGAATCTGCTTCATTGTTGTTATTTTAGAGAGTAGATTTTTGAGAAGTTTCCCGTGAACATTACAAAGTAGGGTTTTGAAGTATCTGAACCAACAAGATGGTTCAGAGAAGTTTGAATTTTAAAACTCCTACGGACAAAAGCCAGAGTGCTTCACATACCCAACCAGGAAATCACCAACTTCTCCTGTAACAGACGGTATCTATCCTGGACAAAGCCTACGTCACCTGTCACCTGTAGCTTTTCTATAGAGACCCGGAACAGCCCATGTGAAGCCCATATGTGGGCGTGGCCATGTTGCTAGTGCTGACTTCACCTATGTCATGATGAACCCATCAATGGATGTGGGGGAGGGGGGGCGCATGGGTGTCTGATGAAAGAACCTTGAACACGGCCCTATCTTTGAGTCCAGACTAGCTAAGCTAACTGGCTAACCTTGGTTCCTGTGTTTATTAGATCATATTTTTAGGGACTGTGCAGTGGTTCTCATAACAGTTTGCTCTGGTGTGGACATTAAAAGTTCTCACTGCATCAGATGGACCTAATGGATCAGGCTACCAATAGCTGCAAAAAGTACTAACACTGTTAGCATGCAATATTAAATAAGACAAGAATTTCACTTCAGCGTGAATATTACAGCAGAGATGTCTTAAATGATCTGTTAGGACGTTTCACCACAACAAGAAGCCACATTATTCCAAGGAAATTATCCACAGAGACCAAAACCATTTTTTGTAGCAGGCTGTAAAGATGTTTATTTCTGTTCTAAAGTTGGACATTTTAACATGGACTCCTATGGGAATGTGCTCACTTTCACTGGACTGTTATATACATCTTCCAAGTTCTCTCTTTTACAACCTTCATCATATGAAAACATTGTTGGGAATCAAGCTTCTGAGTTCTGAACTCACCTGTGACATTTGCTTTATTGGCACAAAATCCTTTTTTGAACAATTAATTTCAGAAGTAATCGGTGAGCGTGAGCGAGGTAACCTTACCTGGACGTAAAAATCCAATGTACGCTCAAAATAATGACGTGGTAACACTAGCGACCTACTTTGTAAATGTTGTCGGTCAGTTAGATGACGTGTGTAGAACTATGGCTAACTGAGTGTAAACTATTGCACCGGTTTTGTGTGTTCATGTATCATCTTGTCATGTGGTGTATTTGTAAGTCCTCAAAAACTGCAAGACAAGGAAGCGTTAAGAATTCTACTCTCCAATTTTAAGGTTTGGGAAACATGAACATTCAATAAGGTATGTCTTCTATTAAACATGCTTTGAGTTCATTTTGAGTTTTTCATGTCCTGCATGCTTCTTTTTCACATGTGCCTCGTGTGAAAATTACTTTTTGACAAATATTCCTAAAGCAGACCGCCGGTGACTCGTTTGTTTGATTGAGTCTTTGTATTTAAGACTCATCAGAGTCACGCAGGCTGAAGGCGTCAGATCACAGGCGAGTGACACCATCACAGTTCACTCATTGTTTCTTCGCCAACCACGTTTGGAAAGTCTCCTCTGCGCGCGTGATGAGTGACAGAGATGCGACCTGCTGTACGCTGCCTTCACACTCCTCCTGGGGGCCGTTTCTCTGCCTCCATTGTTGTCTAATTAGCCGTGCAGTGTGCACATGAAGGCTGCAGCTTGGACGGGCTTTGGACGGCGTCCGTCATGTCCACAATGGTCTCTGCTCAGCCCACAGCTGGGAGAAGACCAGGACGAGGACAGGACACAAGCACAGAGACTGGCACAGGTGGAGTCACAGCGCACAGCAGCGTGCACTTAAAGCCCTGCCAGGACAGACAGCACGCCAGGCGCTTTATCCCCCCACTGTGTGTGTGTGTGTGTGGTGTGTGTGTGTGTGTGTCTGTGTGTGTGTGTGTGTGTGTGTGTGTGTGTGTGTGTGTGTGTGTGTGTGTGTGTGTGTGTGTGTGTGTGTGTTTGGGTAGCAGGACGGAGCTGTAGGTTTTCATCTCTTCAAAATGTAGTCACAGCGTGAACACAAACACCGCGTGTTCCCATCATGCACTGCTGTTTTATCTGTGAGATGGAACTCGGGTGTTTGAAAGGAGACTATTTTCTTCTTTAGTGTCAGAAAAACGTTCTGGTGGGATCTTATTTTATCGCTGCTACGTTTCTGCCTCTGTTTGTCTTTACAACAGAAGCTCATGTTAAAATGTCAAACTATGGAGAAGAAATAAAGATGTTTACAGCCTGGTACAAAAACAGTTTTGGACTCTACACAGCCCCCCCCCCCATGATGACTGTGGGGGGGATTGTTTCATGACTCATTACTTTAAGACGTTTTAAGATATCAAGGTATGCATAATTAGGGATGGCCCTGTGATAGACTGGTGGTCTGTCCAGGGTTGGCCCCGCCTCACACCCTGACTGACTGGAATAGGCTCCACCCCCTCCACGACTCATCAACTGGAGTGAATGAATGAGCCATTAGGCTTGTGATTGCTTTAGTGACAGGTATCGTGTGCCGCTGAGCAGAGTTCCGTTAGCATATAGGCCGCTAGCCGTGACTGCTAGCTCTTGTGGGGGGGTGTGTCTGAGCTTTCTGGGCATTTTATTATAAACATCTGAAATGGTATGGCCTATTGTGTGGTTAGGTGTCCTAGTGGTTCACTTAAGAACTCTGTGCTTCAGTATGTCTATCGAGTGAAATTTTCATGTCATTTCATTTGACATGTTAGTGGCATTAGTATTTTTAGCCACTCAAAGTAGCTACATAAGGTTAGGTTCAGTTTACCCACAATAACTGAGTTGGCCATAATTTTGAATGCCCACACCCAAACCACTCAGCGTGGAAACCAATGAGCAGGCCACAAAAATATACTTTAATAAAACAGTCAAACCAAGGTTAGCCTGTTAGCTTTAGCATGTTCCATAGCTCTGAGAGGGGCGGGTGCTCAAACGTCATTATTCCCATCCATGCTACACAGGGTCTTGCCCGTGGTCCATCTCTGTACCAATTTATGGGTCAGACTGAGCAGCACGACCAACATGGCGACGCCCAGAATGCCATGTTCAGTAAACCTACGGCTGGTGTCCAGGACATACACAGTCTGTGCTTAAACACCTGTGTGGTGCACTTCTCTGAGAGCAATCCAACATGTCCGCCCGTCAGCACTGAGGACCCCCCCCCACCTGGAAAGGCTAGGGTCATGCCCATGTCTGAACTCTCTATGGCACGTAGATGTTTGGTTTTAGGGAGGTTCCTTCGAGACGCGGATAAGGCAACCGGTTATCTGCTATATGTAGTCCAAAAATATCTCCACCAAATAGAAGGAAGCACACGTCTGTCTTTGTCTTACACTAATAAGAACATTGGACGCAGACTGTGGGCAGGCGGCCAGGACGCACGGATCTGACTTCAGGGTCAAATCTCCTTTAGCCACCAGAATTTAAAGTAAACCATTGATGGTGTTTTGCTCTATTTTTGTCACCGCCTGATGTGTTTGAAGAATAAGTGTGGATATAAGGTGAAAATGAGTGTTTCTGCCACCTGCGGTCTCACCTTTATTCTTGTCTCAAAGGCGTCACATCACTTACGAGAGGTGACAGATTACAGCCAACGCAGAGCAGGAAAACTGAACTCACCCTGTCTTAAAATGTGGACTTTTTGTTGTGAAAGTGTAGGTACACGGACCCACAACAGGGGGCGCAAATGAACGGACAATGGAGTAGGTCAAATAACAATTTACTGTTGCGAATGTGCACAACAAATACAACAGATTACAACACTAGACAGGAGTCAAATCACAAAGGTGTCGTGTGGGCAGGCTCGAAGATAGGAGACACCTGTCCAAAGCAGAACCAGAACCACACGATTTCCTCCGCCACCAGACCCCGGGAATACTGGAGCCGCCAAGTCCCGAACTCCCAGGTAGCCACTGCCTCCGCGTGTCGGACCTGGTACTGCTGGCGAGGAACAAAAAGCAGTTAAATGAGGGCGCGTTTGCACCCAGCAATCTGTATGGCAGGAAAGCTACCTCCACCTCTCGTTGGAAAAGTAGTTCACAATACAACGCTCAAGTAACAAAAGGATACTGTCTCACAGTCAGCTGAGGTACGTTACCTTCAAGGTAGAACGATATCTCGGCAAAGAGGTGGAGATGTCGTCTGGCTGATATACCAACACTGATCCTGATGAATGGTGACAGCTGTCAAAGATGATGAGCGTCAGCTGTCACCCTGGCTGCTCCTGTGAGGCGGCAGCGCCCTCTGGTGCCTGGAGCCCGCACTCCAGGCCGGGCGCCCTCTGGTGGTGGTGGGCCAGCAGTACCTCCTCTTCAGCGGCCCACACAACACTTTTGTCATTTAAACTGGCTGCTTTTTATCTTCCTGCAGCTGCTTTGTTCAGTTGACAGGATTAGTTACAAGGTTTTCCTCCAAACTCCGTAAAATTAGTAGAAACGTCAGTTTTATCAGGATGAATAAACATATTTTTGTGTTGATCCTGATCTGGATGTGGATTCTAGAAATAGTTTTTTCCCTTTTAAATAGTTTGATGGACCATTTTCAACATTTAATATTTTCCTCAGTATGAGTTACGTACTGCAGTAGTTTTGGAGGTCCTGTGATCAACTTTATTTATCCCAAAGAAAATGATTTTGCCGGAGTACAGAAAGAGCACACAGTAAACAACGGTTAGCTAAACACACAATTACAGAAAGTGTTAGTATGAAATAGAAATCAATCAATCAATCTTTTAATTTTTTTTAACAATAAGTACAACAAATCTATGCGAAATGAATGAAAGATATATTGCACAAGATGTTTGACAATATTGCACATAACTGAATAACTCTGTTCATTATGTATTTATCCTACAGAAGGGGGAGGAGTTATACAGTCTGATTGCCACAGGTAGAAAAGACCTCCTGTGGTGTTCTGTGGTGCACCTCGATGGACTCTGACAGGACGTCAGTGTGGCATGCAGGGGGTGGCAGGTGTTGTCCAGGATGCTGAGCAGCTTCCTCAGCATCCTCCTCTCTGACCTCCTCATCCTTGATGCCACTTATATACCCAAAAATGAAACAAATGGTCTCTGTGTGGACGGGGTCTAAATCTTATCTTATCATGAAGGTAGCATGGAGCAACCCCCCCGCACACACACACACACACACACACACACACACATCCTGCCCATAGAGTGGGTCTTTGCTAGTTAAACTAAAAGGGAATGATGAAAGAAAGTTGGCGGTTATGTTTCCTCACTCCGACCTCATTCCCTCGTAACTCTGTCTTGTCTCCCCTTTGCTCCTCCCTCAGTGGGTCCCCATATTGGCAGGTACTGTGGCCAGACCTCCCCGGGCCGTGTGATCTCCTACACCGGAATCCTGTCCATGACCATCACCACAGACAGCGCCATTGCCAAAGAGGGATTCTCCGCCAACTACACCATCCACGACAGGAGGCTGCCCGCAGGACTCCCAGACGAAGGTCAGCAGTGATAAATCTGTTTACACGAGAGGTCACCAAAAACCTTCCAACTTCCCATGTCAAGAAAACTTACCAAGTTTGAAATGTTTGAGTGCAGACGTCAGACTGTTATTCACTGAAAGCTGCACTTTTTTGTTGTTCTTTTTGATAGTCTACCTTCAGTTCACTCCTGTGACCTCACTGAATCCCCTCTGAGATTTGTTTGGTTGGTTTTTGCCAACTTCGCCTCCGGTTGCTGCTGTTTGGAAATATCCGTGAGCGAGGGGAAATAAACGGAATAACTGTGGAAATGTTTCATGAATGTTTTTGGGAGGAGTAAGTGGTTTTATAGAGGCTCCACATTCTGTAGTTATTTATTTATTGATTACGTCCCCCAAGGACATAATAAAATCAGCAGTGTTTATTTATTTGTCTGTCTGTCTGTCTGTCTGTTAGCCATGACATCTCTAGGAGGCGCTGCTGCAGAATTTAGAGGGAGTACGAGAGTGTGAAGGTTAGGCGCAGTGTTGTCATGGTTACCGCTGTTGCCTTGCAGTTTGAAAGTCCCGTGTTTGAAGCAAATCTGGTTCACTGTGCATGTTTAGAGCACGCTTTTGACTCCTTAAAACCACTGAATCTGGATTCCTGTTACATGTTGCAGATGTCAAACTCTGTACTTGACCAATTCTTAAGCTTGCAGCATCAGCCTTCAGGACCCCGGGGTGAGAAATTGAGCCAAATCAGTCGGCCGGAGATAACGCCACCTGAGGCATCAGTTCACCAGCCGTAAATCAACGGAGAAGCAGAGAAGTTACGACAGTATGTCGCCGGCACCAAGTCCTCCTGCTTCACTGACAGACCCAGAATTTTGATATAACGAGGCTGAGACCTGCTCCACTGTTAATAACACAAATGAGAAGGAGAGGAATCATAATGACATACTACAGAAGTTTGCTAACCTTACGACAGGGAGGACAGATGAGTCTTTAACCTGGACTCTACAGAATCAGACTGTTTCATTTCTGCAGGCAGATCATGCCACAGGATAGATGCATGATAAGAGCAGGCTCTGTGGCCTGCTGACTTCTTTTTAACTTTAGGGACACATAGTAACCCTGCGTCCTGAGAACACAGAACATGGGCTGGTACGTAAGGTTTCACTTGGTCGGCCAGGATGTCTATTGAATGTCTCTAGTAATTGAATGTTTCTAGTAGTTTTAGTTCTTAGCATCCCAAGTGTTTTTGACACAGCACATGATTTTCTGAAACAATTGGTTCATATAGATTAAAGATTCAAAAACTCTCCTTTCTGTTGTCACCAGGTGTGGAATATTTTGGGGCGGGGTTTGAACCTACCTAAATTACAGTCCATAACCACACCTTTGGTCTTTGCTGGTTCTTTTTTATATATTGTGATAGTTTGCTGTAAATGTATTCTTAAGAATTAAACAGAGTTGGTTTAAGTAACGTAAAAGAAGACTTTATTGATCCCACGCTGTATTCACTTGTTACACCAGCAAGATGTAAAGTGGAACACAAATACAAAGAAGAAAAATCAAGTACTGTATTTTCTAATGTACAAGCTCTCTTTTTCTTTTTTACTAGTTTGGGAGATCCTGCGACTTATAAAACAAAAAATAAAATAAACTCCAATAATGAAAGAATAAATGCCAATAATAAAAAAGCACAAAAATCCTAAATTAATAGCTGATAATACAGGAAAAAAAGGTGGGACTTATATTCGGGAAAATATGTTATTTACAAATGATGAAAAAAGTTATGTTAAGTACATCGAAATATGGTAAAAGAAAAACATTAGAGCTTAATGAAGTCAAAGTAAAACAGGATAAGAAATTGCACGTGGAAGAGTTATTTGCACTGGAAATGTAAAATTCTAGACTAAATTTGACAAATACAAAATAATAATACAGAATAAAATAGAATAAAGTGTGCTGGAAATCAGTAAACCACAGTGCAGATAACCATGGTGCTGAATGCAACGTGGCAAGATGCCATTTTCATTTTGTTATTGTTGACTTTTGTTTTCTGCTCTCACGGCGGTTTTATCCCTGATGTCGTGGATTCAAACTGCACAATCCATGCTTGTGATTCTGGGGTTGTAGAAGTAAATTCTGAGATAATCTGACATTTAAAGCTGTTTTTAGTTTTGTCTTCTGTCAGTCTGCAGACGACGTCGGAGAAATCAAAGTATCAAAAAGCTCCTGCAGTGAATTTAGGGTTTTCTGTCTGTGTGCCGGCCGTCAGAAACGGCCTCCAGCCGAGCCTTTGATCAGTTCATCCATCATCGGGGCTCCAGTTTACGTCTCGCCTTTGTTTTGGATGAAGAAGTAGCAAGAAGAGGTTGAAGTTTGTCCTCCGTACCTGCTGTGAGGAAGACGGCGAGGTCGTCTCATGAATCAAAATGAGACAACAGAAAAACAAAGCTTTAGAGGGGCACTGGAAGTGCCCATGAAGCACCGACAAGTGGAACAATTTTTCCAATTCATTACAAATGTGTCAGCGGGACTGCAGAGTGTTTCTAGTTGTGTTGTCTCAGGACTGTGTCACACAGTTTACCGCCATTGTCGCCATCGTCGTTGTTGTTGGAACATTTCAGGGTAAAGTTGTGATTCAGATTCTGGATTGTGAAATTTCAGAATGATGATGATGATGATGATGATGATGAGGGCCACAAAAATGTTCTTTTCCCGCAGCTCTCTGTCCATGCTGAAATTTGTGTTTCAGTTACACGTGGAGTTCAGAAGGATGTTGGCTGGTTGCGTCAGTCCCACAGCGCTGGTGTCTCCAGACAGTCCTCCCACACAAACACACACTTCGTCTCCCTCCCGCCTCTTTACCCAGAGGCCCCCGCTGTCGTGTTTTATTAAAGTGAGCTCAGCCGCTCGGTTGTCTGAGCAGGTCAGTGCGACCAACAAGTGGTTTACCTAATATTTTTAATATTTTACCAAATATTTGATATTTGGACATGAACCGTGACAACTTGGCACCAGGATTCTTGGGTATGACCCATCGGCTGTGTATATATACTGGACAAACCCTGTTTGACACCACCCAAGTTTTCTATAGAGACGCAGAAGAGGCTAATAATCAGTTGACCCCAAGCCGATAATCAGTTGACCCCAGGTCAATATAATCAGTTGACCCCAAGCCGATAATCAGTTGACCCCAAGCCGATAATCAGTTGACCCCAGGTCAATATAATCAGTTGACCCCAAGCCGATAATCAGTTGACCCCAGGTCAATATAATCAGTTGACCCCAAGCCAATAATCAGTTGACCCCAGGCCGATAATCAGTTGACCCCAAGCCGATAATCAGTTGACCCCAGGTCAATATAATCAGTTGACCCCAAGCCGATAATCAGTTGACCCCAGGCCGATAATCAGTTGACCCCAAGCCGATAATCAGTTGACCCCAGGTCAATATAATCAGTTGACCCCAAGCCGATAATCAGTTGACCCCAGGCCGATAATCAGTTGACCCCAGGTCAATAAAATCAGTTGACCCCGAGCCGACAATCAGTTGACCCCAGGCCTATAATCAGTTGACCCCAGGTCAATAAAATCAGTTCACCCCAAGCCGATAATCAGTTGACCCCAGGCCTATAATCAGTTGAACCCAGGTCAATAGAATCTGTTGACCCCAGGCCGATAATCAGTTGACCCCAGGTCAGTAAAATCAGTTAACCCCAAGCCGATAATCAGTTGACCCCAGGTCAGTAAAATCAGTTCACCCCAAGCCGATAATCAGTTGACCCCAGGTCAGTAAAATCAGTTGACCCCAAGTCGATAATCAGTTGACCCCAGGTCAGTAAAATCAGTTCACCCCAAGCCGATAATCAGTTGACCCCAGGCCTATAATCAGTTGACCCCAGGTCAATAGAATCTATTGACCCCAGGCCGATAATCAGTTGACCCCAGGCTGATAATCAGTTGACCCCAGGTCAATAAAATCAGTTAACCCCAAGCCGATAATCAGTTGACCCCAGGTCAGTAAAATCAGTTGACCCCAAGCCGATAATCAGTTGACCCCAGGTCAATAAAATCAGTTGACCCCAAGCCGATAATCAGTTGACCCCAGGCTGATAATCAGCACTGATAATTGTTTGACCCCTACCAAAAATTGCTGCTCTGGGTGTTGCCATGTTGGCAGCCTACATCATAACCAACCCATAGTTGGATAAGGGGGTGGGGGGGGCTCATCTTTCTTGTAGTTCTTTCTCTTTCTTCTTCCTCTCTTCTTCTTGCTTCTTCATCTTCTCTTTCTTCTTCTTCTTCTCTCTTCATCTTTTCTTTCTTGTCTTCTTCACTTCTTTCTCCTTCTCTTCTTTCTCTTTTTCATCTTTTTCTTCATGTCTTCTTTTCTTCATCTTTTCATCTTTTTCTTCATGTCTTCTTTTCTTCATCTTTTCTTTTTTGTTTTTGTCTTTCTTTGTCTCTTTCTTTATTGCCATCTCTTTATTACTAACTCTTTACGACTAATCTGGGAGCAACTAAGGGATTAAGGACCTTGCCCAGGGGCCTTTAGTGATTTTGCAGTCAGGCTGGGATTTGAACCAAGGATCCTCTGGTCTCAAGCCCAACACTTAACTAGACCATCACCTCTGTTTCTTATCTTTCTTTCTTTCTTTCTTTTTCATCTTCTCTCTCTTTCTTCTCCTTCTCTTCTCCTTCCTCTGTTGGTGACAAACAGACTCTGGAGATGTTTCACAATAAAAGCTGGGAGACAGAAACTGGTTGATTTCACTGTCATTAATTTCTGACAGCAGCATTAAAAACACACTCAACCTGAGCCTCTTAAGTGAGAGCTGGACGTCTGTGGAAATGTGCATTGGTGTGAATTTACAGTACGGAGATGGCAGGTAAACATCGGAAGACGTGTTGCTTCTTGTGCTAACAGCCAACAGCTGCTCTGTAAATCTGTCCGTGGTGGGAGGGAGACCCCGGCTCTGTCGATTATTCAGAATTCATTTGTTTTATTCCTGCTGGTGGAGTTTTTCATCTGAGGTGAGCTTCTGCAGCTGCTGAGGGATTCTTCTGATTTCACAGTGATAAATGTGACCAACATTTAGGTGGAGGAACTGCTCTGACTCCCAAGTAAGATGGGAGTCGGATCCCTGAGCCAGTGGAGTCTGCGTCCGTCACATTCTCCCAGATCTTTGGATTGTATTTATACAGACGTGGACATCGTCTGACGGTGAGGACGGACGTTCAGCCTAACATAGTCAGATGTTCTCAGCCTGGATATACTGGGAGTGACCCGACTCTACAACCTCTAATGCGGCTCCGCAGGCGACCTCTTTATTATGATGATCGACTGTCCAACAAGCAGCTGAAGGCAAAGCTGCCTTTCAGTGTCTGCAAGATGGAATAAATTCACCACTCACTCATTTCTGTTTGTCTTTTTTCTTTCCTCTGAGGAAAAGCACAGGAACACACTCCAACCGCTACTTCCAGTCCTTGTTGTCGCCCAACAGGTCTGAAGTTACTTCGGTTCAACAACGACAATCTGAATAACAAAGTTTGTGAAGTGAATTTTGTCCTTCTGAGCTGCAGGGTTGATGGAGCTCTGAGCCTCGACGGTACGCTGATGGTTGCTTCTCTGTTTGCTGATATTTTGCGTTTTAAAGATGAACCACGACTCCGGGACGTGACAAAGAACAAAACCTCCATGTCCAAGTTCACATACTCCGAAACATCCGTCCAACACTTTCATTTTCTCTCCTGTTTTTCATGAATTGAAGTAAAAGATCGAAGACTGTTTCTATGCTCACAGAAGGTTTCTTTTCCGAGATTTTTGTTCACAAATTTCTTAAAATCTGTGGGGCCAGAATACACAAGAAGTCTACTGTGTGTCACTGCTGAGCGATGTGACATGGCAACTGCCAAGTGCAGGCAGCGTGACGCTCAGCGGTTAGTTATAATTCTACACTACAGATTATTTGGTTCTTACCAAGATAAATAAAAAAATACTTAGATTTAGAAGTCTTAGATAATTTATCTTGTTTTAAGAGTTAATTTCTTATTATATAAGTGTTTAACTTTACACTGTAATTGTCAGGGTGAGTGACGTGGAACAAACAAGGTGCCGGACACAAAGGAAGGCTCAGAAAAAAGGATTTATCTTGTACAACAGGCACAGGTTCGATACACGGGTGGACAGACAGGCAGCGACGCAGAGGTACAGGCAGGAGCAAGACAAACGGCGTGGTCAAAAAACAGGCAGGGTTCAGCGGCACGGAGAGACAATGGAATCAGAGCTGAGGTGAAAAAACAAGGCAAAGTCGTACACGGCTGAACAGATGATCAAAAACTAAACTGGAGCTGAGATTGAACATCTGGAACGACGGCTGAGACACACGGCAACAAGCACAAGGAACTGGCCAAGAACAAAGAACATGCAGGGCTTAAATATCACAAAACATGATTAAGGAGGCGAGACACAGGTGTGGAAGAAAGTTCAGGAAGAGGGTGTGGAAGAAAGAGACGAAGATGAGGGAAGGACAGGTGCAAGAGAGTGAAGTAAGAAAACACAAAGCAGACAGAATCAGAGTGAAGCTGAGGGAAACGTCCCAAAACCAACAGGAATAAAATAACAAAGAGGAACAAAAACCAAAGGCTGAATAAAATACAAACATGAAAAGAATCACATGAGGAAAGAAATAAAAAAAACTGAAAAGACCCCGCAACAAGAAAATCAAAGGCTGAGGCTGAAAGTACAGTGGAACTCACATGTGGCCAAAGTATAATGAACAGATCATTCAACCAGTGACAAAAGTAATCATCAGCTGAAAATCTAAGACAAAGGATAGAAGACTGGGGACATGGACACAGACAAGAGACAAAACCAAGACGGGGCAGATCATGACAATAATCTTAATCGATTGGGGGAGGTGATGGTCTAGTGGCTAAGGTGTTGGGCTTGAGTCCAGAAGATCATGGGTTCAAATCCCCACCTGACTGGAAAATCACTAAGGGCCCTTGGGCAAGGCCTTTAATCCCCTATTGCTCCCGGTGTGTAGTGAGCACCTTGTATGGCAGCACCCTCACATCGGGGTAAATCAAATCAAATCAATTTTATTTATATAGCGCCAAATCACAACGAACAGTTGCCCCAAGGCGCTTCATATTGTAAGGCAAAGCCATACAATAATTACGGAAAAACCCCAACGGTCAAAACGACCCCCTGTGAGCAAGCACTTGGCGACAGTGGGAAGGAAAAACTCCCTTTTAACAGGAAGAAACCTCCAGCAGAACCAGGCTCAGGGAGGGGCAGTCTTCTGCTGGGACTGGTTGGGGCTGAGGGAGAGAACCAGGAAAAAGACATGCTGTGGAGGGGAGCAGAGATCAATCACTAATGATTAAATGCAGAGTGGTGCATACAGAGAAAAAAGAGAAAGAAACACTCAGTGCATCATGGGAACCCCCCAGCAGTCTAAGTCTATAGCAGCATAACTAAGGGATGGTTCAGGGTCACCTGATCCAGCCCTAACTATAAGCTTTAGCAAAAAGGAAAGTTTTAAGCCTAATCTTAAAAGTAGAGAGGGTGTCTGTCTCCCTGATCCGAATTGGGAGCTGGTTCCACAGGAGAGGAGCCTGAAAGCTGACGGCTCTGCCTCCCATTCTACTCTTACAAACCCTAGGAACTACAAGTAAGCCTGCAGTCTGAGAGCGAAGCACTCTATTGGGGTGATATGGTACTATGAGGTCCCTAAGATAAGATGGGACCTGATTATTCAAAACCTTATAAGTAAGAAGAAGAATTTTAAATTCTATTCTAGAATTAACAAGAAGCCAATGAAGAGAGGCCAATATGGGTGAGATATGCTCTCTCCTTCTAGTCCCCGTCAGTACTCTAGCTGCAGCATTTTGAATTAACTAAAGGCTTTTCAGGGAACTTTTAGGACAACCTGATAATAATGAATTACAATAGTCCAGCCTAGAGGAAATAAATGCATGAATTAGTTTTTCAGCATCACTCTGAGACAAGACCTTTCTAATTTTAGAGATATTGCGCAAATGCAAAAAAGCAGTCCTACATATTTGTTTAATATACGCATTGAATGACATATCCTGATCAAAAATGACTCCAAGATTTCTCACAGTATTACTAGAGGTCAGGGTAATGCCATCCAGAGTAAGGATCTGGTTAGACACCATGTTTCTAAGATTTGTGGGGCCAAGTACAATAACTTCAGTTTTATCTGAGTTTAAAAGCAGGAAATTAGAGGTCATCCATGTCTTTATGTCTGTAAGACAATCCTGCAGTTTAGCTAATTGGTGTGTGTCCTCTGGCTTCATGGATAGATAAAGCTGGGTATCATCTGCAACAATGAAAATTTAAGCAATGCTGTCTAATAATACTGCCTAAGGGAAGCATGTATAAAGTGAATAAAATTGGTCCTAGCACAGAACGTTGTGGAACTTCATAATTAACTTTAGTCTGTGAAGAAGATTCTCCATCTACATGAACAAATTATAATCTATTAGTTAAATATGATTCAAACCACCGTAGCGCAGTGCCTTTAATACCTATGGCATGCTCTAATCTCTGTAATAAGATTTTATGGTCAACAGTATCAAAAGCAGCACTGAGGTCTAACAGAACAAGCACAGAGATGAGTCCACTGTCCGAGGCCATAAGAAGATCATTTGTAACCTTCACTAATGCTGTTTCTGTACTATGATGAATTCTAAAACCTGACTGAAACTCTTCAAATAGACCATTCCTCTGCAGACGATCAGTTAGCTGTTTTACAACTACCCTTTCAAGAATTTTTGAGAGAAAAGGAAGGTTGGAGATTGGCCTATAATTAGCTAAGATAGCTGGGTCAAGTGATGGCTTTTTAAGTAATGGTTTAATTACTGCCACCTTAAAAGCCTGTGGTACATAACCAACTAATAAAGATAGATTGATCATATTTAAGATCAAAGCATTAATTAATGGTAGGGCTTCCTTGAGCAGCCTGGTAGGAATGGGGTCTAATAGACATGTTGATGGTTTGGAGGAAGTAACTAATGAAAATAACTCAGACAGAACAATCGGAGAGAAAGAGTCTAACCAAATACCGGCATCACTGAAAGCAGCCAAAGATAACGATACATCTTTGGGATGGTTATGAGTAATTTTTTCTCTAATAGTTAAAATTTTATTAGCAAAGAAAGTCATGAAGTCATTACTAGTTAAAGTTAAAGGACTACTCAGCTCAATAGAGCTCTGACTCTTTGTCAGCCTGGCTACAGTGCTGAAAAGAAACCTGGGGTTGTTCTTATTTTCTTCAATTAGTGATGAGTAGTAAGATGTCCTAGCTTTATGGAGGGCTTTTTTATAGAGCAACAGACTCTTTTTCCAGGCTAAGTGAAGATCTTCTAAATGAGTGCAGATGATCAGTTAGCTGTTTTACAACTACCCTTTCAAGAATTTTTGAGAGAAAAGGAAGGTTGGAGATTGGCCTATAATTAGCTAAGATAGCTGGGTCAAGTGATGGCTTTTTAAGTAATGGTTTAATTACTGCCACCTTAAAAGCCTGTGGTACATAGCCAATTAATAAAGACAGATTGATCATATTTAAGATCGAAGCATTAATTAATGGTAGGGCTTCCTTGAGCAGCCTGTTAGGAATGGGGTCTAATAGACATGTTGATGGTTTGGAGGAAGTAAATAATGAAAATAACTCAGACAGAACAATTGGAGAAAGAGTCTAACCAAATACCGGCATCACTGAAAGCAGCCAAAGAGAACGATATGTCTTTGGGATGGTTATGAGTAATTTTTTCTCTAATAGTTAAAATGTTATTAGCAAAAAAAGTCATGAAGTCATTACTAGTTAAAGTTAAAGGAATACTCGGCTCAATAGAGCTCTGACTCTTTGTCAGCCTGGCTACAGTGCTGAAAAGAAACCTGGGGTTGTTCTTATTTTCTTCAATTAGTGATGAGTAGTAAGATGTCCTAGCTTTACGGAGGGCTTTTTTATAGAGCAACAGACTCTTTTTCCAGGCTAAGTGAAGATCTTCAAAATGAGTGAAACACCATTTCCTCTCCAACTTACGGGTTATCTGCTTTAAGCTGCGAGTTTGTGAGTTATACCACGGAGTCAGGCACTTCTGATTTAAAGCTCTCTTTTTCAGAGGAGCTACAGCATCCAAAGTTGTCTTCAATGAGGATATAAAACTATTGACGAGATAATCTCTCTCACTCAGAGTTTAGGTAGCTACTGTTGTGTGGGCCGCCAGAAGAGAAGGTACTGCTGGCCCACCACCAGAGGGCGCCCTGCCTGAAGTGCGGGCTTCAGGCACGAGAGGGTGCTGCCGCCACGGACACAGCCGGGAGTGACAGCTGTTACTCATTACTTCCTGACAGCTGTCACTCATTCTTCATCACCTCACTGCATAAAACCCAGACGTCATCTCCACCTCATCGCCGAGATATCGTACTTCATTGAAGGTAATATCCTCAGCCGTTTTGTGTTACAATATATCTGTATATTGTGAGTGTTTGCAGGAGTACCGGTTCCTTTATCTGTGGAAGCTGAGTGAGTGCAGGACGGCACTCTTTTCCCCTGAGGAATCACTGCGGTACTCATCACATATTGAGTGAGAGGTGGAGGTGGCATTCCCACCGTTGTTGTTACTGGGTGTACACACACCCACACTTGACTGTCTTTGTTCCCGCCAGCAGTACCAGATCCGACAGTCGGAGACGGTGATCACCTGGGAATTCGGGACTTGGCGGCTCCAGTATTCACCAGGTTCGGTGGTGGCAGAAATCGTGTGGTTCCGGCCCTTCTCAGGACAGACGTCTTCTATCCTTGAGCCTGCCCACACGTCACCTTTGTAATTTGACTGTAATCATATTCTGAGATTGTCTGTATATTCGTTGTGCACATTTCACAACATTAAATTGTTACTTTTTGGCTCATCTATTGACCGTTCATTTGCGCCCCCTGTTGTGGGTCCGTGTCACTACACTTTCACAACAGGATATCTCGGCCAGCGTCATGGACTCCGAGGGGCGTCACCCGGCTGTTGAAGGACCAATGGGAGAGCAGGGAGCGCAGGCGTCTGCAGGAGGCGTGATTGGTGAGCTGCAGCACATTCTCACCGCCTTTATGGCTCGGTTGGATCAAATGACTGAGCAAAACATCCTCCTGAACCGCAGGGTGGAGGCTCTCTCCGCGCAGATGGCGGCGAGTGCTCAGGGCGCTGCTGCAGCTCATCCTCCTGTCGACCCTGTGCAGGATATGAACATTCCAGTGGTGGTTCAACAACCCCTCCCACCATCCCCTGAAGCACGTCTGGAGGAGCTTCTGCAGGGAACTGGGGGCCACCGTGAGCCTCTCGTCCGGGTACCATCCACAGACGAACGGACAGGCAGAGCGGGCCAACCAGGAACTGGAACAGACCCTTCGCTGCGTAACATCCGCGCACCCAATGGCCTGGAGTAACCATCTGGCCTGGATCGAGTATGCGCATAACAGCCAGGTGTCTTCTGACACCGGCCTCTCCCCATTTGAGGTGTGTTTGGGGTACCAGCCCCCATTATTTCCCGTGGTGGAGGGAGAGGTCGGTGTGCCCTCGGTCCGGGCCCATCTTCGGAGGTGCCGTCGGGTGTGGCGCACCACCCGTTCTGCCTTGTTGAAAGCCCGGACGAGGGCCAAGACCCAAGCAGACCGCCGGCGGTCCCCGGCCCCTGCATACCAGCCCGGGCAGGAGGTGTGGGTGTCAACGAAGGACATCCCCCTGCAAGTACAGTCTCCAAAATTGATGGACAGGTTCATCGGCCCCTTCCATATCCTCAAAGTCCTCAGCCCTGCCGCGGTGAAGCTCCAGCTCCCAGCTTCACTGCGGATCCACCCGGTCTTCCATGTTTCCAGGATCAAACCTCACCACACCTCACCCCTCTGTGCTCCCGGTCCGGCGCCGCCTCCTGCCCGGATCATTGATGGGGAGCCGGCTTGGACAGTGCGCCGGCTCCTGGACGTCCGTCGAATGGGCCGGGGGTTCCAATATCTGGTGGACTGGGAAGGGTATGGACCCGAAGAACGCTCCTGGGTGAAGAGGAGCTTCATCCTGGATCCGGCCCTCCTGGCCGACTTCTACCGCCGACACCCCGACAAACCTGGTCGGGCGCCAGGAGGCGCCCGTTGAGGGGGGGGTCCTGTTCTGTGGGCCACCAGAAGAGGAGGTACTGCTGGCCCACCACCAGAGGGCGCCCTGCCTGAAGTGCGGGCTTCAGGCACGAGAGGGCGCTGCCGCCACGGACACAGCC
Organism: Thalassophryne amazonica; assembly: GCF_902500255.1. Taxonomy (NCBI): domain Eukaryota; kingdom Metazoa; phylum Chordata; class Actinopteri; order Batrachoidiformes; family Batrachoididae; genus Thalassophryne; species Thalassophryne amazonica. Next base: position 97,324,661 of record NC_047114.1, read on the forward strand.
GGGAGTGACAGCTGTTACTCATTACTTCCTGACAGCTGTCACGCATTCTTCATCACCTCACTCCATAAAACCCAGACGTCATCTCCACCTCATCGCCGAGATATCGTACTTCATTGAAGGTAATATCCTCAGCCGTTTTGTGTTACAATATATCTGTATATTGTGAGTGTTTGCAGGAGTACCGGTTCCTCTATCTGTGGAAGCTGAGTGAGTGCAGGACGGCACTCTTTTCCCCTGAGGAATCACTGCGGTACTCATCACATATTGAGTGAGAGGTGGAGGTGGCATTCCCACCGTTGTTGTTACTGGGTGTACACACACCCACACTTGACTGTCTTTGTTCTCACCAGCAGTATCAGATCCGACAGTCAGAGACGGTGATCACCTGGGAATTCGGGACTTGGCGACTCCAGTATTCACCAGGTTCGGTGGTGGCAGAAATCGTGTGGTTCCGGCCCTTCTCAGGACAGACGTCTTCTATCCTTGAGCCTGCCCACACGTCACCTTTGTAATTTGACTGTAATCATATTCTGAGATTGTCTGTATATTCGTTGTGCACATTTCACAACATTAAATTGTTACTTTTTGGCTCATCTATTGACCGTTCATTTGCGCCCCCTGTTGTGGGTCCGTGTCACTACACTTTCACAACAGCTACTCTGCCCTGTGTTGGTATATGGCATTGGAGAACATAAAGAAGGAATCATATCCTTAAACCTAGTTACAGCGCTTTCTGAAAGACCTCTACTGTAATGAATGTGAATGAATGTGAGGCATAATTGTAAAGCGCTTTGAGCGTCTGATTCAGGTGGAAAAGCGCTATATAAATGCAGTCCATTTACCATTTAATCCAGGAAATCTTGTCAAGTGAAATGATCTTGCTGCATGGACAGATCATTTGTTTTGAGTGTATCTTTTTTAGACACCCCTTTTTGGCAGTGTACAATATCTGTACAATATCAAGCCCAAGTTACATTTCTTTGCCATAGGAGTTTGCTCACAAAATGTTAGGGCATTATTTATGGTGACAGATAAATCAGTTTCAAAAATTTTTACTTCCTAATATCCCACAAAATCAATATCAGTGGATTTCTAATAGTTTTGTTGAGTATTTGATTGCAACCTGACACAAAGAACTGATTATACGAGGGCTGTCAATAAAGTATAGGTCCTTTTTATTTTTTTCAAGAACTATATGGATTTCATTCATATGTTTTTACGTCAGACATGCTTGAACCCTCGTGCGCATGCGTGAGTTTTTCCACGCCTGTCGGTGACGTCATTTGCCTGTGAGCACTCCTTGTGGGAGGAGTCGTCCAGCCCCTCGTCGGAATTCCTTTGTCTGAGAAGTTGCTGAGAGACTGGCACTTTGTTTGATCAAACTTTTTTCTAAACCTGTGAGACACATCGAAGTGGACACGGTTCGAAAAATTAAGCTCGTTTTCAGTGAAAATTTTAACGGCTGATGAGAGATTTTGAGGTGATTCTGTTGCTTTAAGGACTTCCCACGGTGCGAGACGTCGCTCAGCGCTCTCAGGCAGCGTCATCAGCCTGTTCAAGCTGAAAACCTCCACATTTCAGGTTCTATTGATCCAGGACGTTGTGACAGAACAGAGAAGTTTCAGAAGAAGTCGGTTTCAGCATTTTATCCGGATATTCCACTGTTAAAGGAGATTTTTTTAATGAAAGACGTGCGGACGGGTCCGCGCGTCGGGACGCAGCCGCCGCGACGCTCCGCCACAGGAAAAACACCTCTGTTGAAAGCCTTAAGGACAAGTTGGAACATGTCCAGCTGTTAAACAATTTCTCATATACTCACTCCACTGAAAGCCATCAAAAGCCGCCTGGATTTTACAAATGGTTATCAACACGGAGGTGTTTTTCCTGTGCCGCCGCACCGCGTCGGGACGCAGCCGACGCGGTGGATCCGTCCGCACGTCTTTCATTAAAAAAATCTCCTTTAACAGTGGAATATCCGGATAAAATGCTGAAACCGACTTCTTCTGAAACTTCTCTGTTCTCTCACGACGTCCTGGATCAATAGAGCCTGAAATGTGGAGGTTTTCAGCTTGAACAGACTGACGACGGCGGCTGAGAGCGCTGAGCGACGTCTCGCACCGTGGGAAGTCCTTAAAGCGACAGAATCACCTCAAAATCTCTCATCAGCCGTTAAAATTTTCACTGAAAACCAGCTTAATTTTTCGAACCGTGTCCACTTCGATGTGCTTCACAGGTTTAGAAAAAATTTTGATCAAACAACGCGCCAGTCTCTCAGCAACTTCTCAGACAAAGGAATTCCGACGAGGGGCTGGACGACTCCTCCCACAAGGAGTGCTCACAGGCGAATGACGTCACCGACAGGCGTGGAAAAACTCACGCATGCGCACGAGGGTTCAAGCATGTCTGACGTAAAAACATATGAATGAAATCCATATAGTTTTTGAAAAAAATAAAAAGGACCTATACTTTATTGACAGCCCTCGTATTTGTGGAAAACAATATATGAATTTGACAACAGCAGAAATTTGAGTGTTCATGGGATTTACAGTCTTGGACTCTTTTCTAATGAAGAAATTGGTGGAACAGGACGAATTCATGCAGCGCTACAGTGTCACCTTCTGTCTACGTAGTCCTTCTGTTCATCTGCGTCACCAAAACACAATATTCCAAAAGAATTCACAGTTTCCAGTGCAAGCGCCAAAAAAAACCCCAAACAAACAAACAAAGAAACAAACAAAAAAACAAGAGCAAAGAGGGATTTCTGACGTCCACCAATCCAGATCCGAATCACCTCCAAAATTCAGTGGAGTCTTCCATGACCTAACATCTATCTGTGATGAAAATTTCCTCAAAATCCATTCAGTAGTTTAGACGTAATCCTGCTAATTTACAGACAGACAAATAAATAAATAAACGCTGATGATTTTATTATGTCCTTGGTGGGTGTAAAAAAAAAAAAAAAAAAGGGCTCCCAAACTGCATATGGGGCTGATCTTCTGTCACCTTTTCAATGAACCTTTTCCAGATTTTGAATGCATGGAGCCGCTGGGCATGGAGTCGGGGAAAATCACCTCGGAACAGATCAGCGCTTCTTCCCAGTACAACAAAGACTGGTCTCCTGAACGTTCACGCCTCAACTTCCAGGAGAACGGCTGGACCCCCTCAGACGACTCGGTCAGGGAGTGGATACAGGTCAGTCCTCCCCCTCAAGCTTTATTTTTGAACTACAGCAAGACAGTAAAGCTGAGCAGGTAGATTTTTGTTTACATTCAACTGTCTTTCCACTATTTTTCCCTCTGGGAGGGAAAACGTCAAATGACCTCATGTTCGGCCTCATTTTTGAGTCTGATCTCAAAAGGCGCGTGTGCTCATTCATCTCCAGACAAACGTGCTCCTCAGCCTGGACTTGGCTGCACCGCTGAGATCTTGTTCACATCTGGTCTGCATATTGTTCACTCAGTCGTCCCATTTTTCCGTACGTTATTGGGACGCAGGACGTGAAAGAACACATGCATTATTTATGGACGCCCGCCTCTCCAGCGCCGCTGGTTTTTCTCATCTTCTGACGTAGCGTCCTGCGGTCATTAAATGTGGAAACAGAAGAACCTCGTGTTTAGTTCCCTCGTCTGTCTGATGCAGTTTGCAGCATCCTTTCCTCAGGTGGATTATGTGGCGTGAGGACGCTGACATTTGTCTCTGATTGTTTCGATCAGTTTAACGTCTCGTGTGTATGAATAAGCTCCACACAGGCCTGGAAATGAATTCTAAAAGGCGCCCGGCATCCCGTCACCAATCAGCACACAAGACCAGCACGGCCGCCCCGCAGTCAGAGTCAGAAAGTTCCATGTTTTTTGGGGTGCGTCACTGTGCTTCTTGATCTTTAAAATGTGGGACTTTAACTCTATTAAAGAGAATTTCTACTCTCACAGTGTGTGTTAAGTTACAGTGGGATGTGTCTCCATGGGCCAAGATGACCTACAACACACTTCAGCCCCTTTTTAAATGTTCAAATTGTCCGTCATCTCCATGATGGCAAACTTCTCCAAACGTTGTGAAATTGTTTAATAATTTTTTCACCACTTATGACTAGTGCAGTGGCTGTAGGAAGTTTGTGTTCCTATAGAAGAACATTGTAGTACAGCAGATAACTGTCAGAATCCTTCAACTCCGGTTACAAGCACCAAAATTTGACTGTGTATACCTTTTGGTACATATTGTAGAAAAATAACTTCAGCTATTTGAATTTTCAATAGGGGGCTAAGTAGGGGTCAATTGAAGAATTGCACATGGTCAAAATTAAAAAAATGTTCCAATCATATTGAACGTGATACCACATTGTGTATCTGATGACAGTGATTCCAAAAAGGTATAGTTTGGACTATCTATAACTGAATGTTCTGGAGTTATGGAATAAAAACAGCAAGAATGGTGACAGGTCAGCTTCAGTTTGTACAGGGGTCAAAAGTTAAAGTTGCTCCAGTTTTGGTAAAATGTGGTGCAAATTTTTGGTTGAACTAATAGGATTAACAAATGGAATATTGTATTGAGTGTATTGAATGTTTGGTCTCCAAAGTAAAGGTCAAACAAGGTCGACGTCCATTGGATTCTATGACATGTGACATATGTTACCCTGTAACATGATAACTAAGCATGACACATGGTGCAAACTATTCCTTTTTAAAATCCTACTAACTCAACCAATAATTTGCATCATGTTTTACCATAATTGGAGCAACTTTAACTTTTGACCCCTGTACAAACTGAAAGTGACCTTTGTCACCATTCTTGCTGTTTTTACCCCATAACTCCAGAACATTCAGTCACAGATAGTCCAAACTATAGCTTTTTAGAATCTTTGTGATCAGACACATAATGTGTTATAGCTTTCAATATGATTGGAACATTTTTTTTTTACCCTATGCAGTTCTTCAATTGACCCGTATTGTAACAGGATTTGAAGGATTCCTCTGCAAATATTCTGTTATCTGCTGCATTATTGGTAGAGTCAGTAAATTTCTCATGGATGGTCGTATGTGGTTGTGTTTGAAGGTGGGATGTACAAAGAGGTGTAGTTATGTTATATTTTATTATTTAAATACAGTATTTCATATTGTTTTAAAAAAATCTGTTTTATCAATTATATGAAAATAAAAGGATTTCTATTAAACAGGTTATTGGAAGAGACTCAGACAAAATTAAACAGAACATTTAGAATATTTGAAACAGCAAATCCTCAGTACCCCACATCCTGGACACAGTTTATTTAAACTTTAACTCACAGCAAATATAAATGTTATTCAACTTATGTACTTAATGAAACATTGTACAAATTGTGGGAAATTTGTAGGTGTTAGCAAAAAACAGATTTTAGCTAACGTTTCCTCAGTGTTGTCAAGTTCAACTCAGTTGCAAGGAACACTGGCAGAATGCATTTCACAGTAAAAGTATTTGCTGGCATTAAACATTTTATTGTGAAATGGTGCGAGCAACATAAACTATCTGATGTTGTTTAACTTTGCAAACAGTAACATCAGCGAGCCACTCCATCTTGGAAGTACAAATGTTACAGTGTTAATCAAAATAAATGTTTTGAAAATTAATTCCCAAAATTTTCAAAATAAAGGATGCACTTCATCATGCCATGCACAAGACATATCCAAAAACTGAGGTCGATGTGATAAATAGTCAGAGTGATATGTGAGCCACATACACACAGATGCTTCTTGCTTTATAGATAGATGAGAAAGTATTCTTCTGGAAACCATGAAGCAGACGTCAGAGTCTGACAGTGATCCTTATTTTAGGACCTCACCTCCACTGAAGCGTGTGCATCAAAATCAAGATTTAACATTTTTGTTTCATCAGTTTTGTGATGGTTGATGTTGATAAATAGAAATAGTAAATAATAAAAATAGGTGTATTGTGATGCATCAGGTTGTAGTTTGAAAGCCAGTTTTATTGATAAATTCTAACTCTTATAACTAATATTTCTGGAAAAATGTCAGAAGAAAACCATATTTTATATATACGTTACATTGTTGTTTTTTGTTTTGGGGCTTTTTTGGAAAGGGGGGAGATCCTGCATTTTATATAGCAAAAAAAAAAAAATCACGATTTTCATCATCAATTTTTTATCATTGATGATTAAAAAATAATAACAATTTGTATCTGGCTTTCTCAGAAATCAAGTCCAGTGATTAAAAAATAAGCATCAGTAATAACATTACACTGCAACAGTGCACAAACATCCCAAAATAAAAAACTGAGAAAAAGAAAAAAAATCCAGTGTACTTACATTTTTATTGTAGTGTTTCCAGTGCTATGGGCCTAAAAAAAAAATACATGTCCATCTGATGATTTATTTTTTCCAAACTGCATCAGATAACATCCAGCCTTTGGTTCATTGCATTATTTGTCCATCTAGCGTATTTTTTGAATTTATTCGTCCTTATGGTACATACCACACCAAAAGGCCATGCATAATTCCACTGTTTATTTCTCCATCCATGTCCATCTGATGATTAATTTTGTCTTAACTGCGTTAGATATTATTATACATCTGACTGAAATCCTTTGTTCTGATTGGCTGATTCACATGTAATAATTGCAATACTTTTCACAATAAATCATCCAAAGTTAACAATACCCACATTATTGCCTGATTTTTCACCATTTCCAGCAACATTATGAGTGATTGCGGACAGATTTTGTCATAACGAGGCAACGTTTCGCGCATGCGCAGGGGTGATGTGTCACAGACGACATCATGGCAGAGAGCAGAAGGTTTGCGTCCGTGGATACTGATGGGAGCAAATTTTTCACACAATTGTAAAGATAAATTTATTAACTACACAGATGTATAATAAAACAAATGGTGACTGGTTTATCGGGCAGCATAATGGAATGTCACCCCGAGGGATCATTGTTGCCCAAGGCCAGTTGCCCAATGCACATTTATTTGTCCATCTTACTTATTTTTAGTTTGGGTTTCGTGCAAATCACTCGACTGAAACTGCCTGCTGCTTGCTCATTGAAACAATAAAATCAAATCTAGACAATGGAGGGGTTATAGGAGCTATTTTTTAGATCTCCGTAAGGCATTTGACACCGTTAGCCATACCATACTACTGTCGAAACTAACACAATATAAACTGTCTTCAAATACTCTGGCCTGGATTAAGTCCTATCTGTCCGACCGTTCTCAGTGTGTCCGCATCAATAACATCAGTTCATCTATAGAAAATATCCATTTTGGTTTACCACAAGGCTCTAATATCAGCCCTCTCCTTTTCTCACTCTATATAAACGACCTTCCATCTGTGTGTGAAGATGTACACGTCCAGATGTACGCAGATGACACGGTTGTTTATGTCTGGGGGAAGGATGCAGAACAGGTAGCCAATAAACTCACCGTAGCCATGGAGAAGGTAGCCAGGTGGCTACGTGACTCATACCTCACTCTAAACACAAAGAAAACTGCTGCAATGTATTTCACTAATAAATGCAAAAAGTCACCCTTTCCCAATATTACAGTAAATGGAGAAACAATTCAGAATGTGACAGAGTACAAATATTTAGGTATCATGTTAGACCCCACACTCACCTTCAAAAAACATGTTAAACAACTGTGTCAAAGCCTCAAATACAATATTAAAACTTTTAAATGCATCAGAAACTCACTCACACAAGAAGCTGCACAAATCTTTTTTAATGCCATGATAATGTCCCGTGTTTACTACTGCATAACCTGCTGGTCCCAGGCAGGAAAAACTACCCTTAGGCCATTAGAATCACTTTACAAGCAAGCCCTAAAAGTACTGGACAGGAAACCAAAACAATACCATCATTGCCATATTCTAGAAAAACATGGACTCCTCGATTTTGATAATATCCAGAGATTTGCCTCAATTCGTCTGGTCTTCAGAATCTTAAATAACTCTGCCCCTGCACCACTTAAGGACTTTGTTCACTACACATCTTACAGTCACTACCAGAGCCACACGAGCCTCCACCAGGGGGCAGTGTGCCATCCCAAAGCGCAAAACTTCATTTGCACAAACTGCTTTTTCTTATAATGCCATAAAAGAATGGAATAACCTTCCAAACGAACTAAAACATCAGACAAGCTATATCACTTTAACAGCAGAGCTTAAACAGTGGCTAGGGAACAACCAAACCTGTCAGCACTAATATTACTGTGTAGAAGTGATTATTTGTTATTTATGTCTTGATATAAAATGGTAGATATATTAGGTAAGTCATTATGTATTTATTTATTTATTTTCTTTAAGATAAGGACTTGTCTGTAATTGTAATCATTGTTGAAATGTATAATTTATATTGTATATGTGGGTGGTTCTGTGGTGGCGGAATTACGATGACAGGAAAATCTGGCCATATTTTGGTTCCCCATTGAAGGTGTGCTGAGATTGTAGTTCCATTGCTATGGAATCACCCATGTGTGAAAGTTGGAGCGGTTGTGGGAGTGTGTGTGTCTGACAGTGTCAGACTGTATGTGTGGTATTGTTTGAGTATTCTTTCACTGTATTTTATTATGTAATGGGGACTGCAGATGGAAACTAGCTATTTAGCTACAATCTGGTACAGATCATCTTTGTTTTATGAGCTTAATGTCTCTGTACATTGTCCCTTTTCAAATAAAGGCAATAAAAAAAAATAAAAAAATTTGTGGTATTTAAAAGTCCTTATATGAAGTAACAGCACAGGCTGTGGTGTGCACATGCATCTTGCGACTTTTAGTCCAGCGCAACTTATTAACCAGAAAGTATGGTAACTTTATTTAATAATCCTGGTTTGTTTGGGCTTTTTGGTGCTAAAATCTTATCAAATGATCCAGAATCCAGATCAGAACATCATCAAAATTTAGTGGGTTCTTCTTTTCTTCTGATGTCAATAATTTAAAAAATTCTCTTATCAGATGACCTCCTTTGAGATTTACGCTGGAGAAGATCTGAGTGTAGGTGAGGTCACTCCCTGAGACAGACCTGGTGTTTGCTGGTGCAGGTGGACCTGGTGTGCAGGACAGGAACTCATAGAGGAAGACTCACAATGGCCCTCACAGGAAAAACAGATCCTCACTTATTTCCTGTGGGGACTGAGACAGGAAGTAGACAGGAAGGCAGCAACAGCGCGGCATTAGTACCTGTGGTTTTCTGAGACCATCTATTGTGTGTCGGGGGACATATTTTAGCTCCTGGACTGCAGCCGAGGACGCTGAGGTATAATGATAAAACCTGCCGTTTATATTTGGAGAGAGATATATTAATCAATCAATCAATCAATCAATTTTTTTATATAGCGCCAAATCACAACAAACAGTTGCCCCAAGGCGCTTTATATTGTAAGGCAAGGCCATACAATAATTATGTAAAACCCCAACGGTCAAAACGACCCCCTGTGAGCAAGCACTTGGCTACAGTGGGAAGGAAAAACTCCCTTTTAACAGGAAGAAACCTCCAGCAGAACCAGGCTCAGGGAGGGGCAGTCTTCTGCTGGGACTGGTTGGGGCTGAGGGAGAGAACCAGGAAAAAGACATGCTGTGGAGGGGAGCAGAGATCGATCACTAATGATTAAATGCAGAGTGGTGCATACAGAGCAAAAAGAGAAAGAAACACTCAGTGCATCATGGGAACCCCCCAGCAGTCTAAGTCTATAGCAGCATAACTAAGGGATGGTTCAGGGTCACCTGATCCAGCCCTAACTATAAGCTTTAGCAAAAAGGAAAGTTTTAAGCCTAATCTTAAAAGTAGAGAGGGTGTCTGTCTGCCTGATCTGAATTGGGAGCTGGTTCCACAGGAGAGGAGCATGAAAGCTGAAGGCTCTGCCTCCCATTCTACTCTTACAAACCCTAGGAACTACAAGTAAGCCTGCAGTCTGAGAGCGAAGCGCTCTATTGGGGTGATATGGTACTACGAGGTCCCTAAGATAAGATGGGACCTGATTATTCAAAACCTTATAAGTAAGAAGAAGAATTTTAAATTCTATTCTAGAATTAACAGGAAGCCAATGAAGAGAGGCCAATATGGGTGAGATATGCTCTCTCCTTCTAGTCCCCGTCAGTACTCTAGCTGCAGCATTTTGAATTAACTGAAGGCTTTTTAGGGAACTTTTAGGACAACCTGATAATAATGAATTACAATAGTCCAGCCTAGAGGAAATAAATGCATGCATTAGTTTTTCAGCATCACTCTGAGACAAGACCTTTCTGATTTTAGAGATATTGCGTAAATGCAAAAAAGCAGTCCTACATATTTGTTTAATATGTGCTTTGAATGACATATCCTGATCAAAAATGACTCCAAGATTTCTCACAGTATTACTAGAGGTCAGGGTAATGCCATCCAGAGTAAGGATCTGGTTAGACACCATGTTTCTAAGATTTGTGGGGCCAAGTACAATAACTTCAGTTTTATCTGAGTTTAAAAGCAGGAAATTAGAGGTCATCCATGTCTTTATGTCTGTAAGACAATCCTGCAGTTTAGCTAATTGGTGTGTGTCCTCTGGCTTCATGGATAGATAAAGCTGGGTATCATCTGCGTAACAATGAAAATGTAAGCAATACCGTCTAATAATACTGCCTAAGGGAAGCATGTATAAAGTGAATAAAATTGGTCCTAGCACAGAACCTTGTGGAACTCCATAATTAACTTTAGTCTGTGAAGAAGATTCCCCATTTACATGAACAAATTGTAATCTATTAGACAAATATGATTCAAACCACCGCAGCGCAGTGCCTTTAATACCTATGGCATGCTCTAATCTCTGTAATAAAATTTTATGGTCAACAGTATCAAAAGCAGCACTGAGGTCTAACAGAACAAGCACAGAGATGAGTCCACTGTCCGAGGCCATAAGAAGATCATTTGTAACCTTCACTAATGCTGTTTCTGTACTATGATGAATTCTAAAACCTGACTGAAACTCTTCAAATAGACCATTCCTCTGCAGATGATCAGTTAGCTGTTTTACAACTACCCTTTCAAGAATTTTTGAGAGAAAGGGAAGGTTGGAGATTGGCCTATAATTAGCTAAGATAGCTGGGTCAAGTGATGGCTTTTTAAGTAATGGTTTAATTACTGCCACCTTAAAAGCCTGTGGTACATAGCCAACTAACAAAGATAGATTGATCATATTTAAGATCGAAGCATTAAATAATGGTAGGGCTTCCTTGAGCAGCCTGGTAGGAATGGGGTCTAATAAACATGTTGATGGTTTGGATGAAGTAACTAATGAAAATAACTCAGACAGAACAATTGGAGAGAAAGAGTCTAACCAAATACCGGCATCACTGAAAGCAGCCAAAGATAACGATACGTCTTTGGGATGGTTATGAGTAATTTTTTCTCTAATAGTTAAAATTTTGTTAGCAAAGAAAGTCATGAAGTCATTACTAGTTAAAGTTAATGGAATACTCAGCTCAATAGAGCTCTGACTCTTTGTCAGCCTGGCTACAGTGCTGAAAAGAAACCTGGGGTTGTTCTTATTTTCTTCAATTAGTGATGAGTAGAAAGATGTCCTAGCTTTACGGAGGGCTTTTTTTATAGAGCAACAGACTCTTTTTCCAGGCTAAGTGAAGATCTTCTAAATTAGTGAGACGCCATTTCCTCTCCAACTTACGGGTTATCTGCTTTAAGCTACGAGTTTGTGAGTTATACCACGGAGTCAGACACTTCTGATTTAAAGCTCTCTTTTTCAGAGGAGCTACAGCATCCAAAGTTGTCTTCAATGAGGATGTAAAACTATTGACGAGATACTAGCGCCTTGGGGCAACTGTTTGTTGTGATTTGGCGCTATATAAAAAAAAATTGAATTGAATTGAATTGAATACTCTATCTCCCTTACAGAGTTTAGGTAGCTACTCTGCACTGTGTTGGTATATGGCATTAGAGAACATAAAGAAGGAATCATATCCTTAAACCTAGTTACAGCGCTTTCTGAAAGACGTCTAGTGTAATGAAACTTATTCCCTACTGCTGGGTAGTCCATCAGAGTAAATGTAAATGTTATTAAGAAATGATCAGACAGAAGGGAGTTTTCAGGGAATACTGTTAAGTCTTCTATTTCCATACCATAAGTCAGAACAAGATCTAAGATATGATTAAAGTGGTGGGTGGACTCATTTACTTTTTGAGCAAAGCCAATAGAGTCTAATAATAGATTAAATGCAGTGTTGAGGCTGTCATTCTCAGCATCTGTGTGGATGTTAAAATCACCCACTATAATTATCTTATCTGAGCTAAGCACTAAGTCAGACAAAAGGTCTGAAAATTCACAGAGAAACTCACAGTAACGACCAGGTGGACGATAGATAATAACAAATAAAACTGGTTTTTGGGACTTCCAATTTGGATGGACAAGACTAAGAGACAAGCTTTCAAATGAATTAAAGCTCTGTCTGGGTTTTTGATTAATTAATAAGCTGGAATGGAAGATTGCTGCTAATCCTCCGCCCCGGCCCGTGCTACGAGCATTCTGACAGTTAGTGTGACTCGGGGGTGTTGACTCATTTAAACTAACATATTCATCCTGCTGTAACCAGGTTTCTGTAAGGCAGAATAAATCAATATGTTGATCAATTATTATATCATTTACCAACAGGGACTTAGAAGAGAGAGACCTAATGTTTAATAGACCACATTTAACTGTTTTAGTCTGTGGTGCAGTTTGTAGGTGCTATATTATTTTTTCTTTTTGAATTTTTATGCTTAAATAGATTTTTGCTGGTTATTGGTAGTCTGGGAGCAGGCACCGTCTCTACGGGGATGGGGTAATGAGGGGATGGCAGGGGGAGAGAAGCTGCAGAGAGGTGTGTAAGACTACAGCTCTGCTTCCTGGTCCCAACCCTGGATAGTCACGGTTTGGAGGATTTAAGAAAATTGGCCAGATTTCTAGAAATGAGAGCTGCTCCATCCAAAGTGGGATGGATGCCGTCTCTCCTAACAAGACCAGGTTTTCCCCAGAAGCTTTGCCAATTATCTATGAAGCCCACCTCATTTTTTGGACACCACTCAGACACCCAGCAATTCAAGGAGAACATGCGGCTAAACATGTCACTCCCGGTCCGATTGGGGAGGGGCCCAGAGAAAACTACAGAGTCTGACGTTTTTGCAAAGTTACACACCGATTTAATGTTAATTTTAGTGACCTCCGATTGGCGTAACCGGGTGTCATTACTGCCGACGTGAATTACAATCTTACCAAATTTACGCTTAGCCTTAGCCAGCAGTTTCAAATTTCCTTCAATGTCGCCTGCTCTGGCCCCCGGAAGACAATTGACTATGGTTGCTGGTGTCGCTAACTTCACATTTCTCAAAACAGAGTCGCCAATAACCAGAGTTTGATCCTCGGCGGGTGTGTCGTCGAGTGGGGAAAAACGGTTAGAGATGTGAACGGGTTGGCGGTGTACACGGGGCTTCTGTTTAGGGCTACGCTTCCTCCTCACAGTCACCCAGTCAGCCTGCTTTCCCGGCTGCTCGGGATCTGCCAGGGGGGAACTAACGGCGGCTAAGCTACCTTGGTCCGCACCGACTACAGGGGCCTGGCTAGCTGTAGAATTTTCCACGGTGCGGAGCCGAGTCTCCAATTCGCCCAGCCTGGCCTCCAAAGCTACGAATAAGCTACACTTATTACAAGTACCGTTACTGCTAAAGGAGGCCGAGGAATAACTAAACATTTCACACCCAGAGCAGAAAAGTGCGGGAGAGACAGGAGAAGCCGCCATGCTAAATCAGCTAAGAGCTAGTAGCTACGCTAAGCTAGCGGATTCCTAAAAACACGCAAAGTGAATAATGTGTAAATAATTTAGAGGTGATTCAGCAGAAGGAGTGCTTTAGTTAAGGCACGTAAAGATTACACTGGGAAACAAATCGTAATCTAGATAACTAGATCAATCTAACTGCGCAGATTAAACAGCTAACAGATACAGAAAAACACCGCTGTGCTCCGGAACAGGAAGTGATACAATACCGCAGTGAGAGCCAACCACCAGTAGAGGCAAGCCCTAGTAGAGGCAAGTGTAAAATAATAACGTTCATTTAAAAGTTATGCTGTCATCACTTGACCATGCAACTTACAACATTGGAGATGATGGTTAAAGCGGGTCAGGTGGTTTGTGACCAGAGAATTTTTGGTCCAAATCCCTGAGAGACCCGGAAATCACTCAGGACCTTTGGGTGGAGTCGTCAGTCCCCAGTTTTCTTCCAGTGTGCAGCTGAGCGTCTTGCATGGCAGCATGCTGTCATCAGTATGAGTGAATGAGTGAACGTGAAGCAGCACTTTGAGCTTGAAAGCTCCATATAAATGAGGTTAATTGACCGTATTTTTCTCCGTTGTAATAATGTCGATGTGTTTTGTACAAATGTGTTTCTTGAAATAAACCATCTGTGATGGAGTAAGAAAGTCATGTGGCAATTTTTTTAAAGGGGGGGGTAGAAAGCAAAAAGTTTGTCACGATTTTCAAATATACAAGAAGTCGTCCTGAAGTGGGAGCTGTCACACCACAAGGGGGCGCTTGATGAGTCAACAACTACATTCACATGGGTTCAGTGCATGTGTTATATGTGGAGGCGTGTAATGTAATAGGCCAACACAGCGCCCCCTGGTGGGGCGTCCCAGGCGGTACATCAGCCCGCTGTCCTTGTCTGATGTTTGTGTCCTTTGTTGTCAAGTTGGTTAATAAATGTAGATACGTAACTTGAAAAGCAGAAATCACGGCTTTTTTTGTTGTTTTTTTGTTCCTATTTGTCTTTATTCTGTGCACAACTGTTTTCCGTGCACATTATCTGCATCCCCCCAGGAGATTTGTACTAGTGACCTCCATCACCTGTCTGTTCCTCAGATCCAAGCTGGAGAACCTCCAGGTCCAGTTCATTGATGACTGATAGATGTTTGTTTCCATCCATCATGGAGAAACTGGAGACCACCCACTCCCCATCACAGTGATTTACGGTCCTATGTCCCTCTCCGTTTCTCACCCCCTGACTTGCTGAGGCGTTTGAGTTATGACTGGTGTTTTTCGTGAAGAGATTTCTCCATTTTATTTGATTAAGTGCAGGACGCGGCCAACTCTGCACACCGTGGTTAGCCTACGGCTTCCCATTCATCTTACTTAAGATGAAAATTATGACTTAGTTAATTCCTGTGTGCCTGTCTCCTCTACGGCAAACACCTCCATTATTCATTTACAGTCATTCATATTATATTGATGCTATTTTCAGGTTGCTATTCATAACGCTGTCAGAGATGTTACCCGGTGACAGTTTGGGTGACGGCTCACGGCGAGCCCATTATCTAACCATTATGTTCGATGTAATGATATTTTGCTTTGCATCGACTCTTTTCATCACTATGGTGGATTTACACAAAACTGAAAATCAAACATATGTGTAAATCCTGTTTAATTCAGACTGAAACTGAACCATCAGGCTCAAGTAGAAACAACACAGGCAGAGTCCGGGTTAAAGACTTCTGTACCCATGACTGCACTCAGCCACCACATGAGGAATGTTTCATATTGATGCGTTGTCATTCCCTCACATGTCTCACGTTTGCAGAACAAATTTTTGGCCAAAAATAAACTAGTTCTCAAACTGAAAAGTTGGGTCACAGCTGGAAAACCAGCATAACCAAAAACCCTCCTGTTGTCAGGTTCTACCCCAGCTCATTCATGTCCAGGTTTATCTCTTACTCATGTCCGGGCTTATTCTGATGATGCTACTGTTTTATTTTTCATATCATTATACTTTGTCTTTGAAGTCTCAGTTTGGTTCTGTTTATTTCTTTTCTTTGTGTAATGCTCTTGTCACAGGTTTAATTCTCTGGTTATCATTTATTTTTGTAGTCATTCATTACATTGTCTGTATTCACTAGTCTCTGGTTTTGTTTTCTGTTCATTTATTTTCTGTTTAGCTGATAGTTTGTTTTGCCATTTTGCCATTGTTTATTGTAGTCACTTTTATACTTCAGCCGTAGTCTGTTCTGTTCTAGTTTTGGTTATAGTCTTTTATTTTTCTTGTTGTCTTCTTTTGGTGTTTGTCACCTTATTGCCTAGTTTTACCCTTTTGTTTTGTTCACATTATAATTGTTAGTCTTTGGGTCTCCTCTTTCTTTTGGGCACTTTAAGTTTTTCACCGTTGGTTTTTCTGTCTCTGATTTCTCTTGTTCCTGTCTGCTTTGCTTTTGTTTCACTTCACTATCTTGCACCTGCCTTTGTGTTTGTCAGTCACGCCCCTTCCAGAACTTTCCTCACACCTGTTCCTCATTTCACGCCCTGATTAGCCTGTCATTATTTAAGCCCTCACAGTCCCACAGTCCCTCGCCAGTTTATTGAATTTATTCACTTGCCAGCCTCGCGCCTTAGTCCTGTTCTGCTTAGTAGTTATTTGACCTTGCTTGTTTGCTCTGACCTCCGCCTTGCCTTAACCCTGAACTCTGCTCATTTTTTAACTCTGCCTTTTGTACACCTCAACGTCGTGTGTTTTGACCTCTGCTCATTTTTTTGGACCACGCCTCAGCTTGTACCCTGCCTGATACCTCTGCCTCACTGACTGTAATTCTGTGTACCGAAGTTTACCTGATAAAGCATTTTATTCACTCCCAACCTTCAAGTCCGTGAGTCTGCATTTGCCTCCTACTGCCTTCTGTGCCAAGCCACCTCGAATCGTGACACGTCCACTCACCTGTCCCTCATGCCTCTTCAACACCACATTGTTGTGCATCGTGCTGTGGGTTGAAGTGGATGCTCTGATTGGTTAATGTGATGACAAACCTCCTAAACACCCTTGATTAATAATATTGTTCCAGTCCCTTTGCATCCAGCTTTGCACCCCCTAACTACTTTGCAATAAACTGTTCAATGGTACAATTCACAGTACCTGTGTACAGGCTGACTGTGTTGTCCAGCAACATATTGAGGGTCCTGTAAATTCTCAGGATGTCCCATGAGGCAGGACGATCACCTGTGTCAAACGATTTGTGACAATCAACACAGGTTGCAACGAAACACAAGAAAGTCCTTAAAAATGATTCCCAGCTCCAGAAAACAAGTCATTTACTACTTCCACTCAATTCAGTATTCTAATTTGTCGTAAATAATCGGTGACTCATTTGCGACTTGACTCATTTGACTTGTTGTTGAACACTGTGACGTAGGCTCAGGAAAGGCTTCCTTCCCAGCTCCGGCTTGGAATATTTATAGACGTCCTACGTTTGTCTTCAGGATCTCTTTGACATGATCAGGAACTGCTCAGCGGGCATCTGGAGAACACATTTGTGCCTCGTGTAAGGCAAGCAGGGAAACTGAACAACAGAAGATTCTCCAGAGAGCTTTAAAGGATCTCACTATCCAGACACGGGCTCTGGAGGAATGCCACACTGACCTTCCAAATCCAGGGAATGTTAAATAACTGTGACAATAACTCTGTCAGACTTCCTGACACAGAAGACTCGTCTGACTTGTGTTTAACCGTGTTTGTTGTCCATGTGGCAGAAATGACATGCGGTCTCTACTGACATACAGAGTACAGTAAAACTCGCGTCATGGATTTAGGTGGACCAGCGAATTTTGTCCATTAGAATCGAAATCCGTTATATGTATAAAATGGACAAAATCTGCTATATATAACAGATTAGTTACAATCAGGAGGTGCCGAATGGGGAATCCCCAGTACCAATTAGGCTGACATATTTACTTGAAAAAATAAACTCCTGCCTTAAATAAACACTGGACATTATGTGCATGAAAAAGATTTCATTTGGTCGAGTCACTCTTTTTCTAAGTCCGCTGCAGAGTGGAACTTTAAGATCCTAAAACCTTATTTATGCTTCTGCAATCTGTAACTCTGTGACTGTGCAATGGCATCGACGTGATCGCGACCTGATAAAAGTGTTCTCTGTCACATCTTAATGCAATTTTACAGCAGGAAAAACAGTTATTTCTGGATTAATTTGTCCCTCAATTAGCTTTTTTATACAACCATCAATCTCCAAATCAATGGTGCGGTACATACTATTTCCTCCATGAATTGTGGGTCATTTGAGCGCCTTTTTCTGACTCCATGTTGTGAAGTTGGTCATATTTGCGGACTTTTCTACCAAACGTATTTGATCCATGATCGAAATGAAATCAGCATTCGCACTGCCAAAAACTTAAAATATGACAGGAGAGGAATAAGTGAAAACGTAAAATTGACCAATCACAGCCCTTGGCGATCTCTGTCATTTAGCAGGTGTGAAGGTTCGCAGCCCCGCAGAGGGCTCTGATCTTAAGCGTTTGGATCGTCACACCCAGGAATATGTGTGAAATTTACCATATTACAGTTCAGGCAGCAAGTAGCATTTTGTTAATAATCACCACCCTTGAATTACGCCCTGCCTCGTTTAGGCGCAGGTCTGAGCACGGTTTAAAAAAATAAACGGCCGGGCTTTTAATCACAGAAATACAGTCCCATTTTCCTTGACTTGGTGAGTGTCAGAGCTGAACTTCATTCCATACCTCTGTTACTGGGCATGTCCAGACTGCTTTGTCTGGTACATGTGAGGAGTTTTTAATGGAAATACATTACGATTGGACGGGACGTTTTGTACGATATGAGCGAAAAATCCGTTATACAAAGTCCATAATACAGTAGTGTTCAGAATAATAGTAGTGCTTTGTGACTAAAAAGATTAATCCAGGTTTTGAGTATATTTCTTATTGTTACATGGGAAACAAGGTACCAGTAGATTCTCACAAATCCAACAAGACCAAGCATTCATGATATGCACACTCTTAAGGCTATGAAATTGGGATATTAGTTCTTTGTTGTGTGTGTGTGTCTGCGTGTGTGTGTGTGTGTGTGGGGGGGGGGGGCTTCATTTTGTGTGTTTATATACATGTTTCTCATATACTATGTAAAAGCTAGCGAGAAATAAACACTGAAACTGGAAACACTGCTTTTGGAACCCAGTAACATCTATGAATGTATTTACAAGACATTTCACTGCTAGCATGGTGACGTCTAGGGTTGCCAACCATCCCTTGAAAAACGGAATCGTCCCTTATTTGGAAATAAAAGTGTACGTTCCGTATTGACCTGAAACGGGACGCAGTTTGTCCCGTATTTCTGTGAGAATCAAAAAGTCTGTAAAATGTCAATGGAATTGACTGGCGCTTTATATGGAAACTTACGGTAAATTTGATCCCAGCCTCTCTCCTGCTTTTCACCAATGAGCTGACAGACACGAGTTGACAATACAGAATCACTCTTATCTCATTGGTCGAGGGACATCTGCTCGCAAGAAGATACCGACGTCATGAGCCGACGACGGTCGCTGGACGACAATAACAAATCAGCATGGCTGATATCGATACACACACCGACACTGGCACTGCAGATATGCCTACGGACAGCAATGTCTGTAACGTCGTTACTCCTCCTCCTAAAAAAGAAAAAAAAAAAAAACAAAAAAGAATGCAAAAATACAGGGGAGAATGAGAAAAGGAAAATGTCTGGGTGGAAAAGGTGCGCTATAATAGTATTGTTTACTTTCCAGACTTTATTTTTTGCACTTTTTATTACACTAAATGTGTAAATGTGCACTGTTGCATTGTTTTGGATGATGCAAATTTTCTATTGTTTTTTTTTTTTTTAATTTATACAATTTTAAGTTAAGCAATAGCACTACAGAGATTTATTTTTAAAGAAGACAGAATGCTCATATTGAAATTGTGAGTGAAAATTTATTTTGCACTAAAAATAAATTGCTAAATAATAATTTGTTTTCCACGTGTTCATATCAGAACAAATGCATGTATGCATCTACCTAAATTCAGGGTCAAGTCAAATGGTTAAAAATCGTTTCACACAGACGCTGGGAAGGGTGAAGGCAATGGTCAGTCGGCCGGTCGGCCCTTGCGGTGAGGTGTCCCTTATTTATTTTTCAGAGAGTTGGCAACCCTAGTGACGTCGCATCCTGGTAGCTAGCTGCAACACTCCATTTCATTTGTGTGTAAATATATCCTCTGTGTCATATATTATGTAAAAACTAGCGAGAAATAAACACTTATAAAACAGAAAATGTTGTTTTTGGAACCTGATAATACCTCTGGAGTGATTTACAAGACATGTTGCGGACATTAGCATGCATGGTAACTTCCGCTAACTCAAAGCTATGGAGTTAAATTTGTCTCATTGATAACTGCAAAATGCACAGTGTGCGCTCTACAAGTATTCCTTGATTTGCACAACATGAACAAATGATGATTTGATTTGAACATGTACAAATTGTACGTAAGACAATAGGATCTTAATAATTAAACAACTGCAAATTATAAAGAACATAATGCTCATATGGCGAGGATATTTCAGCATTGTATTATGTTTTTAATTAGTATCATTAACTACTTTTTGACTTTGTTAGGAGCAGTGTTTAGGGAACAGGGGTGTGGGGTACTTCCTCTGGGAAATGTAGATCCGAGTGAGTGTCTAACTGTCCTATGGAACGTAGTGTCCCTGGGGTCTCCCTGTCAGTCAGGAGCCCACACAGACCCATGGGAAGTTATTTTCTTCCTGAAAAAGCAACAGTGGAAGCAGTTAAATAACAGCCTGTAGAGGATTCCCTTCAACACCACCACAGCGGGAACATCTCTGCGGAAAAATAATTACACCCCATATATTAAACCTACCCCACAGACTGGCATGTCCCCGTCCCCATCTCAAGAAACATGTGAGTTTAGTTTGTTTACTTGAACAAAATGTGGAAACTGTGAAAATTCACCGCTTATAATAAGTTACAGGACATGTGTAAGAATGTGACACTTGTGATTTAATTCTACTGTTTTCTTACGTCCTGGTAAAGGATTCTTTATTTTAGATAAGTGTTGGTATTTGTGGAAAAGATGTGAAACATTTTATTTGAAAAGACTTTCTGTGCTATTGTTGCCACGGTTCCATTTGATGATTATCGTCTTTATAATAGTCTCTCTTTTTTTTTCCCAGTTCGTTCTTTTGGACGGCCGCGTGTTTCTGGGCGCCACAGTGGGATGAAATGGTTCCGCCATCTGAAGGAGTCACGTTATCTCTTATTTAGCCTTTAGATCCAAATATCATAAGAGAAACGGCGGATTAAAGTCTCGCTGTGAGATGCGATAATGTCCCTGTAATTTGACTTATTTTGAGAGCGTCTTTGAAGATGTAAAACCTGTGATGGCTGCAGTCAGGAGATTTACAGCTGTTTGCTTCATGATACGTGTCGTGCTTTCTCACTCGTTAAAAGTGGAAAACTGAAGGGGAGTATCTAAAAAAGGGTGTTTTTATTGTGGAATTTTGACTCTCTTTTTTTAAGGGCATGTTCAGTGTGGGTTGTGACTTTGGTCTCTGTGTGTTTATTATGGCGGGTTCTGTAACGCAGTCGTGACCAGACAGATTTAGTCGGTCTGGATTCATCATCAAATTGGGAAATTAGCAATAGCTTCCAGCCAAATGTTATTTTCAACCATGACTGCCAAATTTACTTTCTTTTAGTGATGGCCCAAAGTGTTTTTATCACATTTTACAAATGTTTTGAGATGCTGAACTTTTAAACTGAACAAAAAAACCAACACAACCTGTATGTACTATATAAAACCACATCAGTTCACTGATGTGGTTTTATATAGTAAAAGATGTATTACCTAATAACAAGTACTTGATCAAGTACTTGTTTTTTGTAAAATCTTGTGGGAACAAAAAGGTCTTGGAAAAGCCTTACATTAGGTGTAGATTGGACAGTTTGACTGGAAATTAGATAAATATACTTGGAAACGTTTTGCATTTTTCCAGTGTTACAGATAAATGCACACAAACCCGACCCAATCATTACTGAGCTGATGGTGAGCTGCTTCTCACGCTCGGCCTCGTGCGCTCTGATCTCACACTTAGACCTCTTAGTGTCTCACAGAACAAATGCTTCCAGACGTCGTTGTAGATCAGCAGCCGGAGGCACAAACCACGATGTGCTCTTGTCTCTGTCTGCCCGAATTAACCGTGTGACCTAAATCATGTCAGGCTCCAGCGTGTTGGAGGAAATCATCGTTGTGCGGTAAGATGCACAGGTCTGGGAGCGTATGCTGGTGCCACGTGTCACCGCATCCACCACACTACATGGACGGCAACCACACAGGCAGATAACCGGTCCATCCCCACCTCTCGAACATCTGCCACAGCTAGGTGAAAATGTGGGCGTGTCCTTGACTTTCTCCAGCTGCTGGAGTCCTCGGCATCGACGCACCTGTATGCCGGATCATTAACAACAGACCAAAATGTTCGAACTGACATTCCCTCAAAATGCAAGTGATTCTCCTGATCTATGTCTCCCGAAGGAACTGTGCATTTGAAGCAGTCATTCCAGTGATATCCACGGATCTGCTGAAAAGACTCAGTACCAAAGACATCCAGCCGTCACCTTCAGTCACCATCCAAATCTCACAACAGTACAGTGATGCAGGAAGTACCAGGATCTGAAAGACACTGTTTGCCTGCTGAGGTTTCGGGATCACAAAGCACGTCTGTCCGATGACCTCAAGCTCTGTCTCTCTGAGGGCTGAGAGACATGACAGCAAGTCCAAGACCTCCTTGAAATCCTGGATCTTCATCGTGATCCATAGCTGTCACAAACTGAGAAGCTCAGACTTCTCACTCAGCCTTTCAAGTGCTGCGATCAGGATATCCACTGAGTCCACAAGGATCAGAGTCAGGAAACCTTTCCCCTAGTCTGGGACATGTTTCGTTTCCAGCGGGTGGAGTCATCGGACGCAAACAAAACTGCTTCTGGAGCCTATTGGACAGACATACAGCCAATCAGAGCAACAAAGCCTGTGACGTAGGCAAAGCAGCGCGTTGATATCATCCACGTTGTTCAAAACACAATCCATAGCCATTTCAAATAATCCCCATATCAGCGGAAAACATGCGGGTGCTCTTCAGTGACTCATCGCATAAGCCCCTCCCATATGCAATAAATGGTTGCGAGTGGCCAAGTCCGTTTTCAGCCAGGAACAAACATCCATGAATGGGAGGAGGATCAGACCCTTTCACAAACCAAATTTATTCGCAAAGGGAGTTATGGGTCTGGTTTACCGAACAGAACCCGACCCCACACCCGGCCTACGGGCTACAGATTATATTGACACTGAAAATCAGTTTGTCTCATCTCCTTACGTAGGATTTTAGTGCAGTTGTTTTTTTTCTGTTGACCTTTTTGGTTATTTTTTTGTTCTTCCAGGTGGATTTGGGATTTCTCAGATTCATCACCGCCATCGGCACACAGGGAGCGATCTCAAAGGAGACCAAGAAGCACTACTATGTTCTCAACTACAAAGTGGACCTGAGCTCCAATGGAGAGGACTGGGTCACAGTCAAAGAGGGCTCCAAGCAAAAGGTAGTGACGAGTGACCCACATACATCTAATATGTATGAGCAGTTCAGAAGCTTCAGTTAATGATAAAATCAATATTATTCAATGCTCAAAGTGTTTGGCAGGATTCCTAATCTCCCCTCTTCAAAATCAGAAGTACTAATGATACAGGAATACTGTTGTACCTGATGTTTTACGAGTGACCTTGGTGCACTGATATGTTGGCCACTTGGATTAAGCAGCGTATTGACGGTGTGATGCAAACGAAATGTGATGGAAGACGACAGAACTGAGCCTGAAGAGCTCTCTGGAGAGCTGAGTGCGGCTCCCATGCATCATCTTGGACAGTCGTCAAGAGTACAAGACTCTTCTTTGACTTCTCAACACAGCACAGATTGATGCATGTGTTTTTTGCATGGCACCATTTAAGTGTTTTTGATTAAATTGCAATATTTTTGATAGTAGTTGAAGCCTGTCTCCCAGCGGTTTACGTTTGATATGGAAAAACAGTTGTATACCCAACTGGGGCCTGAAATCAGTTGTAATCAGTGGTGGCAGTAGCATTGTGGAATATTGTGTGCAATCAGGAACATGTTTAAAAAAATTCTGACATCACAATAAATTGTGATCCAAAAAAACCTGAAAAAGAACAATCTGGTTTAATTGGTGCAGATTAGGGGTAATCGTGTGTAACAGTCAGTGAAAGCGGACAACTGGATACAGTACGCAAAGTATACCACGCTCTTCAGCAGAAGACATTTTTTAGATTTTAACAGAGGAACTTTAGCTTTTTGGGAAATTGATGTGCGAACGCTTTAAGAGGAAGAAGAGTTTTGCATATGAACCTGTTTTTCTCAATTTTGAAATCAGATGGAAATGTCAGTTAAAAATCAACAGTGGGAGCTGGCGGTACCTTAAGACCATGAAAATGTAGTTATCAAAGAGGGACTAGAAGGATTACTTGAACAGTGCAACATGTTTGACAGAGATTCCTGCAAATTAACTCTATGATTCAGTTATACCACAACGTCAGAATGTTTGATTAAATCTGTCCAAAATTGAAACACTTTATCCCTTACGATCCCACAACTCTTCCACCATGTTTAGTTCATACTGGTACCAAAGTGTAGAAGCTCTGACCTTGACTCTGAGTTCTCAATGTGATCCAAAGTCAGAGGTCATGTGACCAATAGATAGGTGAACCATAGGCTCCTCAAAGTAGTCATTCTACACATCCCGTATACAGACCCAAAGGTTCTAACTTGCCGTTTGACTTTTAACAGATATTTTTTCAAAATCCAGACACATTCATGAGTTATGGTAAAGCGTGGTGGTATTCTCTCTGTGGTGAGGAGGATGGTGTCTTGGTCGATTCCCAGATGGGATGGTGGAATTCTATGAAGTGCGATTGAGACGTTTTGAGCCTCGCCCAGAAAAAGTATGTATGGTTCAACAGTTTTTGCATTCTGAGAAACCAACATTTCTCAGGAATATGTGAACTTTTTCCTCGCTGAGTGCAATGTTGAGAATGTTTCAAAAGATGCAGAACCATTGCAGAGTACGTTTTCTTGGCCAGGCTGAAAACCTCTGTCACCCCTCGTACATCCAGGGTCGATCTAGAGGTGGATAGTTTTGTTTAATGTGGCAATATCATTGCACGCCAACAAACACACAGACTTTAACAGATCCTTAGCCTGTTCTGATGGCTGGGAGATCCAAAACGATCACTATCTGATGCAGCCTTTATCCACCCTCACAGCCGTTGTTGTACAAGCCGTCACCTCCTCAGCCTGATCCGCTGTTGAGGACTTCCTGTTTCACCAGAGCCCCATTAGCCCCCTCGTGTTCAGGGTTTCTGTTCACGGTTACTGCAGCTGTCACAGGGCACACAAGGTCCCCAACGTATTTCATCCCAGTAGGCAATGCCCTACGTGATCCGTTATCCAGGTGTCACCACCTGGACGAGGGGTTGGATTTTGAGACCCATTACGATAAACTGCTCTTCATTTTGTGTTTATTAATATTAATATAAAGTAAGGCATTTCTAAATCTGTAGTCATGTGACCAGCAGTAGTATGAGTGAGACTAATAGTAACTATAATAATGTTGTTGTTGCTGCAGCAGCTTCCTCTCACGCAGCATTCATCACAGAAGACAGAATGAGTAAAGTCGGGTCATTACTGCCGTCCTGATAATGCCAGTAGTCACAGTCGTAACATGAGTATGGAGTGGTACCGGTGCCAAAACTCTTATGTTGGCTGTGGCAATATGTACACTCAACAAAAATATAAATGCAACACTTTTGGTTTTGCTCCCATTTTGTATGAGATGAACTCAAAGATCTAAAACTTTTTCCACATACACAATATCACCATTTCCCTCAAATATTGTTCACAAACCAGTCTAAATCTGTAATAGTGAGCACTTCTCCTTTGCTGAGATAATCCATCTCACCTCACAGGTGTGCCATATCAAGATGCTGATTAGACACCATGATTAGTGCACAGGTGTGCCTTAGACTGCCCACAATAAAAGGCCACTCTGAAAGGTGCAGTTTTGTTTTATTGGGGGGGGATACCAGTCAGTATCTGGTGTGACCACCATTTACCTCATGCAGTGCAACACATCTCCTTCGCATAGAGTTGATCAGGTTGTCAATTGTGGCCTGTGGAATGTTGGTCCACTCCTCTTCAATGGCTGTGCGAAGTTGCTGGATATTGGCAGAAACTGGTACACGCTGTCGTATACGCCGGTCCAGAGCATCCCAAACATGCTCAATGGGAGACATGTCCGGTGAGTATGCCGGCCATGCAAGAACTGGGACATTTTCGGCTTCCAAGAATTGTGTACAGATCCTTGCAACATGGGGCCGTGCATTATCCTGCTGCAACATGAGGTGATGTTCTTGGATGTATGGCACAACAATGGGCCTCAGGATCTCATCACGGTATCTCTGTGCATTCAAAATGCCATCAATAAAATGCACCTGTGTTCTTCGTCCATAACAGACGCCTGCCCATACCATAACCCCACCGCCACCATGGGCCACTCGATCCACAACATTGACATCAGAAAACCGCTCACCCACACGACGCCACACACGCTGTCTGCCATCTGCCCTGAACAGTGTGAACCGGAATTCATCCGTGAAGAGAACACCTCTCCAACATGCCAAACGCCAGCGAATGTGAGCATTTGCCCACTCAAGTCGGTTACGACAACGAACTGGAGTCAGGTCGAGACCCCGATGAGGACGACAAGCATGCAGATGAGCTTCCCTGAGACGGTTTCTGACAGTTTGTGCAGAAATTCTTTGGTTATGCAAACCGATTGTTTCAGCAGCTGTCCGAGTGGCTGGTCTCTGACGATCTTGGAGGTGAACATGCTGGATGTGGAGGTCCTGGACTGGTGTGGTTACTCGTGGTCTGTGGTTGTGAGGCTGGTTGGATGTACTGCCAGATTCTCTGAAACGCCTTTGGAGACGGCTTATGGTAGAGAAATGAACATTCAATACACGAGCAACAGCTCTGGTTGACATTCCTGCTGTCAGCATGCCAGTTGCACACTCCCTCAAATCTTGCGACATCTGTGGCATTGTGCTGTGTGATAAAACTGCACCTTTCAGAGTGGCCTTTTATTGTGGGCAGTCTAAGGCACACCTGTGCACTAATCATGGTGTCTAATCAGCATCTTGATATGGCACACATGTGAGGTGGGATGGATTATCTCAGCAAAGGAGAAGTGCTCACTATCACAGATTTAGACTGGTTTGTGAACAATATTTGAGGGAAATGGTGATATTGTGTATGTGGAAAAAGTTTTAGATCTTTGAGTTCATCTCATACAAAATGGGAGCAAAACCAAAAGTGTTGCGTTTATATTTTTGTTGAGTGTAGTTGAATTAAAAGCAGAACTTACAATGAAAGCACTAATCCAGCATCTTGTTTTTGTCCTGTTAGATCTTCCAGGGGAACCGCAATCCAACAGATGAGGTTCGCTCCTTCCTTCCAAAACAGACTCTGACGCGTTACATCCGAATCCGCCCCATGTCCTGGGAGCAAGGCATCTGCATGCGCTTTGAAATCTACGGCTGCCGAACCTCCGGTACGGAGACGGGGGGGGCGACCGTCCTGGGACAGACGTTCACTCTGCATATTCTCTGCTTATTTTCTATGAAAAACGAGTTACTTCTTGCAGATTTGACTAATATTTGGGGCAAATCATCATCTTTGAATGTGTGATACGTTTTGCAAATACGTTTCATTTTTCCTTAAACTTTCCTTAAACTTTTCCTTAAACTTAAACTGAATTAAAGGACCGACTGTATCTGTTTGTTTCAGACTCACACGCTCACATTTTCCCACTTTAGCACATCGTGAATTAAAGCAGCATGTTTTGATGCTGCTGATTTAAATGAATCAGTACTTACAAGGTGAGTGCAGACGCCCCCCTGAAGGACGCCGTTATTCATTGCAGAGGAGCAAATCATTACTCATCCTGCAAGATTATTTAAATCCCAGTCCTGCATGTGCTCCGAGCTCTTAGCGGGACAGGCGGATCATTAAAAAGGAAAAATGCACAGTACCGTGTCTGCTTCTATACGGAGTCATAAAAATAGAAGTAACTCTACTAAAACTAGAAGAGGCAGCAGTGTTAGCTGTAGTACCAGCTGTGCTAATGATGTAGCATTAAGATGCAGTAGAGGTAAGACTTATATGACTGTTACTCCAGCTTCTAGTACTAACATTACTGCTACTACATGGAGACATAGTAGCAGTTAAGTAATACTAGTGTTATCAGTGTTAGTAGTAGTACAACAAGCAGTAAGAAAAGTACTGCTAACAGTAGAAGTACCAGCGGTGATATGGGCATATACAGTGGTTGTAGTACACATAGTGTTGGTAGTACTGCATTGCAATACAGACAGTAGTGATACAACTCCGACTACTATGATTAAATTATTCATTTATTCATTTTCTATACCCGTCATAGGGTGTGAGGCAGGAAAACCCTGGACAAGACTAAATTAATAACAATAACATCAAGACTTAATAGTGTAACAACTATAAGAACAATTTAAAATGAAAATATTAAATATAAACATGTCATACAAACCAACATACATTGAATAGCTAAAATAAAATACTACAAAAAGCATAGTACAGGTATTACCACTTCGAATAGAATACAGTGAAACACCAGCAGTAGTAAGTACTGGTGCAGAGGAATGTGCATGGAATCATGAGTGTAGTGTCAACAGTAGCTGTAGCTCCAGTATCTGTAGTAGTAGTAGTAGTACTATATTAGGAGAGCTACGACCACTACCTTTGCACCCCCCCTAAACCAAACCAACTTTTTTAGGTTCCTTAGATGACCCCAAAACACAATCAGGATGTTCCCAAAAATAAAAACTGGCCTCAAGCCAGTTACCCAAGATGGCCGCTAAAATTGTGTTGTTTCACTAAAACACCAATGAGTTCTGTCATTATTAAGTCTAGTGTTTGTTCCTACTATGTATTTTAATGATAAGGGTCTATTGGCGGCCATTTTGGACGCCATTTTGAATCTTAAACCCATGAATGAATTTAGTTTAGGCGCAAATGAGTTTGCTGTGACCTGCAGTGGTCTTCCCATTGAATCTCTGTGATATTTAAGTTGTTTATATGTTGTGTAAAGGTGTTTTAGTGGAAAAAAAAACCTATTTTGGTGCCCATCTTGGATAACAGGTAAAGGTAGTGGTTGTAGCTCCCCTAGTAGTAGTAGTAGCAGTAGTAGTAGTAGTAGTAGTAGTAATTGCAGGGAGAAGTAGTGCTGCTCCTGCTTGCATGCTTCTTTTGCTAGTATTTTGACTGTGTAAGTGGTAGTAGTGTAATGATAGACATCATACTAGTAGTAGAAATTATTTTGTAGTAATATTGTTTGTTGTAAAGTATTTGAAGGTACAGTATAATTGTAGGCTGATACTTCTACTACATTGTCTACTATTACTGCAAGCAGATGCTTTGCTACTACATCCACACTGAATGTAGTAGCAAAGCCAACAGTAACAGTGATTGTAGTAGTAGTAGTCATAGTAGTAGTAGTAAATAATAATAATACTGTAACAGTTGTAACTCCCATCTTAAGCGTAAAACTATTTAGCACCAGAAGCAACGCAAATTGTAACAATCAGAGTCAGTAACAGTACTGAGGCAGTAACAGTAGTACCACTGGTATTAATATTTGCAAAACAACATTAGAAACAATAGTGGAAGTAGTAGTATTACTGCTACATCTGTTATTACAACTGCCAGAATTTTACAACTGTTATAAGTATTATTATACTAGTGTAGTAGAAGTAGTATGAGTGGTAAGCGCAGTAAACAGTTGCTAAAGTACACAGTGAGATGTGAGAGATGATGAACTAGCTTTTTGGTGTTTTTACTCATTAATTCCAAAGTGAGGAAGCCAGAGGGCATCAAGAGGAAAACCGCTGACTGGAGCAGCGGCGAGATAAGGACGGTAGCACTCTTCCTTATCGACGCGTACAGTTTGCCTTTAGAACGTTCCTCATCCTCCTCTCTCTCTCTCTCTCTCTCTCTCTGCACAGACTACCCCTGTTCGGTCATGTTGGGGATGGTGTCGGGGCAGATTTCCGATGCCCAGATCAGCGCCTCTTCCTACGCTGACCGGGGCTGGGTGGCTGAGAACGCCCGCCTGCTGACAGGCAGATCGGGCTGGACTCAGCAGCAAACCAAGCAGCCGTTTAGAAACGAGTGGCTGCAGGTGAGTTTAGCAACAGCCAGCAAAACCGTAGCAACCACCTAGATAACCCGAGCAACAACTGGCAAGCAAACCGCCTGCAATAAACATCTGTCAATCCAGTGTTTCCCAACAAGGGTCCACGGGCACTGGCGGCACTGAAGGGTTTTTCTCAGTGGGTCTGGGAGAAGAGATGGGGGTGGGGCAAAAAAAAAACTGTAGTAAATGTGCAAATATGCACTTTGAAGTAAATTTCATCATCATATAAGCAACAGATTGATGTACCCAAGGTTCTTAAAATGGAACAATATCTCCACCTGGTGGACGTTTACCAGCTTCACCAAGAGCTCAGTTAACAATAGTATTGATTACATATGAAAGATTTTATGCAATAAGCAGGACCCCCAAAGTGTGAGTCAGTCAGTCAGTCAGTCAGTCAGTCAGTCAGTCTGTCTGTCTGTCTGTCTGTGTGTCTGTCTGTGTGTCTCCAACAGGAAAACAAAACTTACACTTTTACATGATGGTCCATGTTTGTATGAAGATGAAGTGATTATGGATCAGTGTATCAGGGAATACTCAGTGATGAGATTCTGATGCATTGTTTAAGACTCTTGTCTGCCATGTTGACTCCATGCCACCCCCTACTGGTGAGGAGGAACAATAAAGCTTATTATAAAAGGAACAGTGCAGGCAGAAAATCCTCACAGATCATCACCGTGTCATGTACGAGCACTAAAGTTCGCCTTCATGGCTGCTAAGACACTGTTGTTCTGAGGCTGGAAGCAGGAGGTTGAATGTAAAGTCGTTGGGGGTTGCAGCTCCAACAAGACCCAACCTAACTCAGGTCCTCACACAGTACTGCACATTTTCCAGCTCTACCTTTTCTATCCACAGCTGATTGGTGCATGCAGGCAGACGTGTTCGACCAGTCGAGAGCAGAAAGACGTCAAATTTTGAGCCCTAACACGCAATCTATGGTTCACGGCGCGAGTACATTTGGACAATGTGCAAAACCACTGTGTGTCTTAGAGGGCACATCTTCTGAATGCAACATCATTGAGATCCATATTGTATTTGCTGTGGTGACCCCAAGCTTGAGGGGCAAAGAATGAACTTACTTATATTCTGAGCACAAAAATCGGGCAGAGTCATGAATGTACTTTGGGCAAAACATGACGTAAACCAATCAGTGTCTTCAGCGCTCATGCCCGTTAAGAATCAAAGTGGTATTAGAGAGAGAACTCAAGTGAGAGGTTTTCTGGCGAGTTAGTGGATCTGCCTTAAAAAGCACACTAGTGGAGAGCAGCCACCAAAGCTCCCTGAGGAGAAACATTAAAGCAGAGTTTTGTATTTTTCTAATAATTTTTACTTTTCACGCGCTTTCTTTCCAAAACCCAAGATCCCCAGTTCTAGGCCATTGGTGCTCTATTCTCCATGTGCGTCTGTACTTGCACCTCCTGAACCCACTTATGTTCGGTGCATTTGAGTATTCTGTAGTATTCTGTAACTAGCAGAATAACTCTGTATTCTATTTTAGACTAGGTTATCGGTGGTCTATGGTGCAGTCGTTTTCTCTTGCCATATATTGGAAATGCTCCAACACTGCACCTGACCACACCTGTTTTTTTTTTTTTTTTTTGACCAACATGCCCAATGCTGTACAAAGTAGCACAGTTGTAGTTGCTACTTACGCAGCGTGGGTGCTGAGTGTTAAAATTACAAATTGCACATATTGCGCTGTGGGTTGCTTTTCGCCGCCTGTCTCTAATCATATGTGGATGAAGACAGATGGAAAAATGTGCAGAACCACGGCTGAGAAATATTATTAATGTATCTTTAAGTAAAACACTGAATTGATTTAATCTTATGTTTTTATTAGACTTCTGCTGTGCAGGACTGAAAATTAAAAACGAACAGAAAAAATGCACTTTGCTGAATGCAGTGTTGCAACATCTCAGTTTGATCTGTGGTGTCTAACCTTGATCATTTATAGCCACACAGCGCTACCTAGTGACTCGTCTTTATGTTTAATCAGCCTGAGGTGTCACATGATCATCTGTAATGCACAGTTCCACACAGTCAGGCATTTTATCCTCTAACTTTGTGTTTATCATCATTTATTGCACAGTGGTACGTGTTCGATGTTAGGTCACTGAGGTGCGGTCCAATCTGCTCCCCAGAACATCAGCCATGTAATTCATTCAGTCTTTGCTTGGCTTTCCCGTAAAGGTGGACCTTGGCCAGGACAAGCTGGTAAGCGGCGTGGTGATCCAAGGAGGAAAACATCGTGACAGAAACGTCTTCATGAAGCGCTTTAAAGTCAGCTACAGCCCAGATGGAGAGCAGTGGACCGTGATCAAGGAGGAGAACGGCACCAAACCGAAGGTTGGTGGACCAATGTATCTCCAACACTCAGTCACTAAAAACACAAAGAGGACACAGGTCAGGACAGAAATGTTTATCTCAGATGTTGTTGTTTTTTCTAAATGTCTGCTTTTTTTGTTTTTTGACATTTGAAAGACAAATTGAAGACATTGTAATATGAATATGTATGGTGTCTGTTTCATTAAGTGTCTGCATCACCTCAGAAACAGCTACTTGCATCAAAAACCTGTCTTGCAAATTGAGAAAGCATTAATCTGCACAATGGAAGCAATTTTAGCACTTAAGGCCGAGGGCCTTTTGTCATTTTCCACTTAGAGGTGGATTTGAACCACCTTTAACCTTCTCACACTGTGGAGGGGCAGCCCTAGCAGCATGTGGATTGCCGCTAGGGGTGCTAATGGCAGAAAAATATATACAGAGTGTTTCAAAAAATTTGACATCATTTGAGATGCAGTGGTGGGCACAGTTCCACTAATCCGCTAAACAATAATTATCAAAGCTGACGTTTTCATTAGCGGATTAGCTTTCCAGGTAACTTTGAAAACCATCAGCGGACCAATTAGCTTCCGATAAATTTAGTTTTGATAACTTTTACAATGCGAACATGTTTTTGCGGGCATAGTGAATAAAGCTTAACAGTTAAAAACATTTGTAAAGTCTGAAATCAAAGATTTTAGTGCCTACCTGTTACATGTTTTGTAGCACACAGACAGCCATGAATGATAGAGCTCTATCCTCTGCAGGCAGAAGAGAGCTGACTATCAGAGAGAATAAAAGAGGGTGGAAAATTTGTAAAACACACCACACATTTCAGTATATGGTTTTACCAACCAACTAACCACTGCTGACGTCAAGAAACTAATGTTCCCATAATGCATTGTGGCATGTGTGTCTAAATGCTAAATCCTTCAAAATTAGTGTATTACTTTAAAACATATAGCTGATATTTTCTTTGTAGAACGACAGACATGACGTTAATTTCAATAAGTTGTCCGGAATTAGTTTGTTTAAAATTATAACCAGAAGTCAAAACTGTTTGCCTGTGCATGACTCCAGTGAAATGAGGTCTCTTTTGCTGAGAGAAGGCTGATCT
The DNA here is from genome assembly GCF_902500255.1 of Thalassophryne amazonica. Taxonomy (NCBI): domain Eukaryota; kingdom Metazoa; phylum Chordata; class Actinopteri; order Batrachoidiformes; family Batrachoididae; genus Thalassophryne; species Thalassophryne amazonica. Next base: position 97,358,271 of record NC_047114.1, read on the forward strand.
GAGACAGAAATGCTGACTCATTGTTGTGTCAGTAGCTGCCAGTGTACTGAAGTTAATACTGAAAGTTATTGGATCAGTTTAGCTTTATAAAAGCTAACTTTTCAATTAGTGGATTACCGGTTATTGAAGCTAACTTTTTGGTTAGCTGTGCCCACCACCGTTGAGATGTAAATATCTGAGTAACTACATCGCCTCGGCAAATGAAACTAAACGGCTTAATGTTGAGCACTAAGATATATCCAACAAAATGTCAATGAGAAATTCAAAGGTTTGTGGATTTCACAAGTTTTCAATATGTGCTCGGCCTGTGACGCGGCACATGTCGAGTCGGTCGACTTCCCAATCTGTCCTTGCAGGAATCTGGGTCTCCAGACTTGATCTTCTTAAAAATGTTTCCTGAACCCGCTCGACCATCTCGTTTGATACTGGCGGCTGTCTGGATCCTTTTGTCCGGCACAGACAGCGGTCCTCTGTGAACTTTTTTCCATGTCCAAATCTGCATTGCAGCTGGTGCATTTTTTAATTCTTTCAGAAGTGCACGCTGAGTGACTTTGATTCTGATTCCCAAGAGGAAATTCATTTCATTGCGTTCACAGCGACGCACTTCCTCAGCCGCGGTGGTGCGACATCCTCATCTGTGTGTTCCAGATGGAGGGGCGGAGGTCGGAGGTTAACCATCAGAGTCCTGCTGGTTTACGGCAGACTGAGATCCAGATGCTCCTCCCGCCTGCTTCCTGTGTCTTTACACACACAAAAAATGTTGATATCATCTTGTTTTTTGTTTTATTTGTATCTTCTATAAAAATGTCCAAATAAATACGCTGAGGTTCCCAGTAACTAAACATTCAATAATAACGGGACGTTTGACACTGAGGTGCCAAAGTTTGTTTGACGTTCGCAAAACACACGAGTTTGAAACAGTGTGTTGAAGCTTGTATTAAATTGTTATTTTGGCAGGATGTTCAAAGCTTCGTTTGTTACTGAAACACCAGACAGGATTCAACAGATTTGAACTTATGGTGCTGTTACGTACAAAACAATTATTGAAAGGAAATCATAAACAGACTATTAGTAGTCCTAAAGTGCAGACTTCAGCCAAAGATTAGCATCATAGCGTTGGTCTTTTTTTGTTTGTTTGTTTGAATAAATATTTACATACCTTTTTTATCACAGTTCAACTTAAGTCTCAACTTTCGACTTTTTCATACGTTTTCTGAATATTGTTTAACCATTAAGTTTGCAGTGGAGGCAGTGAGGGGGGCACGGTTACATATGTGACATCTTTTTTGTTAAACGTGTTTTTTTGTGTTAAACAGAGACGTTTCTACACACAAATATAGATCTGTGGAAGTACTTCAGCCACATTAAACTGTCAGGTCTGGGAGCATCGACACACTGTGGAGCCGCCCTGGGTCCTGGCTGGCAAACGTCTAGGCCTCCCTGAACTGTCGAGATTAGATTAAAAAAATACTTTTTTACACACTATACCCCCTTTAAATCTTTCTGAGGTAGAGCCATATCACCAACAAACAGGCAAACAAACATTATCTCCCTGGCAGACTGGAAAATAATCCCACAGGAGTTTAGGGATAAAGTACCCCAGTTTAAATTTTCTTCACGGGAATTTCCAAACCTAAACTATCCAGTTTTGTATTTTGTCACTTCTGAAATTCCACATGCACAACAAACATTTGACACATCACAGTACAACTTTTAGTTGGTTCAAAGACCTGCTGGTTTTTAGGATTCTTAATGTATAGGGCGTGTGTGCTGCACGTACTAGCACACAAACAGACACGATCAAACATATTTCAGTGGCTCATATTGTTACTAATTCACGTTCACCCGAAAGAAGTCAACCACGGGTCCCGTCTTATTGAACGTGAAGGTGAATATCACCGGTTCTTCTGGATTCAGGTGCCTGAGCAGCTCCCTGGGTCATCCTGAGAGTTTGTAGGACCCACAGTAACCTGCTAGATGTCTTTGGTCGTAGGTCTGTTTGGAGGATCTGTGGGTACTGAGGGAACGACCTTATGTTAATTGAATGCAAACATCGGGAGACTAGGATGAGCAGGATCACTTCCAGTATGTGGGAAGATCATCTATGACATTTTGGTCCTGTGGTGCGTTTCTCCGTGCATGGTCAAGTGCACAATTGCCGGACAATCACTGGATGGTTATTTTTGGGATGTGGGGATGATCCGGGGCTAAGTGCTAACATGACTTTGGCCACGTTTCAGTCCCCAACTGCAGGTTTTCCTCCAAACCCTAAAATGTCTTTAAATATTAAACCCTTTTTGTCATGAAATTGTTGTTTAAACACTTCATTTAAGTTGAGATAAGGTCACTTCACGTAAAGCAAACATGGTCTGTGTTGTCCTTTAGCTGTTCATCGGTAACCAGAACCATGATACTCCAGAGCTGAGGTCCATCGGCCCCTTGCTGACCCGCTTCATCAGGATCTACCCAGAGAGAGCCACCAACGAGGGCCTGGGCCTCCGACTGGAGCTCCTAGGCTGCGAAGTGGAAGGTCAGTCTCACCTGGGGCCGCAGCTCACAACAACTAACAGCCTTTAAAAATAAATTTAATAATATTTTAGATTAGAAAATTCATGAAAATAATGAAAAATGCCTTTACAGCTACACACCTTATGAAAGACATTTGGACCTTCTGATGAGCTGGTGCTCCTCAGTAAAAAAAAAACAAAAAAAAAAACCGAGCATTTTGCTTGTTTTCTCCACAAGGTTCCATTTTAAAACGGTGAAACAGGACTTACTGTTAATTCTAATGTACTATCAGTTCATGTTTATATGTGTCCAGTTTGAAGAATCTGAATTTTTAGTTTTGTTGGAAAAATGGACGAGAGTCTTGAACTTTCTATTCGATGTACATGTGGCGTTTTTCTGGAGGTTCCTCGTTAAGCATCATATTTTTAAAATTTGCATTCAAGTACAGTTAAATATGTTGTAAACATCCTCAACGTCCCACAATTCCAAATGTCCTGAGTTTGGTTTGAGTATTTATTTCTGAACATATTTTAACATGTCAGCGGCCTCAACTCGTGACAGGCGGCAGGTGAAGGTTGCAGATCTTCATGTTTGATGATTTAAGGTGCCAGAAATCCAGGTTTTTATCTTGTAGAATGCATCAAACTGAACTTATGGAGCCGTTTCTGTAACGAGTTGATGTTGGCTGAGTTGTGTTTCTTTAATGGACTCCATCTTCTTCTCTTCTCTTGTTCAGAGCTCACGACTCTGCCGCCACCCACCACACCAGCCGCCTCCACACTTCCCATGACTACGTTTGGCGCAACCATCACAGCGCCCATCACCGTCCCCGGTACAACTATTGTTACCAATACAGAGGTACTGGAGGACTACGACACCTTTACAGGTATGCCCACGAAACCTGTTCACGCCCACGACACCTGTTCACATTGACAAACCCTGTTCATGCCCACGACACCTGTTCACATTGACAAACCCTGTTCATGCCCACGACACCTGTTCACATTGACAAACCCTGTTCACGCCCACGACACCTGTTCACATTGACAAACCCTGTTCACGCCCACGACACCCGTTCACACTGACAAACCCTGTTCACACCCACAACACCCGTTCACATTGGCAAACCCTGTTCACGCCCACGGCACCCGTTCACATTGACAAACCCTGTTCACGCCCACGACACCTGTTCACATTGACAAACCCTGTTCATGCCCACGACACCTGTTCACACTGACAAACCCTGTTCATGCCCACGACACCTGTTCACATTGGCAAACCCTGTTCATGCCCACGACACCTGTTCACACTGACAAACCCTGTTCACGCCCACGACACCTGTTCACACCAACGAAACCTGTTCACGCCCACGAAACCTGTTCACGCCCACGACACCTGTTCACACCAACGAAACCTGTTCACGCCCACGAAACCTGTTCACGCCGACGACACCTGTTCACACCAACGAAACCTGTTCACGCCCACGAAACCTGTTCACGCCGACGACACCTGTTCACACCAACGAAACCTGTTCACACCAACGAAACCTGTTCACGCCCACGAAACCTGTTCACACCCACGACACTTGTTCACACCCACGACACCTGTTCACGCCCACGAAACCTGTTCACACCAACGACACCTGTTCACATTGACAAACCCTGTTCACATTGACAAACCCTGTTCACGCCCACGACACCTGTTCACACTGACAAAACCTGTTCACACCAACGACACCTGTTCACATTGACAAACCCTGTTCACACTGACAAAACCTGTTCACACCAACGACGCCTGTTCACACCAACACGTCACCATCTGTTTATTTACACCGTACTCAGAAAAAACAAGTTTTACACTATCAAAACTACACAATGCTATGTATACTACACAAATCAACACTACCAGTACTACACAATACTGTACTATCAATACTACACAGTACCACATATATACTACACAAATCAACACTACCAGTACTACACAATACTGTACTATCAATACTACACAGTACCACATATATACTACACAAATCAACACTACCAGTACTACACAATACTGTACTATCAATACTACACAGTACCACATATGTACTACACAAATCAACACTACCAGTACTACACAATACTGTACTATCAATACTACACAGTACCACATATGTACTACACAAATCAACACTACCAGTACTACACAATACTGTACTATCAATACTACACAGTACCACATATGTACTACACAAATCAACACTACCAGTACTACACAATACTGTACTATCAATACTACACAGTACCACATATGTACTACACAAATCAACACTACCAGTACTACACAATACTGTACTATCAATACTACACAGTACCACATATATACTACACAAATCAACACTACCAGTACTACACAATACTGTACTATCAATACTACACAGTACCACATATGTACTACACAAATCAACACTACCAGTACTACACAATACTGTACTATCAATACTACACAGTACTACATATATACTACACAAATCACCGCTACCAATACTACACAATACTGTACTATCAATACTACACAGTACTACATATATACTACACAAATCAACACTACCAATACTACACAATACTGTACTATCAATACTACACAGTACTATATATACTACACAAATCAACGCTATCAATACTACACAATACTGTACTATCAATACTACACAGTACTACATATATACTACACAAATCAACGCTACCAATACTACACAATACTGTACTATCAATACTACACAGTACTACATATATACTACACAAATCAACACTACCAATACTACACAATACTGTACTATCAATACTACACAGTACTACATATATACTACACAAATCAACGCTATCAATACTACACAATACTGTACTATCAATACTACACAGTACTACATATATACTACACAAATCAACACTACCAGTACTACACAATACTGTACTATCAATACTACACAGTACTACATATATACTACACAAATCAACACTACCAGTACTACACAATACTGTACTATCAATACTACACAGTACTACATATATACTACACAAATCAACACTACCAATACTACACAATACTGTACTATCAATACTACACAGTACTACATATATACTACACAAATCAACGCTACCAATACTACACAATACTGTACTATCAATACTACACAGTACTACATATATACTACACAAATCAACACTACCAATACTACACAATACTGTACTATCAATACTACACAGTACTACATATATACTACACAAATCAACGCTATCAATACTACACAATACTGTACTATCAATACTACACAGTACTACATATATACTACACAAATCAACACTACCAGTACTACACAATACTGTACTATCAATACTACACAGTACTACATATATACTACACAAATCAACACTACCAGTACTACACAATACTGTACTATCAATACTACACGGTACTACATATATACTACACAAATCAACGCTATCAATACTACACAATACTGTACTATCAATACTACACAGTACTACATATATACTACACAAATCAACGCTACCAATACTACACAATACTGTACTATCAATACTACACAGTACTACATATATACTACACAAATCAACACTACCAATACTACACAATACTGTACTATCAATACTACACAGTACTACATATATACTACACAAATCAACACTACCAATACTACACAATACTGTACTATCAATACTACACAGTACTACATATATACTACACAAATCAACGCTACCAATACTACACAATACTGTACTATCAATACTACACAGTACTACATATATACTACACAAATCAACACTACCAATACTACACAATACTGTACTATCAATACTACACAGTACTACATATATACTACACAAATCAACGCTATCAATACTACACAATACTGTACTATCAATACTACACAGTACTACATATATACTACACAAATCAACACTACCAGTACTACACAATACTGTACTATCAATACTACACAGTACTACATATATACTACACAAATCAACACTACCAATACTACACAATACTGTACTATCAATACTACACAGTACTACATATATACTACACAAATCAACGCTATCAATACTACACAATACTGTACTATCAATACTACACAGTACTACATATATACTACACAAATCAACGCTACCAATACTACACAATACTGTACTATCAATACTACACAGTACTACATATATACTACACAAATCAACACTACCAATACTACACAATACTGTACTATCAATACTACACAGTACTACATATATACTACACAAATCAACGCTATCAATACTACACAATACTGTACTATCAATACTACACAGTACTACATATATACTACACAAATCAACACTACCAGTACTACACAATACTGTACTATCAATACTACACAGTACTACATATATACTACACAAATCAACACTACCAGTACTACACAATACTGTACTATCAATACTACACAGTACTACATATATACTACACAAATCAACACTACCAATACTACACAATACTGTACTATCAATACTACACAGTACTACATATATACTACACAAATCAACACTACCAATACTACACAATACTGTACTATCAATACTACACAGTACTACATATATACTACACAAATCAACGCTACCAATACTACACAATACTGTACTATCAATACTACACAGTACTACATATATACTACACAAATCAACGCTACCAATACTACACAATACTGTACTATCAATACTACACAGTACTACATATATACTACACAAATCAACGCTATCAATACTACACAATACTGTACTATCAATACTACACAGTACTACATATATACTACACAAATCAACACTACCAGTACTACACAATACTGTACTATCAATACTACACAGTACTACATATATACTACACAAATCAACACTACCAGTACTACACAATACTGTACTATCAATACTACACAGTACTACATATATACTACACAAATCAACGCTATCAATACTACACAGTTATACAACATGTTATAAAACATGAGTACAGAATGATGAATTAGATGATGTACGTGTTCAACATGTGTATCTGTAGCTGTGAAATCTCTGTAAGTCAGGTGTGTGTTGACCTTTGACCCCACACTGACTGTCCTCTCTGTCTGTGACAGGAAGCCTGATGGTGGCCGAGCCCACGCTGGACTTCATACCAGGTGAGGATTTACGTCTTTTAATTCTCTTTCCTTCTTTTTAAGTTCTTGTTGTTTCTCGGTGTTTCTCGTTTCTGTCTTTGATCACCGCTAGTCGATCAAAGTGTGTTTGATCTGCACCAAATAGACTTTCTGAGGAGACGTGAAGCAGAAAAATAACTGCAGCGAGAGAGAAAGAACGCGAGCGAGCGACAGTGAATCAAAATGAGAAACAAGGGAAGGTTACAGATGTGGAGAAAAGAAACAGAGCGAGGGAAGATAAAAAAAATACCAAGGTGGGACGGAGAGAAAGCGAGAACAAGGGAAACAGAGAGAGAGAGAGAATTAAAGCCTCATGGGTGTCAATTAGCCGAATCAAAGCGCGGTGTGGAGACAGTTCGGGCTGTGGGGGGGTGTTATTAGCTCCGTCCTCATCCCTGTGTCCTGTTTGCTGCTCTGAAATAAAATGTCAGGAGTTCTGTGGTTTCTGTTCATCTGCACGCTGCAGTGAACCGCTGCCACCAGTCGGCGTTGGCTTTGGGGTTTTGTTGAACAGGTTTTGTTTGTGGCGATCTGCATGCCCCCCCACCTGCTGTCTTTCATCCTCTCATCCTGGTCCTCCCCTCATGTGAGTGTCAGTGCTGGTTTTGTATCAGCGGTGAGGTTTTTCTTCCAGCGTCTGGTCGAGGCCGGACAGGGACAAGCGGCCCGCGGCGCTGTAATTCGTGATGTTTCTCGCCCGCTCGGTCTGTGAGAGGCTTTTGTTTGGTCTGATACACTTTCCACTAAATATACAGTTCATTCTGAGAGCACAATACAGCAGGAGCAGCTTTCTTTCCATATGTTTGATATACGAGTTGTGGTGGAAAAGAAACTATCACTTGCACAAAGTGATGAGGAGAAATGAATGCCGCTGATCAGAGGCTCACAGGCTGGGTGTTTGTTGTTGTTGTTTGTTTGTTTTGTTGTTTTTGGACCCTGAACAGTCCTGTCAGATCACACAACACCCACAAAAACCAAATTAGAAATATGTTCCTTTCAGGTTGTCTGGAATTGAACATAATTATGAAGAACAGTGAATATCAGCAGTAGCGGCTCCAGATATTTTTATCACGGTGGGTTGAGACAATGTCGTGTTATGGTGACAGAATTTTATCCAAAATGTGCAAATGTGGATTTTAAAACAAGCGATAACGGCCAGAATACTCTGACACTGACAGAACCTTTATAGCTCCAATAAATTTTCAACAGCAACATTTTCATACAGCAGATAGAAATAACAGCAATTATTTAAAAAAAAAAAAGAAAAATCATCATGAATCTTCTGAAACAAAACAAATTGCATATTTGGAACATTTTGGCAAAACTTACAGTTGGAGTAATAGAAAAGATAATCAGCTAACAACAAATGACAGAGTAGACGCTTTGCTCCTTTAGGTGGCGCTATTCTCTATTCATATCACAAGCGATGACACTGTCCACTCAGGTCCATAAGTATTTGGACAGTGCCACAGGGTTTTTGTTTCTGTGTAGGCTCTCAGTTGTCCAGGTGGTTTCCATAGTAGAGAAGCTTGAATCTTCGACTGGACTGGGTTTTTGGGTAATTTTGCCTCCACAATGAAATTAAAATAGAACGTTGAAGATGTTCTTGTTGTGTTGATTTTCAGCCTTAATTCACAAAAATTCCATTTGAGAATTTGGACATTTTTATACTCAGTCCCTCCATTTTTACAAGAAGTTCTTGAGACCCACCGGTAGTAGTGCTGATCCCTGGATTCTTTAGCGTGAAGCAGATGAGACTTTATGACTCCCAGTGGACGGGTCTCCGTTCTGACACAGGTTACTTCCCCAGCTAAGGCTGGGGTGGACGGAGATGCTGTAGATGATGCATTTTGTCCAGCGATACAGACAGATAGTATTATAAGGAACTGAACCCAGGTCTGCGTATTAGCAGCACAACCCCTTATAACTGACCTGCTTCATTTTTAGAGCCCATCAGGTTGTTTCAGGTTACTGAACACGACTTGGACTTTATTTACATCAGTTCTTAGAAATCCAAACACTATGGTACTGTACAGTAAATCTGCCTGGAGGAGACAGTTATCAAAAACTAAGTGACCGTGCAAGAAGGAGAAAAGTGAGGGGAGTCACCAAGACAGCTACGACAACTCAAGTGACAAATCTTTGCAGCTTTGAAATCTTTTTTACTGAATGTCACTTTTTATGATACGGTTTCTCTTTGCTGCAGAGTACCTGTGGTTTGCCTGCAACTTTGACTTCTCATCATTCTGTGGTTGGACCAGAGAGGGCGCTGCAGGCGCACAGTGGCTCATCCAGACCAACGGAGCAGCCGCTGTCCACAGAGGCCCAACGCTGGACCACACAGGTATGAGATGCACCGCTAATCACAACTCAGCAGACCCTGTGGGGCATCCGCGGCGCTGCACGGCGCCCTGTTCACGCCTCCAGTAGTTGCATTTTCTCTCTTCTTGTGCGTTGTTGTGAAAATCATATCAACCGTTAATAACCGAGCGCGAGTGCTGCTTTAGTCCCAGTTGCTTGAATCCGTCTCCTGAACACTGCACAGAACTAACTGGCTCCATTTTAATGGAGGTTGTTTAATTGTGCAGCAGATCTGCCACATGTAATGTGTAGAAGTAGGATTTTTTTTTTTTTTATGTAAACAGGAAGTCTGTCCAAAAGGTGCTCTGAATAATTTCTCTGCCACTAGATGTCAGACTTATGCCACAGTTCAGGTTGTAAACAAAGCTCTCCTCCTCGGCCACTCCTCCCCAACTCGTCCTCAGTATTCAGCAGAGTCAACAGCAGTTGGAGTCTTTTAAGAGCTCCAGCAGCTCTCTACGTACAGAAGTCACAACCTCTGTGGATTCTTGTAAGAACACATTCTGGGTCATTTTCTGCCTCTAAATGTGATTTGTGGATGCATTTCTGGAATGTAGCTGCAACTGTCTGTCATCTTGAAAAGTGAATAGTGAGTACTGCAGAGGGAGACGGCAGCGGGTTCACAGAGCAGAGCTCACATGCACCGAAGATGCACTCCTGGAAATCTCATGCACCAAACGTGCCTCGGGACCAGACTGGGAATGCAAACACAGCAGAAAAGCTTAAAGCACAGAGGAAGTGTTGCTTCATTTTCTGAACAGGATGCAATTAAAGCTGCACGGCCTCTGGGAATTTTCTTTGGCACCAGTATAATTTATTCCTTAACATTTAAAGAAGGAATACATAACATGATATCGTCAATATGATCAAAATTCACACTGTCTAGAAACAATTTAGAATTTTGGCCCCTGATGGGTAGAAAATCAAGCGATCAGGTGATGAGGTTAAAATGAGCTGTCATTTTGTAACATATATATATATATATATATATATATATATATATATATATATATATATATATATATATCCATCCATCCATCCATCCATTTTCTTCCGCTTTATCCGGAGTCGGGTCGCGGGGGCAGCAGCTCAAGCAAAGCCGCCCAGACCTCCTGATCCACACACACCTCCCCCAGCTCCTCTGGGGGAACCCCAAGGCGTTCCCAAGCCAGCCGAGAGATGTAGTCCCTCCAGCGTGTCCTGGGTCTTCCCCGGGGCCTCCTCTCAGTGGGACGTGCCCGGAACACCTCTCCAGCGAGGCGTCCAGGGGGCATCCGGAAAAGATGCCCGAGCCACCTCAACTGACTCCTTTCGACATGGAGGAGCAGCAGCTTGACTCCGAGCTCCTCCCGAGTGACCGAGCTCCTCCTGAGTGACCAAGCTCCTCACCCTATTTCTAAGGGAGCGCCCAGCCACCCTGCGGAGGAAACTCATCTCGGCCGCTTGTACTCGCGATCTCGTTCTTTCGGTCAGGAGCCAAATCTCATGACCATAGGTGAGGATCGGAACGTAGATTGATCGGTAAATCGAGAGCTTTGCCCCCCTACTCAGCTCTCTCTTCACCACGACGGTCCGATACAGCGACCGCATCACTGTAGATGCTGCACCGATCCGTCTATCGATCTCACGCTCCATCCGTCCCTCACTCGTGAACAAGACCCCGAAATACTTAAACTCCTCCACTTGAGGCAAGGACACTCCACTGACCTGAAGAGGGCAAAGCACCTTTTTCCGGTTGAGAACCATGGCCTCGGATTTGGAGGTGCCGATTTTCATCCCGGATGCTTCACACTCGGCTGCAAACCGCCCCAGTGCACGCTGAAGGTCCTGATTTGACGAAGCCAACAGAACCACATCATCCGCAAACAGCAGAGACGAGATTCTGTGGTTCCCAAACCAGACCCCCTCTACACCCTGGCTGTGCCTAGAAATTCTGTCCATAAAAATAACGAACAGAACCGGTGACAAAGGGCAGCCCTGGCGGAGGCCAACGTGCACTGGAAACAGGTTTGACTTACTACCGGCAATGCAAACCAAGCTCCTTCTGCAGTCGTACAGGGACCGGATAGCCCTTAGCAAAGGACCCCGGACCCCGTACGCCCGGAGCACTCCCCACAGGGTGCCCCGAGGGACATGGTCAAATGCCTTCTCCAGATCCACAAAACACATGTGGACTGGTTGGGCAAACTCCCATGAACCCTCGAGCACCCGATGGAGCATGTAGAGCTGGTCCAGTGTGCCGCGACCAGGACGAAAACCACACTGCTCCTCCTGAATCCGAGGTTCGACCATCGGTCGAATTCTCCTCTCCAGTACTCTGGAATAGACCTTACCGGGGAGGCTGAGGAGTGTGATCCCCCTATAGTTGGAACACACCCTCCGGTCCCCCTTCTTAAAGAGGGACCACCACCCCGGTCTGCCAATCCAGAGGCACTGTCCCTGATCGCCACGCGATGTTGCAGAGGCATGTCAGCCAAGACAGTCCCACAACATCCAGAGACTTAAGGTATTCAGGACGGATTTCATCCACCCCAGGAGCCTTGCCACCGAGGAGCTTTCTAACCACCTCGGTGACTTCGACCTGGGTAATGGATGAGTCCCCAGTCTCTGCTTCCTCTTCGCAAGACGTGACGATGGGATTGAGGAGATCCTTGAAGTACTCCTTCCACCGCCCGACAACATCCCCAGTCAGGGTCAACAGCTCCCCACCCACACCATAAACAGTGCTGGTGGAGAGCTGCTTCCGCCTCCTGAGACGTCGGACGGTTTGCCAGAATCTCTTCGAGGCCGACCAATAGTCCTCCTCCATAGCCTCCCCGAACTCCTCCCAGACCCGAGTTTTTGCCTCTGCAACTGCACGGGCTGCGGCACGCTTGGCCGGTACCTGTCAGCTGCCTCTGGGGTCCCACCTACCAACAAAGATAAGTAGGACTCCTTCAGCTTGTAAAGATAAGGAAGAGATATATATATATATATATATATATATATATATATATATATATATATATATATATATATATATATATATATGCGTGTGTGTGTGTGTGTGTGTGTGTACATTACATTAAAATGCTTGGATTTCAGTAGAAACTAAAATTTTCAGTTTTGTGAAATGTGAAAAGCCGTACAGCTTTAATCTACTAAACATTTACTGTATTAATGTTCAAGATGTGTTTAAAATTCCATTCATAGGAGCTTGAACTTTTTTAATGACATTTCAAAGGACTGTGTAGATGTTCACTCATTCAGGAGTTTTAACAGTCAGAAACGAGCTGTGTGTGTGTACAGAGTTTATTGGCGCTTTCAGCCTGTAAAGATGTTGAAAGCGGACGAAGACCTTGAAATGCCTCCTCATCTTATTTTTTTTTACATTACATTCAGTTTCATTGACATGTTCCGTGCTGGCCTTGTCTGCTTTCACATCTTTGTGATGGATGTTTGCACAGAAACAGCAGCAGCACTAAAGTGAAGGACTTTGCCTCGATGTCTGATTAAAAAAAAAAAAAAGATCACAGATTAAAAACAAAAACATCCTAAACCAAAATGAAAGCCTGAACCGCTAAAGTCATCATGGGAATTTTTATATTACTGTGTTTGTAGGGGATAAGTATAAGTATAAGTAAGTAATTCTGTGTAATTATTTGAACGATGCAACGCTTCACCTCTTTCCTTGTCTTGTGCTGCCACCTGCAGGCGGGCCAGGGAACTTCATCTACATGCAGCTCAGTGAAACAGAACCACTCAGCAAAACCCACGAAGAGGATGGTGACCACGAGAAGGTGGCGAGGCTGGTCAGCCCGTCCATCACCGCCCCGGACGCTGACCTGTGCATGTCCTTCTGGTATCACATGTTCGGCGAACACGCGGGGGCGCTGCACATCAAGCAGAGGAAGGAGGCGGAGGCCGGTCAGATCCTGTGGACGGTCAGCGGTCATCAGGGCAGCCGCTGGCGGGAAGGCCGCGTGCTACTGCCGCACTCCAGTGCCTCCTACCAGGTCAGGTGGAATCAGCCACGTCATGTGACTTTAAGGAGGACTTTGAAAAGGTCATGTGATAAAACTAGTCATCCAGCCATAAGAATTAAACACAAAGGACACGTAAGGATTTGACTCCAGACTTTTTGTTTGAATATAAAAAAATATCCAAGTGAGCATTAAGATGAAAACGTTATAAAAATCAAAATAAAGAAGATAAAGTGCAGTAATATTCCTTATATTAAATTAGAGCATTTTCCTGCAGGTGCCGCAGGTTAACAGGAGATAACGGGGTTAGCATCAGCCCGCAAGACAGAAACACCCAAAATCACAGATTAAAAATATTAGCCATTCATGCTACTTAATTTGATCAGTGTTAGCTTTTTCAAAAAATACACTCTGTTTGTGAAACTGTTTATTTACCATCTGTGTAGTGGCTGCACCAGCTAGCTTAACCTAACCTAGCCTAGCCTAACTTAGTCAATACTGTGACTATGCTAATGTTTCTTGTCAGCCTGTAGCTAACTCTGAGAGCATTATAAGCAAATAATGTGTTCATCTATGCTCTTCATCTGACTTCAGAATGAGGTTCAGGTTAATATTGGAATAATTATTAGCAATACTGAGCACAACCGCTAGCTCAGTTACTATTGTAACAAAACTTACATGATGTCAGTAATTCCTCTTTCCATAAATATAGAGTTTGTCTACAGATATTTCGATCACCACTATTGTAATTATTAAAATAATAATTGTCGCTTTTTTTTTCTTTTTTTGTTTTAAAGAAAAATAAGTTTTACTCAAATCTTTAATGTTCTATTTATTTTCACAATGAGATTCTGTGGCTGTGCCAAGTTTAATTATTTGTGACTTTTTTTTATTACTATTATTATTTTGAACATATGCATCAAACACCAGGTAATAAATAATACATCTCTGCTGAGACAAAGAAGCCTTTTGAAATAAGCCGGAGCTGTTGGTGTGTTGTTTTTGACAGGTGGTCGTGGACGGAATCGCAGACAGACGCAGCTCCGGTCACATAGCCGTGGACAACATTCAGATTATGGACGGACTCAGCGCTGAGGAGTGCAAAGGTAACGGATAACCGCAACGTCACAGCTGGAAATTCTTACTGTTTGGTTCCTGATAATTAAGTTGGACTTTTATTTATTTATTTTAAAGCTTGTTTCCTTTCTGTTCTTATCATTTATTTGTTGTAGATAGATACATATACATATATAAATATATACATTTTCATTCAAAGGTCTCTGATTAACAACTTATCGGAAAGGTAACGGAGGTCAGTCATGTGGGCGTGTCTTACAGAGCGAGCACAACTCCAGTTAGAGCGCCGCGCTCATAGAGCACAAACCTCCTCCAACACGAGTTTCCAATTCCATAAATATTTACCTTGGAAAAAAAATTCAAGGTCAAAGTCCTGTTAGAAGTGACTTTTTGTAAGTTAAACTAGATGTGACCAAATATCAGGAGGATGCATTTAATTCATGCACTTGAATCAAAGTTTTTTTATTGTATTGTCAGTTTTTGGTTTTTTTTTTCTCAACTTTTTGGTTTCTGAATTCTTTTGTTATCTCTGCTGTGCACAATCTGTTGTTGCTTTTTGGCACTTGCTTTCCAACTGACAACTGGAAGATAAACACGCATAAAATTGGAACCTGCATCCAGTTTTGGTGGTGTAGGTAAATCCAGAACAGAAAAATGAGAGTGACTGAGATATAATGTCAAATCTACACCAAATGGGCTTTTCAATATTAAGTTCATATGTCCAAAAAATCCACACTCTGGATCAGATCCAGATCAAACTTTGTCAGGTGATAGTGAGTATCAGTCTGCACTTTCAAATATGAGAGTGATTGGGGCACGTTCGATTAAAATATACATTCAATGGGGTTTTCAATGTTAAATTTAAATGGCCACAAAATCTGTAATCTGGATCAGATATGGATCAAACTGTCAAACGATAAAGGATACCATCCTACATAACACTCTCAAATTTGAAAACAATTTGAGATTGTTTTTTGTTTTTTGTTTTTTTTTGACAGCGTTATGAATTTTTTAAAAATTGTTCAATGTTAAAGGATAGGGATTTTTCTAATTTTCCAAGATTTTTCCTGATTTTACCCTTTGACCTATGACCTTGAAAATTGAACCAGTTCTTGTCTGTTGCCTATGTCATAACAATATATGAAAAATTGTGGGTTACAGGCTGTTCACAAACAGATAAACAAAGAAACAGGGGCGAAAACAAGTTGACGGAGGGAAATTGTTGTGTGGGCCGCTGAAGAGGAGGTACTGCTGGCCCACCACCACCAGAGGGCGCCCTGCCTGGAGTGCGGGCTCCAGGCACCAGAGGGCGCTGCCGCCGACGAAGGCTGTCAGGGTGACAGCTGTCACCCATTACTAGACACAGCTGACTGCACTCAGGACGGAGTATATCAGCAGGACAGCGTCTCCACCTCAGTGCCGAGATATCGCCTTGAGATTAAGGTAACCTTCTTTGCTAGTATATATATTGAGGACTCTGATAAACCTTGCTAAACCATTTCAGGACAGCTGATTACAGAAAGCACCTTGCTTGGATAAGTACTCACCTTCCTGCTTCATTATTACAAGAGGTGGAGGCGGCTTCTCCCCTCTCCGTCTACTGGGTGCTGTCGCATCCATACCTGTGTGTTTGTGCTCTTTCCCGCCAGCAGTACCGGATCCGACGAGCGAAGGCAGTGGCCACCTGGGAATTCGGGACTTGGCGGTTCCAGTACTCCTGGTTTTCGGTGGCAGAGGAAATCTGGGTGGTTCCGGTTCGACTGGGACGGACGTCTCCTACCTTCGAGCCTGCCCACACAACACCAGCAGATTTCGACTTACAACTCTAAAGTATTAATTGTTGTATTGGTTGTGCCCTGTTCACAACAGTAAAACTTGTTATTTCACCTTTCTCTATTGTCCGTTCATTGCGCCCCCTGTTGTGGGTCCGTGTACCTACACTTTCACAACAGGATATCTCGGCCAGCGTCATGGATCCCGAGGGGCGTCAACCGGCTGTTGAACGGCCAATGGAAGAACAGGGCGCAGCGGCGGCTTCGGGAGGGGTAATCGGTGAGTTGCAGCGGATCCTCACCGCTTTCACCACTCGGATCGATTTTATGACCGAGCAGCACGTTCTCCTAAACCGCAGGGTGGAGGCTCTCGCCGCACAAATGGAAGCGCGCCCTCCGGGCGCCGCTGCGGCTCTCCCTCCCGAGGACCCTGCGTGTGAGAATGACGTTCCACTGGTTGTTCAACGGCCCCTTCCTCCGTCCCCTGAAGCATACATAAGCCCTCCAGAACCGTACGACGGCTGTGTGGAGACGTGCGCGGACTTCCTTATGCAATGTTCGCTCGTCTTCGCTCAGCGTCCCGTGATGTACGCAGCTGATGCTAGCAGGGTAGCTTATGTAATCAACCTGCTTCGCGGGGAGGCACGCGCTTGGGCTACAGCGCTCTGGGAACAGAGCTCACGGCTCCTTCAGTCATACGACGGGTTTGTACGGGAGCTCAGAACGGTGTTCGATCATCCCAACAGAGGAGAGTCCGCTTCAACCGCATTACTGTCCATACGACAGGGACGTCGGAGCGCAGCTGCCTATGCAGTCGCCTTCCGCATCGCGGCAGCGAGATCCGGCTGGAATAGCACTGCCCTCCGCGCTGCCTTTGTAAATGGATTGTCTCTGGTCCTAAAAGAGCACCTGGTGGCTAAAGACGAACCGCGGGATTTAGACGGGCTCATTGATCTGGTCATACGGCTTGACAACCGGTTAGAGGAACGTCGCCGGGAGCGAGGCGAAGGGCGTGGCCAGGCACGGGTCGTCCCTCTCCCTTCCGGGTCCGATCGAGTTCCGCCGTCCCCACGCTCCTCTGTTCCGGCGCTCCGTGCGCTTACGGCTCCCCCTGCTGTCGAAGCTATGGACACGAGCAGGGCAACATTTAGGGCACCTGAAGCACAAAGGAGGCGGGCCCACGGAGCTTGTTATGTTTGTGGCTCGAGTGAGCATATGGCAAACGATTGCCCCGAGCGGTTAAACACCGACGCCCGCCCCTAGAGACTGGGCCAGGGGTGGGCCAAAACATGCACGTGGGACACACCCACATTGCTACACGACTCCCAGTCACGATCCTATATGAGGATTCAACCCTGAAAGCCCCAGCACTGGTGGACACGGGCTCTGAGGGGAATCTGCTTGACAGCAGATGGGCCAGGGAGATAGGGCTCCCTCTGGTGGCTCTTACCTCGCCTGTGCAGGTTCGGGCACTAGATGGCTCCCTACTCCCACCAATCACGCACAAGACACCTCCAGTAACTCTGGTGGTGTCAGGTAACCACCGGGAGGTGATCGAGTTCTTCGTGACTCAGGCCACCTCCCGTGTGGTTTTAGGGTTTCCATGGATGCTGAAGCACAATCCCCGGATTGATTGGCCGTCCGGGGTAGTGGTACAGTGGAGCGAAACCTGCCATCGGGAGTGTCTCGGTTCCTCGGTTCCTCCTGGCTCCCAAGCTAAGGAGGAGGTCCGAGTCCCGCCCAATCTGAAGGCGGTGCCAGCGGAGTACCATGACCTCGCTGACGTGTTCAGCAAGGATCTGGCCCTCACGCTACCTCCCCACCGCCCGTATGATTGTGCCATTGATTTGGTTCCAGGCAGTGAGTTTCCGTCCAGTAGGCTGTACAACCTCTCACGGCCGGAACGCGAATCCATGGAGACCTACATCCGGGACTCTTTAGCTGCCGGGTTGATCCGGAATTCCACCTCACCGATGGGCGCAGGTTTCTTTTTTGTGGGTAAAAAGGATGGCGGGCTTCGTCCATGCATTGATTATAGGGGGTTGAACGAGATCACGGTTCGCAATCGATACCCGTTGCCCTTGTTAGATTCGGTGTTCACCCCCCTGCATGGAGCCAAGATGTTCACCAAGCTGGATCTTAGGAATGCGTATCATTTGGTTCGGATTCGGAAGGGAGACGAGTGGAAGACGGCATTCAACACCCCCTTAGGTCATTTTGAGTACCTGGTCATGCCGTTCGGTCTCACTAATGCTCCCGCGACCTTCCAAGCGTTGGTAAACGATGTCTTGCGGGACTTCCTGCACCGGTTCGTCTTCGTGTATCTAGACGATATACTCATCTTTTCCCCGGATCCTGAGACTCATGTCCGGCATGTCCGTCAGGTCCTGCAGCGGTTGTTGGAGAACCGTCTGTTTGTGAAGGGCGAGAAGTGTGAGTTCCACCGCACTTCTTTGTCCTTCCTGGGGTTTATCATCTCCTCTAACTCCGTCGCCCCGGATCCGGCCAAGGTTGCGGCGGTGAGAGATTGGCCCCAACCCACTAGCCGTAGGAAGCTGCAACAGTTCCTCGGCTTCGCTAATTTCTACAGGAGGTTCATCAAGGGCTACAGTCAGGTAGTTAGCCCCCTGACAGCCCTGACCTCTCCAAAAGTTCCCTTCACCTGGTCGGACCGGTGCGAGGCCGCGTTCAAGGAGTTGAAACGGCGCTTCTCGTCTGCACCAGTTCTGGTGCAGCCCGATCCTAGCCGCCAGTTAGTGGTTGAAGTGGATGCCTCGGACTCAGGGATAGGAGCGGTGCTCTCCCAGAGCGGGAGGACCCCCGCTGAACGGAATTATGACGTCGGCAATCGGGAACTCCTTGCTGTGAAAGAGGCCCTCGAAGAGTGGAGACATCTGTTGGAGGGAACAGCCGTGCCATTCACGGTTTTCACTGACCATCGGAACCTGGAGTACATCAGGACCGCTAAGCGTCTGAACCCCAGGCAAGCCCGCTGGTCATTGTTCTTTGGCCGTTTTGACTTCCGGATTACCTACCGCCCCGGGACCAAGAACCAGCGATCGGATGCATTGTCCCGGGTGCACGAAGAGGAGGTCAGAACGGAACCGTCGGATCCCCCGGATCCCATCATCCCGGAGTCCGCTATCGTGGCCGCCCTCACCTGGGACGTGGAGAAGACCGTCCGGGAGGCCCTGACCCGTGTCCCGGACCCCGGAGACGGACCAAAGAACAAACTATACGTCCCACCAGAGGCCAGGGCCGCAGTCCTAGACTTCTGTCACGGTTCTAAGCTCTCCTGTCACCCAGGGGTGCGAAGGACCGTGGCAGTCGTCCGGCAACGCTTCTGGTGGGCATCCCTGGAGACCGACGTCCGGGACTACGTCCAGGCTTGTACCACCTGTGCCAGGGGCAAGGCCAATCATCAGAAGACCTCAGGGCAGCTACAGCCACTGCCCGTGCCTCATCGCCCCTGGTCCCATATCGGCCTGGACTTCGTCACGGGTCTCCCGCCGTCCCAGGGAAACACCGTCGTCTTCACGATAGTGGACCGTTTCTCCAAGGCGGCCCACTTCGTGGCCCTCCCGAAGCTCCCTACGGCCCAGGAGACAGCGGACCTCCTGGTCCACCACGTCGTCCGTCTGCATGGCATACCATCAGACATCGTCTCCGATCGCGGTCCCCAGTTCACCTCACATGTCTGGAGGAGCTTCTGCCGGGAACTGGGGGCCTCGGTCAGCCTTTCGTCCGGGTACCACCCCCAGACCAACGGGCAAGCAGAGCGGGCCAACCAAGAACTGGAGCAGACACTACGCTGTGTGACAGCCGCGCACCCGACGGCCTGGAGTACCCACCTGGCCTGGATCGAGTACGCCCACAACAGCCAAGTGTCATCAGCCACCGGCCTCTCCCCGTTTGAGGTGTGCTTGGGGTATCAGCCCCCCTTGTTTCCGGTGGTCGAGGGAGAGGTCGGTGTGCCCTCGGTCCAGGCCCACCTACGGAAGTGCCGTCGGGTGTGGCGTGCTGCCCGCTCTGCTTTGTTGAAGGCCCGGACGAGGGCGAAGAAACATGCAGACCGGCGGCGGGCCCCGGCCCCCACGTACCGTCCTGGGCAGGCAGTGTGGTTGTCCACCAAGGACATTCCCCTTCAAGTGGACTCCCCCAAGCTCCAAGAACGGTACATCGGTCCCTTCAAGGTTGTCAAAGTCATCAATCCCGCCGCAGTGAGGCTTCAGCTTCCGGCCTCACTGCGGATACACCCAGTATTCCACGTCTCCCGGATAAAGCCCCATCACACCTCACCCCTCTGCACCCCGGGTCCGGCACCACCTCCTGCCCGGATCATCGACGGGGAACCGGCTTGGACCGTGCGCCGGCTCCTCGATGTCCGTCGAATGGGCCGGGGTTTTCAGTACCTGGTGGACTGGGAGGGGTACGGCCCTGAGGAGCGCTCCTGGGTGAAGAAGGGCTTCATCCTGGACCCGGCCCTCCTGGCCGACTTCTACCGACGCCATCCGGACAAGCCCGGCCGTGCGCCAGGAGGCGCCCGTTGAGGGGGGGGTCCTGTTGTGTGGGCCGCTGAAGAGGAGGTACTGCTGGCCCACCACCACCAGAGGGCGCCCTGCCTGGAGTGCGGGCTCCAGGCACCAGAGGGCGCTGCCGCCGACGAAGGCTGTCAGGGTGACAGCTGTCACCCATTACTAGACACAGCTGACTGCACTCAGGACGGAGTATATCAGCAGGACAGCGTCTCCACCTCAGTGCCGAGATATCGCCTTGAGATTAAGGTAACCTTCTTTGCTAGTATATATATTGAGGACTCTGATAAACCTTGCTAAACCATTTCAGGACAGCTGATTACAGAAAGCACCTTGCTTGGATAAGTACTCACCTTCCTGCTTCATTATTACAAGAGGTGGAGGCGGCTTCTCCCCTCTCCGTCTACTGGGTGCTGTCGCATCCATACCTGTGTGTTTGTGCTCTTTCCCGCCAGCAGTACCGGATCCGACGAGCGAAGGCAGTGGCCACCTGGGAATTCGGGACTTGGCGGTTCCAGTACTCCTGGTTTTCGGTGGCAGAGGAAATCTGGGTGGTTCCGGTTCGACTGGGACGGACGTCTCCTACCTTCGAGCCTGCCCACACAACACCAGCAGATTTCGACTTACAACTCTAAAGTATTAATTGTTGTATTGGTTGTGCCCTGTTCACAACAGTAAAACTTGTTATTTCACCTTTCTCTATTGTCCGTTCATTGCGCCCCCTGTTGTGGGTCCGTGTACCTACACTTTCACAATAGAAATAAGGACTTCTGTGACTAATATTTCAATTTAAGTAACAGCAGAGGACGAGACACAGAATTAGAATGATATACAATTAGAATTATGATTAACATGAAATCATACAGTATTTTACAATTAATGGTTATATTTTGAAAAATGATTTGTATATTTATTGCATTGATGTTTATTTTATAGATTTTAAAAATGTAAACTATTACCCCTTTAATTTAATCAATGTGATTTTCACTTTAATTTGCTTTCCAAGTGCAATTTTGCCTTTTGCCTCCTGTAGGTTTTTGCTATCTTAATTAAGCTGTAATGTTTTTGTGTTTTTATATATGTGTGTGTGTGTGTGTGTGTGTGTGTTTGCTTATCTGTTTTTCTCACTTGCCTTTTTGCGGCTCTACTGTAACAAGTGACTTTCCCTGCCGTGGGATCATTACAGTCTTATCTTATTCCTCCAGATCCAGAGGCTCCTTCATCTCCGTCAACTGAAATCTTCATCCTCCGTAAGTATCCTCACCAACTCGGACACTGTCTCCACTTTAGTCGAACCTGAGCAGCGGTAGAGTAAGTTAGTACCAGAAATTAGTACCAGAATAGAACTTAAAGGGTTCCCATTGAGTCAGGATGGGCATCCAGTGTAAAATTTGTGCCAAATCTGCATGCGGATACATATGATCTGCTGTGGTGACCCTGAGTGAAAAAGGGAGAAGTGGAAAGAACTGACTGTTGTTGGGGTTTATTTTGTTTCATAGTTGTAACGCTGTAACGTGCCCAGAAGAAAAAAAAAAAAACAGAGAAGAAGACGTGGACCATGAGCATGAAGCTTGAGGGCAGACACGAATGCTAAAGCAGGAGGGAAAGCTGAGCCGTTGGTGTGGACCAACAATCAAACTTCTGCTTGGAGTCATGCAGGATTATACGTCGACTAAACAAGACACGACCGTTTGCTGCTTGTTGTAGAAGAAAAGGAGCAGAAGGTTCTTCTGTCGTAGCCCCAATAAGCTCAGGAGCTTCTGTAGCGTGAACACAAGTCCACAGTCTGCTGCTGTTCTTATTTTTATTGTGACGTGACATATTGAGGCCAGGCTGAGGTTAGAGAGACGGGACTGACTATGACATCATCATTTCACAAAAGTTGCGTATTGGTTGGACGCATTGGTGAAATCCAGAGGTGGCGTTTTGAGATTTATCCACTCTGCAACCCGAATTGAAAAACTAGCGTTTTTGGATTCCAAAAACGAAACACAAATATGATACAATTCTTTTGCAGATGAGCCTAAAGTCGTCTCCGTGTGACAGGGCCCTCAGACTCCGGAAAATACTGTAAATTTGTGCAAATGAGAGGGTGCACAGGAGACTGCTGAGGTGGTGAGTGTAGGTGAGATTAAATACTTTGGGTCAGTTGTTGAAATTAACAGAGAGTGCGGTCAAGGCAAATGCTCTGTGATGACGAAGATTGGCTCACGATCGATTCCCAGATGGCATAGAAAACCTCCATCCACGGCCGATCTAGAGACACCTCTGCGTGGATTTGTTTAATTTGGGAATGTCGTTGCACGCTGACAAACACACAGTCCTTGAGAGATCCTTAGCCTGGCTGGGAAATCCCAGACGATCAGGGTCTGAGGACCTGCTGCAGCCTTTATCCACTTTCACAGTCACTTGGTTACAAGCCGTCTCCTCCACCTGATTCCCCTTTGAGGACTTCTGGTTTCACCAGAGAGACCCGTTAGCCTTCTCGTGTTCAGGGTTCCTCTTGGGCTTTCATGGTTACCGTATCATCCACAGGGCACACAAGGTCCCCACCGTATTTCAGTCCAACGTGCATTCCCCTACTTGATCCTTTACCTGGGTATCACAACGTGGATGAGGAGTTGGATTTTGACACCTGGAGAGTGTGGTAGAGAGATGAAGAAAGTGGGCATAAGTGAGTAATCATCAAAGGATATGTGCAAGAGAGGAAGGGACGGTTTATAAGACTGTGGTGAGATCAACTATGTGGGATGGCTTAGCCTCTGTCTTGCTGACAAAAGACAGGAGACTGATCTGAAGATGCTGCAAGGATGGACAGGATCATGAATGATCATATCAGAGAGACAGAGCAGGTAGGAAGAGAGAAGGGACGGGGGTATATAGGGAGAAGGATGCTGAGGATGGAGCTACCAGGCAGGAGGAGGAGGAGGATGCAGAGGATAAGGTGAGATGGATCTGCAAATAGAAGAAAGTTACACCAACTAATGTCAATAGTAAACATTAAAGTTTGTGGTCAGAATCTTCAGGTTTGAGTCAGAAGTCATGTTGAAGTGCAGTGGATCACGACTGTCCTCTCTCTGCAGCCATGGACCCTCAGGAAACCAGTGAGCTCGGCGGACCGGGCAACATGCTGAAGACCCTGGACCCCATCCTCATCACCATCATCGCCATGTCCGCCCTGGGTGTGTTCTTGGGCGCCATCTGTGGCGTGGTGCTGTACTGCGCCTGCTCACAGGGCAGCATGACAGACAGAAACTTATCTGCTCTGGAAAACTATAACTTTGAGCTGGTGGATGGCGTGAAGCTAAAGAAAGACAAAATGAATGGACAGACTAACTATTCAGAGGCGTGAGGGGACAAGACGGGCGGAGCTGTGACGCTTCCTGAGGACATGTGATGCAGCCATTCAGCGTGAAGGAAGCAGGGCTGAAGCCACCAAGTGGACAGTAGGGTGGGCTGAACGTGAGCCGATGTAATGTTTTTATTTCTCAGGAGTGGAGGTGGAACGGACTGACCTGTAGGGGGCACTGTGTATAAAGAGTCTGTACAGCAAAAAAAGAAAAGAAAAAGAAAAAAATAAAATTTAAGGATTCTATTTGTTTTTGGATGTGATCTGTTGATTTCATGTACTCACATGCTGGTGTTGAGACCAATTCTGATGAAAGTATCGTTTGTGTAATTTTCTGGAAAGATAAGGTTTAATTTTGGGGCTTTGTTAGCGTCTTAATTTTTATTTTTTGTTTTGTTTGTTGTTTTTTTTCAGATGTCACTTACAGAAGAAGATATTTCCTGATATCGGGCTCTCTAGCTCGCCACGATGTGTTGTTATGAGCGTGTGTGTGTGTGTGCGTGTGTGTCAGATTCATGTACATCTGCATACACTCTGTGATGTGTACGTGTCACGATTTCTGAACGAGCGTGTGTGTGTCTAGCTCCAACGGTGCCTTTTTTCTCCTCCGGTTTTTCTGTTGCCCTCTTCTTTTCCGCTGGTTTTGTTCATCATCGGCTGAGCGTCCCTCCAGGGTTCCTACACAAAGATTTGCGTAAACTTTGATTTCCTGCAGGTTGCAATTCTGCTTTGATTTCTACTATTTATTACTGATGTAGCTGCCCCCTGACTCATGACCCCTACTCATTTGGCCATTCAATGTTTTGTCATTACCCGTAATGCAATGTGGCACTGTACTAGTGAGTGTGCGCGCCATACATCGTTTACGCTTGTCTGTTTCTCTATGTGGATTCACGTTTTGAAGGTTAATATTCCGAGATCTTTCAGGAATACAGCTGTCCTAAGATGGCCGAAGCTTTGGGGACTGACAACAAAGCAAGCTGCGGTCGTCGCTAATTTTTGTTCGGTGTATTTTGCTCAAATACTCAACAAAATAAATAAATAAATAACTGAGTAAAGAAATCAGCTCCAAATCAGAATTCTACCAGTGATTTTGGGTGCCTGCACCATTGCATTATGGGTAAAACGCTAAATTAAGGCTGCGGTCACTGCAGATGAACAACGAAGATTATAGCCGAGGGCTTTCACATGATGAACGACCACCAACTGGGTCGAACCCCAATATTTCCAACACATTCTCGCGCCAATTCATGATGACATCATGACAAGTGGGTTAATCTATCAGTTTGCGATACCACACGAAATGTAGACGTGAGACGGGGGGCGTTAGGGTTATGGTCAGGGTGTGACTGCCAGATTAATCAGCCATGGATAATCTTGTCACGAAAATCTACTACACCTCGTATTGCTATCAGCGGGGGCGCTGAGACTGGGCTGATATTTCCCAGGTACAGGTCATGTTAGCTTGAGGACCATGTGCTGTTCTGGCACATTGGGTCCAATTACAGAACACCCCCCCACCCCACCACCACCACCCGAGCCCTGTTTTGAGTTTTATACACGCTAGGGGCAGGTTTAATGTTGTAGTGAAATGCTAACATCCACTGAAGACTTGTACTGTGTGGAGCGGGATAACAGGGATTCTATCCCCTGAACCCTTTGGTTCATTGGTTAGCCTCTCTACCCGCTGAGCTCAGCTTTTTGCTGAAACAAAACATAACCCAGTAACAAATATAATGTGCCCTAATGAACAAATACTAATAAAATTATTTTCATGCCAGCATCATGCTAACAAACAAGCTAGCTTGAGTTGAGCAGCAGTTGTAGCAGCTGGCTAGCTAGCTCACTAGCTAATAAGTTAGTTACTTGGAAGGTATATTTTACAGTCATGATAACTGGAAGGTAATCTGCAAATCACTGTCAGGTTCTTTCTGGAATCGGTTAATTTTTTGGAGGAGTATGATCATTTAAAATTCCACACCATTCACAGTTACTACGGAGAGCAAGAAAACCATCAAAATAAAGCTAACTAACTACTCAGTCTGCTTGTGACGTTTTTTGTGTCGTATGGTGACAGTGTAATTGCCTTTGTATTCCATTGCTTATATTTAAAAAGAGAATTTTAATGCAAAAATATATATGAAGGGCTTAACAGATTTATATATTCGGACACTGCATGACAGATAGTTTTTAACATCTATAATCCTCCACCTGAGTAACAACAAGCTAACAGACTTATTGCATTTCTATGTTCAGCTAATATTGTCAATATCACAATTCTATCAGTTTTTATCAAAGAGCTCTTCTACATGGGGAGGGTCCACTGGTCCTAACCTCTTTGTATTATTTGATAGTCTATATGACAACTCCAAGCTGATTCACAAACAAATGTAATGCTTTCAAATAGCTAACAAACCAGATCCAGTTTTGTACAATTTACAAAAATGAAACATATGATTCTGTTGACATACACCATTAATCACCTTTAATTTTACTGTTGTCTATAAATCTGTTGAATTGAAAATCAATAAATAAAGGCAATTCACCACAATTGAATGTTTTTAATGGTCACACTTTTGTGACATTAGTTCACCTACTTTAGTACAACATTTAGCCTACCATAAATGTAAAAACAACTTCAACATGCTCTCCTTAATACTAGAAGTAGGAATAGTGGACCCTAGGACTAGTGGTAAGTTCCCCTTCATAAAGATTCAGCTAACAAGCTAATAATAAATATCTTCTAGAACAGGCTACAGTGAAACAAACAAACAAAGGTACTGAAATCTAACAGCAGACTGCCCAGGTCCCCTAATATTTATGTTTACAGCTTTTACAGACCAACCAGAAAAGCTCATCTCAAAGTTAATTGCTACTTAGCCTGCTAACATTTGCTAAGTCGGCAGCTAACAATGGCAGAATACAATGTAAGCAAATGAAAGTTAACTTATTGAAGAACTCACTACTGAATCATTAGCGTTGTTACTTTTCTGTGATTGTGCAGTTACACAAATGTTTGACCCACAGCAGGGTTAGCTGGGTTAGCTGGGTTAGCGGAAACGAGAGAAAAGCTGTATCTGTTGTCAAATTTCACATTGAGCTTCTTGACGTATGGACACTGGTGGACTGACACATGCTAGCAAGTTGAATCCAGTCCAGCAGTTTAGCATTTTAGGACCATTGTGGATTGTGTAAGAACCCTGTAGGGCGCCTTTTTTCTCGGGACGTTGACACCCAACATATTGTACATAGGTTTAATATATTTGAACATCCTTATCTGTGGAAGGCATCAGTGCTGCAGTGTCCTTTCTAGGTTCAGTCAGAGTCTCACAAATATTCAAATTCTGCATTGATTTAGGTCTTTGGTTTCTGTCCGTGTTCCTGTGAGGATTTTTTTTTTTATTTTTTTTTATGAGAAATACCTCACGGGGCGTGAAGTTTGTGTACACGGTGAAACTGGTGGTCAAAAAAATACATCATGAAGCCTTGCTCTCTGTAAAATACTTCATGTGTTGGGCGCGCTGACCCCGATCTGTATGGCTTTGTTGGATAAAAATTCTGACATGTAGAATACAAAAGTAGTTCCAGAGAATAACATACAAAGTATGAAGTCCATTTATTTCCATTGTGGTCCTTGAGGTCAAATGATCCCTTGAGATTTGACAAAACAGAAATGCACTGCCACGGTTTCAGAAGCTTTTAGAAACACGTTAGGAGTTTCACTTATCTGGATCAACTAAAGACCAGTTGAGAACAACACTTTCTGAATGTTGAATGTGGGACGAGGATGTTTGAAGGCACAAGGTTTGGGTTTTTATCCTCTACAAATGTTAGTAAAATACTCTTATTCGCTCAACGGGCATCTTTTCATTATTTTTGTTCGGTTTCAGTCTGAAATTCATCCATCTTGTATTTACTGGTGATTGGATCGTTTGTTTTATTCTTGTGAAAGCCTCTTTCAACTCACTGTGTATTGTTGGTCAATATTTTGTCATTGTTCTGTCTTTATGTCGGGACAGAGGAGTGTGTCGAGCACACGGAAACATCTCAACGGGTCTCGAAAATCACAATTTATTGTTCCACATGAAGTTTCCTTCCACAGATGAAAAAACTGCAGGAGTTGACACTATAATGGAGCAATTGCACAGGTTGTAGCGTAACATACACAGAGGTCCATAAGTATTTGGACATTGAATATTCTGCTGTCTGCACTACAGCACATCTCCACTGTTTTGTTTCAGCTCCACTGTGGTCGTGCACAGAGGTTAAATTTACAAATAAAAAAAGAAGGGAAAAAGTTGATGTCCGAATACTTATGAACCTGATTTAAATACAGATTTAAGCACATCGGTTTCTGATTGTTCCAAAAACTCATGATTTCAGAGGAATCTAAAACAAAACAAACAAGACAAAATGTGAGAATGTCTTTTTTTTTTCCATTTTCTGCTGTTGGTGAGTGGATTCTTTTTTTTTTTTTTTTTAAGTGTGACTTCGTGTTGGGAAGCGCAGCTTTTAATGTGTCGCAGTGGGAAAAGGTCCTCGACATACTTGTAGTATCTGTAACTTTTGCTCACAGACAAATGAGAGGCAGATTACATTTAAATGATTAAAAATGTACATTCTAATTTAAAAATGAAAACTGTGCAGACAGAATTCTTTAAAAGAAACCTACAGGGTGTTGGTGAAGCTTCTTTAATTGTTTAATGCAAAAAGTGGAGTTGTAATTGAAAACTTTTTTTAAGTTCATGCTCTGGTGGACTTCTTAGCGGTGGGTGTGTCTTCTGTAGCAGTGGGCGTGGCTGCCACTTGGAAAAATGGCTTGAATGGGGTCAGAGTTGAGAAATCAATATTTAAAAAATTTCACTGATTCTGCTGTCAAGAATGCATCCCCACTAAAACCCTGTTCCTGGTGGTTCCGGCGGTTCCTGTTGCATTGTGGGACTTTTATCTGTGGTTGTTTAATGTAGCACTAGTCATGTGACATCACATGAGTTAAAAATGTGAAGCCAAAGTGTGAGTTGGGGTTAATTTGGCATCAAGAATTCCAGGTAAAATTTTTGTTTGTTTGTATTTAACAGGCGCTTCTTCATTCCGCTCACTGATTAACAGTCAGTGGAACCCAATCAGATTCTGACCTGAGTCAGCGAATGGGTTTAATAAGGTAAAAAGTGTTTGACTGCACTGGCTGAGTGTGTTTTAAAGGTGACAGATGCTGCAGCACGAGACGCGAACATACGTTGCACTGATATATTGTTTAAGTCGTTCTGTGTTTTCGGTTGGTTTTGAGAAGAGAAGGACTGTGTTGAGTCCGAGGGACACTTTCAGGTGAAGTGGTGTCATTCTCAAATGTAGAATTTACAGAGCTGTTTTTCATTCTTGAAAAAGTTTATATGTGTCGCTTTGGAACGTAAGAAAATTTATTTAGGCGGTAAAATATCACCTTGTGCTTTTGTACTGTCACTGATGTATGTGCCATTGTTTGTTTGTTTTTCTTTGTATGAAAAAGGTTTTATTTTCAGTACTGCTTCTGTAATTTTTGCTGTCTCAGATCCAGAAATGAAAAAAAAGGAATGAATGAAGTTTAAAAAAAGGAAAAGCAATGAGGCCTTAAGTGACTAAAAGTATTGTTTGTATTTTGAAGTTCAGCTCCCGGACTCATTCGTCTCTGTTGTTTCAGACTCTGATCATTGATTATTACATTCCAAAGAATTGGATTAAATAAATGTTTTAATTAAGAGCTGTTGTACTTTTTCCTTGTTTGGGATCATGGTGATTAGCTGCTATGTGTCACTGTGACCACACGGTGGCAGTGTTACCAGCAGCTGCTGAGGAATTCCTATCTGCCCTTTATAATGTCATAAACTTAGAATGATGTAGCCTGGGCAGTTCCTCCTGAGGTGCTCTTAAACAAGGCATTTAATCTCAGAATAAATCCATGACACCTCCCTGATTGGACGGCAGAGCGGTGATGTCATGCTGGAAGCATCAGCTGCTAAAAATGAGACACGAAGACGATCTGAACACTCCCTCACTGCTGCTGTCTCTTTAAAAATATAATAATAATAATTAATAAATCTCAGTTCAGCACAGACTTAAAATCACATTGTGACTTGGGTTTTGGGTTCCAAAATCCAAGTTTGACCTTTGAAAATGGCAACATTTGCATTTTCTGATTAAACTCCGCCCCCAATTGACCTACAGCACCTAAACAAAAACCAGGACAATTAAATGTGTCATACTTTTGTGAACTAATCTGCTTTCTCTGCATTCAAGTTCAAAATTGCAGAAAAGGTTTATAAAAGACCTGACCTGAACTAGAACGCTTCATCAATTTGATGTGTATCTGCTGAAAGTGGGCAGAGCCGTGAAATGTACCAGAAAATCTTAAAAAAAAAAAAAAAAAAAAAAAAGCTCAATATGAAAAGATAAGTAAATCAAATTTTGTGAAAATTTCTGAAAAGGCTGAGTTTACACTGGAAAATATTCCATAACATTTTGGGACAGATGTGGATTAAGGGGCGGGGCCAGGGAATGTAAAAGTTGAGATTAAAAAAAAGTGGTCAATACAAACATTTATTAGAACCAAAATTTTACGAAACTTTTTGAAGGGGTTGGGTTTACACTGGAAAATATTCCATAAAATTTAGGGACAAATGGACTGCATTTATATCTCACTTTTCCATCTGCATCAGATGCTCAAAGGGCTTTACAATAATGCCTCACATTCACCCTGATTCCAGGGTGCTGCCATACAACGTAGTCACTACACACAACTGGGGGGTTAAGGACCTTGCCCAAGGGCCCTCAGTGATATTTCCAGTCAGGCTGGGATTTGAACCAAGGATCATTTGGTCTCAAGCCCAACACTTAACCACTAGACCATCACCTCCCCTACATAGGGACATATGTTGATTAAGCGGTGGAGCCACTTTCCAGCTTTTATCATTGCCAGAGAAGCTGAATATATGTTTATATATCCAAGGTGTCCTGGGAGAATCTTTGTGTTTTTTAGGTGGATCTGGAAAACGTCATGTGAGGATTCACAACCATGGACAAGACCTGAGTCCATCACGTCGAACCGGAGTCCAACCAGCAGCTGGTCATGGAAACTTGGGTTCTTCTCCGCCAAAGAAAACCAAAGCTGTCTCATCTGCTGGAAAGGTCATGACCTCTGTCTTCTGTGATGCTGGGGGCATCACATTGGTGGTGGACTATCTCCAGTAAGGGACAGACCATCAACAGGGTCTATTATAGTTCCCTTTCTGACACCTGCTGGACAAAATAAATCAGAAGTGGTGTGAAATGTTCTGACAAAGTGTTCCGTTTCACCAGGACAAAGCTCCTGTCCACACGTCCACGTTCCTTTGGACTTCTATCTGTTTCCAAGGCATCTTGCTGGATCTCATTATAATACTGATGATGATGTCATATCTGCAGTGGACGACTTCCTTGAGTTCCAGGATCAGACCTTCTATGAGACCCATATTCAGAGGTGCTTCTACCTGTTTTAGGTGCACAGGTAGAAGCACCACATGAGAGTTTTTACTTTCTGAAGCCAGATTTGACACCTCTGCCCGTATTAAGGTGCTGCAATGTGTAGACCTACACAGGGATTATGTTGAAAATAAAGCATTATTTTAACCCTCAAGTGACCGACTGGGGTCATTTATGACCCTGGGTATAGATTTTTATGCACCATTTTTCTCATTTTAATTGGAAAAAAGTTTCCTACCATGAATTTTTCAATCTATTTGTCCTGCATTTGTTCATAGAATTTTCAACGATCAGCCGATCCCTGTGGCAACTGTAATGCAAACTTGTGCGAGGTCACTTATGACCCAGGGACGTTCTATGAGATTTTCAACATTATACCTTCTGATGATGTTGTAATTTGCCAAATCTAATCATTATATTTTACTGTTTTGCAGGGAAGCCAAGAAACCGAGAACAGCAAGATTTACAGCTGCACAAACACCGAGACGGATTCTTGATGCCCAGAGTGAGGATGAAAATAGCTCATGATTATCACAAAGGATGACTGATGGGCCCATTGAGATTTGTGTTAAAGTATTGGCATATTTGCTGGTCACCAGTTCTTCTATATTTGATACTGTAATTATCCTACAATATTACTCACTAAAACAGCTTGAAAGTTAATTCAGCTGTGGTTTCTTCTTGGCCGGGCTCAAAACTTTTCAATCACCCCCTGTAAGTGGAGAGTATAGTGTACAACTTAAAATACTGCATAATTTGAAACTGGTGAGTGACTGGATTATTAGTAGTGAATATACTCTTTTCAATAAGTTTTGTTGATTTTTGTTTGTTTCTTGCTGAAGTACTGAAGTGAAACTTCACGCCTATTGGTCTACATTTTCCAAAAGAAAAAAGTCAAGTCACGTCTGTGGCATGTAAGAGGAAAATGTCGGTAAAGGACAGAAAATCAAAGCACTGCTCTCAGTATAATCTGTCAGTCATAGTGGTACTTGACAGACAGATTATACTGTCAGTAATGTTTGTGGGTGATTCTTAGACTATGGGCACTTATGTCCTTTGATCAGATTGTATGAAAAACAGAAAAAAAGGGGAAATTTCACACTTTTATAGTTATCTTTAGAATGAAAGTGTGTTAAAAAATTTGTTCTAGTAGTCTATGATGACGTTTTCACCTTTTTTCAGCATCATTATATGTAAATATTGCCGTTTTGTGCTTGTCCCACACCCAGACTTTTGATCTTCAATGATAAAAATGAATGGTAAAGAAACGTTTTTTCTAATGTTTTAAAATATCTCTGAATAAAATATCAGTAAAATAATCAAAAAATAATTGGGGTATTCAGTGTCATACAACTGTTGTGATTTTTTAAACAAAATGTAGTTGTCCCACACTATTGCCGTAATTTCCACCACAACACTGTAATGTCCCTTTAAACAGTGTATGTATGTATGTTTGTATGAAAGATTGTTTGGGTAGTTTCTATGGAGATAAACAGTGACATCAGAGCACATGTACGAATATATAGCTATATAATATATATAATATTATATATATAATATATACGCTCGTATATAGCGCCAAATCACAAAAACAGTTGCCCCAAGGCGCTTTATATTGTAAGGCAATGGTGTGGTGGAAATTACATTTACAAGGCCAATAGTGCCCGTAGTTAAAGAATCACCCTTGTGTTCCCAGGGTGAATAAATAGTCTGCCGGTCACAGAGCTTTCTCCTACCATGTCCCAGCTCTGTGGAACGATCTCCCAGCACACATATGGCAGTCGGATACTGTGGAGACTATTAAATCACGTTTAAAGACTCATTTGTTTTCCTTGTTTTATCATCATTAGTGTTATGATGTGTTTTTATTCTTGTATTCTTTTATGGTTTTGTCTTTTAATTGTGTTTTTAAATTTTTAATTCAGTTTTGTCTGTTTTTATTATGTTGTGTGAAGCGTCTTGAGACGATCTCATTGTGAATTGGCACTATATAAATTAATACATTTAAATTTTGAAATTTAGACTTGACTGCCCCCCCCCCCCCCCATTGCACCCCTTACAGTCAATTTCCAGTGTTGTTTCTCTTTCCTTTTCTTCCTTTCACCCCAGAAAAGTGACAATGGTATTTGCTTTGTTGTTGTTGTTGTCTGTGAGCTCCATGTGGTTTCTGGGAAATTGCCTTTAGCAACAGAATGTAAACAAAACCACGTGACCCCTCGGCCTCGATTTCACATCATAACAATAAGGGGTTTTCTCATTATAGATGGCAGAATTCTGAGCAGTTTGGGTTTAAATATACTTGAGAAAAAGGCTAATCCGGCCAAAGGTATGTTAAATTATTTCTCTAATGGATCCTATAAGTATCCTGTCAGTGTGTGACCTGTCAGTGGGACTCAGTGAGCCGCCTGCATGTCTGTGGAACAGCTGAGATATCTGTGGACACAGAACCCTGAACAGGTTTTATATACAATTCAGAAACACAGGTGAGCTCATAGCAACACTGGGACTCAGATTCATGCATTAAAAAAAAAAACGGTGGTCTGTGGACACGTGTGAAGCTCATGAAAGATAAAAGACTGTGAAACTGTGAACGTCACCGGCTGCT
Source organism: Thalassophryne amazonica (assembly GCF_902500255.1). NCBI lineage: Eukaryota > Metazoa > Chordata > Actinopteri > Batrachoidiformes > Batrachoididae > Thalassophryne > Thalassophryne amazonica. The sequence continues at coordinate 97,393,164 of NC_047114.1, forward strand.
TTTGTGGTTTGCAGAGGAAGTGAATCTGCTGCTAAACACCAGTTAAACATCCCTTTAAAAAATGACAGCATCTTTAGAAGCAAATATTTCAAAGCCAGCAAGACTGCAACTTCCTAAACCTGTAAAATCTTAAAGTAAATTTGAATATTATATATTGTATTAAATATTATCATTATTTGTGTTCACACACAAAAACTGAATTTGTGAACTTAAGAAGATATTTCCAACTTTAATGATAAAAAAATAACAAATACATGTATTTGTGTGTGCGTGTGTGTTTATATTTGTGTGTGTGCATGTATGTGTACATACAGTTGTGCTCAAAAGTTTACATACCCTGGCAGAATTTTTGCTTTTTTGTCCATTTTTCAGGGAATACGAATGACAACACAAAAACTTTTTTCACTCATGGTTAGTGGTTGGGTGAAACCATTTATTGTCAAACAACTGTGTTTACTCTTTTTAAATCAAAATGACAAGAGAACTACCCAAATGACCCTGATCCAAAGTTTACATACCCCTGTTCTTAATACTGTGTTTTTCCCCTTTTGTGTTGTCATTCATATTCTCTGAAAAATGGCCAAAAAAGCAAAAATTCTGCCAGGGTATGTAAACTTTTGAGCACAACTGTATATATTTCAATTTCAATTTAATTTCATTTATATAGCACCAAATCACAACAGAGTTGCCTCAAGGCGCTCCACACAAATAAGGTCTAACCTTACTAACCCCCAGAGTAACAGTGGTAAGGAAAAACTCCCTCTGAAGAAGAAACCTCAAGCAGACCAGACTCAAAGGGGTGACCCTCTGCTTGGGCAAATATATATATATATATATATATATATATATATATATATACAAATTCCAATGAAGTTGGGACGTTGTGTAAAATGTAAATAAAACCAGAATACAGTGATTTGCAAATCCTCTTCAGCCTATATTCAATTGAATACACCATAAAGACAAGATATTTAATCTTCAAACTGATAAACTTTATTGTTTTTGTGCAAATATTTGCTCATTTTGAAATGGATGTCTGCAACACATTTCAAAAAAAGCTGGGACAGTGATATGTTATTTCAGAGCTGTGAATTTGGGGAGGGTTGGCTCAGCGTGGACACCGAGTTAGGCAAAGTTGCCCCAAGCTATTCCATGTAGAGCATGAATTAAGCTAAATTACTTCACCTTGGATTTGCTGTGGCGACCCTGAGTGCAAACAAGGGAGCAGCCAAAGGGACTTACTTACTTATGAATTTGACAGTATTTGCCAAAATGTTGAATTTCTTGACAGATGATTCAAGTCAATCTTTCCCAACTTGTGTTGTTCTGTGGTGGGCAGTATGCCAAGTTCCCTCCAAGTTAATCATATGTTGTAGTTTGGAAAATTTGGCGCCAACCCTGGCCATGTGTGAGAGCTGCTCACATCCAAGTGCACAAATCAGCTGAGTTAGAACTCAGCCTATTACACCTTAGGATGATTCGGGGAGCAGGTGGTTTCCCACCTCTTTTCCCAGATCTTCAGTAGATCTACATAGATGTAGCACGTATTGATGGGTGTTCTTCACCCAACTCCCAGGCGAATTTCATTGGATAGTTATTGCAGTATTTGTCCACTCCATTTTTGAATGGCCATGGCTATTTGCACGGCGGCTGTGTCCATAACTCTCATTTGACTATTCACACGGCAAGACTCTGGCACATATATTCGCATGGCAAGACTCTGGTGGCAGACCCTATTTGAACGGTGGCTGTGCAAATAGCCACTTTCTTTTTGAATACCTTAATGCTCCCAGCTGATAAAACATTAGGCACACTATTCCACATGTCAGTGACTCTATTAACATGTGGACATGTCCTGAATTGGCACCAACTCTGTGTCAAACTCATTGTCAGATTCAGAAATGTGTGAAAATTTCCTAATGATAATATTTAATCACATTTAATCAACAAATTCAGATGTTTTTTTTGTGGCTCACTGATTGTTTTCTTTCTGAAGGCGACCACAGTATTCAACACTTCTTGACCAAAAAAAATAAATAAATAAAAAAATAAAAAATACTGTGTGACTTGGAGCTGCTGCCCTTCAGCCAAAGTAATTTTCTCATTAAACCACCTGTTATTTTACTACTGCACATTGTCTTTGTTGTTGGCCACTGGGGGCACAGTTACACGCAGCACCAGAAAGCACCATGGAAAAAGTCCAGTTAATCACATCAAATTTAATCAACAAATTACCCCCCCCCCCCCCCCACCCCCCGAAAAAAGGTATGGCTACGCCCCTGCAGCAATACATCAGCCGCGTTTATTTTAAACTAAACAAGATTCTTGGACGTTAAAAGCAAAGAAAGAATTGATGTCATGAATTCCCTCCTTGGCGTCAGAAAGCGACTGGTTTTCTCTCGGTTTGTTCGATTTAACCACACAACGTGCGGCTGCACCGCCACATCCGAGGTGACGGAGGTCACGGTGCGTTCGTTCCGTCGCCCTTTACGTGCCGCAGCTCTTTGTGTAGGTGGAGTTTAAGCCTGAGGTTTGTAGAACTGGGACATAAAAGAACTGCAGCGCTGCAGTAAATGTGACTCTGGAGCTGCTATCAACCGCCAATTTTACTCACTGTGTATATATTTAAAGATAAAGTCCATAACATCGGATTTTACCGGAGGCGTTTCGTCACACTTCGGGGCGGTGAATTAAATCCGCTGCAGCAAAACGTGCTCGCTTTCTCTCTCATTTAACGTTTAGCTAGTTTTCGTCTGTACGTTGTTTTATTCCTTAAAAAGAAGACACTTTCGGGTTTAAATGTGGCTGTGAGTCAACGAAAACGACGTTAAATCGAGGTGAGTTGCTTTAAGCTACATTTGAAAGTCTGCCATGTTTGCGGCGACTGAAAACAACGTGAACGACAAAAGAAGGAATTCTTGTCTTCAGGCTAAACTTTGGGTGTGGATTAAATTCTTTACTTTGGATTCAAATCTCTTGACCATTTCCCAACAAATATGAATGGTTTGTGTATTTAGTTGTTATAAATGTGCACAATATGAAAAAGAAAACACTAATGGTTGTTTAATCAGTTACAGACGGTTATTCGATGTTTGAAAGTAGAAGAGCACTTTGAGACTAAACCTCCGCCAAATAAGGTCCGACGTTCTTCTCTTTATGTATTTGTCAATTATATGTTTTTCCTTTGACATCATCTGTAACGTTTATAAATCTCAAGATTACTGACCTTAGATCTTAATCGGACCACTAAGCTATTTGGTGACCTTTGATCATAATAAATCACCTTTAATCTTGATCTTTGATTTTAGTTGATGGACTTTGATCATGATCTTTGAGCCTATTTGATGACATTTGATCCCAATTGTTAATCCTGACCTATGTATTTTTGGTGACCTTTGATCCTCATAATTGATTTTGGTTGGTGACCATTGACAGTGATTGTAAAGCTTTGATCCAGATCTTTGATCCTGTTTGGTGACATTTGATCCTGATCTTTGTCTGATCCCTAATTTTTTATCCCCAATTATTAATCCTGTTTCTTGGCCATTGATCCTGATGTTTGGTTTTGATTGGTGACCTTTGATGATGATCACTGAGCTTTAATCCAGATCTTTGGCTTTAGTTGGTGACCTATGGTCATGATCACTCATCTTTGAACTTTGATTTTGATTGGTGACCTTTGATCATGGTCTCTGAGATTTGATCTGAATCTTTGATCCTATTTGGTGACTTTTGATCCTGATCTTTGTTTTATCTCTACTTTTTAATCTCTGATTGTTGATCCTGATTAGTGACTGTTGATCCTGTTCTTTGATCCAGATCATTGATTCTGTTTGTTGACCTTTGTTCATGGTCATTGAGCTTTGACACTGATCTTACACCTTTGATCCTTTGAGTCTGGTGGGTGAGTTTTTATCCTGATCTCTCTGTTTAGATTTCTGGTCACACTTCCTGTCATCTTTGTCTCATGGGTACTGGCTTTGTCTGGCGTCCTGTCCGGGTAGAGTCATAAAGTCTGTGTAGGACTTGCATGGAGGTTTTTGAAAAGGTCTTATCTCCAAAACAGTGAACCAGAGCACCTGGGACACTACGACTGTTTGAAACGTTCATACAGAAAATAACACTAAACATCGGGAAGGGCTTGGGTAAAGTTTAACAGTCTGAAACGGGCCTCGGTCTGGTCAAACTGTCTGTGTAAACTGTGAGAACGCAGTAAGACCAGCAGACTTTAAACTGAGCCGGTGTGGTTAACCAGAACCTCAGCTTCAGCCTGACTCACAGTTCTGTGTTACACTGAGCAGGCGAGGTCTTGTCGACTGCTTCACTGACTGTAACCTCGTGCAGCCTGAGGGCACTATGGTTTGTTTTTTTCTCTCTCTCTCTCTCTCTCTCTCTCTCTCTGCTTCATGAATCTCAAGCACAAACTTGCAGATTCCTTGTAAAACTTGCTGATTTGGTGACCTGTGGGTTTTTGTCTGGTTTGGGTTCCATGCTGCATTGTACTGTCATGTCAAGGTGTGAAAACACAGACGGTCTTGTGCGCCTCACGGATGAAGGTGCCTGTGATTATCGGCTGGAGGGGCGACATGTCTTTAAAACCGGTGTCCCGTCGCGCTCACTGACTCACTTCCCTTAGTTACTTATTGTTTTGAAGTTTGAACACAGTACAGGCGAGGAGTGTCCGGCGCACTGTGGACGGTCATTCAGCTTTACTCAACCCCGGACCGTTACACAGATGTGACTCAGTGATGTCTGGGCGTGTGCGGGGGTGTATGTTAGTCTGTGTGCTCAGGCTTCATCCGGCTTCAACTGAGGCTTGAATCTCTGAAACTTCTCCTCTGCAAGGTGATGATTTCATTTTAAGTCCGAAACCAAGTTACTGTGCTGAGGTGGATATAAGACGAGCACCCTTATTTTTTTTTTTTCACATTTTTGCAAAGTAACAGTTAAATAAATAACAATTTTTTTTTAATGAAGAAAATGTTTTTATTTGAAAATATTGTAAATAAAATAACTTGTTATGGGCAGCACCTTCTCTCTCTCTCTCTCTCTCTCTCTCTCTTTTTTTTTTTTTTTTACCAGGTCCTGACACCACCACCTTTATGGCTACAATAAACTTTTCTCACAGTTAGCATTTTAAAATGTCTTTTTGGGCACACCATATTCTAAAGTTACACAAATGCCATATTTCTTGGCTGCTTGAGAGTTGCTTGACTCTGCTGCATTCATCAGCACAAACTTATCGTTTGCATTAGAACTGTCTTCTCTGCAGTTGCTTGTGAACTCCCCCAACATTTTAGTTTTGCTCTTTTCAGGATGATTGCTTTTCCCTCTCTGTCATGCCGGGGGCTTCCTCAACTTCAGCATATTCATTATAATGTGATGGAGAATTGTCACAAAATATGTCATTTCTTTCTCCTGTGGATTTTTTTTCCCTGTGTGTGTGTGTGTGTGTGTGTGGGGGGGGGGGGGGGGGTAGCTGATGTAATTTGAGCTGACCACTTCCGTCTTTCTCTTATCTGAGCACATAAATTTAATAACCTTATCTTCAGTAAACAAATGTAATCTTGTCTGATTGTGTCCATTAATTCTGATGCTTACACAAACAAAACTTGTGTCTGGAAAATATTGAATCAATGCAGCCGTGAATACAGCCCACCATGTGGTGAAATAACTTACAAAGCAGCATCAACAACAGTTGCCATGAAGTGCAGAAGGTTTAAGGTTTGGTTAAGTTTGTCAAATTTACTGCCGTCCAGAGTGGTTGTTGAATCTGTTGTTGGGAAATGACTCGACTCCAGATTTTCCACGACCCTGTGTGGTGCTTGTTGAGCTGGAATGCATTATCCCATCTCCCTGAGGAGGGCTGATATGACCCACAAACACCAAAAAACAAAACAAAACACCAGTTTGTTCTGCAATTTAGGGGTTAAAAAATTAGCACACATTTTGTTGAATCCTAAACATTTCTGTGCAATTGATTTGTTAGATTTTGTACATGTCTTAAACATGTTTGTGTGTGATTGTACAAAGTATAACAGTTTTTTTTTTTTTTTTTTTTTTTTTTACTTTGCTTTATTTGTTTTGGTTATGAAAAAGTTAATGCTGTAATTAGAATTTTTTTTTTTTGCTGTTTAGGTTATAATTTTTTTTTTTTTTTAAATTCAGCACAGAATATAATTTTATTCCTCAGCTTTCAAATAAAGGATTCACAATGTTATATTGGCTATATGCTCAAAGTTCACCTTGTCTGAAGGTAAAAATGGAGAAATTTGAACCACAAGGTAGAGCCCGACCGATATGGATTTTTTTTGAGGCCGATGCCGATAACGATATTTGGATGAAAAAAAATGCAGCTAAGCGATAAATCGGCTGATTTGCAGATAGCCGATAAATCAGCTGATATTATTATTATTTTTTTAAATGAATAAAATGTTCTTTTTTGGACCCTTAACAAAAAAGGTTTGAGCTAAAAGCTGAATCATAATCATATTGATTAACTTTATAACAGAGAAGAATTTTCAAGTTCAAAAAATGCAATCAAGAATTAAACCTTTACGAAATTAGCAAATACATATCCTTAAAAAGAGTTGTGAAATATATCTGATCTTACTACATAAACTGAATTAATTAAACTGAGTTGAACTGAAACGGGAGAAATGTGGGGTGAATGTAATCGCAAAGTTATTACAAACAACATCCTTATAAACTTGTATGCTTTTGTCAGCCGATCAGTGCAGTGTGACGGAGAACTATGGGGGCCGGTGATAAACACATTTAAGCAGGGGTGTAAGCAGCTCTCAGTTGAATGGAGTCAGAGCTCCATCTACTGGACATACGGTGCAAGGACATTTTACATTGCCGACATAAACATTATTTCAGTAACTGTTCTGTTTATGAGAAATTATCGGCATTCTATTGGCAAAGTTTTGGCTGATAGTGAGTACTTTGAAAAGGGCTTATATCGGCCGATAATATCAGCCGGCCGATATATCGGTCGGGCTCTACCACAAGGGTAAAAGTTGCAACGTTGTCATGACATACTGGGAAGCTCAGTTTGGCTTCATGCTGTTCGAGGGACAGAGGTCACCATTATGCTGTACGTGCTCGTGTTATCCTCACGGAGCCGATGAAATGACTGCAAAGTGCTGAAAAAAATACATAAAATGCAAAGAGAAGGACATGGCTACTAAACTCAGGTGATCAGAGATACTGCTGCAAAGACCCACGGATAAAATATTGACATATTTCATGCAAAAGGTTTGCTGGATTTGTGCTGAACTGATAAAACATAACGCCCACAGGTCTGCTGTGTCAGTGGTTGATGCTAGTGTTAAGTTAGAGGGATGATGTTTTCACTTACTTTTTCAAAATAAGGTAGTAGGGAGAGTCGTGTTTTATGATAGGTTTATTAGACCCAAGATGTAGGTCCAATTCTGACTTTCCCGTTTCCATTGAATGCAACATAAACATCTCACCTCGCACGTGTGCCTATTTCTTCATGTTGTTTCCAAGATGTGAAGTCACTACATATTTTTGGAATCCCACCAAAATGAATATTTATTCATTTTGTAAACCCACTTATTCTAGGAAAGGGTCATTGGGGGGCTAGGATCTAGCTCAGCGGTCATTGGGTGAGAGGCGTGATCCAGCCTGGACAGGCTGTTAGTCTATCACTGTGGCAACTCACTCATTCACACCTGCGGTCATCTTAGAGTCACCAGTTCATCTAACCTGCATGTCTTTGGAAGCCGGAGGGAACCTACATGAACAAACTCCACACAGACAGAGCCGCATGGGAAGAGATCCCACAACCTTCTTGCTGTGTGGCCACCGTGCTGCCCGCCAAAATAAAGTTAGCTGTAATTTTGCGATATACTGTTGAGATAAAAGTACTTCATAATGTTTAGATTTCATCATTAATTAAATTTTGTCAAGTTTGTGAAAAGTTAAACGGGGTCATTCCATTGACCTTCTTCTGATTTCTGTTAATAATATGGAAATGCTGAATATGAATTAATCAATGGTCAGGTTATTAGAATTTGACTGAGCCTGATTATTACTCAACAAAGGTCAAAGCCCAGTGACCTCTTGGGAGGTGGGTTCTCTTGTTGGTCTTTTCAAAATATTGGTTACATATTTCTGCCTGACTTAAAAATATGACAGAAGTGGGTCGTGCCTGTTTCTTTCCTCAAAGAGCATCCAGATCTCATGCCAGATTTTCTAAATGCCCCTCGGACTTTGAGTTCATCATCACGTCAGGGGTTTGGCCGTGGTTTTGGAGCTTCAAGTTTCTTGTGTTTGCAGTCCAACGTGAGGCCTTGTTCCTGATCCATCAGTGGCCTGTTCGGCGGTAACGGTGCTTGGCTGGGTGTGGTTTAAGTTAGGAAATGGGTGCAGTGTGGTGCTGACAGATCTGGGGGCTTGATGCACACAAACTGGACTGTAAGAGGAGTGGGGGGCGGGGCTTTACATCTCCACTGTTCACAGGGTATTGTCCTTTAAATTCTACCTGCGTTGTTGTGACAGTCATCTGAACAGTCTGGTCAGTGTGGGACATACCTGTGAACGTATACTGGAGTTGAAATGAAGTCCTACCACAGTTTGTAGACGTCACCAGCTGCCGCTGGGATTGATAACATACGAGGGCTGTCAATAAAGTATAGGTCCTTTTTATTTTTTTCAAAAACTACACTCAACAAAAATATAAACGCAACACTTTTGGTTTTGCTCCCATTTTGTATGAGATGAACTCAAAGATCTAAAACTTTTTCCACATACACAATATCACCATTTCCCTCAAATATTGTTCACAAACCAGTCTAAATCTGTGATAGTGAGCACTTCTCCTTTGCTGAGATAATCCATCCCACCTCACAGGTGTGCCATATCAAGATGCTGATTAGACACCATGATTAGTGCACAGGTGTGCCTTAGACTGCCCACAATAAAAGGCCACTCTGAAAGGTGCAGTTTTATCACACAGCACAATGCCACAGATGTCGCAAGATTTGAGGGAGCGTGCAATTGGCATGCTGACAGCAGGAATGTCAACCAGAGCGGTTGCTCGTGTATTGAATGTTCATTTCTCTACCATAAGCCGTCTCCAAAGGCGTTTCAGAGAATTTCGCAGTACATCCAACCAGCCTCACAACTGCAGACCACGTGTAACCACACCAGCCCAGGACCTCCACATCCAGCATGTTCACCTCCCAAGATCGTCTGAGACCAGCCACTCGGACAGCTGCTGAAACAATCGGTTTGCATAACCAAAGAATTTCTGCACAAACTGTCAGAAACCGTCTCAGGGAAGCTCATCTGCATGCTTGTCGTCCTCCAGTTCGTCGTCGTAACTGACTTGAGTGGGCAAATGCTCACATTCGCTGGCGTTTGGCATGTTGGAGAGGTGTTCTCTTCACGGATGAATCCCGGTTCACACTGTCCAGGGCAGATGGCAGACAGTGTGTGTGGCGTCGTGTGGGTGAACAGTTTTCTGATGTCACTGTTGTGGATCGAGTGGCCCATGGTGGCGGTGGGGTTATGGTATGGGCAGGCGTCTGTTATGGACGAAGAACACAGGTGCATTTTATTGATGGCATTTTGAATGCACAGAGATACCGTGACGAGATCCTGAGGCCCATTGTTGTGCTATACATCCAAGAACATCACCTCATGTTGCAGCAGGATAATGCACGGCCCCATGTTGCAAGGATCTGTACACAATTCTTGGAAGCTGAAAATGTCCCAGTTCTTGCATGGCCGGCATACTCACCGGACATGTCACCCATTGAGCATGTTTGGGATGCTCTGGACCGGCGTATACGACAGCGTGTACCAGTTCCTGCCAATATCCAGCAACTTTGCACAGCCATTGAAGAGGAGTGGACCAACATTCCACAGGCCACAATTGACAACCTGATCAACTCTATGCGAAGGAGATGTGTTGCACTGCATGAGGCAAATGTGGTCACACCAGATACTGACTGGTATCCCCCCCCAATAAAACAAAACTGCACCTTTCAGAGTGGCCTTTTATTGTGGGCAGTCTAAGGCACACCTGTGCACTAATCATGCTGTCTAATCAGCATCTTGGTATGGCACACCTGTGAGGTGGGATGAATTATCTCAGCAAAGAAGTGCTCACTATCAAAGATTTAGACTGGTTTGTGAACAATATTTGAGGGAAATGGTGATATTGTGTATGTGGAAAAGTTTTAGATCTTTGAGTTCATCTCATACAAAATGGGAGCAAAACCAAAAGTGTTGCGTTTATATTTTTGTTGAGTGTATATGGATTTCATTCATATGTTTTTACGTCAGACATGCTTGAACCCTCGTGCGCATGCGTGAGTTTTTCCACGCCTGTCGGTGACGTCATTCGCCTGTGAGCACTCCTTGTGGGAGGAGTCGTCCAGCCCCTCGTCGGAATTCCTTTGTCTGAGAAGTTGCTGAGAGACTGGCGCTTTGTTTGATCAAAATTTTTTCTAAACCTGTGAAGCACATCGAAGTGGACACGGTTCGAAAAATTAAGCTGGTTTTCGGTGAAAATTTTAACGGCTGATGAGAGATTTTGAGGTGATACTGTCGCTTTAAGGACTTCCCACGGTGCGAGACGTCGCGCAGCGCTCTCAGGCGTCGTTGTCGTCAGCCTGTTTCAAGCTGAAAACCTCCACATTTCAGGCTCTATTGATCCAGGACGTCGTGAGAGAACAGAGAAGTTTCAGAAGAAGTCAGTTTCAGCATTTTATCCGGATATTCCACTGTTAAAGGAGATTTTTTTAATGAAAGACGTGCGGACTGAAAAACACCTCCGTGTTGATAACCATTTGTAAATTCCAGGCGGCTTTTGATGGCTTTCAGTGGAGTGAGTATATGAGAAATTGTTTAACAGCTGGACATGTTCCAACTTGTCCTTAAGGCTTCCAACAGAGGCGTTTTTCCTGTGGCGGAGCGTCGCAGCGGCTGCGAGCCGACGCTGCAATCCGCCCGCACGTCTTTCATTAAAAAAAATCTCCTTTAACAGTGGAATATCCGGATAAAATGCTGAAACCGACTTCTTCTGAAACTTCTCTGTTCTCTCACGACGTCCTGGATCAATAGAGCCTGAAATGTGGAGGTTTTCAGCTTGAAACAGGCTGACGATGGCACCTGGGAGCGCTCTGCGACGTCCTGCTCCGTGGGAAGTCCTTAAAGCGACAGTATCACCTCAAAATCTCTCATCAGCCGTTAAAATTTTCACCGAAAACCAGCTTAATTTTTCGAACCGTGTCCACTTCGATGTGTCTCACAGGTTTAGAAAAAATTTTGATCAAACAAAGCGCCAGTCTCTCAGCAACTTCTTAGACAAAGGAATTCCGACGAGGGGCTGGATGACTCCTCCCACAAGGAGTGCTCACAGGCGAATGACGTCACCGACAGGCGTGGAAAAACTCACGCATGCGCACGAGGGTTCAAGCATGTCTGACGTAAAAACATATGAATGAAATCCATATAGTTTTTGAAAAAAATATAAAGGACCTATACTTTATTGACAGACCTCGTGTTTAGGCTCACAAAGCGAGATGGAGAAAGAAATTGGCGACATAAAAACAGCTCACATCAAAATATTATGATGGTGTATAAAAGCTGTCGCTTTCTAGACAGTTAACCGTGGCATGTTAAACGATAAAGAGAAAATATCAGCAGTGAATGAAATGTGCTGAGTCGGGGTGTTTTTTTTGGTGTGGAAATCACACACAGGAATGATGCTCGGACTTAGCTGTTGTGCAGGCGTGACCATCTGCAGCTGTGGTGGTTTTTGTGAACTTCTTTCGCAGCCCTGAACTGTATGTGACACTTCAAATGTCTGACACTAAGGGGACTTGAACCTGCCAGCTCCCTAGTACAGAGTCTGTGCTAGGGACGTCACCGGTGAGGAAGAGAACAGTTCATTGTCTTAAGAATTCTCCGGCTGTGGTCACATTAGCTACAAGCGGTAGAGACAAAGTGATGAGCTGCTGTTCATTTTCAGTCAGAGCGAGCTTTTTTCAGTGACAAGACAGCGGTCAGCTAGGCGAGGCCAAAATAGCCATAAGTTTAGTTTATGCAAATGCTGAGTGACACGAATTGGCGACTGCCGTTCCGAGGGAAGGCCTGTGACTGAGGCCAGTAGGTGGCGCTGTGCAGGGAGTTTATAGGCCTCACTCACTCTGACAGCCAAAGGATTCTCTGGCCACTCAGACCAGAGCCCAGGTTTTAGCCGACTGGTCAGAGCATCTGCCTCCCATGCTGGAGACTGGGATTTTGTGTCCTGAGGGAACATGTGGGAAGAGTCAAATCACAACACAGAGTAAGCCACTACAGCAGCATGACATCAGCTGGCTGCTCGCGCAAATAAAACAATCCAAGATGGCGTAAAACACTCAAACAGCTGTATTTCTGTATAAATCTCATGTTTGTTTTTTTTTCACATTTTGTAAAAGATTGTGAAACAAACACTTAAATGGACTGCATTTATATCATGCTTTTCCATCTGCATCAGATGCTTAAAGTGCTGATGTCAGGGTGCTGCCATACAAGCTGCTCACTACACATCAGGAGCAACTTGGGGATTAAGGACCTTGCCCAAGGGCCCTTAGTGATTTTCTGCTCAGGCTGGGATTTGAACCAAGGATCCTCTGGTCTCAAGCCCAACACTTAACCACTAGACCACCTCCCCACTTCCACATTCAAAAATATTTTGTTGGCTTCTACAAACCTTTGGAACAAGAAATTCCATTCAGTTACAATATACTTGGTTCTGTATAACATAATAGTTAAAAGTGTGGCTGCATCTGTACTTGGATGTTTTATAACATGTATTTCCAAATAAAAAGATAATTATAATTGTATTTGTACCCTTACCAAAAAGTAGTATATGCAAGTATGTTTCAAGTATACTTCTAGTTTACTTTTTATATACTTATCAGTACTATTTTTTGGTAAGGGTAACCAGGAAGTTGATTGTTTGTGAGATCAGTGGATGTCCAAGCAGAAGAATCTGCTCTCTGAATTTCATCAGAGCGAGTGACCTCTGTGTTCAGGGTCGTATGTCTGGACTTGAACCAGTCTGAGCCTGATGGCAGGCAGGAGACCACAGTGAGGAATGCTGTGGAAGATGACCTTACAATCAGACATTCCCAGTTGCTGCTGGATGACATTCCTGATTAAACATTTAAGTCTTGAAATACTCACTGCTTGTGCTGAGAGTCGTACGATGGTAATACTATTTTTAAAGAGCATAAACTAATGAAATGGACTTTAGAAGGAAAAAAAGTCACCCATTGCTGTTGATGATGCAGGTTTCAATAAATATGTAATACTTATAAGTGAGTATGAGTGACCATTTTTCACCTTAAATTATTTTAAAGAAAGAAAAGGTTTGTTTTAAGATGACCTGCAATAATTAAGTTGAATAAGGCTTTCATAGTCATTGTATTAATGAATGACCATTGGCAGCACTTATTGTTTGTTAATCTAATAATAATATATTTTAATGAGATGGACATGCTGGGTCTGAGAGAATGAGTGAAAATAAATCATGCTCTTAAACTGAAGGATCATATTCTCAAGTAAAGAAAGGGAATAATCTCCGTACTACTCGGCACTCCATTTGTTTGGACTATGTGGGACAGCCAGAACAGCAACAATGATTACAAAAACCTTGACCAGCTTGTGTTATTATTAATGGACAAGTTGAAGTGCAGAGTCGACAGTTGCACTGCTGACGTTACTTCAGCATAAAGCACGCGCCTCCGTCTTCTCCAGCCTGACCATACAAAGTCAGAACTCAGCAGCGTTTACTCATAGTTAATGTAAATATTAGACGTCCAACATCTGTCATCTCAACATCTCACAGGACAAAGTTTTCTGCCTGATGTAACGAGGAGCAATGAGACGGAGGCAGAACACGAGAGCTCAGAAAGGAGTGTAAAAAAACAAAGGTGTGAACTCGTTATATAAGAACAAATTAGGTTTAATTCTGAAGTTGGCATTTGCTTTCTCTGGCATAAATCGGTACGTACACGGCTCTCCCCAGCAATTTAGTGCATGATGGTGGTAGTGGCAGCATGCTAGGGAAGTTCTAGCATTTTGCATTTTTCAAATACCAATGGAAGCCGTTTCCTACAGCTTCAGCTTTGCATCTTATCTAAATTCCAAACTAAAGAGGCGGGGGGGTGTGTGTGTGTGTGTCAAAAAGTCGCAGCAGCTTGCAAATTTTGACCGAAGCATTGTTGTGCTCCGATGTCCCCGGCCTGTTGGTGGTGAGCATTTACAGTTGTGCTCTAAAGTTTACATACCCTGGCAGAATTTTTTTATTTTTTGTCCATTTTTCAGAGAATATGAATGATGACACAAAACTTTTTTTTTTTTCACTCATGGTTAGTGGTTGGGTGAAGCCATTTGTTGTCAAACAACTGTTTCCTCTTTTTAAATCAAAATGACGAGAACTACCCAAATTACCCTGATCCAAAGTTTACATACCCTGTTCTTAATACTGTGTGTTGCCCCCTTTAACATCACGACAGCTTGGAGTCTTTTGTGGTAGTTTGTGGACGAGGCTCGCTGATGGTGAAGCTGCCACTGAATATGTTTCGGACTTTATTTACATTAATTACTAAGAAATACAAACAATATGGCACTCTATGGTAAATCTGCATGGAGTAGACAGTTCTCAAAAACTGAGTCACTGTGCAAGAAGTAGAAGAGTGAGGAAAGCCACCAAGACACCCAGACAACACAGAAGAAGTTCTAGGCTTATGTGGCTATGATTGGAGAAATTGTGCACAGTGTCATTCATATTCTCTGAAAAATGGCCAAAAAAGCAAAAATTCTGCCAGGGTATGTAAACGTTTGAGAACAACTGTATGCAGCCCCCTTTTTTCCATCTCTGTGCTGCTCAGCATCCGTGTGCTTCTCGTCCCCACTGCCTCAGTCTATCGCAGCGCCCTTCAGGCTCTGACATTTCTCCAGTTGCTCCTCCTCTGGTGTATGGAGGGTGGTTATCGCTAAAGATGCTGCTGCTGCTGCAAAAAAACAGAAATAGTCCTCGGACCTGCAGGCTTTGTGTATCGCTTCCACATCGTCATGATTCACAGAGATTGTTTATGTGAAATTTCCCTGCGAAAATAGAGCTTTTAAACCTGTGTGAAGTCTGATATTCCACCAGTTACAGTGCTTTATTCTTTGCGTCACAGTTGACCTGACCAATGACACGTGGGTCTCACATGTTGAAACATCGTGAGATAGTGTTTTTCTTGGATTTCATAGGAAAACAATGACGCTGTGTGGCTGTAAACCGTTGAATTTTGATAAATTTAAACAAAATTATCCAGGAAAAGGGGAACACCCTAAATTTGAAAACCAGAATGGTGGTGCAGAGATCATAAGATGATGGCGTGACGCCATCGCTGATTGAGTGGGTCAGGCGCCCCCTAAAGGGAGCGTCTGGTCTCTAAGGCCAACCAGAGTTGGTATGTTGCTGTGGTCAGAAGATCTCAGAGTCTGTCAGCTCGCTGCAGGTCACAGCTCGGAGCAGAAACCATCCCACCGCACCAAGCGAACCTGGTCTTCAGGAACGTTGGTGAGAAGACGTGATGTTATCCGAGCCGTTTATCTGAGCATGAATTTTATGATTAATGGTGCTGTGTGTGTTTTCTGTTCCACCTGCATCCTGCCGGTGTCGCAGGATGCAGACTGAGCAGTCCCCACTAAAAATCCAGGCATAGCGGACCCATTGTTAGGGGGCGGACCGTTCAGTCTGCGACACTGGAATTGAGGACGTCTCAGTTGAATGCGGTGTGTCCAAATGTTTGACTGGTTGTGTGTAAGTTGGGCCTCATTTCACAGGATGTTTTGCAGATGTGGGTGACCTCTGACCCAAACTGATGTGGGCTTATAGCAAATGTTATATTTTCTCATGGAACATCTCTGCGAGATTCTGCAGCTGCTTGTGTTTCCAGCACAACTTGCTGAAGTCAAATTTTTGGACAGAATAATAATAATAGTACTATAGCCTTTATTATCATTGTACATGCATACGTACAATGAAATTTGTCCTCTGTATTTAACCCGTCCTTCAACACAATCCAACCAGTAGGGGCAGTGTGCAGCCACAGTCCCGTGCCTGGGGACCAACTCTGCCCCAGATGCTCAGGGGCAGAGAAAGGAGCAGACCCTAAATAAGCATGTTTTTGATCGTGAGAGGAAACCACACAGACATGGGGAGAACATGCAAACTACACACAGAAAGGACGGGAAGCGATCCCACAACCTTGTTGCTGTGAGACACCAGTGCTAACCACTAAGCCATCGTGCCGCCATTATTATTATTATTATTATTATTATTATTATTATTATTACTACTTGTGAATTGTACCAGACTGCATGAAGTTAATGGGTTAATCTTTGGGTGGGACTTAACTCATGGAAAATTCACAAGCACATTTGAAAATGATAAAACCGCTGATGACTGTTGGTGGGATTAATAAATCACATCATCTTTTAAATCTCCAAATTACAAGGGCTGATCGAGAACTGTTGAGCCTTCTGACAAATCAAGATTTTTGGAGAAGGTGTGAAGGTTTGACTCAGTGGGTGCACTATGAGAAACTTTGATCCACCAGATCAATGGAAAAAGCAAATTGTTGCTTTTATTTGATGCATTATACATGTCTATACATGTATGATACGTTAAATAATGCTGCAGGAAACGTAGTATTATCATCATAGTCATAATATGCATGAAGAAAAAATTAGGAGCAGGTGCGATTGAAATTGGATGTTGTTTGAAACCAGCTTGTCAGTTTGTTTCATTTCTAAGCCGAGATCAACGCTGCTCCTTGCTAATTAATACTTTGCATTCATCGGTGGAAGAAATGGTGCAAGTAAAACTTGCTCCTCAAATTGAAAAAAGTAAGTGCCTGAAGCCTTCTGTGGGCTTTAGTCTGTTGTTGCTCCTCAGCTGATGGAACGTCTGCAGCAGATGTTTTGGAAGCACTACAGACAGCAGCCAGTTGTCTGGTTCAGTCTGTAACATTCCTGCTGCAGTGCTCACACTCTCTACCTGTCTGCTGGTGTCGCTGACCGAACCGTCCCCCCTAAAAATCGGCCCGCCCTGCCTTCACTGTGCATGCGTCATCAGCCACGGTTCACCAATTATGACCTCGTTTCTGCTTCAGACTGCCTCCAGTCATCATCTATCTCAGCAACAGATATCTGAAGCTTTTGTACAACAATCATTTCCACATAAATTCACCATTATTTCATCATAAAAGATGGAGGAAGTGATCAGAGATAGAGGCAGGGCGGACCAGTTTTTAGGTGGTGTGGACCGTTTGGTCTGCGACACCGACTTCCACTCACTGAGCCCTGCGATGGAGGAAATTGAAAACAGGTGTGTTGAATGTGTGATGATGATCGTGGTGACCGTCTGGAGTTAGAGGAAACGCTCCAGAGAACGACTGGAGCAGTCTGACCAAATAAGGGAATGCATGCGTGTGAATATGCCAACCATTTTTCTTCTGTTACACACTGATGACCTCAGCTGGAGTTTCTTCTGTCCTCAAACCTCACATTGTCAAAATGTTAGCTCATTTGGAGCATGTCTTCCAGCTGTACTGGGTTCTAATATTTACTGCACATATAATTTTTTTTTTTTTAAATATTTGGCAGCTGACTGCAGCTGGAAAGCGTGGTCATCATCAGACTGCTTCACAGAGCAGTTTTTCCTCTGCAGCATGCACGCTTGACTGCTGGTGTGTTGAATTCTTGGCATTGAAACTGCAGCTCTGCTGCTATAATTTTGACCATTTTGTTGTTTTTACAACCCCAATTCCAAAGAAGTTGGGATGTTGTGTAAAATGTAAATAAAAACAGAATACAACGATTTGCAAATCCTCTTCAACCTGTATTCAATTTAATACACCACAAAGACAAGATATTTAATGTTCAAACTGATAAACTTTATTGTTTTTGTGTCAATATTTGCTCTTTTTGAAACGGATGCCTGCAACACGTTTCAAAAAAGCTGGGACAGTGGTATGTTTACCACTGTGTTACATCACCTTTCCTTCTAACAACACTCAATAAGCGTTTGGGAACTGAGGACACTAATTGTTAAAGCTTTGTAGGTGGAATTCTTTCCCATTCTTGCTTGATGTACGACTTCAGTTGTTCAACAGTCCGGGGTCTCCGTTGTCGAATTTTGCGCTTCATAATGCACCACATTTTCAGTGGGCGACAGGTCTGGACTGCAGGCAGGCCAGTCTAGTACCCGCACTCTTTTACTATGAAGCCACGCTGTTGTAACACATGCAGACTGTGTCTTGGCATCGTCTTGCTGAAATAAGTAGGGACGTCCCTGAAAAAGACGTTGCTTGGATGGCAGCATGTGTTGCTCCAAAACCTGGATGTACCTTTCAGCATTGATGGTGCCATCACAGATGTGTAAGTTGCCCATGCCATGGGCACTAACACACCCCCATACCATCACAGATGCTGGCTTTTGAACTTTGCACTGGTAACAATCTGGATGGTCTCTTTCCTCTTTTGTCCAGAGGACATGATGTCCATGATTTCTAAAACCAGTTTGAAATGTGGACTCATCAGACCACAGCACACTTTTCCATTTTGTGTCTGTTCATTTCAAATGAGCTCGGGCCCAGAGAAGGTGGCGGCGTTTCTGGATGTTGTTGATGTTTGGCTTTCACTTTGCATGGTAGATTTTTAACTTGCACTTGTAGATGTAGCGACGAACTGTGTTAACTGACAATGGTTTTCTGAAGTGTTCCTGAGCCCACGCGGTAAGATCCTTCACACCATGATGTTGGGTTTTAATGCAGTGCCGCCTGAGGGATCAAAGATCAGGAGCATTCAGTGTTGATTTTCGGCCTTGCTGCTTACGTGTAGAAAGTTCTCCAGATTCTCTGAATCTTCTGATTTATATTATGGACTGTAGATGATGGAATCCCTCAATTCCTTGCAACGTTGAGAAACATTGTTCTTAAACTGTTGGACTATTTTGTTGTTTTTTTTTTTTTGTTGTTTTTTTTGGTGATCCTCACCCCATCTTTGCTTGTGAACAGCTGAGCCTTTTGGGGATGCTCCTTTTATACCCAATCACGACACTTGCCTGTTTCCAATTAACCTGTTCAACTGTGGAATGTTCCAAACAGGTGTTCTTTGAGCATTCGTCAACTTTCCCAGTCTTTTGTTGCCACTGTCCCAGCTTTTTTGAAACGTGTTGCAGGCATCCATTTCAAAATGAGCAAATATTTGCTCAAAAACAATAAAGTTGATCAGTTTGAACATTAAATATCTTGTCTTTGTGGTGTATTCAATTGAATATAAGTTGAAGAGGATTTGCAAATCATTGTATTTGTTTTTTATTTACATTTTGCACAATGTCCCAACTTCATTGGAATTGAGGTTGTACTTTTGTTCCAAAATGCAGTTTTTACCGTCACTACTTCCACTGTCCTTTCCTCGATGTCTTTATCAGGAATGTGCTCTGGACACAAACATGCTTGCTGAAGTTAGACCTCTGGCAGCTTGAAAGGTCTCAGTCGTCCCTGAGGACAGCAGGCGGGTTTTGGTTTGGGGTACTCGAGCTCTGACAGTCCAGGTCTGCAAATAATGGATCCTAGGATTTGACAGACTGAGCAGCTCATTCCACACTTCCCTATTCACAGCCAAGTCCCGCGGTCAAATGGCAGCAAAAAGCAGTTGGGTTTGTCACTTGATGAGTGTTCCTGTGGCGTGCACGCTAACATCTCTTTTAAATCACTGCAGTGGTGTTATCTGGTTACAACAACAGCGCTTTTAGATTTTGAAGTGTTTATTTTGTGCCAAATTTTACAAAATCCATGATGGACAGATTTATACAGAAATAAGCTGTTTCACGGCATTTTTCACCATCTGGGATTATTTTGTTCGAGTGAACAACCAGCTGACGTCACGCTGCTTCTTCACCTGGCTTGGCGGTCTCCATGCCCCGTCACCCAGCGTTTGCCAAAATAGATCTCTGGTCTATTTTGGCTCCGCCTAGCTGACAGCATAGTAACCGTTGTCTCTTGCCGCTGCAGAACGTAGCTCCAAGCAAGCATGTTCGTGCTTGGAGCTACTGTGACTGTAGGACAAGTCTTCCCTCGGCCATTTACATTCTGTGTCCCCCTTCATTTTTGGGTATTTTGAGATGTCTCGTATGTAATCTCAGGTCATTGCTGGTCGTGACTTCCTCCCTCCTACAATACATGACTCATTTATTTCCTGCTCTTGAACATGACGGTCGGTATGTAGCTGGAGAAAAGGTTTCCATTGTGAATGTTTTTAATCTCAGGGTTTATTTGTCTTGTTACAGATGGACCTGAGGTTACTTTTACTGGCAACCTTAGCCGTGGTCTTTGGTGACAGCAGGGGACAGCAAGGTAACAACCGACTACTTTCTGTGTTCCAGTTTCCGTCTGTTTCTCTTTATCTTAGCTGTTAATTATTTACCAGCTCCTCCTGGAGCATTTTAAGTGTGTTACAGACGACCAGTGCAACACAATCACCACCACACAATTCATCCCAACACTCGTTGTGTCCACAGATTGTTCTTATTATTCGCTTATATTAAACTCAGCCCTCAAAGCACAATACAGAAGTACTGTAGTGGTTTGCCGGTTGATAAATTAGTGATTGATAAAGTCCTTTACCCCTTTGAAAATGAGCTGTTCAGAGTAATTTAGCAACAACATGCCAAATTTTGCCACCTGAATACAAGTATTTTCTCCTCTACTTTAGAGAAACTGGTTTTGACTGACTTTAAACTGATCTACAACTGGTCAAATAAATATATATATATATATATATAACATTTTGAAGATGTTTTAAACTGTTTAAGCCTAGTATAACCTTAAACTTTCTAACAGTATTTGAAAGAAGTAAAGTTGGTTAATCATAGATACACACTAGCTCCACAATTCGATGCATAATCACGTCACTCTTCCTGCTAATTATGTTGAATGTAATCATGGATGAATGTTTTAACTTGAAAGAAACAAATGATACTGAAGTATAAATTCTAACCTTTGATGTTATCTGTTTTGTTTTTGTATATTTTATAAGTAATGCAAGAGATCATTATTTCTTCTATGCAGTAGTTAACTGTTCATTGCATCACAAGACTAATAATAATAACAAAAAAAAAACAAGATTTGATACTGGTTTTACAATGCATTGTTGTACCCCAAATTAATCTGGAATGATTCCGTATTTGTCTGGACTGAGCCAGTTCCCCACCAAACATGATTTTAAACCACCAAACTTAAATATTCTTTGTGAACTGGTTTTATTTGGTTTAAACAAATGGAAACCTGATATAAATGGACTCAATTTGAGCTTGTTGTCAAAAAAAGATTGAATAACTTTTGTGTATTAAAAAAGTGTACACCTTGAGGACACTGTTATTTTACCTCATTTTGTTTTTAAGTTTTTCAAATTTTTCATCAGTAACTCAATTAGCTAATTAACATTAAAAAACAAAAGTTTAATCCGCGATGAATAAAATCATTGAGCCCAACAGTACAGTCTGATAAAAGAATAAAAAGTGTCCCCCTCATGTTGTAATCTTTCATTCTTAGTTTTATGAGGTGAAGTCATCATTTGGTGAGCTGCCGAGAGCTTTTCTCTGCATTTTGGAGCCAAACGCTGAATCTGTTCTGAATTAAGCTGGCATTGATGGAGGTCCTCGGTCATGGCCGACAGTAACCCACGGTCTTATCTTTCAGAGGGCAGCGTTTGCATCAAGGCCAACGCGCAGTCATGCGGAGAGTGTATCCAGGTCGCCGAGATGTGTGGATGGTGCGCGGATGAAGTGAGTTGACCCAGTGAATCATTTTGTTCCATGAAAGAGGAGATTATGTGGTAAAAGTGTTGTGGGAGGAGCTCCGGGATTGTTGTCTGACTTCTAACAGACCTGTTTTCATCTTCCTGCATGTGAAATCAGAGTTTCTAAACACTGAAATGACGTGTTTTTAGCCGAATGGTTTATAATATCAGTGAGAGGGACAAGCTGACGGCCGGCACCTCTCACAAAACGTCATGATAGATCTGTTGATATCTTTAATCAGCCGGTCTTGATAAAATACAGTTTTCACTACATTAATACTGTTGGTGGAACATGTGCATATATGAACATGTGCATATATACAGTTGTGTTCAGAATAATATATGTGCTATGTGACTAAAAAGATTAATCCAGGTTTTGAGTATATTTCTTATTGTTACATGGGAAACAAGGTACCAGTAGATTCAGTAGATTCTCACAAATCCAACAAGACCAAGCATTCATGATATGCACACTCTTAAGGCTATGAAATTGGGCTATTAGTAAAAAAAAAAAAAGTACAAAAGGGGGTGTTCACAATAATAGTAGTGTGGCATTCAGTCAGTGAGTTCGTCAATTTTGTGGAACAAACAGGTGTGAATCAGGTGTCCCCTATTTAAGGATGAAGCCAGCACCTGTTGAACATGCTTTTCTCTCTGAAAGCCTGAGGAAAATGGGACGTTCAAGACATTGTTCAGAAGAACAGCGTAGTTTGATTAAAAAGTTGATTGGAGAGGGGAAAACTTATACGCAGGTGCAAAAAATTATAGGCTGTTCATCTACAATGATCTCCAATGCTTTAAAATGGACAAAAAAAAAACCACACACGCTTGGAAGAAAATGGAAAACAACCATCAAAATGGATAGAAGAATAACCAGAATGGCAAAGGCTCACCCATTGATCAGCTCCAGGATGATCAAAGACAGTCTGGAGTTACCTGTAAGTGCTGTGACAGTTAGAAGATGCCTGTGTGAAACTAATTTATTTGCAAGAATCCCCCGCAAAGTCCCTCTGTTAAATAAAAGACATGTGCAGAAGAGGTTACAATTTGACAAAGAACACATCAACTGGCCTAAAGAGAAATGGAGGAATATTTTGTGGACTGATGAGAGTAAAATTGTTCTTTTTGGGTCCAAGGGCTGCAGACAGTTTGTGAGACGACCCCCAAACTCTGAATTCAAGCCACAGTTCACAGTGAAGACAGTGAAGCATGGTGGTGCAAGCATCATGATATGGGCATGTTTCTCCTACTATGGTGTTGGGCCTATATATCGCATACCAGGTATCATGGATCAGTTTGGATATGTCAAAATACTTGAAGAGGTCATGTTGCCTTATGCTGAAGAGGACATGCCCTTGAAATGGGTGTTTCAACAAGACAATGACCCCAAGCACACTAGTAAACGAGCAAAATCTTGGTTCCAAACCAACAAAATTAATGCCTCGCAGATGTGAAGAAATCATGAAAAACTGTGGTTATACAACTAAATACTAGTTTAGTGATTCACAGGATTGCTAATAAAGCAGTTTGAACATAATAGTTTTGAGTTTGGAGCGTCAACAGCAGATGCTTCTATTATTGTGAACACCCCCTTTTCTACTTTTTTTTACTAATAGCTCAATTTCATAGCCTTAAGAGTGTGCATATCATGAATGCTTGGTCTTGTTGGATTTGTGAGAATCTACTGAATCTGCTGGTACCTTGTTTCCCATGTAACAATAAGAAATATACTCAAAACCTGGATTAATCTTTTTAGTCATATAGCACTACTATTATTCTGAACACTACTGTACACACACACACACACACACACACTCATGCATGCACCTAAACACACCCTGTAGATTTCTCTCTCTCTGAGCTTTGGTGTGTAAATGGATCCTCCTAAATGATTTATTTCCTCTTCCTACTTATTCCAAGAGGAGCTGGATCCTATCCCAGCAGTCACTGGGTGAGAGGAGGGCTACGACCTACTGTCAGTTTAGTGTCACCAGTTCACCTAACCTGCATCACTTTGGAAGTGGGAGGAAGCTGGGGGGAACCCATGGGAAGAACATGCAAACCCCACACAGAAAGCACCAGCCGGGAAGTGATCCTACAACCTTATTGCTGTGAGGGAGCAGCACTAACCACGAAGAATATTTGTGTCTCACAGGAAACTTCATTGATTGGTGGCTCTTAATTTGGTTGTTGTTATTCCTGTGGAGCCCCTCTGATGATCAGACAGACCACACTGCAGAGAGTGAGGCCGTCCCATCGGGTTGGTGTTTAACTCTACCACTCCAGTCTTTGAGTTGAGATATATCTGAGTGTGACGACTCTAAACATCAGCTCCCGCCAGTGTTGCAGAATGGACCGCGAACTGCAACTTCTTCATTTTCACTCTGCAACATTTGCGACTCCATGAAACATTATTCTGTGTCGAGCGTTAAGCTAAAGAATCCATATCAGAGTCAATCTGCTCATTTTACAGAGGATCAGGATAAACTTCATGAAGCCTGATCAATTTCAGATCTTCTGTTTGTTGGTTGCCGAAGCTCCAGCGGCCATGAATGTTTGTTGAATCTCTCCTCTACACAGAGTCACTTTTAGTGTCTATTTAACTATTTCACAAAGTAAGAATAAATATTAGTGGTCATTTTTAGTCTCACTTAAAGGTGGAGAGAGGTTTGTATCAGGGCCGCGTTTGTCCATCTGTCCAATGCAATATCCTCAAAACGCACAGAGCAACTACATGGATAGTCAGTGGACCGTCATCTCACTACACGGGTCACTTTGAGGTCAAATCAGAGGTCATTGTCTAAAATGTGTTAACATTAATGACCATGTCTCAGGAAGGAGATGAGATACTGAAATTAGATTTTCTGCTCTCCCGGGGTTAATGAGTGTAACACACATCTGAGGTCAAACACGTCAGGCGATGGCGTCAACCCAAGTCAGAAAAAAAAAAACGAGCTAGCGGCAGCAGTCGTTTGGATGCCTTGTTCATCATGTGACGCTCGATTCCAGAATTGGCCTGAAATCATAAAAATTACCAGGTTACTCTGGAACAAATCAAAATATGCAGATGTAATATGTCTGAAGTGTTCTTTTTTGTTCTTCTTCATGGCTCTAGATGTTTATCACATAAATCTAAACTGATACGTGGTTTGCTACAGGGGAGAATAACAAAACTTTTTTTTTTGATGTGTGGTTTTGAAAAAGTTAATGTGGAGTAGAACATGTTTTGATTCACTTCCTTGTCCCAGTTGAATTTTTTTTTTTTTTTTTTTTTGACGTGTGGTTTTGAAAAAGTTAATGTGGAGTAGAACATGTTTTGATTCACTTCCTTGTCCCAGTTTAAATTTTTTTTTTCTTTTTTTTTGATGCGTGGTTTTGAAAAAGTTAACGTAGAGTAGAACATGTTTTGATTCATTTCCTTGTCCCATTTTTTTTTCTTTTCTTTTTTTTTGACGCGTGGTTTTGAAAAAGTTAACATAGAGTAGAACATGTTTTGATTCACTTCCTTGTCCCAGTTCTTTTTTTTTTTGACGCGTGGTTTTGAAAAAGTTAACATAGAGTAGAACATGTTTTGATTCACTTCCTTGTCCCAGTTTTTTTTTCTTTTTTTTTTTTTGACGCGTGGTTTTGAAAAAGTTAACATAGAGTAGAACATGTTTTGATTCACTTCCTTGTCCCAGTTTTTTTTTCTTTTTCTTTTTTTTTGACGTGTGGTTTTGAAAAAGTTAACGTAGAGTAGAACATGTTTTGATTCATTTCCTTGTCCCAGTTTTTTTTTTTTTTTTGACGCGTGGTTTTGAAAAAGTTAACGTAGAGTAGAACATGTTTTGATTCATTTCCTTGTCCCAGTTTTTTTTTTCTTTTTTTTTTTTTGACGCGTGGCTTTGAAAAAGTTAATGTGGAGTAGAACATGTTTTGATTCACTTCCTTGTCCCAGTTTTTTTTTTCTTTTTTTTTCTCTTTTTTTTTTGACGCGTGGTTTTGAAAAAGTTAACATAGAGTAGAACATGTTTTGATTCACTTCCTTGTCCCAGTTTTTTTTTCTTTTTCTTTTTTTTTTGACGTGTGGTTTTGAAAAAGTTAACGTAGAGTAGAACATGTTTTGATTCATTTCTTTGTCCCAGTTTTTTTTTTTTTTTTTGACGCGTGGTTTTGAAAAAGTTAACGTAGAGTAGAACATGTTTTGATTCATTTCCTTGTCCCAGTTTTTTTTTTCTTTTTTTTTTTTTTGACGCGTGGCTTTGAAAAAGTTAATGTGGAGTAGAACATGTTTTGATTCACTTCCTTGTCCCAGTTTTTTTTTTCTTTTTTTTTCTCTTTTTTTTTTTGACGCGTGGTTTTGAAAAAGTTAACATAGAGTAGAACATGTTTTGATTCACTTCCTTGTCCCAGTTTTTTTTTCTTTTTCTTTTTTTTTTGACGCGTGGTTTTGAAAAAGTTAACGTAGAGTAGAACATGTTTTGATTCACTTCCTTGTCCCAGTTTTTTTTCTTGTTTTTTTTTGACGCGTGGTTTTGAAAAAGTTAACGTAGAGTAGAACATGTTTTGATTCATTTCCTTGTCCCAGTTTTTTTTCCTTTTTTTTTTTTTTTTTGACGCGTGGCTTTGAAAAAGTTAATGTGGAGTAGAACATGTTTTGATTCACTTCCTTGTCCCAGTTTTTTTTTTCTTTTTTTTTTCTCTTTTTTTTTGACGCGTGGTTTTGAAAAAGTTAACATAGAGTAGAACATGTTTTGATTCACTTCCTTGTCCCGGTTTTTTTTTTTCTTTCTTTTTTTTTTGACGCGTGGTTTTGAAAAAGTTAACGTAGAGTAGAACATGTTTTGATTCATTTCCTTGTCCCAGTTTTTTTTTTGACGCGTGGTTTTGAAAAAGTTAACGTAGAGTAGAACATGTTTTGATTCATTTCCTTGTCCCAGTTTTTTTTCCTTTTTTTTTTTTTTTGACGCGTGGCTTTGAAAAAGTTAATGTGGAGTAGAACATGTTTTGATTCACTTCCTTGTCCCAGTTTTTTTTTTCTTTTTTTTTCTCTTTTTTTTTTGACGCGTGGTTTTGAAAAAGTTAACATAGAGTAGAACATGTTTTGATTCACTTCCTTGTCCCGGTTTTTTTTTTCTTTTTCTTTTTTTTTTGACGCGTGGTTTTGAAAAAGTTAACGTAGAGTAGAACATGTTTTGATTCATTTCCTTGTCCCAGTTTTTTTTTTTTTTTGACGCGTGGTTTTGAAAAAGTTAACGTAGAGTAGAACATGTTTTGATTCATTTCCTTGTCCCAGTTTTTTTTTCTTTTTTTTTTTTGACGCGTGGTTTTGAAAAAGTTAATGTGGAGTAGAACATGTTTTGATTCACTTCCTTGTCCCAGTTGATTTTTTTATTTTTTTATTTATTTTTTTTTGACGTGTGGTTTTGAAAAAGTTAACGTAGAGTAGAACATGTTTTGATTCACTTCCTTGTCCCAGTTTAATGTTTTTTTTTTTTCTTTTTTGACGCGTGGTTTTGAAAAAGTTAATGTGGAGTAGAACATGTTTTGATTCACTTCCTTGTCCCAGTTTAAATTTTTTTCTTTTTTTTTTTTTTTTTTGATGCGTGGTTTTGAAAAAGTTAACGTAGAGTAGAACATGTTTTGATTCACTTCCTTGTCCCAGTTTTTTTTTTTCTTTTTTTTTTTGACACGTGGTTTTGAAAAGTTAATGTGGAGTAGAACATGTTTTGATTCACTTCCTTGTCCCAGTTTAATTTTCTTTTTTTTTTTTTGACGCGTGGTTTTGAAAAAGTTAACGTAGAGTAGAACATGTTTTAATTCACTTCCTTGTCCCAGTTTTTTTTTCTTTTTTGTTTTTTGACGCGTGGTTTTGAAAAAGTTAACGTAGAGTAGAACATGTTTTGATTCACTTCCTTGTCCCAGTTGAATTGTTTTTTTGTTTTTTGACGCGTGGTTTCGAAAAAGTTAACGTAGAGTAGAACATGTTTTGATTCACTTCCTTGTCCCAGTTTTTTTTTCTTTTTTTTTTTTTGACGCGTGGTTTTGAAAAAGTTAATGTGGAGTAGAACATGTTTTGATTCACTTCCTTGTCCCAGTTTTTTTTTTTCTTTTTTTTTGACGCGTGGTTTTGAAAAAGTTAATGTGGAGTAGAACATGTTTTGATTCACTTCCTTGTCCCAGTTTAAATTTTTTTTTTTCTTTTTGTTTTTTGACGCGAGTTTTGAAAAAGTTAACGTAGAGTAGAACATGTTTTGATTCACTTCCTTGTCCCAGTTGAATTGTGTTTTTTTTTGTTTTTTTTTATTTTCTCCCTGTCTTGTGCGACAGCGTGTCTCAGCCGGGACACTCGGGGATCTGCTCGCCGGTCTTCTGCGGTCTGAGAATAACGAACAAACCAGACTTATTTTGACAGACATTTTTTACTTTATTTTTTGTTAAACACCCATCTAATGTCTGTCCCCAGTATTCACAGAGTTCACTGGTTGAAATAGTTTTTGGTGTGGCGTGTTCACCGAGCAAGGCCGCGGGAGCAGGAATGTGCATATTTGTTTGTATCTGCTGTTACTGTGGAAGATGTTGACATGCTTATTCTTGTTGGACTCGCTGAGAGAAATTCCTGCTGCGTGTCTCAACATAAACGCGCTCTTCAGTATCTCCAGGCTGGATGTGTCCAGAACAGTCCTTTTCAGACTCACTCAGGGAAATTGAGGTTCTGGCGGTATTGTATTGAAGCACACAGAGTATCAACAGTGAAAGTACAAAAGAAAAACAGTTTGCAATATAAATCCACAAATATAAGTACCAGACATACTGCTCACTACTGGTTTGCTGGCTACTATTGCTCTTCTCCTTCCCGTCCGCTGTCTTCCTGACTGGCATCGTCCATGATGTCCAGCAGTTTGTCCAGTGTTCTCTTCTCTGCCACCATCACCAGACAGTCCAGCTTCATGCCAACCACAGAGCCAGTCCGCCTGATCAGTTTGTCCAGCCTGGATGTGTCCTTGAATGTACTGCCCCCCCCCCCCCCCCCCAGCACACTACGGTGTCAAAGAGGATGCTGGCTACTACGGACTGGTAGAACATCCACAGGAATTTCCTGCAGATGTTAAATGACCGCAGCCTCCTCAGGAAGTCCAGCCTGCTCTGTCCCTTCCTGTACAGGTGGTTGGTGTGGGTTGTCCACTCCAGTTTGCTGTTCAGCCGCAGTCCAAGGTACTTGTAGGAATCCACAACCTCCACCTCAGCTCTCTCGATCAGAACTGGTCACAGTCTTTATCTGGACTTCCCAAAGTCAATGACCAGCTCTGTTGTCTTTGAGGTGTTGAGCTGTAGATGGTTTGTGTGGCACCAGATAGCAAAGTCCTTCACTAGGCTCCTGTCCTCCTCTCTGTCATCCTTGATGCATCCAACAATGGCTGTGTCATCTGCGAACGTCTGGATGTGACACAGGTCAGACTTGTAGCAGACGTCAGAGGTGTACAGGGTGGAGAGAAGAGGGGCCAGCACCATGCCCTGGGGTGCTCTGGTGCTACTGATCACAGTGTCAGACGTGGTGTCCCTCAGCCTGACATACTGCAGCTTGTCGGTGAGATAGCTGGAGATCCATGTGACCAGGCAGGGGTCCACTCGCATCCTGTTCGGTTTGTCCTGGAGCACAAGGGGCTGGATGGTGTTGAAGGCGCTTGAGAAGTCCAGGAAGAGAAGCCTCATTGTGCCGTTTTCCCTTATCCAGGTGCGAGTAGACTCTGTGTAGCAGGTAAAGGATGGCATCGTCCACACCAACACCTGCCCGATATGCAAACTGCAGATAGTCCTGGATGTGTTGCACCTCTGTACCTGAGACCTCCGTATCTGCAACTCTGCAGCCCTCTGCATCATTGCGAACCCCCTCTGAGCCCCTCTAGGGAACCTGATGTGCGCCTCCCAAAAAACTGTAAATAGACAACGGAGGTTGCACTGGGTGTGATTGGTCTGCTAACATCATTTCCAAAATCTCACTTTTCCAGTTTCACAATCAACAACTTTCATGGAATAGTAGAACAGTTTTCACAAAAAAAGTCACGCCCTCTTCTGTTCTGGAGATGAACTGCATTGTAACACCCACCAACCCCCAATGAAGAACTTTGAAAGGTTCATGACTCCATCGAAGCAATTGCTTAACCACGGAATTACGGAGTAGTAGGACTTCTGTGTGCAGCCTGTAACTGTCCCTAATCCTCGTTTGTTATTCGTATCTTTGTGCAGACGTTCCTCAGTGAGGGTGAGGCAAAGTCGGCCCGCTGTGACGGTCTCGAGTCCCTGAAAACCAGAAAGTGTGCCAAAATTGAAAACCCACGTGGACACATCACTGTTGACAAAAACAAACCAGTCACCGAACGCAAGAAGGATGTCGCTGAGAAACTGAAGCCGTGGGAGATCACCCAGATCCAGCCTCAAAAACTCACCCTGACGCTGAGATCCGGTAAATACTGCACTCATGGAAAGTCAAAGTTTTCATGCATTTCCAGAGTACCACCAAAATATGGTTCAACATTCAGTGAAACCAGAAACATTCCCTCATTTTTGTGGCTTTCTAGTATCTTTTATGAGAGAATCAGTCTAAAATAATCAGTCAAGCTCCAGAACAAGACTGTAGAAGATGGAATTTTGATGATTTCTACAGTTTTGTTAAATTCAGACTTGATAAACGATCAACTGAACATGAATCATGAAATATTGGACTTATGTAAAATGAAGCTCTGAGATGATCAGTAATTTTTTTTTTTTTAATGTTTCGTATAAACTTTTAAATGTTATAGCTGTATGGCCTTTCAAATTTTGTTGTATTGTCTGTTTGTTGTTGCAACATGTTGAAAAATTACAGCTCGTTTTAATGAAGAGAACATATTTATCTTGGGAGGAATGCCATATCAACTATTTTCGTTTTAACGCAGTCAGCAGGAGGACGTGTGTGTGTGTGCCCACATACCTGACGGAGGACTCTTACTTCTGTTGTTTGTATCTGCGACCTTATTCTTTCAGTCATTACCCAAAGATCACAGGAGCATAAACTGGAGAGTGTTGCCAGCTGGATTAGCTGCTCCTTCTGTCATTTAATTTATTCCATTTATATAGCGCCAAATAACAACAAAGTTGTCTCAAGGGGTTTCACACAAGTAATGTCTAACCTTACTAACCCCAAGAGCACGAACACAGGCGGCAGTGATAAGAAAAAACTCCCTCTGATGAAGAAACCTCAAGCAGACCAGACTCAAAGGGGCTCAAAGGACCCTCTGCTTGAGTCATGCTACCGACACAATTTACAAAACAATTCATAAAACAAATATACAGGAAATGTTTCCGGTGCACATAACAGGAGGGTTTCAGAAACAGACACCACACCCATCTCTGGATGGAGCCGCATCTCAGAGACAGAAAAACAGAATCAGGCAACGTAAAGACAACAAATACAGTATAATTTGTGAGCATTAAGCACCAGCCACTAGCCCTAAGCTTCACTAAAAGATCCAGACTTTAGATAAAGCGACTGTCCAGTACAGAATACACAGGACCTCAGACGCAGCGCAAATCCGTCTGTCAATCTTGATTTACGAAGTGCTTTGTTCTATTTATTTATTTTCAGGTGAGCCTCAGACATTTGATCTCAAATTCAAGCGTGCTGAGGACTACCCCATTGACCTCTATTACCTTATGGACCTCTCCTTCTCCATGAAGGATGATCTGGAGAACGTCAAGAACCTTGGCACTGACCTGATGAAAGAAATGCGAGAGATTACCTCAGACTTCAGAATTGGTAAGAAAAACCTCCAAGTCAAAAGTTGCCTTTTGTTGTTGTTGTTGTCATTCCTCTCGACAGTAGATAATGTTGACTCTCGCATACCTCTGAAGGTTTTGGCTCCTTTGTGGAGAAGACGGTCATGCCTTACATCAGCACCACTCCGGCCAGACTGCTCAACCCCTGCCCAGGGAACCAGAACTGCACCAGCCCCTTCAGCTACAAGAACGTCCTGAAGCTGACAGACAAGGGAGATGAATTCAATCGACTGGTCAGTCAGCAGCAGACCTCAGGCAACCTGGACTCTCCAGAGGGGGGGTTTGATGCCATCATGCAGGTGGCGGTTTGCCAGGTGAGGTTCATAAAAATGGGACTCTGTTACCTCTTATGTATCAGTCAGTTTTAGTCATGTTAATAGATCAGAGCACATTATTAGCATTAGCACAAGTTTGAAAGGCGCTAATAACGGTGCCACTCGTGTCTTTGTCTCAGGAGCAAATTGGTTGGAGGAACGTAACTCGTTTGCTGGTGTTTTCCACTGACGCTGGCTTCCATTTCGCTGGAGATGGCAAACTGGGTGGCATAGTCCTCCCCAATGATGGAAAATGTCATCTGGAGGACAACATGTACACCATGAGCCACTACTACGTCCGTTACATACCCTTTTAATTGTATCTGTTCAAATCTGACATTGCAGTTCTGCTTTTATTAACCCTTTGTGTGTTTGATTCATCATTTCATAGGATTACCCCTCCATTGCACATTTGGTTCAAAAACTAAGTGAGCACAACATCCAGACCATCTTTGCCGTTACTGAGGATTTTCAGTCTGTTTATAAGGTACCAACGTGTGGTGTTCTGTGTTGTGGCCATGTTGTTGTAATACGTCTTTCATGGAGACGCTTGAACCTGAGATTCAGACTATAAAATGTACATTTGAAATTTTATTCATTGCATTTTCATCAAGGATTTAATCGTGTTTGTTTCAAGTCACCAAATACAGTGTTGTTCTGAAGATAAGATGGCCCTGATTGTAAGATGTCTTTTCAAGATGCATTTTTGGAAAAAGACTTTATGAAAACCAAATCTTACTGGCACACGTGCCTGACGGTCTCTTGCAAGTAACCACTCTTAGAACTACTGACTCTCAGCATTTTTAATACAGTTTACAAATGCTTGCTGTAGCAGCCAGTCTGATCGTGTCAGACCTCAGAAGCTACGCAGAGTGGGTCCTGGTTAGTACTTGGATGGGTGACCTCTTCGGAAGACCAGGAGGTGTGTGTGTTTCTCCAGGTAAAACTGAAGTTGCATCAGGTAGGGTATCTCATGTAAACTAAGGGTAGCACAGTGGATTAGTGGTTAGCACTGTTGTCTCACAGCAAGAAGGTCATAGGATCGATTCCCACCTGTGGCCTCTCTGTGTGGAGTTTGCATGCTCTCCCTGTGTTTGCGTAGGTTCCCTCCGGGTGCTCTGGCTTCCTCCCACATCCAAAGACATGCAGGTTAGGTGAATTGGAAACTTTATAATTGTCCAGGTATCCCTTGTAAAAGAGAGCTTGATCTCAATGGGACTAACCTGGTTAAATAAAGGTTAAAGAAAACTTGCCGAATCCCAATGCAGACCTTTGCTGGGTCTGTTGTGGAAGCCCTGAACATACAACCCCTGGCAAAAATTATGGAATCACCGGCCTCAGAGGATGTTCATTCAGTTGTTTAATTTTGTAGAAAAAAAGCAGATCACAGACATGACACAAAACTAAAGTAATTTCAAATGGCAACTTTCTGGCTATAAGAAATCAAGAAAAAAAGATTGTGGCAGTCAGTAATGGTTACTTTTTTAGACCAAGCAGAGGAAAAAAATATGGAATCACTCAATTCTGAGGAAAAAATTATGGAATCACCCTGTAAATTTTCATCCCCCAAATTAACACCTGCATCATATCAGATCTGCTCATTGACATTGACCCTATGTGTCTTTTTGCAAGGAATGTTTTTGCAGTTTTTGCTCTATGGCAAGATGCATTATCATCTTGAAAAATGATTTCATCATCCCCTAACATCCTTTCAATTGTCCAAAATATCAACATAAACTTGTGCATTTATTGATGATGTAATGACAGTCATCTCCCCAGTGCCTTTACCTGACATGCAGCCCCACATCATCAATGACTGTGGAAATTTACATGTTCTCTTCAGGCAGTCATCTTTATAAATCTCATTGGAACAGCACCAAACAAAAGTTCCAGCATCATCACCTTGCCCAATGCAGATTTGAGATTCATCACTGAATATGACTTTCATCCAGTCATCCACAGTCCACAATTGCTTTTCCTTAGCCCATTGTAACCTTGTTTTTTTCTGTTTAGGTGTTAATGATGGCTTTCGTTTAGCTTTTCTGTATGTAAATCCCATTTCCTTTAGGCGGTTTCTTACAGTTCGGTCACAGATGTTGACTCCAGTTTCCTCCCATTCGTTCCTCATTTGTTTTGTTGTACATTTTTCGATTTTTGAGACTTATTGCTTTAAGTTTTTCTTCCTTGGTCTACCAGTATGTTTGCCTTTAACAACCTTCCCATGTTGTTTGTATTTGGTCCAGAGTTTAGACACAGCTGACTGTAAACAACCAATATCTTTGGCAACATTGCGTGATGATTTACTCTCTTTTAAGAGTTTGATAATCCTCTCCTTTGTTTCAATTGACATCTCTCGTGTTGGAGCCATGATTCATGTCAGTCCACTTGGTGCAACAGCTCTCCAAGGTGTGATCACTCCTTTTTAGATGCAGACTAACGAGCAGATCTGATATGATGCAGGTGTTAGTTTTGGGGATGAAAATTTACAGGGTGATTCCATAATTTTTTCCTCAGAATTGAGTGATTCCATATTTTTTTCCTCTGCTTGGTCTAAAAAAGTAACCATTACTGACTGCCACAATCTTTTTTTCTTGATTTCTTATAGTGTTTCTTAAAGCCAGAAAGTTGCCATTTGAAATGACTTTAGTTTTGTGTCATGTCTGTGATCTGCTTTTTTTCTACAAAATTTAAACAACTGAATGAACATCCTCCGAGGCCGGTGATTCCATAATTTTTGCCAGGGGTTGCAAAAGGGAGGAGCCGAAAGGTCATCAACAACAAATGCTTGCTATATTGCACACCATTAGACATTTATTGATTGGCTGCTTGAGAGTTGTCTGATGATTGTGCCACATTTATTACCATAAGCTTAAAGTTTGCATAATAACTCCTCCTCTGTTGCACAGGCCTCATATTTGGTTAGTTTTTGTGTCCTAGTAGAAAGCGTTGCCATGGTGATTTAGAACACTTCATCACAGCTTTGGATTTATTTCTATGACTGTAATAAACAACTAAGAGCACGCGTTCAAAACACAGTACTCAGAAGCATCATTTACTCCGTCCAACTGCTTTAGAGTGAGTTGCCTTGTTAAACAAGTATTTGGCACCACCTGCTGTTGTAGATGTATTAAGACATATAAATATCTCAACCCTGAATATAAGATGATACAGTTTTTCAGATGTATTTCCAAGAAGAAAAAAGCCATCTTAATTCTTAACAATACAGTATTTGATGAAGTTTGTCCATTATTTTATGATCATCTGCTTACAAATACTGTTAAATGTACACTGAAGGATGTCCATAAATTTAGTTGTATTTGTTTGTGTTTGTCCATTGCAGGAGTTGAAAAATCTCATTCCGAAATCAGCTGTTGGTACGTTGTCGTCTAACTCCAGCAACGTGATCAAACTCATTATCGATGCGTACAACGTGAGTCAAAACAACAAATTCACACATTTCGCTGACTGTCCATAGGGTCAAGACATTTTTACACTTTTAACGTTGCTTATCTTATTGCTCTACCCACATATACTTAACATATTTAGTTAAAATGCTGCAAATTATGTAGCTTCCTGATGAAACACAACAAGAGATTGATGCACTTGCATTTTTCTTGTGGGGGGGGGGGAAATGCAAATAGACTGATGGCTCTGTCACTGTGGCCCCTTTTCTTCTGCATAGTCCTTGTCGTCTGAAGTCATTTTGGAACACAGCAAGCTGCCGGAGGGAGTTTCTATCACCTACAAGTCTATCTGCAAGAACGGCGTCGTGGGAACGGGAGAGAACGGGAAGAAGTGCTCCAACATTTCTATTGGAGATGAGGTAGATGAGATCTGTCTTGTTTGAAAATGAAATAAAATCACACACATTTTGGAAAAAAATTGAGGATTTGAAAATGTCAGGAAGAAACATCTGTCTGTCCTCATTCAGTTTAATCTCCCTGTAAATGGTGGTTTCTTTTTTTCTACCCAGGTCTCATTTAAGATTTCCATCGAGTCCCAGAAGTGTCCATTACAAGACAAATCTGAGACCATCAAAATTAGCCCGCTGGGCTTCACCGAGGAGGTCGAGGTTGTCCTCAACTTCATCTGTGACTGTGACTGCTCGAAGGACGGCGAGCCAAACAGCCAGAAGTGCTCTGATGGAAACGGGATCTTCGAGTGTGGCGCCTGCAAGTAAATATGAAGCCACAAAAAAGCGTTTGCATTTTTTTTTCTCCTCTTCTGAATTCCCAGATTTGTTTCCACAACAAAAGTAAATCTGGTAAATTTTCAGTCTCACTAATTCAGGGACCCTGTAAAATAGAAAGAAGTGAAAGAATAGATAAATGAGTCCATCTCTTCCCAGGATTGTTCTTGGTACCGTCACTAAAAAACAATAAATGCTATAATTTTGTAAGTCACCACAGTAAAAGGGCACATAACAAGGAGAAACCTACGTAGATGTTGGTAGACCTTACCCATGTGAAGTGCCTTGGGGCAGCTTTTTTATGATTTGGTGCTATGTAAATAAAAAACGAATTGAGCGTTTAACTTTAATCAATCCAAAAACCCAGTTTCTTTTGCTTATGTGACTATATAAATTGGTCAGGCACCTGCTGAACACTGCCATCTGCTGGACATATCAGGACTTATTGCAAGGAATTGTGTTATTATCACATGCATGTTGGAAATTAGGAGCAGGTGCAGTTGAAGTGACCTGTATGTTGAAATGAGATTGTCAGTTTTTTTGTTTTTTTTTACGTCTTGTGACTACCACTGCCTGCTCACTCATTATATTTTCCGAGCTTTAACGCCTGTCTGCTCTGACAGGTGTAATGACGGGCGCATCGGGCGCATTTGTGAGTGCAGCAAAGACGACGTGAGCACAGACGACCTGGATGCCAACTGCCGCAAAGACAACAGTAGTGAGATCTGCAGCAACAACGGCAACTGTGTGTGC
The DNA here is from genome assembly GCF_902500255.1 of Thalassophryne amazonica. NCBI lineage: Eukaryota > Metazoa > Chordata > Actinopteri > Batrachoidiformes > Batrachoididae > Thalassophryne > Thalassophryne amazonica. The sequence continues at coordinate 97,430,103 of NC_047114.1, forward strand.
GGTGCCTGTGAGTGCAAGAAGAGGGAGAACCCGGCAGAGGTCTACAGTGGCAACTACTGCGAGTGCGACAACTTCAGCTGTGACCGCTCCAATAACTTGCTGTGCGGAGGTAGGCGCCGGAATGTTCGTTAGCGTGTATCATTGGGCTAACTTAAAAATGGAATTAGAGGAAGCTATAAAGCTCGGTGACGTTGCTGTTTTGTCGAAAATGACAGACACATGAGATTTTAGTGCAAGAAATATGTTTTGGGTGTAATGGAGGTACGGATCAGGATTCGATGTTGCAGTTGTCTCAGACGAGTAGAAAAACTGTGCATACAACAGGTGTTGTCCAAATCAGACAAGTGCAGATTGCTGATTTAATGGATCAGTTCTGTACGAATGACTGCATTGTTCTCACATGTTTACCCCTCGGGACCATGTGACATCATGTTTGGCTTTCTTCCAGAAGCACATACAGCCACAAACTCACAAATCTGCTGAGGATTGCACACTCGAAACGTGTCTTGGGAGACGGTCAACAAAGAACATGGAGGCTGTGATGCCAGAGAGACTGCCAGCCATTTGCTTCCCCAAAAGCTTTGTGAGCTGAAGTCTGATTTAACCGGTCATTAGAGACCACTGACATCTACTGGACAGATAATGCATAGCACAGTTATGACTGTAAAAGCTGGAAGACACATTGCACAGCTTCTGTGGACACGGAACAGATACTCAGATTCGGAGTATCTGGAGATCAGTGTAAACCACTAAGTTACTTAATACTGAGAATTTGATTATTTTATTTCATAAAACTTAATTCATGTCGAATATGATTTGGGTAGGACTTGTATGTGTCCTTAATCTGCATTGACTCAGTCCACGAGTTCCTCTTTAAGTGCGTCTTAAGACTTTTTGCACAAAGAATGAGGCAGATGGTGTGCTTGATTGTCTAAAATTAGAAAGGTCTTGTCTCAGAGTGATGCTGAAAAACTAATTCATGCATTTATTTCCTCTAGGCTGGACTATTGTAATTCATTATTATCAGGTTGTCCTAAAAGTTCCCTGAAAAGCCTTCAGTTAATTCAAAATGCTGCAGCTAGAGTACTAACGGGGACTAGAAGGAGAGAGCATATCTCACCCATATTGGCCTCTCTTCACTGGCTTCCTGTTAATTCTAGAATAGAATTTAAAATTCTTCTTCTTACTTATAAGGTTTTGAATAATCAGGTCCCATCTTATCTTAGGGACCTCATAGTACCATATCACCCCAATAGAGCGCTTCGCTCTCAGACTGCAGGCTTACTTGTAGTTCCTAGGGTTTGTAAGAGTAGAATGGGAGGCAGAGCCTTCAGCTTTCAGGCTCCTCTCCTGTGGAACCAGCTCCCAATTCAGATCAGGGAGACAGACACCCTCTCTACTTTTAAGATTAGGCTTAAAACTTTCCTTTTTGCTAAAGCTTATAGTTAGGGCTGGATCAGGTGACCCTGAACCATCCCTTAGTTATGCTGCTATAGACTTAGACTGCTGGGGGGTTCCCATGATGCACTGAGTGTTTCGTTCTCTTTTTGCTCTGTATGCACCACTCTGCATTTAATCATTAATGATTGATCTCTGCTCCCCTCCACAGCATGTCTTTTTCCTGGTTCTCTCCCTCAGCCCCAACCAGTCCCAGCAGAAGACTGCCCCTCCCTGAGCCTGGTTCTGCTGGAGGTTTCTTCCTGTTAAAAGGGAGTTTTTCCTTCTCACTGTCACCAAGTGCTTGCTCACAGGGGGTCGTTTTGACCGTTGGGGTTTTTACGTAATTATTGTATGGCCTTGCCTTACAATATAAAGCGCCTTGGGGCAACTGTTTGTTGTGATTTGGCGCTATATAAATAAATTTGATTGATTGATTGATTGATTGCTGCCCCCACCAGCAGCCTCCGGATCTGGTCTCAGGCAGTGCACAGGAGTGCAGCGCACTCAATGGATAGGAACCCTGCCCTGTAGTGATACTAACTAGTCTGGTGATGTCTTCAGTTGACCAGCATTCTCGTTTGTCCACACGCCACAGAGACACCTTTATCATTGACCAACAAGGATGGATTTGTTTGTCACAGACACCATGCTTCCGACGCTCATGGCGTTTAATCGTGTTATAATATTGTGCTACAAATGATCTGACCAGTAGATGTCAGTATGACATTAGCTGCTGTGGTGACAACACACACAGAGAAGAAGAAGGCATTCTATGACACAGACACAGATTTACTAGATGGTGTTCAGTGTTGAATGCATGCTCTGTTTGTAATCACTGTCAATTCTCTGGCCGACTTCTCTGTCGTTATTTACATTTAAGACGTGAAACCTTGTGCTTAGGTCAATTCAGAACATACCTGTCTATAATGGGATGTCTATGGACACAGGTATCGAAGCTTTCACCACTCGACTTTGTGTTGACTCTTAAATGAAACAGTTTAACTTTTTATTTATATATATTTTTTGTAGTGTTGAGCGACGGTGTTAAATTGAACCCTCTGACTCTCCGTCTGATACACAAGAACACGACCTGTTTCATAGAGGAAGAACTGACCATGTGAACTGACTCATGTATTTCTGTTAAATGTTTTCTTCCTGGTGTCCTGAGTTTTTGTGCTGTCCTGATAAATCCTGCAACAGCTGGCAGCAGAATCTGACAGACTTTCTGTTACCACATGTGCTGAACAAGTATATGTTTGTGGGCCTGTAACAATGAGGAAGACTGAATTACTATTTGTGCCTGACAACATCATTCATTAAAATATTTTTGCCCAAACGTTTACTTCAAGTACAGTCTGGCGTTGACACCAGCTGAGAGAGCCACCTCACATTTTTCTATGCAGACCTCATAGTTTTATAAGGTCTTCCCAGGCATCATCTCAAAAGCCGAGGAGCCAGAGACATGAATGTCACCGCAGAGACGAGTGTATGTCTCTGTAAGTTAAACACTTTAACCGTGTGCAGATGACTGAGTCCAGAAAGTCATTGACAGGATGGATTTTAGTCTTGACCCAAGAAGATGACAAACCCAGACGCTCTGATTCCTCACTCAGCTTCTGGAGGTCTGTCAGTCTTTCCTCACCAACAAAAGTGGCGAGGTCACCGGCCAAACGCAAGTCGAAATGCTTCACGTCGAAGCCCTTGAGTTCCCCTCTGGTGTGCTGTCTTCAGTCTGACTGTTGTTGTCGCTCTGTTGTGTTCTGTAACATGTTTCAACCTCATCAGTGTTGAGTTGTTTTAACTCTGTGTTAACTCCAGGACATGGTGTCTGTAAGTGCAGAGTGTGTTATTGTGAAGCCAACTACACCGGCAGCGCCTGTGACTGTTTCCAGGACAAGTCCACCTGCCTCGCCAAGAACGGGCAGATCTGCAACGGCCGCGGTACTTGTGAATGCGGCCATTGCAAATGCACCGATCCCAAGTTCCAAGGTCCCACGTGTGAGATCTGCCCCACCTGCCCCGGCGTCTGCATGGAGCACAAGTAAGTCTGTCATAGCAGAAACGGTCCACTTCAACATGGAAGACGCAACCTTGTAAGAATCCGTGCTGGTTTCTCTGCCGTCCGCTGACTTGCTGGGATGGTCGTTCCACAGGGATTGTGTGGAGTGCAAAGCATTTGACAGCGGTGAGAAGAAGGAAACATGTCAGCAGGACTGCAGCTACTTTCAGCTGTACAAGGTGAAAGACAGCAGCAAGCTGCCACAGCCCACGGACCAGAGCTTCCCACTGACCCACTGCAAAGAGCGCGACGCCAACAGCTGCTGGTTCTACTACACCTACGCCATCAGGAACAACACCAAGGAGGTCTACGTGGTGGATACTCTGGGTAAAACCAGTCTGCTAAATACACCATTGTTGCATTGTTTGGCGCATCCATGATAAGTAGCTCTGGAAGTCGCTTGTGTAGGAGGCCTTGGGGTGCAAAGTATTAAGTGGGCAGTTCTTGGGCATGCATTCCCTGCATAAGCTACATGGACATGGCTGAATCTTGGGGTAAGTCTGCAGTGAATGACTATAACTTACCCAAAGAAGGGTACCAAATGGCACCAAAAATGGTTGTGTTTGCCCATCTTTCTGGTCGGTAACACACTTTACACGATGCGGTCTTAATCTTGGAATAAAGATTGGATAGTCGAAGTGGGACTTCCTGCTTAGTCCTACGAGATTTACACACAGCTAAGCGTGCACATTCGGTTTTTAACATTCTTCTGTTAATAATGCGTTCACCTGGACGTCGTCTCTGTTCTCTGATAAATTGAAGATGAAGCTTCCAGCGCCTATACTGTTTGTGTGTCCAGTGCAACAGTGTTACACTGAAGTGTCCCAAACCTACACAATCAGGATCAAGAAGAGCAGGTTCTGCTGATGATGCTCATATTTCCTGATACTTGGGTGTTAATTCGATACATATCACGATGCCTAAGAAACACCATTCTGCAAGTAAAGCAGCTTGACATTACAACATTTTCTGATATTTCTTTGCTTTGTGCAACACTAGACATTAAAAAACAAATGCTCTGTAATACACTTTTCCCCATCAGGAGAGCCACACTGCATATGAATCTGGTCTTAAAGTGCTCAGTACTACTGTGACATGAACATAGTCTTCTCATTAGTCCACAACTTTGCCCACAGTGTCTTTAAGGTCAGATCTTTGTGCGTTCTGTGCTTCAGAGTGCATGGCGGGACCAGATATCATCCCCATCGTGGCAGGTGTGGTCGCGGGCATTGTGCTGATCGGCCTCGCCCTGCTGCTCATCTGGAAACTGCTCATGATCATCCACGACCGCCGTGAGTTTGCTAAGTTTGAGAAGGAGAAGATGAACGCCAGATGGGACACAGTGAGTAATTTACAGCAGACCGATTATTAATATACAACATGTTAGTAACAGCTGCGTAATAATTTCAGAGGAGTGACCTCAGTCATAAGCGACTTTTTCTTTGTGATGTGAATGCTGTCCGTTTTTGGCGCTCTGAGGACTCTCTCAGTGCTGCCACTTGCTGCCCACATGGTTCAACTGCATTACCATAAAAGGCAATGAAGCGTTCACAGAGGAACAGGAAAACCTCAGGCTGCTCACCGTCTATCTTTATGACTCTGTGCAGTGAAGCGTTGAATATTTGGTCATTTCTCACTTTAAGTTAAAGGAAGACATTACTGTACAAAATTACTTGTGTAAAAATAACTTTTTGATTTTTACATCACACCAAACTGCAGGAATAAAGTTACTGGCATGTTTTTTCTAAATACAAATCAATTTCCCATTTTTTTTTTTTTTATTTTTGTTATGAAACGGGTATAATTGTCTACAAGAGGCTCTTGCTTGCCTCTACTGGTGGTTGGCTCTCACTGCGGTATTGTATCACTTCCTGTTCCGGAGCACAGCGGTGTTTTTCTGTATCTGTTAGCTGTTTAATCTGCGCAGTTAGATTGATCTAGTTATCTAGATTACGATTTGTTTCCCAGTGTAATCTTTACGTGCCTTAACTAAAGCACTCCTTCTGCTGAATCACCTCTAAATTATTTACACATTATTCACTTTGCGTGTTTTTAGGAATCCGCTAGGTTAGCGTAGCTACTAGCTCTTAGCCGATTTAGCATGGCGGCTTCTCCTGTCTCTCCCGCACTTTTCTGCTCTGGGTGTGAAATGTTTAGTTATTCCTCGGCCTCCTTTAGCAGTAACGGTACTTGTAATAAGTGTAGCTTATTCATAGCTTTGGAGGCCAGGCTGGGCGAATTGGAGACTCAGCTCCGCACCGTGGAAAATTCTACAGCTAGCCAGGCCCCTGTAGTCGGTGCAGACCAAGGTAGCTTAGCCGCCGTTAGTTACCCCCTGGCAGATCCCGAGCAGCCGGGAAAGCAGGCCGACTGGGTGACTGTGAGGAGGAAGCGTAGCCCTAAACAGAAGCCCTGTGTACACCGCCAACCCGTTCACATCTCTAACCGTTTTTCCCCACTCGACGACACACCCGCCGAGGATCAAACTCTGGTTATTGGCGACTCTGTTTTGAGAAATGTGAAGTTAGCGACACCAGCAACCATAGTCAATTGTCTTCCGGGGGCCAGAGCAGGCGACATTGAAGGAAATTTGAAACTGCTGGCTAAGGCTAAGCGTAAATTTGGTAAGATTGTAATTCACGTCGGCAATAATGACACCCGGTTACGCCAATCGGAGGTCACTAAAATTAACATTAAATCGGTGTGTAACTTTGCAAAAACAGTGTCGGACTCTGTAGTTTTCTCTGGGCCCCTCCCCAATCGGACCGGGAGTGACATGTTTAGCCGCATGTTCTCCTTGAATTGCTGGCTGTCTGAGTGGTGTCCAAAAAATGAGGTGGGCTTCATAGATAATTGGCAAAGCTTCTGGGGAAAACCTGGTCTTGTTAGGAGAGACGGCATCCATCCCACTTTGGATGGAGCAGCTCTCATTTCTAGAAATCTGGCCAATTTTCTTAAATCCTCCAAACTGTGACTATCCAGGGTTGGGACCAGGAAGCAGAGTTGTAGTCTTACACACCTCTCTGCAGCTTCTCTCCCCCTGCCATCCCCTCATTACCCCATCCCCGTAGAGACGGTGCCTGCTCCCAGACCACCAATAACCAGCAAAAATCTATTTAAGCATAAAAATTCAAAAAGAAAAAATAATATAGCACCTTCAACTGCACCACAGACTAAAACAGTTAAATGTGGTCTATTAAACATTAGGTCTCTCTCTTCTAAGTCCCTGTTGGTAAATGATATAATAATTGATCAACATATTGATTTATTCTGCCTAACAGAAACCTGGTTACAGCAGGATGAATATGTTAGTTTAAATGAGTCAACACCCCCGAGTCACACTAACTGTCAGAATGCTCGTAGCAGGGGCCGGGGCGGAGGATTAGCAGCAATCTTCCATTCCAGCTTATTAATTAATCAAAAACCCAGACAGAGCTTTAATTCATTTGAAAGCTTGTCTCTTAGTCTTGTCCATCCAAATTGGAAGTCCCAAAAACCAGTTTTATTTATTATCTATCGTCCACCTGGTCGTTACTGTGAGTTTCTCTGTGAATTTTCAGACCTTTTGTCTGACTTAGTGCTTAGCTCAGATAAGATAATTATAGTGGGCGATTTTAACATCCACACAGATGCTGAGAATGACAGCCTCAACACTGCATTTAATCTATTATTAGACTCTATTGGCTTTGCTCAAAAAGTAAATGAGTCCACCCACCACTTTAATCATATCTTAGATCTTGTTCTGACTTATGGTATGGAAATAGAAGACTTAACAGTATTCCCTGAAAACTCCCTTCTGTCTGATCATTTCTTAATAACATTTACATTTACTCTGATGGACTACCCAGCAGTGGGGAATAAGTTTCATTACACTAGAAGTCTTTCAGAAAGCGCTGTAACTAGGTTTAAGGATATGATTCCTTCTTTATGTTCTCTAATGCCATATACCAACACAGTGCAGAGTAGCTACCTAAACTCTGTAAGGGAGATAGAGTATCTCGTCAATAGTTTTACATCCTCATTGAAGACAACTTTGGATGCTGTAGCTCCTCTGAAAAAGAGAGCTTTAAATCAGAAGTGTCTGACTCCGTGGTATAACTCACAAACTCGTAGCTTAAAGCAGATAACCCGTAAGTTGGAGAGGAAATGGCGTCTCACTAATTTAGAAGATCTTCACTTAGCCTGGAAAAAGAGTCTGTTGCTCTATAAAAAAGCCCTCCGTAAAGCTAGGACATCTTTCTACTCATCACTAATTGAAGAAAATAAGAACAACCCCAGGTTTCTTTTCAGCACTGTAGCCAGGCTGACAAAGAGTCAGAGCTCTATTGAGCTGAGTATTCCATTAACTTTAACTAGTAATGACTTCATGACTTTCTTTGCTAACAAAATTTTAACTATTAGAGAAAAAATTACTCATAACCATCCCAAAGACATATCGTTATCTTTGGCTGCTTTCAGTGATGCCGGTATTTGGTTAGACTCTTTCTCTCCGATTGTTCTGTCTGAGTTATTTTCATTAGTTACTTCATCCAAACCATCAACATGTTTATTAGACCCCATTCCTACCAGGCTGCTCAAGGAAGCCCTACCATTATTTAATGCTTCGATCTTAAATATGATCAATCTATCTTTGCTAGTTGGCTATGTACCACAGGCTTTTAAGGTGGCAGTAATTAAACCATTACTTAAAAAGCCATCACTTGACCCAGCTATCTTAGCTAATTATAGGCCAATCTCCAACCTTCCTTTTCTCTCAAAAATTCTTGAAAGGGTAGTTGTAAAACAGCTAACTGATCATCTGCAGAGGAATGGTCTATTTGAAGAGTTTCAGTCAGGTTTTAGAATTCATCATAGTACAGAAACAGCATTAGTGAAGGTTACAAATGATCTTCTTATGGCCTCGGACAGTGGACTCATCTCTGTGCTTGTTCTGTTAGACCTCAGTGCTGCTTTTGATACTGTTGACCATAAAATTTTATTACAGAGATTAGAGCATGCCATAGGTATTAAAGGCACTGCGCTGCGGTGGTTTGAATCATATTTGTCTAATAGATTACAATTTGTTCATGTAAATGGGGAATCTTCTTCACAGACTAAAGTTAATTATGGAGTTCCACAAGGTTCTGTGCTAGGACCAATTTTATTCACTTTATACATGCTTCCCTTAGGCAGTATTATTAGACGGTATTGCTTAAATTTTCATTGTTACGCAGATGATACCCAGCTTTATCTATCCATGAAGCCAGAGGACACACACCAATTAGCTAAACTGCAGGATTGTCTTACAGACATAAAGACATGGATGACCTCTAATTTCCTGCTTTTAAACTCAGATAAAACTGAAGTTATTGTACTTGGCCCCACAAATCTTAGAAACATGGTGTCTAACCAGATCCTTACTCTGGATGGCATTACCCTGACCTCTAGTAATACTGTGAGAAATCTTGGAGTCATTTTTGATCAGGATATGTCATTCAAAGCGCATATTAAACAAATATGTAGGACTGCTTTTTTGCATTTACGCAATATCTCTAAAATCAGAAAGGTCTTGTCTCAGAGTGATGCTGAAAAACTAATTCATGCATTTATTTCCTCTAGGCTGGACTATTGTAATTCATTATTATCAGGTTGTCCTAAAAGTTCCCTAAAAAGCCTTCAGTTAATTCAAAATGCTGCAGCTAGAGTACTGACGGGGACTAGAAGGAGAGAGCATATCTCACCCATATTGGCCTCTCTTCATTGGCTTCCTGTTAATTCTAGAATAGAATTTAAAATTCTTCTTCTTACTTATAAGGTTTTGAATAATCAGGTCCCATCTTATCTTAGGGACCTCGTAGTACCATATCACCCCAATAGAGCGCTTCGCTCTCAGACTGCAGGCTTACTTGTAGTTCCTAGGGTTTGTAAGAGTAGAATGGGAGGCAGAGCCTTCAGCTTTCAGGCTCCTCTCCTGTGGAACCAGCTCCCAATTCAGATCAGGGAGACAGACACCCTCTCTACTTTTAAGATTAGGCTTAAAACTTTCCTTTTTGCTAAAGCTTATAGTTAGGGCTGGATCAGGTGACCCTGAACCATCCCTTAGTTATGCTGCTATAGACGTAGACTGCTGGGGGGGTTCCCATGATGCACTGTTTCTTTCTCTTTTTGCTCTGTATGCACCACTCTGCATTTAATCATTAGTGATCGATCTCTGCTCCCCTCCACAGCATGTCTTTTTCCTGGTTCTCTCCCTCAGCCCCAACCAGTCCCAGCAGAAGACTGCCCCTCCCTGAGCCTGGTTCTGCTGGAGGTTTCTTCCTGTTAAAAGGGAGTTTTTCCTTCCCACTGTAGCCAAGTGCTTGCTCACAGGGGGTCGTTTTGACCGTTGGGGTTTTACATAATTATTGTATGGCCTTGCCTTACAATATAAAGCGCCTTGGGGCAACTGTTTGTTGTGATTTGGCGCTATATAAAAAAATTGATTGATTGATTGACATGTGACACTGTAATTATTTATTGAATGGATGAAAAAATGTCAATTAAGACTAATACTCAACAATTCTAAAATTAAGATTTTTTCCCTTGTTGAGAATTGTTATCAAATGCTAATATTTAGAAGGAACATTAATAGACATTTTAATTTTACTTGCTATTTTATTTTGATGTTAATGTTGTGACATGCTCACCTCGTCCACCATTCGGAAGATTCAGACGGCTTTCGGTGGCTTTTCAGTCGTGTGACTATCCCAGAAATTGTGGACAAGTTGGACATATCAGGGCATGTTACAACATGTTGCTGCGTCATCAGCTTTGTGCTGATGAATTTCGCCGCCACTCTTTTCATGGTAAAATCTTCTTTCACAGTGGAATGTGCCGAAAAAGTGCTGATGTCCACCTCTTCCGCAATTTCTCGGATAATCACACGATGGTCCCACATCACCACAGCGTTCATTTTGGAAATGATCCGGTCATTTCAGCGTGTTGATGCTGATGGGAGCGTGGCGCGCTCTCCACTGTTGTGCGGACGTCTTTAAACCGGTTGTACCGCTCCTTAATCTGTGTGATGCCCAGAGGATCATCACCGAAAGCCATCTGAATAATCCGAATGGTTTCCACCTGGCTGTCGCCCAGTTTGTGGCAAAATTTGATGCAGTCGCACTGCTCCAGTCGTTCCGCCATTTCCTTGCAAAGAAAAAACGACGAGAGACTCCACCCATCCTCACACAAAGGCTGCTTACAAGCAAATGACACAACTGACAGGCGTGGAAAAAAATCACGCATGCGCACGAAGGTTCACGGTTGGCTCATGCAAGCATACGTGATTCAAATCCATCAGGTTTTTGAAAAAAATAAAAAGGTCCGATACTTTTCTAACAGACCTCGTATTTGAACACTTGTGAAAATCAATGTTAATATTTGGTACAGTAGCCTTTGTTTGCATTTACAGAGGTCAGACGTTTTTCACCAAGTTTTCACACACTGCAGCAGGGATTTTGGTCCAGTCCTCCATACAGATCTTCTCCAAATCTTTCAGGTTTGGAGTTTCAGCTCCCTCCAAAGATTTTCTATTGACTTCAGGTTTGGAGAATGGCCAGGCCACTCCAGGACCTTTAAATGCTTCTTACGGAGCCCCTCCTTAGTTGCCCTGGCTGTGTGTTTGGGGTCATTGTCATGCTGGAAGACCCAGCCACGACCCATCTTCATTGCTCTTACTGAGGGAAGGAGGTTGTTTGACAAAATCTCGCAATACATGACCCCATCCATCCTCCCTTCAATACGGTGCAGTCGTCCTGTCCCCTTTGCAGAAGAGCACCCCCAGAGTATGATGTTTCCACCCCCATGCTTCACGGATGGGATGGTTTTCTTGAGGTTGTTCTCATCCTCTAAACATGGTAAGTGGAGTTGATTCCAAAAAGCTCTATTCTGGTCTTATCTGACCACATGACCTTCTCCCATGCCTCCTCTGGATCATCCAGATGGTCACTGGTGAACTTCAAACAGGCCTGGACATGTGCTGGCTTGAGCAGGGGGACCTTGCTGCCCTACAGGATTTTAAACCATGACAGCATCATGTGTTACTAATGTAATCTTTGTGACTGTGGTCCCAGCTCTCTTCAGGTCATTGACCAGGCCCTCCTGTGTAGTTCTGAGCTTTCTCAGAATCATCCTTACCCCACAAAGTGAGATCTTGCATGGAATCCCAGACCGAGGGAGATTGACAGTCATCTTGTGTTTCTTCCACTTTCTAATAAATAATCATAACAGTTGTTGCCTTCTACCAAGCTGCTTGCCTGTTGTCCTGTAGTCCATCCCAGCCTTGTGCAGGTCTACAGTTTTGTCCCTGGTGTCCTTAAACAGCTCTTTGGTCTTGGCTATGGTGGACAGGTTGGAGTGTGATTGATTGAGTGTGTGAACAGGTGTCTTTTATACAGGTAACAAGTTCAAGCAGGTGCAAATAATACAGGTAAAGAGTGCAGAATAAGAGGGCTTCTTAAAGAAAAATTAACAGGTCTGTGTGAGCCAGAATTCTTGCTGGTTGGTAGGTGTTCAAATACATATTTGCAGCAGTAACATACAAATAAATTGTTAAAAAATCATACAATGTGATTTCCGGATTTTTTTTTTTTTTTTTTTTTTAGATTATGTCTGTCACAGTGGACATGCACCTAAGATGAAAATTTCAGACCCTCCATGATTTCTAAGTGAGAGAACTTGTAAAATCGCAGGGTGTTCAAATACTTATTTTCCTCACTGTACAGCATAAAACCTCTGACCAATCAGATCTGCTCTTTATAATTTTTTATGTTATCTATTTGTTAATGATCAAAAACAAAACAAAAAACCTCATAAGAAGGGCAAGAAATGCATGTTTGTGTGTTTTATTAGAAAAAATAAAAATTTATTTTTAATCTAGCCCCTCTTTAACAGTAATTATAATAATTATTTATGTTGGATTTTCCGGGAATCAGATCACTAAACGAGAATAAATGTCAGTAATAAAAGTGCATGACAACAATGCACAAAAAATCAAATTAAAGAGCTGATTATACAGAAAAAAAGGGGTGACTTATACTCCGGAAAAATACGGTACTATGACTGGAAATTAATAAGGTTTTATCTATCAGTGCCGTTATTGATTCTTTATCTATGCCTGATCAGTTTTCTGCCTGGGAAAATGGGCCCACCAGTTTTCAGGATCATTGCAACCGTTTTCCTTGTCTGACATCGCGATATCAGACGCTACATCAAACATGAGTTTTTGCCAAGTGGAACCGTCAGCAAAACACGCAGACATGAATAAGAATAACTGAACGCAGCCGAGGCTCGCGTTTCTTAAAGAAAAATGTGGACTCTGTTCTCAAACTGTGTCTTGTCCTTTTTCTGCACGTTAGGGTGAAAATCCGATCTACAAGAGCGCCGTAACGACTGTGGTCAACCCAAAGTATGAAGGGAAGTGATGTGGTTTTCCCTTTACTGTGACAACACTGTATGGAGGAGGATGTGGGCGGAGCAGAGGGGAGGGGGCGGGGTTTAATAATGCTCTCACTGTTTGTGGTTCTACTCACAAATGTTAGCGATGCATTTTGCCACTATTTCAGTATGTTTGACTTCTTCTCTGTGCATCAGTTTGGTGTTTGTACAGTTTGTGTAAATGTCTGGGTTTGGTTTGTGTTTTTGTTTTTTATCTGTGCAGCTTCAGTGTTGAACTGATCCATACGATTTCTGTTCCGTTACAGGAAACAATTAGAGTTCAAATGCACCTAACTGCTTTGAGTTTTTAGAGAGGTGACCGGGTGTGTCAAGTGTCACATCGATGTACAAAGTCAATAAATCGTGTATTCAGGGTTTCTAAAGCTCTGCCCCCTGGTGGCTACCGTTAGAATCTAAACATGCCCGTTGCTCAACTTGTCCAATGTCTTGGTGAAGTAACCTTGTGGACCAAGTCTGGCCTTGGTGCCTATGGTGTCAAGCAGCTTCTGGACCTGCGCCGTTTTCAGTGACGTGGGTCACGCAGCTAAAATCAAAGCTAAAGCTACTGCAGTACCTTTTATAGACTCAAGAGGTCGCTGTCATTCTGTTGCATGGATTTTAACTGAAGACATGCAGGTGGCTTCTATGTTACTGACAAGTAATCAGACTGTTAAGACTAAGTATCAGTACCTGTGGGCATGGAGGCAGTCTGACATTTGACCCCAGTGATTTTGACCTTTACCCAAGTGATTGACCTCTGGCTGACCTTGCCAGGGCAGTTACTGTGTCCATCGAAGTGTATGCCAAATTGGGTTGCAAATTAAATTCCTTGACCGTTGCCAAAATGAGTCCTTTAAGGGCAATTTCAGGGTCAACCTTCAGCGACATACCAAGTTATGTATAACTCAGCGAAAAGGCCCGGGAAGCAGAACACATGACCTCAAAGACTGACCTTTGGTAAATCTGATCTCCCACCTACACACGTTTACCAATGAGCTTGATGTTTTCCCAAAACAAACCCTTTAAGGACGATTCCAGGCTCGACCTTCAACCACATACTAAGTTTGGTGGAAATCTGGCAAAGGAGCAGAAGAACAAAGAGACAAACAAATTATAGTTTGAGTTTCAGTAAAGTTTCACTTATTCAGTTTTTGCTGAGATACTAACTACTGGCTGGTTTTAATAACTTTTGGTGGTCTCAGATGAAGCTCCACCCAGAGGAAGAAAAAATTGCAGTTCCTTGACAGGCCACATGAGGCTGACTCCAAAAGAGAGCACATTTCCATAGAAGTCCATGTCAGAATGTCCAACTTTAGAGCAGAAATAAACATGTTTACAGCGTGGTGGTGTTGGGGGGGTCACTTTGAGTGACAGCAGCTGAGCCAAGTGCCTCTGACTCCCATAGCGTCGGTCGCTCACAGTCTGTTCGATGGGGCCACTAGCTGTCGTGCCTGTTTTGGTTGGAGTATTTTATTCCAAACACCTGGAATAATTTGCCTTGTTCTGTGGTCACACTTCCTAACGGATCATTTAAGACATCTCTGATGCAGTATTCACACTGTGTGAAATGCTCGTGATTTTTGAATGTTGTCCTCAGCGTCAGCCCTTTTAGCAGCTACAGGTAGCCCAGTCTGTTAAACCCCATTAATACACAATTACTGAGAAAATGAGCGGCTCATAATTTTTAATGCCCACATGAAAAGTAAATTGTTATGAAAACCATCGCACAGTCCTAAAAAACAACAAAAAAAAAAACACCTAAACCATGGTTAGCTTGTTAGCTAGTTTGGGTTCTAACATAGGGGCGTGTTCAGACTTCACATGGTGTCACACACGCTCCACCTCTTTATCCATTTATGGGTTTGTTGTGAAGTCGGAAGAGTTGGTGCTACCAAGATACAGACTTCATATCGTGTCTCTATAGAAAACCTACGGGTGACGTCGCACAGGCTTTATCTTTATATGCAGTCGATAGTTCTGCTTGATGTTGTTAGTCCCGTGTGGCTGACCATAGATTTTTAAAAATACAGCTTTCATGGAACTCGTACAAGCTGTGGATAACATATGTGCTTGTGTTCATTGTTGAATTTAGTCAGCACTACAAAGACGAATCTCTGTGTATTTTAAAAAAAAAAAAAAAAAAAGTTCAAGATGATATTCAGAAAAAGAGCAATTATTTACAAAATAAAGAAATTTTAGCATGTAATATCTCTATAATGAATCATAGCATGGTCATTATATGCATAAAGGGACCGTAATTTTCTCACAGTGCACTATGATTATTGCTGTGAAAATCAACAAGTAACAGTTTCCGGTAAAGGTGAGCAACAGGGGGAGGGCACACCCAAAATAACTGGTCTGAAAAGGAGACCACTTCATACGGGTAGTTTTTTGTGCAGTGATGCATCTAGGATGGAGACAAGGCTTTAGATCAAGAGATCGTACTCCAGATTCTCACACAAAGATCCACAACTACTCTCTCAGCAAACTGTTTCTCAAGGCTCTCAGACGAAATCACGCACTCGAAATGTCGCAATATTTCAAGAAGCAAATTCACTGGACAGCGAATGGTTTAAAGAGTTACTGTGAGCATTAAAGCTGTACGGCCTTTCAGATTTCACAAGCCTGACAAAATTTGGTTTCTACTGAAATTATTTAAGCATTATACTATCACTTTATTTTTGGAACACGTTGCAAAATTCTAGCTCATTTTAATGAAGAGAAGACATTTATCTGGGGGGGAGCTCCATGGTGAATATTTTCTAGTCCTAATGGAGGAAGCGTGTGTGTGCATGCGTGAGGTTTTGAGATGACCTGTGACCCACCTGCTTGATGTACGTTTCCAGCGCGTGCATTTAGCGGGGATTTACAAGACATCTTGTAAATCCCCGAAGAGGTGTTACCTGGTTTCCAAAACAGCATTTTTAGATTTCGAAGTTTTTTTTTTTTTTTCTCACTAACTTTTTTGATATGTCTTTAATGGCGATTCAATTCTTCAAAATGCCGTCGACCTTCGACCACATATTGAATTGCATCATGTGATTCAACATGATGCAAAGAAATGATACCAAAAATTTAAATAGAAAATAAGAAGCTGCAATTCAGTATTGTACTATGATCATCTTCTGATTCTAGAGGCAGAGGATTTGTTTTACTCCTTATAAGCAGCAAATTTACCCGATTCAACATTAAGGAACAGGAATCGGTTCTCTCATATTTGGAACCTTTTTCATCACTGTCAGAACTTAAACAGTAAGACAACATCACTCTCAGTGAGTGACTCACTTTAAGAGTACCGCATTGGTAAAAGTAATCTGAGATACTTTCTTACCAGTTTTGCTGGAGCTTGGTTTACAATCTGCGGTCGTGTCGATACCTTTTAGCAGCACGACATTCTTTACAAACGACCTGAGTCTTGTCAGGTTTCCTGTCTTAAAAAAAAAATAAAAAATACAAAGTATCTCCAAAAGCCTGATTTAGATGTTTTAGATGCGTCAAAAACCTCTTCCGATTGCTTGCAGCTGTTCTCGTTGGAGTAGAAATGTGCTTTCAGGCTTCCATCCAGGTTCAAAACAATCGCGGTGATGGTGTGTTCAGTGTGCCTTGGAAAAAAAAATCTACACAAGCACGCAGCGAGCAATGCATCACGATTTCACCCATCAATTGAATCGATACACTCACATCGCGCACGTTTGTATCAATTAATCTCCACATGCCTACTATGGGCTGTAGCTAGCTGACCTGTTGTGTTTTGACAGTGTTTCAGGGCATTTGTTCATCTTTCCATCCATTTATTGGAACCCTCGTTTTCCACTTAGGGGTCACATTATTGGAAATTTGAAATACTGAATCCTGAAATTCGGGGACCGTCTGACAACTGTCTGCTTTGACATCAACTGGTTGGCCTGAGCGAGCAGATTACAAATCTTTTTTTTTTTATTATTTTTTTTTTTTTTACTACACATAATGTCTAAAAAAAAATGTGCCTTGCTTATTGCTTCTCCAATCACTTAAGTGGGAGTTACATATTTTTTTTTAATAATAGGTGTGTCTCTTGATTTAATAATAATAAAAAAAATTGTAAAATTTTGAGTTGTGTGCCGTATGTTTGAGATTCTCTGTGAAGCCATGAACAGAATGAGGCTGAAAGTGATGTTTTGTTTTCAGTGTGAATAATTGATTGAACTTGTATGTTTTTGTCTGTAAATGATATTTTCTTGGGCTTCCTTCCTTGATGAGTGCGCATCATCAGAGTGCCATCGCGTTTCTCTCTGGCTTCAGGTTTTTAATTGTTTAATTTAAAAGCCAACTCAGGTCCTTAATTCTTCACCTTAATGTCAAATATACCAAAAAACCTGAATGTGTTGAAATGTTTGATTCTAAGAGCTGAACTGGGATTATTTATTCCCACTTTTTTATGCCAGTAATTCCACAGTTCTTACATAATGCAAACTTTAATTTTAAAGAAATATAGTGGCTGTAATTTCATTTCTATTTTCAACAGAATATGATTTTTCAAATTTTTGTGACAGTCACAGTTTTTTTTTCTGCCTTTTTATGTCAGCACATTAGCATTTTCCATTCTGTATTCTGGAAATTATTTATTGAATAAATGATTTTTAAAACTTTACCCTGATCCCGTTTTCAGAGGTGATTGGTTTGTGTGATTATTTGTGGTGTGTTTATGCCTCAGCCTGCACTAGCTTCCGCCGAGCCAGTTAATCCTTTGTGATTTATCTGTAAATATAGTTTGGCTTTATTGATGTTTGAGCATTTCTGTCCAAAAATTAAACCTTAACTTTGGCCTCTCAAAGTCACATTAATATGACTTTGTATTTTTGTTTCATTGTAACCACAAGTTCATTTTGAACCAAATCCACCAAATGGTTTAAATATGCCCTTTCCAGGTACGTGTCCCACCCATTATGGGACTTGGAAATACTCTGGAATTGGACCTGGACCATATCGGAATTCTGCTACAGTGTATAACGTCTGCACAACTTTGTTGACATTTCCAAACTTCATATGCATGTCTGAAAAATGTAGCTCAAACCCTAAATCACGGAAGATAACGTAATTTCAAGGTTGCTCAGCAGCTAAGATGAGAGTCTCCGTCAGACACCAGGAAGGGTACTGAACCCTTACAGAAATGACAGGTTCAGGAGCACTGAACATCAACGCATTGGGACCAAATGTAGACCTTGGTCTGTGACCACGATTTTTAATCAGTTTTTCCTCAAAAGCCGTTTACTTTGTGCTTTGCTCGCACTCGAACACTCCACAAAGTTTGGTCCAAATTGGACCAAATTCCTGAGGGATTTTATCCAAACATGGATGTACGGTACAGAACAACCACAGATAATTATGTGATCTTTGCATGTTTTTAAAAGACTGAGCTATGTTGCAAAGCAACAATTAAGTGTTTTTTTTATACAGTTTGTGCACAAACTTGATTTAATGTGAACTTGATTGTGCATGTGATGAAATAAGAGACATTTTTCTAAATATGTAGACAGGAAATTTTTTGAGGACATTTCAGAAGAAGAGATGAACATTTGGAGATGGTACAACCAGCCACAAAATGAACAGGTGGAGGCAAAAACCTTTTTTTTTAACTGTTAGTTTTATATAAATTTATATGTTAATTATATAAAATAAAACATGCATCAGACTATTATATATTCTTATATTATTTACACACACACACATAAATGTTTTACTTTTATATAAAATGAACACATTATACATGTGTTAATTTTATATAAAATTTACATATAAATGTTTATATAAATTTGTATATACATTTATATGAATGTATAAAAAATTATTTTATAGAAACTATAAAATGAAACATATATATATATGAATAGAAAATATTAGTTTTAAATAAATTGTATGATTATTTTATTTATGTATTTTAATGTGATGGGGGGCGGGGGAGTAAAAAAAAAGTCACTTCGTTGACGATTTTATCCAATCGCGTTTCACTTCATTCCCTGTGGACCATGACGTAATCGGCACAGAGCTCTTCACAGGTGATTGGTGGCCACCGCCGACCAATCACAGTTCTCCTTTTACAGTAAAGTTGTTAACCCCCGACAGTAGCACTTTGGCTTCCAGCTTCATACTTTCTGCTTCACATCGTTGTTTTTAAAAAAACAAAACAAAACACTGACTTTTCACCGGCAGAGGGACGTTACTGGACGGTGTGGCCGCCTCCACCTGCGGCTTGTCCGGTTCAGTCGCGGCCGGTGTTTGTTGGAGGTTAGCTGTGGCTAACATTAGTTGGCTCTGGTTAGCTGCGTCGTGTTGCCTTGCGGTTTTTTTTTCTTCACCCCCCCTTTTAAACTTCTGACTTGGAGAAATGTTTCTTGTCTGTGTTGGGATCCATAAAGGTACACTGATCCGTGGACATGGTGAGTGTATATTATTTTTATTTTTTTACGCTCCTGTCGAGGGACGTGGGTTTTTTTCTTTTTCTTTCTTTTTTGTTATAAAGGCCTGAACACTTTCTGGCATCAGATGATTTTCAAACACGCAGTCAGATTCCTGACTGGTCAGCTGGATGTCACTCAGCATTAAAATCACAAGTTCCTGATCGCTTTTCCGCTGCTTAAAGAAGACATTGTGTGACATTTATCGATTCAAGTAACAACAACAATATATATATATATATATATATATATATATATATATATATATATATATATATACTTGTGTCCATTATGTCAGATAATATAGGCAAACTGTTCAAGCTACCTGCGCCAGAAAATAGCTAAAGAATGACTGGTGATCGAGATACTGTTATATTAGGGGTTTTCGTTATTATTTTTAGAAATGCAACATTGCTGGATTTTTTTTTTTTTTTTTTTTTTTTTTTTTTGTATGAGACTAAACAGCGCCACGCACCTCCTGTGGCCGACGGGGAACTGCATGGCCGTGCTTCACATGGATCTGGATCTGTTATCTAACCCACAGGACCTTTCCCTACAGGGGCTGAAAAGGTGTTGATTTGTCACCGAAGAATATCAGCCAGCGTGAAAGGGGAAGTTTACAAGATACTAGTGAGACCAGTTACTTTGGACAGCTTAGAGATGGTGGGACTAACTAAAAGACAGGAGGCAGAGCTGAAGATGTTGCAGTTTTCTTTGGGAGTCATGAGAATGGTCAGGATTAGGAGTGAACATATCAGACAGACAGCTCAGGTGGGATGGTTTGGAGACAGAGTGAGAAAGGTGAGATTGAGATGGTTTCGACATGTGCAGAGGAGGGACCCAGGGTATATAGGGAGAAGGATGCTGAGGATGGAGCCACCAGGCAGGAGGAGAAGAGGGAGGCCGAAGAGGAGGTTTATGGATGTGCTGAGGGAGGACATGCAGGTGATCGGTGTGACAGACGAAGGGTCACCACTGATGGTTTTGAAACGGCTCTAACATCTTCCTGTCTCAAGTTTAGTTTAAATTGTGTACTACCACCTTTAAATGTCTCTGCTGCAGCCTCTTGTCCTTTTGTTTTTTTTTTTTTTTGTTTTTTTTAAGTCTGTGTACATATTAGTTAAGTGTCCTTGTTCTTGTGAATTTTCTCTCAGGTTTTCAGGATGCAGTTGTCAAAAGGTTCCTCTGGATGGATCCTGGATAAACCCGGTGTTGTCTCCGGGTAAGAAGCTTGCATGAACAGTGTTGGTGCTGGTTGTAGATGAGTCCTCAAGATTTGTGTGGTGATGGCTAAATGCTGATGTCAAATCGGCCATTTACCACTCTTTTCCTTCCATTGAGTAAAGTAGAAAAGGGTTTGCAGTACAGTCTGACCAGAAGAGGGCAGTGTTATTCACAAAGCTGAAACATGTCACCGAGTGTAATTAGCGTTACAGATAAATATCTCTGTAACATTGTTGGTTGATTCCTGAGGACTCACTTCAGTTGATTGATGGAGCTCTTTCTGTCAGCTTGGTGAGACCCGTTACCACACTGGTGTGTTTGAGTGCTGCCCTCTACTGGATGATGTGGAATTGACAATACTTTCGTTCTCCACTGAAGTGTCTTAACAGAATGTTTGGGCCATACTGAAATACGAAATGGAGCGAAATGGGGACTGATAATCACAAAATGTGGGTAAAATGTAACAGAATGGAGCAGACTGACCCAGGATAAGTACTTCTATTTAATCATTTGGCGTTTGTTGTTTTGTGAGATGCTTTCTGTACACATATTCAGGGCAGGTGCGCCATCTGGTGTTAAAGAGATGAAGCTTCAGCCAATGGGTCAGTCTGCTCAATTTCATTATGTTTAACCCCCATTTCGTGATTATCAGTCCCCATTTCCCTCATTTCGTAATTTAGTATCGACGGAATGTTTCACTGACTATTTATTTAGTGAATGTGAGATTTGTTTGTTCACATGATATTTGGCAGCTTTGAAAGATGGGGTTTATTTAACAAAAGCACAGAGATGACACCATTTATTATTGCCAGAAACTGTAAATATAGAAACTGTTGTTAGGTTTTTAAATCAATCAATTCAATCAATTTTATTTATATAGCGCCAAATCACAACAAACAGTTGCCCCAAGGCGCTTTATATTGTAAGGCAAGGCCATACAATAATTACGTAAAAACCCCAATGGTCAAAACGACCCCCTTTGAGCAAGCACTTGGCGACAGTGGGAAGGAAAAACTCCCTTTTAACAGGAAGAAACCTCCAGCAGAACCAGGCTCAGGGAGGGGCAGTCTTCTGCTGGGACTGGTTGGGGCTGAGGGAGAGAACCAGGAAAAAGACATGTGGAGGGGAGCAGAGATCAATCACTAATGATTAAACCTTTATGAGGTTGGTCTGAGGGCCCAACGTCCTGCTGTGGGCCCTGTGCTCACTGCCCAGCACCGTGGAGCATGGTTGGGATTTGCTATAGAATGCCAGAATTGGCAGGTCCACCACTGGCATCCTGTGCTTTTCATACATGCCAGCAGGTTCACCCTGCGCACATGTGACAGATGTGAAAGAGTCTGGAGAACCATGTACACTGCAATGAACCATGTATACTGCAAAAAAAGCTTAAAATGGTAATATGTCTTCAAATCACTTTCTTCTGCATTTCATTTAAAATGTCAGTGACCCATAAGCTGTTTTAGGTTCAGAGATATAATTATACTTACACTAAAGTTGTCATCTCTCTTGATATTTAGATAATAAATCATGTAGTAGTGTTGGGGTGTGACCTGTGTTAAATTTTGGCCGTTGTACTGGAGCTGACATGGCGTTTTTTTTTTGTTTTTTTATCTGTGTTTATGGGACATGGTGAAATGTCTCTGCTCATATAAATGCTGGTTATTTAAGTAGGTGTTTCTTACAGATCTGAAATCAAGATATGGGCTTGTGTGACACATGTCACACGTGTGAAAATGTGCACAGTTACAAAAAATAGTGATTTGCAGTGCCACCTATAGGCTGCACCCTGAGTCAGCCGCCAAAATTTTCATGTCTTTGGAGAGTCTATACCCGATAGACTAACACTAATGAAAATCAATTTGGCTCACTCAGGGCACACAGAAATATGAGCATTTGAAAACCTAAATTTTGTGATTTTGCCATTTTGGCTCATTTTGACCCCAAATTTCCAGGACCCCCTTAAAAAAAAAAAAAAAAAAAAAGCAAACCCTATCAAGGATTCAAAATTGTGATTTTTGTTAGTTTATAACATACATCAGAATCAGAATACTTTATCTACATCTACCTGTTTAAAAAATTGGGACAAATCTGAAGGGGTCATAAATCACCACCTGCTTGACTCTTATAAAACCCGGCTCTTAAATAAACTGACACACACATCTTCCCTTCCATCGCCAAGACTATTGGAATGGGAGTTTTGTGAATATCTTGCTGGAATGACTGCTCTCGCTACAGGACAGAACCTCATATTTGGATTCCACCACTTATTTGCTTGAAATGAGCACAGCTGCTCCTTGTGTCTCTGGAATTCCACAATGGACAAGAATATGAGCAACAGCTGGAAGTAGCCACGCCATCGCTTGAACTGAAATGCTGTTGTTTTGTTGACATTCTGACATGAAAGGTGGCTGCTGCTCACCACAATATAAATGTACAAGTAAATACACATCAGTCTGTAATGGTGTTTTTGACTCTGTATGGCATCATCATGACTTCATTATGAAGTCATTCCTACAATCAATCACAAACATTTTGCTGATCAATGTATGCTTTGATTAACAACAGATTTTCTCAGCTTTGACCAAGCTACTCTGAAACCTAATCACCTCTGGATATATCGATCCCAGTAATATTTCCACACAGTTTGATCCACCTAGGCTTCTTGGTTGTTGAGATATACAAAAAGGTGTTTTTATTTATTTTTGACAATGTTTTCCTTGACCTTTTGACCAGACTACTCAAAAATCTGATCACCTGTGCATATCTAAGAAACATTCCTACCAAGCTTGAAGGAAATCCATCCTGGTGTTTTTGACTTATGTTGTCTACAAACCATCAAATTCTATTTACTCCCTAGATGGAGTTCTGGGCTGATCCACTCATTCACTGGCTGTTGCCAGAGTGCCGCCATCTTGGTTAGCATCTAATAACCAGGCATGAATAGAAATCAATGGACATGATCAATGTTTTCAAGACAGTTTCACAATAAATCAGCATTTTCTGTGCTGTTACATTTATTCAAACTCAGTCCCACATTTGTATGTAGCCACTGTTTGTCAAACAAATACAAAAGAGGATCAGACTCCTTATATAATAGACTTGAATTAATTTGTTCATCCCAGTCCACATGTTGTGAAGCAAGATGGTAAATAATACCATCAGTTTATTAAACAGAAACATACTTAAACACAGTATGTATGCCATGACACGAGATACTAGTCTGATCCTTAAATAATTTCATTATGAAGTTAAATTAAAGATGGGAAATAATCAGGGGTGAAAGTAAGAGCTTCACATGCTGGCATCATATTAAAGATATTAATATTAAAGACTGTTCTTAACCCACCTGCGGCTCCGCTTTGATATAGTGCTCAAATAAAGTAAATGAAGTGAAACAGCCACACTGGTCAGGGTCAAAGTAAGATTATTCAATAATTTCTGGAACAAACAAGAAATTTGAAAACACTACACTGGAATATGGAGTATATCACAGAGAGGTTAATCTGATTCATGTATTTTCTTATCAGACATGGGGCCAAATACAAAAGTATTTGTATTTGAAAATACTTAAATACATTTTTCAGAGTATTTGTATTTTATGATTTTGAATTCAAAGTATTTATATTTCAAATACATCGCTGATCCCAAGTATTTCCAAATACTTTTACAAATACTTTTCAAACTTGGGAATCTCTGAGACACCGTGTTGAGACACACCAGATATGATGTTTTATGATTGTTTTGTGATATGGTGGATACAAAAAGATGCAATATTGATGGAAAGAGAATATATATTGTGATAGTTTGATTATTGCCTGCGATATTATAATAGTGATTTTGTGATAAAACATTCAATCCTTTACTTATCAATAGTATTTGGTCATGCTATTTTCACAATAAATTGTCACTGGTTTATCAGTATTTGTGTTGATTTGTTGTTTATAGTTCATAGAAAGTATTTGAAATACTCAAAATATAAAGTATTTGTATTTGAAAAAGTACAAAGTATTTGTATTTGGAATTCGAAAATATAAAGTATTTGTATTTAAATACAATGCAAAGTATTGACCCCATGTCTTTCTTATATTAGTAGAATATACAATGTCAACGTGACTGTTACACTGTGACTGTGACAATTAAGAGAAAAAAACATTTCCATTCTATGAATTTGCTCTTACAAAAAATCTCAGGATGGAAAACCTGTTGTGAATTAAAAACCAGAGGCTAACTAAAAAGGGATAAATTGAGACTTCTAATTGAATTGCTAAATGAATGGTGCGATATTTTATCACCGCAAAGCATTCAGGCAGAAAAACTGAAGTCACTTTACAGAATACAGATAGACACAAAAAATAAATCATTTTCTAACCTTTATTCAGTTGTTAGTCATTTCCCCACATCATTAATACATATAACACACACTTAGGAAAGCTCACAACCCAAGTTTAAGTTAGTGCGTCATTGATTTCTATTTAATCTGACGCCTGACAACACGGAATAACGCAAAGCAAGATGGCGGCTGCCTGGCAACAGCTCACGGGCTTAAATAGAAATCGGTGGTACACACACCAGTGAACAGCACCCTGCTATTGCTGCTTAGCCGGCACACAGGGTAAATATAACTTTACACATTAAATGTAAATATTAAATCTAACTTTTACACAAATCTGCAATGAAAACCCAGTTACTGACAGTAAAAATGACTGTGTAGGCCAAATGGTCACCAGTCATCTCACCCACCTTTTAAAACCACATCGCCCCACTCAGTAGCTTAATAATGTAAGGATTATAAATGATATAAAATTACATTTTTTTTTTAATTCACACACACATCTATCGATCATCGATCTATCGTGTCACACAAAAATAATAATTGTCCATCTCAGACATTTGAAGTCTTTCCAGTTTGCACAAAACTGTGGAGTGGTCAAGTGCAGAAGTTACTCTTAAAACTACAATAAAAAATGGCTGTATAATACAGGAGCCACATTACGCTTGAGCCAAAAACGGCTGTATTACACAAGCGCTACTTTACTATTAAAACGTTATAAAAATGACAACAAAAACGGCCGTATAACACAGGAGACGCATTACTCTTGAGCCAAAAACGGCGGTATAACGCAGGATCCATATTACTCTTAAAACAAAACAACAACAAAAATGGCTGTATAGTGCAGGAGCAGCATTGGTCTTTATAAAACAAAAAAACTAAATTGCTTGAGAGGCGTGACTTGGCAGATGAATGTGGGGGGCATGATGGTTTGTGGGGTAACGCGACCGGATCCTGGGCCAAATGTGGCCCACAGACCCCCAGTTGGATAGCCCTGAAGTATAATCCTTTAAAAAAGTAAACTTTTTTTTTTAAATGATCATTATTTATATTTTTGTATTTATTTATTGTTCATTCAATTTGACAAAACTTATTTTTATTTTGTTTTTTGGTCATGTAGTATTTCGAACAGACGTCCCGGGCCTCTCGCCGCCTTTTTTTTTTTCATTTTTCCCTCCCCTGTTTCTTTTCTGATAATTGGTGGTGCCGCGGCGGAGACCTCGGTTGCCCCCTTTAAGGCGCACGCGCTCTCCGGTTGTGGGGGCTGGACCTTCCGTGAGCGCCGCGAGCCGCAGCCAGCCGAGAGACTTTTAAATGTCCGCCATGTTGTCCATGGCGCACTGAGCCAGCGGCAGCCGGAGCACAGAGCGACCGACGCCCGGGCCTTCCCCCGGCGACGCCCTACACAACAAACGTTAGAGACTCTAAGCGCACAGAAACATCCATGAAAACTCCACTCGGCACCGTGGTGACCGTTCGGAGATCGGATAGATTTCTGCTGAAAAAATGAGCAAACTGTCGTTTCGGGCGCGAGCGCTGGACGCGTCCAAGCCGCTGCCCGTCTTCCGCTGCGAGGATTTACCCGATCTGTCCGAGTATGCCTCCATTAACCGCGCCGTGCCGCAGATGCCCACGGGGATGGAGAAAGAAGAGGAATCGGTATGGTTTTTCCACAGCTGGAACACAGTAATCATGTACAGAATGGGCATTTGGCTGTGTTGTTTTTATTTTGTTTTAAACTATCAGAGGAGTCCCTCTTTTTTTTCCTGCGCCAGCTTTCACAAAATGGCCGCCGGTTTTCGCCAGCAGAAACACGACGGTTTTGTGTCGCAAACGCCGCTTTTTGAGCGCGTGGACACGCGCGTGGGTAAAGCCGGGATCTATCGTGTGGTTATCGGGTGGAATTTGCCGGTTTGAGCGGCTTGTTTTGACCTGGTGTGCTTTTCTGAGTACAAAGGAGTCACGTGACTTCGGCGGAGCCGACATTTTGTCCGCTCCGGCGGGATGGAGCCTGATGTTGGCGTTATGGCTGAGCGTGAGGGCCAGGGGGCGCTGGAGGGCCCGTGTGGGGCCTCAGAATGTCAACAGTGCTGTCAGAGGATGATGACGCTCTGAGAGAAGTTTGTGCTGCGTGAATCTGCTCATGACGTGTGTCTGAAATCTTTTTATCATTATTTTAACCTCTAAAGCTGCAGTCATGTTTAGACTTTTGTACTGACATCTGCTTATGAGTATTTGCTGATGGTAAATATTGAGATTAAAAAAAAAAGGCTCCATCTGCAAGGTTTGACGTTTGTGCTGCGTTCAGTGGAAACTGCAGATTCTGAGTTTCCAGCTCAGCTAGTGAACACATGCCTTTAATAAAGCTCTGATAAATCAGTCATCTCTCCTGTGACCAAGTAAAAACGTTGACTGTGTAGCTAATGTTGCTTAGTGTTGACAACTCTCCATATCACACGTGGATCCCTACACACCAGCATAGGGGGCGCTCTGTTATTACTGCCCTACTTTACTAAGAATGTTCACTTTGCTGTAATTCTGCATCTTGCCTCGTAACCTGCGCTGTGGGCAGAAAGTGAGCGTTAACACGTACACATGCAGTGTTTGTTGTTACGACGCTGGCATGTTCCTGATACTCGTACTGTCATTCATGATGAAAGGAGTTCATTGACTATGCACGTGAGAAGAACTGTTGCTAATGTAGAAATACAGCATAGTTGCAAGGTGCCATGACGTGAGCTTTCCTTGTATGAAAGTGGCCAGAAGTTCTTCCCTGCAAAATCTGTTTATGCTCCTCAGCGACTGAAAAATGTGCATCTGTGCAAAATAACAGCTAGAAAAATTTAAGTATCCACATGATTTGACCTCAACGATTCAGTCTGTACCTGTATATCTCTTATTTGTTGTTCTGTGTCTGTTAATCCACACACACATGCGTAAGACTTGTCGTCACTCACATCCAATGAACTGTGCAAAATATTACCTATATGCTTCTTACTGCAGTTGGTCTGCGCAAACGTAAAGTTGATCAAAACATCTCTTCCCCTGCACTTAAAGTTGTCTGCATCCGATGTTGGGCTGACTAAGAAATCCCGGGTGTTGATGACACAATGCATTCTGGGTCTTTTTGTTAATAGAGAGTTCTCCCTGCAGCATATAGGTACTATTTGTTTTTGCCAGAATTTCCTGAGGCTGGCTGACAAACATATTTCCAGCTCCTTTGTACTTTGTGTATTAACATTAGCTTCCCAAACAGAACTGACTATATTGTTAGCTATGATAAACAGTGCTGCAGCCAGCTAGATAAGCTAACGTTAGCTGTTAGGTTTGACTAATTGTACCCCACTCCTCCATTTTTATCACTAATATAATAATATTAAAAAAGAACAAGAAAAATGAAAGCATGCTGAAATGTATATGGAGACATGATATAAGTACCTTAGTGAAAGGATAGAGGTAGAACTGCTCCCGGCTAAAGAGAGCTCGGGGCTCGTGGCTGCTGCGACATGCAGGCCATTTTAGCCTTTAACTAGCTCAATGGAGAGGGATTGATACCGGGTAAGCTAACATTGACAGTAGTAGGCCTAGTTACCACTTGGTTAGCAAACTCATCGTAAGAAAATAAAAAACAAAACTCTAAAAATGAAGACCGATAAAATTATGTTTAACTGGCGCGTTATATATATATATATATATATATATATATATATATATATATATATATATATATATATATATATATATATATATATATATATATATATATATATATATATATATATATATATATATATATATGTGTGTGTGTGTATGTATAGCGAATGAGGCCTAAGTAGGTTATTGGATAATTAATAGCTAGTTGGCTAAGCTGTAATTGTAGCTATGTTACTATATAAACAGAAGCTAAGATACAAGATGTTTTAGGTTTTTATGTAAAGTTTATCCTAATTGTTAGGTTATGGCTAGTTGCTATAGGCAGAAAAATTCTTCTATATGCTTTCTAATGGGAACCACAAACTTAGATATTATCTATTGATCTGTTGAAAAAATCTTTTAAACTTTAAAATCTTTTAAACTGAAGAACCAATACAGAAACCCTTGTTTAACCCTCTGGGGTCCGAGGGCATTTTCTTGGACAGTTCACTTGCCTGGCATAAATGTTTTATTATCGCTGTTAACAGCTCTCCCTGCATCCCACAATCAAGTTTTATGTCTCTTTTTTTCAGGACAACCTGCTCTTTCATAATATATATGTTTTTGTTGTGTTTTATAAGTGTAATAAAGGTTTACAATCAAAAATAGGCAAGGAAAAAATAAAGCGAAAAATTATTTTCCACACACATTTATTCAAAACACACAGCAAACTATAATAAACTGTTTTGACACTTTATAAAGGTAATTTGAGGTCTTGTGTGAAAGCCTGTACAACAAAAAGGTTCAAACAATAAACACAAATGCACATTTTGAACAATATATACAAAATGGTCTATGCGTTTTGTTGTCCATATGTTATGGTAAACAGTGCTTTACGCAGAGAAGTACAGAGTTATCCAGTAACATTCACATGCAAACTAGTGGAGCAATCCTGATAGTTACACACTCTTTGTTTGAGTATGTGAGACTGTCATCAGAGGGGCAATTCCGTGCCGAAGTGGACAAATGACAAAATGTAAAAGTCCTCAGTATTTGACTGGCATCAATTGGGATTATAAGTCTAATGGTCTATACCTCATTTATTCATGGAGATGAATTTATTTCAGTATGTGTTTTTTTAGCAGGAGATCATCATGCTATTGAAAAGTAAAAAAAAAAAAAACAATTGAAATAAAGGATTAATCTACTCAGACCCTAACACTTAAAGACAACAGTAATTTAAAGTTTTTTATGCTTACTGAAAGGTTCAAGGCCTTGTCTAATGATTTCACAATCATTCAATACCAGATATTTGTGGGTTTTTCTGAAAATGTATTCCTTGCATTGAAGTAAAATATGTAACGTCAGTAACGAAAAAAGTTCTATGTTTATGCTGCAAAAATACCTTTGGAGATATTAATATGACCTATTAATTTCTCCTACTAGGCACTGGGAGAAACCTGTTGAGTACTTGTTTCAAGCTCTGAGTTTTATGTAGGAAGTTGAGGGTGTAAAGTTCGTAACGTCAGTGACGTGTGTGACGTCAGTGACACTAAAACTTGGATGGTTAAGAGGAGTGACTGACTTAAACTGTTTGAGACAATGGATAATTATCTTCATCAACACAAGATGGCAGCACTTTGGAAACAGCAGCAAGTTAGCCTGTTTACAGCTGCACTGTACTACTCGGGTGAACTTCATGCTAAAGTTATCGCTTCCGATAATCTGACTCACCAAAGAGACTTTGATTGCTTACTTGAGCAGACTGCTCAAAGATATGCCAGCATCTGTGCAAACAGTCTCAATTTAAGCCGATGGATCATCGTCCCAATTCAAGAACTGCTTCATAGCAGCCTCCATCCCAGTTCTTGAGAAAATGCACAATGTTAATATTGTGTGGAATTTATTTGCACATCGCATGGAAAGGGCTAGTGGACGGGATCGGAGGATCAGTAAAGCGCCAAGCATGGATGGCTGTAAAGACTAGACAGACAATTGTAAATGATGCTGCCTCATTTGTGGAGGCCTCAAATGCCCCAGATTCAAAGGTCCACGTCCTTGAAATGTCAGATGCCGACATATCACTGAGGAATAAGAGTCTCAACCTAGATGACGTGTTCTATAACATGTTCTGGTTAGGAGAAAAAACTGGAAGTACCCATCCTTTTGAATGCCAGGGGATTGTACAAGTTTCCAGATTTTCCTGAGTAACATTGTGCAGTGAACAGAGACAATGTTCAGACCGACCATTTCTGACAGAACGAATGGTGAAATACTCTCTCTCTATCAATATTTTTAACTCTTGTTTTGTCTGCTGTTTGAATTTTGACTGTTTACAGACATATCAGAATAGTAGCTGCATGACTTCAGATTACTTCAATTTATATGATTGATTTAGTAGTTTGATACATACAAATAGACATATATATCACTATAGTCAAACATATTTCTTTAATTATCATAATATTCTCATAAATGTAACTAAAATCAACTTCATATAGTTCTTTATACTTCAATCAAGCCACAGTATAAGGTATGGCACATAATACCTGATAGTTTTCATTAGGGGTGTCGGAAAAAATCGATTCACGTCCAAATCGCGATTCTTATTTATTACGATTGGGAATCAATCCAAAATGTCCAAGAATCGATTTTTAAAAAGCATTTTTTAAACATTTTCTTGCTTACTTGCTACTTGTACTGTTTGTCAGACAACGGCTTCCGTACTACAGCGTCCCCGCGAGGGGGGGAGTCATCCAGCGTGCTTCAAACACTCGTGAACTGCAGAGTTCAGTGGCTGTAGCTTAGCATGGTGGACAAAGCACTAATTCAGCCAGCACCGTTTTTGCTGAAGGTAAATTTTTGGGCGCATTTTGGATTTTATTATTTGCTGTGTAAGAATGAGCTTGACATGACTTATGCAGTGTGCAAAAATCTGCAAAATGAAAGTCAAGTACTCAGAAACACTTCAATATCCGCAAGCCCACATGCTACACTATCACCCGGGCTAAAAGAGGGGAGTAGCGGTCTCTGCCAACTACTGACCAGCGCTTCGTTAACTGCCAGCCAACTCTGAACGAGCAAAGCAGATAAGTAAATTTACACCTATGAATCACTTGATTAACCTTGTAAAGCTGCATTTCTTAAACATAAACATTTTTTAAGTAATATAGCTATTTCTCAGAGCTCTTTGAATTGAAAATCAATTCTGAAGTGGAATTGGTCACCCCCAAGAATCGGAATCGAATTGTGAGTTGTTGTACGATTCACATCCCTAGTTTTCACGCACTCTTTAGATGTTTAGAGGTCAAGAATCCGTAACGTCAGTGACGCAGTATTCGTACCGAGTTCAGAAATTAATTTTGAATGAAAGTATTGTGGATGATTTTGTCAATATGTTGAGTATAAATGAAATATCATACTTGGTTTTGAACTCATCAATAGTTTGAGGAGAAATTTTAAATAAGGTTGCTTGATTTTTCATGATGTCCTTTTTTCGTAATGTCAGTGACACACTCTTTTTCTGCGCCTGGCACTAAGCACAGTGGGAACAGTGACCAATTTGTAATACATTGAGAATAAGTAAAGGTCAATTGTCCTTACTGTAAAACTCGAGAATCTAAGTAGAGAACTGGGAGCTATAGGCTAAATGTCCGAGAAATTCGTACGTCAGTGACGCCGGAACTGCCCAGAGGCTCTCCATCTGCTCCTGCTTCACTGATCGCTGTGCAAAATGACGCAGGGCACACTGAGTATGTACTAATAGCATGTACTCATTGGAGCACCCAGGGGGCTATTCAAATGGGCCAACTAGTAACATATCACTCCTGAAAACAATCTTTGGCTTTTCACGTGAGGTAAATCTGCTCTACGATTGGATTTTGGAAAAACCATGTGACGGTGAACCAATTCCGATTGGACCTCGCATTGCGCAGTACAGTCACACACAGCTTCTATGAGAAGTACAAAGATGGCCGATGGCTGGCTCGAACGTCCGCGGAGTTTAACTTTGAGCAAAAAAAGAGAGTAGGTTTTCCTATCTCATATCATTACAAAAGTTCTTTATAATTTAGTAAAGCTTGGTCTTAACTGTCGTATACGACGGCGTCGACCCCAGGGGGTTAACTAATCTACTAGTCGGTTTATGTTTCTAGTGGAAAAACTTTGGTAATTATCACAGATTTGACCAATTCTGACTAATTGGTAGGTGTAAACACCTTATGTAGGTTTACTTGATATGTTACTACTCAAAAGGAAATTTTACAATATGAAAGTTAAAATCATCCCGTTTGTCAAAAACTGCTGTTCTAAACTATCTATAATGCTTAACTCTAAGTGTGAGAGTTTATTGTTTTCTGTTGTCTTGTTAAGCTCTAATTCTGATGGATAAATATTTTTTATTTCATTCTCAAAATTAGGGTTATTTAAAGTAAGCAGATCATCAAAGGTATTACTAAAGGTTTTTGCTGACTGGCTATTTGTTTTAAGTTTCTTTCATAAATTTGTATTCATAATAAAAAAGAAAAGGTTAGCTAAAAGTGGAGCACAGTCTGTTCCCATAGGTATCCCTATTATTTGTTTGAAAATTCTGTTGCCAACCTTGATATTGTCTACAAAGAATTCTATATGTTCAATCCATGTTTTCTTCAGTTACATTACGATAATGTGTCGATGTATGTAGTGCTATCATTTCTAATAACAATGTATTTAGAGCCTCTAATCCTAAAAGCTTCCCTGACTAGTTCACTGATACTATATATTAGTTGGTCATGTCGAATATTTGTATACAGGGTGGAAAAATCAAAACTATCAATGTGTAGCCACTTTTGTTTTGATTAACTTTTTTAGTTTATTTAAAACCTCGGTGGCATTATCAATAATTCAAAAACCATTAACTCCAGTGTTCCTAGCTATACCTTTGCAGTATTGTTTGAAATGTTTTGTAACTAATTTAAGGCTAGAGGTTAGTCATTGGGATAATGGTTTAGTAGTACATGCATTAGAGGCCACTATAAATCTACTACCTGTTGGATTTTTGTCCATTTGTGGAAGCCAGTAGGATGGTAATTGTTTCATATCGGTAACAATTTTAATGTTATATTTAATCATAAATTCTTGGTGTTTTGTTACAATATCTTCTATGTGACTATTATAAGACATATGTTTGTGGGTTAGTCTCATCACTAGTGCTAAGTTCCTTTTAAAACTACATCTGAGTAATATTTTTTGCAAACTATTAGGATATTGTTGCTGGCTTTCTGCTGGTACTAAAACAAAACATCTTTAAAAGTTATTTAGGTATTCTAGGCAAACCTTGTCTGACAGTACATGTTTTTTTTGTATGAATTTTTCCTTTTTCCTAAGTCTGTCTATCTTAATTTGAACTGTTTCTAATACAACCCCTGGCAAAAATTATGGAATCACCGGCCTCGGAGGATGTTCATTCAGTTGTTTAATTTTGTAGGAAAAAAGCAGATCACAGACATGACACAAAACTAAAGTCATTTCAAATGGCAACTTTCTGGCTTTAAGAAACACTATAAGAAATCAGGAAAAATAATTGTGGCAGTCAGTAACGGTTACTTTTTTTTAGACCAAGCAGAGGGAAAAAAAAATATGGACTCACTCAATTCTGAGGAATAAATTATGGAATCACCCTGTAAATTTTCATCCCCAAAACTAACACCTGCATCAAATCAGATCTGCTCGTTAGTCTGCATCTAAAAAGGAGTGATCACACCTTGGAGAGCTGTTGCACCAAGGGGACTGACATAAATTATGGCTCCAACACAAGAGATGTCAGTTGAAACAAAGGAGAGGATTATCAAACTCTTAAAAGAGGGTAAATCATCACGCAATGTTGCAAAAGATGTTGGTTGTTCACAGTCAGCTGTGTCTAAACTCTGGACCAAATACAAACAACATGGGAAGGTTGTTAAAGGCAAACATACTGGTAGACCAAGGAAGACATCAAAGCATCAAGACAGAAAACGTAAAGCAATATGTCTCAAAAATCGAAAATGCACAACAAAACAAATGAGGAACGAATGGGAGGAAACTGTAGTCAACGTCTGTGACTGAACTGTAAGAAACCGCCTAAAAGAAATGGGATTTACATACAGAAAAGCTAAATGAAAGCCATCATTAACACCTAAACAGAAAAAACAAGGTTACAATGGGCTAAGGAAAAGCAATCGTGGACTGTGGATGACTGGATGAAAGTCATATTCAGTGATGAATCTCGAATCTGCATTGGGCAAGGTGATGATGCTGGAACTTTTGTTTGGTGCCGTTCCAATGAGATTTATAAAGATGACTGCCTGAAGAGAACATGTAAATTTCCACAGTCATTGATGATATGGGGCTGCATGTCAGGTAAAGGCACTGGG
Source organism: Thalassophryne amazonica (assembly GCF_902500255.1). Lineage (NCBI taxonomy): Eukaryota > Metazoa > Chordata > Actinopteri > Batrachoidiformes > Batrachoididae > Thalassophryne > Thalassophryne amazonica. The sequence continues at coordinate 97,465,065 of NC_047114.1, forward strand.
GAGATGGCTGTCATTACATCATCAATAAATGCACAAGTTTATGTTGATATTTTGGACACTTTTCTTATTCCATCAATTGAAAGGATGTTTGGGGATGATGAAATCATTTTTCAAGATGATAATGCATCTTGCCATAGAGCAAAACTGTGAAAACATTCCTTGCAAAAAGACATAGGGTCAAAAAATAGTCCAGATCTTAATCCAATTGAAAATCTTTGGTGGAAGTTGAAGAAAATGGTCCATGACAAGGCTCCAACCTGCAAAGCTGATCTGGCAACAGCAATCAGAGAAAGTTGGAGCCAGATTGATGAAGAGTACTGTTTGTCACTCATTAAGTCCATGCCTCAGACTGCAAGCTGTTATAAAAGCCAGAGGTGGTGCAACAAAATACTAGTGATGTGTTGGAGCGTTCTTTTGTTCTTCATGATTCCATATTTTTTTCCTCAGAATTGAGTGATTCCATATTTTTTTTTCTCTCTGCTTGGTCTAAAAAAGTAACCATTACTGACTGCCACAATTTTTTTTCCGGATTTCTTATAGTGTTTCTTAAAGCCAGAAAGTTGCCATTTGAAATGACTTTAGTTTTGTGTCATGTCTGTGATCTGCTTTTTTTCTACAAAATTAAACAACTGAGTGAACATCCTCCGAGGCCGGTGATTCCATAATTTTTGCCAGGGGTTGTACTCTACCTTCCCATTCATCCAATGTTCTCGTACCTACTTTTTCTTTTTTTAGCCCAATGTTTTTGTAATCCTTAATGTCTTTTTTTTTTTTTTTTTTTTTACCATTGCGGTTTGTGTCCCAGTTAATATTATTTTGTTCTCTAAACAATGGTCCTTTACTCAGCAATTTCCGAAGCTTCCTGTTCTCAATTATTCCAAGATTAAATCAGATCAAATCAATTTTATTTATATAGCGCCAAATCACAACAAACAGTTGCCCCAAGGCGCTTTATATTGTAAGGCAAAAGCCATACAATAATTACGGAAAAACCCCAACGGTCAAAACAACCCCCTGTGAGCAAGCACTTGGCGACAGTGGGAAGGAAAAACTCCCTTTTAACAGGAAGAAACCTCCAGCAGAACCATGCTCAGGGAGGGGCAGTCTTCTGCTGGGACTGGTTGGGGCTGAGGGAGAGAACCAGGAAAAAGACATGCTGTGGAGGGGAGCAGAGATCAATCACTAATGATTAAATGCAGAGTGGTGCATACAGAGCAAAAAGAGAAAGAAACACTCAGTGCATCATGGGAACCCCCCAGCAGTCTAAGTCTATAGCAGCATAACTAAGGGATGGTTCAGGGTCACCTGATCCAGCCCTAACTATAAGCTTTAGCAAAAAGGAAAGTTTTAAGCCTAATCTTAAAAGTAGAGAGGGTGTCTGTCTCCCTGATCCAAATTGGGACCTGGTTCCACAGGAGAGGAGCCTGAAATCTGAAGGCTCTGCCTCCCATTCTATTCTTACAAACCCTAGGAACTACAAGTAAGCCTGCAGTCTGAGAGCGAAGCACTCTATTGGGGTGATATGGTACTATGAGGTCCCTAAGATAAGATGGGACCTGATTATTCAAAACCATATAAGTAAGAAGAAGAATTTTAAATTCTATTCTAGAATTAACAGGAAGCCAATGAAGAGAGGCCAATATGGGTGAGATGTGCTCTCTCCTTCTAGTCCCCGTCAGTACTCTAGCTGCAGCATTTTGAATTAACTGAAGGCTTTTCAGGGAACTTTTAGGACAACCTGATAATAATGAATTGCAATAGTCCAGCCTAGAGGAAATAAATGCATGAATTAGTTTTTCAGCATCACTCTGAGACAAGACCTTTCTAATTTTAGAGATATTGCGTAAATGCAAAAAAGCAGTCCTACATATTTGTTTAATATGCGCTTTGAATGACATATCCTGATCAAAAATGACTCCAAGATTTCTCACAGTATCCTGATAATAATGAATTACAATAGTCCAGCCGAGAGGAAATTAGAGGTCATCCATGTCTTTATGTCTGTAAGACAATCCTGCAGTTTAGCTAATTGGTGTGTCCTCTGGCTTCATGGATAGATAAAGCTGAATATCATCTGCGTAACAATGAAAATTTAAGCAATGCTGTCTAATAATACTGCCTAAGGGAAGCATGTATAAATGAATAAAATTGGTCCTAGCACAGAACCTTGTGGAACTCCATAATTAACCTTAGTCTGTGAAGAAGATTCCCCATTTACATGAACAAATTGTAATATATTAGATAAATATGATTTAGACCACCACAGCGCAGTGCCTTTAATACCTATGGCATGCTCTAATCTCTGTAATAAAATTGTATGGTCAACAGTATCAAAAGCAGCACTGAGGTCTAACAGAACAAGCACAGAGATGAGTCCACTGTCTGAGGCCATAAGAAGATCATTTGTAACTTTCACTAATGCTGTTTCTGTACTATGATGAATTCTAAACCCTGACTGAAACTCTTAAAATAGATCATTCCTCTGCAGATGATCAGTTAGCTGTTTTACAACTACCCTTTCAAGAATTTTTGAGAGAAAAGGAAGGTTGGAGATTGGCCTATAATTAGCTAAGATAGCTGGGTCAAGTGATGGCTTTTTAAGTAATGGTTTAATTGCTGCCACCTTAAAAAACTGTGGTACATAGCCAACTAATAAAGATAGATTGATCATATTTAAGATCGAAGCATTAAATAATGGTAGGGCTTCCTTGAGCAGCCTGGTAGGAATGGGGTCTAATAGACATGTTGATGGTTTGGAGGAAGCAACTAATGAAAAAAACTCAATAGAATTGGAGAGAAAGAGTCTAACCAAATACCGGCATCACTGAAAGCAGCCAAAGAGAACGATATGTCTTTGGGATGGTTATGAGTAATTTTTTCTCTAATAGTTAAAATTTTATTAGCAAAGAAAGTCATGAAGTCATTAGTTAAAGTTAAAGGAATACTTGGCTCAATAGAGCTCTGACTCTTTGTCAGCCTGGCTACAGTGCTGAAAAGAAACCTGGGGTTGTTCTTATTTTCTTCAATTAGTGATGAGTAGTAAGATGTCCTAGCTTTACGGAGGGATTTTTATAGAGCAACAGACTCTTTTTCCAGGCTAAGTGAAGATCTTCAAAATTAGTGAGACGCCATTTCCTCTCCAACTTACGGGTTATCTGCTTTAAGCTGCGAGTTTGTGAGTTATACCACGGAGTCAGGTACTTCTGATTTAAAGCTCTCTTTTTCAGAGGAGCTACAGCATCCAAAGTTGTCCTCAATGAGGATATAAAACTATTGATGAGATAATCTATCTCACTCACAGAGTTTAGGTAGATACTCTGCCCTGTGTTGGTATATGGCATTGGAGAACATAAAGAAGGAATCATATCCTTAAACCTAGTTACAGTGCTTTCTGAAAGACTTCTACTGTAATGAAACTTATTCCCCACTGCTGGGTAGTCCATCAGAGTAAATGTAAATGTTATTAAGAAATGATCAGACAGAAGGGGGTTTTCAGGGAATACTGTTAAGTCTTCAATTTCTATACCATAAGTCAGAACAAGATCTAAGGTATGATTAAAGTGGTGGGTGGACTCATTTACATTTTGAGCAAAGCCAGTCGAGTCTAACAATAGATTAAATGCACTGTTGAGGCTGTCATTCTCAGCATCTGTGTGGATGTTAAAATCGCCCACTATAATTATCTTATCTGAGCTAAGCACTAAGTCAGACAAAAGGTCTAAAAATTCACAGAGAAACTCACAGTAACGACCAGGTGGACGATAGATAATAACAAATAAAACTGGTTTTTGGGACTTCCAGTTTGGATAGACAAGACTAAGAGTCAAGCTTTCAAATGAATTAAACCTCTGTCTGGGTTTTTGATTAATTAATAAGCTGGGATGGAAGATTGCTGCTAATCCTCCGCCTCGGCCCGTGCTACGAGCATTCTGGCAGTTAGTGTGACTCGGGGGTGTTGACTCATTTAAACTAACATATTCATCCTGCTGTAACCAGGTTTCTGTAAGGCAGAATAAATCAATATGTTGATCAGTTATTATATCATTTACTAACAGGGACTTAGAAGAGAGAGATCTAATGTTTAATAGACCACATTTAACTGTTTTAGTCTGTGGTGCAGTTGAAGGTGCTGTATTTTTCTTTTTGAATTTTTATGCTTAAATAGATTTTTGCTGGTTATTGGTGGTTTGGGAGCAGGCACCGTCTCTACGGGGATGGGGTAATGAGGGGATGGCAGGGGGAGAGAAGCTGCAGAGAGGTGTGTAAGACTACAACTGTGCTTCCTGGTCCCAACCCTGGATAGTCACGGTTTGGAGGATTTAAGAAAATTGGCCAGATTTCTAGAAATGAGAGCTGCTCCATCCAAAGTGGGATGGATGCCGTCTCTCCTAACAAGACCAGGTTTTCCCCAGAAGCTTTGCCAATTATCTATGAAGCCCACCTCATTTTTTTATCGGTTATTACATGTCCTTTTGGCTCATATTTGCTAAATACTAGCTAAATCTTTTATGACAATAGGAATATAAATATGAATTTTTTGTTCTAAAAGTATTGTATTTGCTAAAGCTATTAGAATGTCAAGTTTTCGTTGTAAAACCAAAAAAATTAATGTGATAAGTTCATGTGCTGACCCAGGTCTATTGTGATCTCTTAATCTAAGTTCTAAATCTGTCTTTGTAGTTGCATGTTTTCTGTTGCACTTACCTGATCATTTTTTGAACTTACCGTATTTTCCGGACTATAAGTCGCACTTTTTTACATGTTTTGGCCGGGGGTGCGACCTATACTCCGGTGCGACTTATAAATGAAAAATATACCGGTAGGATCTCAATTAATTTACTGTAACAAAACAATTTTACGTGACAGAGTCGATCTATGTTTTAAAATGGCCACCGGAAAAGGAAATGCAATGCATCATGGGCACTGTAGTATGACGGCCATCCTATAGTTCACGCTGGTCACGATAACCAATCAGAGAACAGAACTTTGGATGCGTATTCCTCACCTCACCCACAGCGTGTGAAGCTGACGAACACGGTGCTTGCTGTTATTCCGGCATGGCGAACAGAACAGCTTCAACCCTTGGATATCAATGTGAGCAGAGTGTTTAAGTTGACGCTGAGAGCTGCGTGGGAGCATTGGGTGAGCGACGGCGGAGGATTAGCGTGTGCACTTGGAAGGAGCTGGCGTCGATGATTGTGAAAAGCGTTTGAAGCAGACGAACATGGTGTTTATTCCGGGACGGCTAACAAGACAGCTTCAACCCTTGGATATCAGTGTGAGCAGAGTTGACGCTGAGAGCTGCATGGGAGCACTGAGCGACGGCGGAGGATTAGCGTCTGCACTTGGAAGGAGTTGGATCGACACCGCTGGGAGGTCATGAGCTGCGCAGGTAGGCGCTGCATGGTTCGGCTCGCAATGTGGTCCGCAAAATACAAACATCCGTAGGTAAAATGCAGCTCACGAGAGGGCACTCGAGGCTTGTGTGACTGTTCCTGCGACTTCTGACTACCATAGAAAAATAAAAATTTTAACGTTACTGATAACATAACAAGACAACGGAGAAGGCCCGAAAAAATGCCACCAAAAAGAAAATCATACTCTGCAGATTACAAGTTGCGACTGGTGAAATATGCATCCGAAAACGGTAGCCGTCACAATATTATCATCTGAACTTTTCATGTTAACATACCTGTATGTCCATGGGACTTATAGTCCAGGGGACCTTATTTATGGTTTATTTTTCTTTATAATGGATAAAGTGGCTGGTGCGACTTATACTCCGGTGTGACTTATTTATGGTTTATTTTTCTTTATAATGGATAAAGTGGCTGGTGCGACTTATACTCCGGTGCGACTTATAGTCCGGAAAATACGGTACATTGTTTTTTGTTTAAAGTATATCCATTTTACAATATTTTCAATATCTTTTTTTTTTTTTTTTTTTGAAACATTACCTAGTTTTTTGACATTGTCCTTAACCCTCTGGGGTCGACGCATGATATGAGATAGAAACTTACTTTTTTTTTTTTTTTTGCTGAAAACTTAACTCCGCGGACCTTTGAGCCAGCCATCGGCCATCTTTGTACTCCTCATAGAAGCTGTGTGATGACGTGCGCAATGTGAGTGTCCAATCTGAATTGGTTCACCGTCACATGGTTTTCCAAAATCCAATCGTAAGGCAGTTTTACCTCACATGAAAAGCCAAAGATCATTTTCAGGAGTGATGTGTTACTAGTTGGCCCGTTTGAATAGCCCCCTGGGTGCTCCAATGAGTACATACTATTAGTACATACTCAGTGCGCCCTGCCCCATTACGCACAGTGATCAGCGAAAGCAGACGCAGACGGAGAGCCTCTGATGACAATCTCACATGCTCAAACAAAGAGTGTGTAACTATCAGTATTGCTCCACTAGTTTGCATTTGAATGTTACTGGATAACTCTGTTGCTTTCTCTGCATAAAGCACTGTTTACCATATCAATGGACAACAAAATGCATAGACCATTTTGTAGGGATGTGAATCGTACAACTTACGATTCAATTCGATTCCGATTCTTGGGGTGACTATTTGATGCAGAATTGATTTTCGATTCAAAGAGCTCTGAGAAATTGTTATATTACTTAAAAAATGTTTGTTTAAGAAAATGCAGCTTTACTAGGTTAATCAATTGATTCTAGATGTAAATTTACTTATCTGCTTTGCTCGTTCAGAGTTGGCTGGCAGTTTAGCGAAGTGCTGGTCAGTAGTCGGCAGATACCGCTGCTCCCCTCTTTTAGCTCCGGGTGATGGCGTCGCATGTGGGCTTGCGGATTTGAAGTGTTTCCGAAGTACTTGACTTTGATTTTGCAGATTTTGCACACTGCACAAGTCATGTCAAGCTCCTTCTTACGCAGCAAATAATAAAATCCAAAATGCGGCCAAACATTTGCCTTCAGCAAAGACGGTGATGGCTGAATTAGCTCTTCTTCTGCCATGCTAAGCTGCAGCCACCGAACTCTGCAGCTCACGAGTGTTTGAAGCACGACGGACCACCCCCCCTCGCGGGGACGCTGTAGTACGGAAGCCGTTGCCTGACAAACAGTACACGCAGCGAGTAAGCAAGAAAATGTTAAAGAATGCTTTTTAAAAATCGATTCTTGGACATTTTGGATCGATTCAGAATCGTAATAAATAAGAATTGCGATTCGGACGTGAATCGATTTTTTTTTTTTTTTTTTTTTTTTTTCCGTCACCCCTACAATTTTGTATATATTGTTCATATTGTGCATTTGTGTTTGTTTGAACTTTTTTGTTGTACAGGCTTTCACACAAGACCTCAAATTACCTTTATAAAGTGTCAAAACAGTTGTTTATTATAGTTTGCTATGTGTTTTGAATAAATGTGTGTGGAAAATTATTTTTCGCTTTATTTTTTCCTTGCTTATTTTTGATTGTAAACCTTTATTACACTTATAAAACACAACAAAAACATATATATTCTGAAAGCACAGGTTGTCCTGAATAAAAGAGACATAAAACTTGATTGTGGGATGCAGGGAGAGCTGTTAACAGCAATAATAAAACATTTATGCCAGGCAAGTGAACTGTCCAAAAAATGCCCTTGGACCCCAGAGGATTAAGCCCCTACGGATAAATTGTGGCTAGTTCCTTGTACCATTATTCCTCCTTTTGTAATCGTTTTCAGACTAAGCTCTGGCATTCACCCTCTTCCAAAAATACTTCCTCTGTAGGCATTACATCTATGTCATCTACACTATGACCATATGAGCAAAAGTATTGGTATAAAAATAAATCACACATTTTATTAAGCCTCTGTCTATGGTTGTTCAATCTACTCCTAAGGATTTGGCTAGTTTCTCCTGTGTATTGGATACCACATTTTTTTGCAGCTAATCAAGTAAATTTTTTTTTTTTTTGTGCATATCATTTCTTTTTCACGTGAGATAACTTTGTATTGTCTACCCGTGGTGTTACTACTGAAGTTATTCTCTTCTACTATGTATTTGCAAGTTTTACATCTGCTACTACTGCATTTACGAACTTTAGAGTCCTGTATCATGTTGCTCTGCTGGAGCTTGCTCTCCAGCTTCCTCCTGTAGATGTCCTTCCCCTCTCTGATCTTCTCCCTCAGTTCAAGCTGCACCCTCCTCTCTGACTCCCTGGCTTCGTGTTCTACAAGAGGTGTGTTTGTGGATATTTGGATGCAAGACCATTTACTGCCAGACTTTGCAGTATGTCGAGTCCCTGAAGTCTGCTCTGTAACCTCTGCGGTGGTGGTGGGGGTTAGTTTTGATACGTAAAGAGACTATATTCCTCCAGGTGCTTGTGAAGGGCGCCGCAATATACTGAGTTTATGTCTGAGTCTGTGTGGCAGCTTTGTGTCGGGGGTCCAGTGTGTCAGCAGGCTGGTAGACCGGCAACACGTGGTGCCCAGATGAGCGATACGCACAAGGAGAGGGATGCTGTCTCCTCAGTGTGTGTGTGTGTGCGCGCGCGCACCGCTGAGCCGGCAAGATCCTGGTTACGTAACAGCAAACGTAGGCCCAGACTCAGCTGTCGGGTTAGAGTTTGAGACTGAGATATTAACTGCTAACAGGAATGTAATTTGTTTGGTGGAGTCATTTATCACCTTTCTAATGGATTTGTTGTCATCATTTGTTGAAATTGAGGTTACTGGTGTAGAGTGAGCTGTAATTTAAAAACTGACAAGTGACTGTGAGTTTTAACACTGTGTGGCCTGATTCACTCCAGAACAAATGGACTAAAGGTGCACCGATACGAGCATGCCTGTGACTCACGCAATAGCACAAACGTCGTCGTGATGATCCCACCCACTGTGTTCACAGCTGGACGCCGTTCTTTGTTCTACCGGCTGCCACGTGCTCTGCGCTGGATGCTGCATATATAAAATAATTATTTTGTGGCAGATTAATCAATTTTTTTTTTCTACAAATTGCTCGTTGAAAACTGCTCTAATCACATCCTGAATCACAGAGGAGGTTGCAGCCGGAGCCGTTCGCGCGCACATGCACGCCTAACTACCTGCAGAAAGAATTTTGAGCCGTCTAAAAAGGTAATTATTTGTCATGTTTACATTGTCTTGGCTTGATAACACAGTTGCGTGTTCTTTCCTTCTTGTGTGCAGCTGTTAAAATATATTTATAACAGATTTAACTTCTTGTTATAATTGTTCAGACGAGTTGCGCTCTGATGCGATCTGCTGACGTCACCACTCATTCTGTTCACTTCTTATTTACTTCACTTGACGAGCTGCACGTAATGTTGGAGATTAGATTGCGCCACATAGCATGACATTTATGCATGAAAGATTTTTTTTTTTTTTTATTTCAAAATTCTCTGTGCGCAATAGCACGCACCAGCGCCCCTCTGGCATCCTGTCTGTACCCGTTAAAGACGAGTTTACTCTCCAGCACGACTAGGGATGGGTAATGATACGATTTTATAGATATCGATAAATGATCGATTCTGCTTATCGATTCCCTTATCTGTACCTCTTGTGAATTTTCTGTGTACTGAAAGTGGGCTTTACAGGTTTTCTATGTCACCAGCATTTTATTGAGTCTTAAAGTAAGACATGGTTCAAATACTGAGTTACATTTTACTGACATAGAAGCCAAAAAAATAAACTTTCTTATAACACAATAAAAATACTGTTTCTAGCTGAACAAAATACTTATTATATAATCGAAAGATTTAATACAAAATCTTTATCCAAAAAAAGTTATGTGAACTTAACTGAAGCTATATCGAACCTTGGCAGTAACTAAGTTTTACAGACGTATGAGACAGCGGTCTCACCATGGGTTGCTTAAACTAAATTCATCAAAACATATGAACTTATTTTCTTGAAATTCTACATTATTCTTAACATTTTAGGCCTGTCTCAGCTCAGACAGTGCCATATGGTAGAGGTTCATCAACTCTATATTATATAATATATAACATAACATATGTTATAACATATATATATATATAACATATAACTCTACGAGGTCTGTCCGTAAAGTATCGTACCTTTTTATTTTTTTCAAAAACTATATGGATTTCATTCATATGTTTTTACGTCAGACATGCTTGAACCCTTGTGCGCATGCGTGAGTTTTTCCACGCCTGTCGGTGACGTCATTCGCCTGTGAGCACGCCTTGTGGAAGGAGTGGTCCCGCCCCCTCGTCGGATTTTCATTGTCTGGAAATGGCGGAATGAAAAGGACTTTTTTCCATCAGAATTTTTTCAGAAGCTGTTAGAGACTGGCACCTGGAAACCATTCGAAAAATTTATCTGGCTTTCAGTGAAAATTTTATGGGCTTCACAGAGAATAAGGACTTTAACTACAGGTATAAGGACCCCTTTAAGGACGGTCGGTGCGCCGCGCTGCGAGCTGCGACGATGCGGCACAAACCACTGGATCATTTCTAAGCTGATGGCTCTGTGGATACGAGACCGTCGTGTGCTCTTTCTCTGGTTATCACAAGACCTGGACATCAGCCATTTTCCGGCAGATTTCACTTTTAACAAGAGATTTTGTCATGGAAAGCCGCGCGGAGGCTTCGTGCGTCATGACCGATTCGCTGATGAAGCGAGACAAAGGAACACCTCCGTTTCGGAGTGTTAGAGGACAAGTTGGGACATGCCTATCTCAGCTTTCAGTGCTTACCAGTCGAGTGAGTATAAAAGAACTTGTAGAGAGCTGGACATGTCCCAACTTGTCCTCACTGAAAGCCAGATAAATTTTTCGAATGGTTTCCAGGTGCCAGTCTCTAACAGCTTCTGAAAAAATTCTGATGGAAAAAAGTCCTTTTCATTCCGCCATTTCCAGACAATGAAAATCCGACGAGGGGGCGGGACCACTCCTTCCACAAGGCGTGCTCACAGGCGAATGACGTCACCGGCAGGCGTGGAAAAACTCACGCATGCGCACAAGGGTTCAAGCATGTCTGACGTAAAAACATATAAATGAAATCCATATAGTTTTTGAAAAAAATAAAAAGGTACGATACTTTACGGACAGACCTCGTATATAACATATTTTCATGACTACAGAAAGGTTATAGATCGAAAGCCAACTATTTTCTGCTTAATAATGCCACAAAAATGAAACATATCTAAAAAATTGGTTTCCTGAGATTTTTTTCATTTTGTCATTAGTTATTATACAGAAAACAAATGCACACAAACATTATGAGATGTGAACAGCTTAATGCTAACTTTATCATTGAAAATGCCATTCACCGTTCAAAGTGGAGTCGCGCTACAGAAACGGTTGATTACAGACCTGCTGCAGGGTCTGTAATCAACGTAAAGAAACGATCATTTTCCCGACAAACACCCTCAAAAACAAAGGCCACTCTGAAGGACCGATAAGGGAATCGTTAAGTAAAAAGGTTATTGATGTCGGTGGATCGGATCATTTCTTAATGATACCAGAAAAGAACCGGCTCTCGATACCCATCTCAGGTCATGCTAGTGTGTGAATCAAAGGCATGCTCATGTCAGTGGACCTTTACACTTTCAATATCTATTATTTTGCAGATTTGTCATCAGGATGTCGCTTCAAGGAAATATCAGTATAATGCTGGATTAGAACAGTGAGAAATATTTTCACTGTCTTTATTCTGCCTTGCTTTTCCATTTTAAATATGGAATATAAAGCTGGTTGTTGCCTTTTCTAATGTGAAGTCTTGATGGTACTGCTGATGCCTTACCTGAGGAACATGGTTCTAAGTCTTTGGGCGGAATACTTCCCGTGTTACTGTATTGCTCATATACGTGGATGCTAATTATCACTCTGAGGAGACTGTGACATATCCAAAGCTTTCTGGAGTCAGAGTGTTTGTTTATCTAAGGTGGTCCAGGTGACACCTGTTGCACTTCAGAAACATAGTGTGATCCCCTTTCCCCACCGAGCACGATCCAGCATGCTCTCCGCCTCATTCCTGAGGTGAAAAATATCCATGGTGGAGCCCATGTTATCACCTGGCTGCTCCAGAAATTTTAAGTACCACGGCAGACCCTGTGGATAAATCCACTCTAATTCCCCAAAATAAAAATACTGAAAACGTGTACATGTTACTAAATTAAATTAAGGAAGGCTATAAAATGGTGGGCAAGCAGTTAGACATTCTCTGTGTGCCCGGTGTGAGAGGCTGGGTGAGTCACAGCTCCGTCCCCGGCTACACTGACAAACAGTTTTTGAAAGATCCTCTCAGCAAAAGTGCACTTTTTCTTCTGTGTTTTGCTGACTCGCACTGAGTGTTTCACTTTTAATTGTTGCGTTTTTGGGCAACACACAACACTTCACAAACATGGTAACTTAAATAAAATAATAATAATAAAAAAAACTGACTGCAAGGCTTACATGTTCAACCTCCAGCTGAAATTCATCTGCTGAATTGCAGAGAGAGGGATAAAAAAATGCAGGGACCCAGTCCACTAACCTTAAAAAAAAAAAAAGGTTAAATTATACAAGTTGTGGAAAAAATAAAACAGAAACCACATCCCATCGCCATTTCAGCAAAATGAAGATTTTGGCACAGTTGTTTTGCTATTTGTATCCAAATAAAGCTTTTTGCATGGGAGCGCTCGGGTTGTGCAGATTTTTGCTTTATTTCTCTTTTTTGACCCAGCGCGCCTTTATTACACATCTTTGATGTGCGTGTCTCTTCTGATTTACTAAGAATTTGGTGCAGAGACATTGATTTTTAAAAATGCAAAAGTACTTTTTATCCAGTTACTCGATTAATCGCCAGAATAATTGATAGAATACTCGATTACTAAAATAATCAATAGCTGCAACCCTATTAACTAATATCCTTCATTGTTCAGCATCATTTTAATTTGATATGCTAACACCAAACTGAATCCTGCCCTTTTTTATTTTACAGTGCAAATGATATTTCCCCCCCCATGGGGAAAAAAAACTTCCTATGGGCACTGCACTAGTCCTTTACAAAGTTGACATGGTGGCTTTTTCACATTACTGTGTTCTCCTCGCTCATTCAGTATGAATCCAAATTGTTCCCATGCAAGTTTTGGAATTGGAACCAGTTCCCTTTATTTTGCCAAACTTTCTGGATGGAATTACAGTCACTTCCACTAATTGGTTCACAGTTTTAATTCAGAGAGCAGGCTGAACTGAGAAGCAGCGCAGCATGTTGAAATTTTGGTGAGTCGTGTGCTCTTTCTCTGGTTATCACAAGACCTGGACATCAGCCATTTTCCGGCAGATTTCACTTTTAACAAGAGATTTTGTCATGGAAATCCGCACGGAGGCTTCGCGCGTCACGACCGATTCGCTGATGAAGCGAGACAAAGGAACACCTCCGTTTCGGAGTGTTAGAGGACAAGTTGGGACATGTCTGTCTCGGCTTTCAGCACACGACGGTCTCGTATCCACAGAGCCATCAGCTTAGAAATGATCCAGTGGTTTGTGCCGCATCGTCGCAGCTCGCAGCGCGGCGCACCGACCGTCCTTAAAGGGGTCCTTAAAGCTGTAGTTAAAGTCCTTATTCTCTGTGAAGCCCGTAAAATGTTCACTGAAAGCCAGATAAATTTTTCGAATGGTTTCTAGGTGCCAGTCTCTAACAGCTTCTGAAAAAATTCTGATGGAAAAAAGTCCTTTTCATTCCGCCATTTCCAGACAATGAAAATCCGACGAGGGGGCGGGACCACTCCTTCCACAAGGCGTACTCACAGGCGAATGACGTCACCGACAGGCGTGGAAAAACTCACGCATGCGCACGAGGGTTCAAGCATATCTGATGTAAAAACATATGAATGAAATCCATATACAACCCCTGGCAAAAATTATGGAATCACCGGCCTCGGAGGATGTTCATTCAGTTGTTTAATTTTGTAGAAAAAAAAAAGCAGATCACAGACATGACACAAAACTAAAGTCATTTCAAATGGCAACTTTCTGGCTTTAAGAAACACTATAAGAAATCAGGGGAAAAAAAATGTGGCAGTCAGTAACTGTTACTTTTTTAGACCAAGCAGAGGGAAAAAAATATGGAATCACTCAATTCTGAGGAAAAAATTATGGAATCATGAAAAACAAAAGAACGCTCCAACACATCACTAGTATTTTGTTGCACCACCTCTGGCTTTTATAACAGCATGCAGTCTCTGAGGCATGGACTTGAGTGACAAACAGTACTCTTCATCAATCTGGCTCCAACTTTCTGTGATTGCTGTTGCCAGATCAGCTTTGCAGGTTGGAGCCTTGTCATGGACCATTTTCTTCAACTTCCACCAAAGATTTTCAATTGGATTAAGATCCGGACTATTTGCAAGCCATAACATTGACCCTATGTGTCTTTTTGCAAGGAATGTTTTCACAGTTTTTGCTCTATGGCAAGATGCATTATCATCTTGAAAATGATTTCATCATCCCCAAACATCCTTTCAATTGATGGGATAAGAAAAGTGTCCAAAATATCAACGTAAACTTGTGCATTTATTGATGATGTAATGACAGCCATCTCCCCAGTGCCTTTACCTGACATGCAGCCCCATATCATCAATGACTGTGGAAATTTACATGTTCTCTTCAGGCAGTCATCTTTATAAATCTCATTGGAACGGCACCAAACAAAAGTTCCAGCATCATCACCTTGCCCAATGCAGATTCGAGATTCATCACTGAATATGACTTTCATCCAGTCATCCACAGTCCACGATTGCTTTTCCTTAGCCCATTGTAACCTTGTTTTTTTCTGTTTAGGTGTTAATGATGGCTTTCATTTAGCTTTTCTGTATGTAAATCCCATTTCCTTTAGGCGGTTTCTTACAGTTCGGTCACAGACGTTGACTCCAGTTTCCTCCCATTCGTTCCTCATTTGTTTTGTTGTGCATTTTCGATTTTTGAGACATATTGCTTTACGTTTTCTGTCTTGATGCTTTGATGTCTTCCTTGGTCTACCAGTATGTTTGCCTTTAACAACCTTCCCATGTTTGTATTTGGTCCAGAGTTTAGACACAGCTGACTATGAACAACCAACATCTTTTGCAACATTGCGTGATGATTTACCCTCTTTTAAGAGTTTGATAATCCTCTCCTTTGTTTCAATTGACATCTCTCGTGTTGGGGCCATAATTCATGTCAGTCCACTTGGTGCAACAGCTCTCCAAGGTGTGATCACTCCTTTTTAGATGCAGACTAACGAGCAGATCTGATTTGATGCAGGTGTTAGTTTTGGGGATGAAAATTTACAGGGTGATTCCATAATTTATTCCTCAGAATTGAGTGAGTCCATATTTTTTTCCCTCTGCTTGGTCTAAAAAAGTAACCGTTACTGACTGCCACAATTATTTTTCTTGATTTCTTATAGTGTTTCTTAAAGCCACAAAGTTACCATTTGAAATGACTTTAGTTTTGTCATGTCTGTGATCTGCTTTTTTTTTCTACAAAATTAAACTGAATGAACATCCTCCGAGGCCGGTGATTCCATAATTTTTGCCAGGGGTTGTAGTTTTTTAAAAAAATAAAAAGGACCGTTAATTTATGGACAGACCACATATATTGAGGTTACCACACTCAATTATAATAGCCAAGTGGCCTCTGTGTGTGGCCACCACAGGATATTAAAAGTGAAGTGGCATCCGGGTACGTGTGTGTGTGCGTGTATAACTTCAATCACGGACAAACTAGGAAGAGCTGACTTTTGTCGTTTGGTATGCTTATGAATTTTGGGTCAAGGATGAACACTTCCAAAACGCAACGTTGATGGGACTAATATTTTTGGAGAAACTACGGATATTGGCTAACAACACTGAACAGTGGATGTTGATAATTACATTCTGGACTCATGTTCTATTCCGGCAGGGGGCAGTAAATCATCTAAACATTAAAAGTGAAGTGACGTCTGTGTTTGTGCATGACTTTATTTAGTAAATTCAGTGTAGGTACATATTATTGTAAGTATGTTAAAAATATATGGATGCCACAAGAAAGTGAAAACGCTTATTTCTGTTGTGGTCTGTCATAATATGACACATCACACTTTTGTAAATTTTGTAATTAATGTGTGGCTCCGTTGTTAATGTTAGATACATTGCATTCAAGCATGCGTTGGGATGTTTTCCACAAAGTAACGCTGTTCAGTAACACTCCAAAATGTTATGATTTCGGTGTGACGTGTCCTTTAAAACATAGAATAACGGAACTAATGCACGTCTCTATCTACCAACAAAATCTTAAAGGATGAAAGTGTGTTTCTGTACTTGAAGAATTTCAGTTTCTGTTCTGCCACTTTCTTCATAAAAGGCCTCCCTGTTCACTGTCACAGGTGCTGCAGCCTCATTCTTAGCCTCTGACCTGATCGATCCTGCAGCAGACAGCAGCGATCGAGTCGCACAGACCTCGGCCTCCGTGATGCTCTGCGCTGGCATGCCCCCTACCTGGATGGACCGGTGATTGTGGTCACCACAAACATAAAATAAAAATACAGAGATCATTCTTTGCTGATTGGGCTTCATGTACTGATTGCGTTTTGTCATGGTTGTCATTTGAGTGTAAGCAGGATAAGATAAAGAGCTGAAGTTTGTGACATTTCCCTTCAAAAATGGTCTTGTACGCAGTCAGAGTCCCATCATGTATTGCACTAAAACATCACGAGATGACACCACAGTATAGCATCAGTGTAGCAGTAGTGACACAGTAAGACAGTAGTGAGACCAGCTAAGTTGTACGACTTGAGCCCTGGTCCCACCGAATAATGAAGGATGAATAATGAGCCACGTAGCATGTTTTTTGTTACGAGTCCAGTTATTCAACAATTGTGGGAGAATAGTGGCTCTGAGAAGCTCTGAGAGGCAGAATGTCCAGCTAACGAGGCTCATCTCTGAGTGTGGCGCTAATTTCAAGAAGTTCAAAATTTAGCAACAACAGCGTGGGGCAGTTTGTGTACGAGGTACCACGAGGACAAACAAGGATTTTAGAGGCATGTTTGTATTGAGGACGAGGCTGTTAAAAGCCCATTATCTGAGCACTTGGTGGCTATGAGGACAGGGCAGGCTATTTTGGACAGGCTCCGCCCTCTTGCGCACTGCAATCCCACCTGCTTTGTGCGCCAGACGCTGTATATGAAATAATTATTTTGTAGCAGATTAGTCATTTTTAGTCAGAGTTGGGATGTTGAAAACACCCCTAATCGCTTCTGGAATCACAGAGGACATTTGGAGCTTTTTTTCCTGTCTGTCTCGTGCGCTGAAGTGGAGAACATATTCAAGTGCTTGCTCACGGGGTCGTTTTGACCGTTGGGGTTTTTACGTAATTATTGTATGGCCTTGCGCCTTGGGGCAACTGTTTGTTGTGATTTGGCGCTATATAAATAAAATTGATTGATTGATTGATTAATATTTGGAACAGCCTTATAGGTTGCATGTTCATTCCTTCTTTATAAGCAGCTGTAAAAGTATGTTTATGATAGATTTAACATATAATGGATCAGATGAGGCGCGCTGTGATGAGCAATGACTCGCATTCAAGACGAGCATTTACGCAGGACACGAGCTCACAAACGAGCGATTTTGCAGACAATAATGGATAAAGACAAAGTTAAAACTTGGATCACGGTGTCAAAATGACTGTATAATCTACGGAGGAAATAAAGCCAGCGAGAAGAAGCGCAGAGGTGACTGTGCAGGAACCCGTGGTTCGGTTCAAGCTGGTCTGGTGCATTTAATGACTCTGGAACACAGGTGAACAGCAGCCTGGCGCATGGCACACACCGTCCGGACTGTGTGACAACATCTTGATTGATGGATAATATGTGGCTTGGTGTGGATCATATGCGGCGATAAGAGCCGTTCGAGGATGGTCGTGGCTCAAGTGACCGGTCAGTCGTGGCTCACTAGAGGCTGATATGTGGCACATGTGAGGTACAGAGAGGCACATAGAGGTGCCTTAGTAGTGGATATGTGATAGCTTAAAACATGGACCATTCTTCGAATAATTGCTGGCACACCCATGCGTGGCTCATTATTCATGGCTTATTATTCGGTGGGGCCGAGGCTTTAGAGACGATGGTACAAACAAAAAGACAGGCGGTGGAGCTGAAGGTGTTGTGATTCTCTTTGGGAATGACGAGGACGGACAGGATTAGGAATGAACATATCAGAGGGACAGCTCAGGTGGGACGGTTTGGAGACAAAGTCTGAGAGGTGAGACTGAGATGATTTGGACATGTGCAGAGGAGGGACACAGGGTATATAGGGAGAAAGATGCTGAGGATGGAGGGAGGACAAAGAGGAGGTTTATGGATGTGCTGAGAGAGGACATGCAGGTGGTTGGTGAGACAAGAGGAAGATACAAAGGACAGGGTGAGATGGAGACAGAAGCTCTGCTGTGACGCCCCCTAATGGGAGCAGCCTGAAGGGGATATGTATAGGTGTGTATATATAGCTAATAATAGTAATTTTTATGACAGGCTTAGAGAGCTGAGTGTCTCTGTTGTGAGCACTGAGATTTAGAATGTTGATGCTCTGAAATACATTTTCCTGCATTTTAGAGAAATAAAAGGAATTTTATGAGCCTTTCATGAGATTTTAGAAAATTTGGTGAAATATTGCAGTGTAAGTATTTATTAGTAAAGTTACACATGGTGTGACAGTCCAGTTAAAAAAAAAAAAAAAAATCTGTCCCCAAGACTAGGACCATTACATCCACAGCAGAAAGTATCTAAGTTATACGATGTCTGTTAGAAAAGTATCGGACCTTTTTATTTTTTTTCAAAAACCATATGGATTTGAATCATGTGTGATTGCATCAGCCAAGCTTGAACCTTCGTGCGCATGCGTGAGTTTTTTCACGCCTGTCAGTTGCGTCATTCGCATTAGTGTTTCTTGAAGCCAGAAAGTTGCCATTTGAAATGACTTTAGTTTTGTGTCATGTCTGTGATCTGCTTTTTTTCTACAAAATTAAACAACTGAATGAACATCCTCCGAGGCCGGTGATTCCATAATTTTTGCCAGGGGTTGTAGCACAAAAACAAAACAAAAATTTAGACTTTCATTTGCAGCTTCTTCCTGCCTTTACATGCACCTCATTGTGACGTGCACGCACACTGGCTGTGCTGTGCTAATGCACGTTTTATCCTCCGTTGGTCAAAGGCCCAAAAGGGAGCTGTGTTATGTCGAAGCCAGTCACTGTCGGACTTGCTGACAAAAGGGTATAAGCGTTCTGAAATCGACTCCTCTCGCACTTTTAGAGAGAATTTCAAGAAACTTGGTACAAGTCCGTGTTAAAGTGCCGGTCACAACCCACCGTGCATTTTTTTTTTTTTTTGCCGTACGTTTTCTGCGGATTGTCACGGCCACTACGTTTTTGTGAAAACGTACGGAGGCAGTAGCAAGAGGAGGGAGGGAGTACGTTCAACGCACGTCTCTAGGAGTGTAACGATAAAGAGAGTTGACAATAAAGCTGTGTGTGTGTGTGTGTGTGTGTGGTTGGCTTTTCTTTTGATGAGTGTGTTATGAGCGGGACCGGAGCGGCAGGTGTTTTTCTGCGTCGGCGATGCATGAGCATGTCCAGCCTGTTAGTGAAAAGTCACACAAGGTGTGAAACACTGATAGAGGAATATATTCACTACACACTTGATTACCAGCCTTTTAAATTTCAACTTAATTCTAATTTACATATGTATATCACAATCTTCAAGATCTGATACCTACAGTTTAATTCCATAGTATGTAGGGATGGGTATTGATAAGATTTTATCGATATCGAGGCCATTATCGATTCTGCTTATCGATCCGATTCCTTATCGATTCCCTTATCGATACCGCTTGTGAATTTTGTACTAAAAGTAGGCTTTACAGGTTTTCTATGTATTTCATTGAGTCTTAAAGTAAATAAATATGAAATTGGTCACTGTATCCTTGATCTCTGGACATAAATAAAAATAAACAAAATGGCGTTTTGCTTTGAAGTTATTAATTCCGACTGGATTCTATCATTCTAACTTGACTCGGTAGAGAGCTGCGCCACATTTGGAGCTGTGTGAACAGAATGGAGGGCGATTCTCGTTTCTTTCTCGCAGCAAGACAGGAGTCCCAGTTAGTAACTTTAATTCGCACAAAAGTGACTCACGATTTCACATATTCAGGGATGAAAGTGGTGGAAAAACAAAAAAAGCTGAAACCCCAAATTACCCCCCAACACCACCCGCACGAAAATGTTTGAATTCTACAAGCTCTGAAATGCAGTCTGGGACTATTCCAGACAATAAACTGCAGTGAGTGCAGCATCCATTTAGGTGAGAAAAAAAAAACAACTTATTCACATTCATTCCAGTAGTATTCTGCTCTTACTAGGATGCAGCAGTTTTCTAGCTTGGCAGATAGTTCTGGAGGAAATCACTGAAGAAATTAACACATTGAAAATATGGTTTGACCGAAACAAACTGTCATTAAACTTAAATAAGACAGGGATGAAATGGAGGTGTATTCACTAGGTGTTCACAGGAAACATTTATTTCTGTCTGTGTGTATGTATGTGTTTATGTATGTTCATTGTTAGTTGGTTTTATATTTTCTGTTGTTTTTATTCAGGTTCTTTTTGTCTTTCTCAAAATTGTATGTAATCATTAGATTAGTTATTATTACTACTATTGTTATGCTTGCTATTAACATTGAAAATGCCATAGACATGCTAACGTGTTAGCATCGGTCCCGTTTTTAAGTTATAAAATACATCTATTAACTGTTTCAGAGGACCATAACAAGTCGGTTTAACATAAATAAGGTAAATAATACTCACAGCCATATGCTCTTTAGGGTTTTAGCGGGGGAAAGCGAAAGAAAAAATTAATCAACGAAGCAATGATCGAAGCACTGCTTCGATTGGTTCAAGGTTCAGAGCAAAGCCGCGCTGCAGAAAAGTTGATTACAGACCCGCTGCAGGGTCTGTAATCAATGTAGAGAAATTACAATTTTCTTGACAAACACCCCCAAAAACAACAGCCACTCTGAAGGACCGATAAGGGAATCATTAAGTAAAAAGGTTATTGATGTCTGTGGATCGAATAATTTCATAACGATACCTGAAAGGAACCGGTTCTCGATACCCATCCCTAATAGTATGTGGTGAGTAGCCTACTGCCTCCGTACGGATTTGGTTATTTCAATAGTAATTGAATGAAAATGTGCTGCTTTGAATCCGTACTGAGGCAGTACTCACAACGTGCGTCATCTGTACTGCTGGTGAATCCGCAGCCTGACCGCAGCGAAAGTTCTGCATGCACTAAAACCTCTACGTCTGCGTGCTCCTAAATTTGTACTGAGGCAGTACTTACGACGTATGAATCTCCAAATTTAGCCCACGTTTTTGCAAGTAGACTGCACGCACGTGCAAGTATGGCGGGTTGTGACCACGGCTTATGGGTTGGTAATGCATATATTATCATATCGTTTGAGTTGGTCTCAGTTATGGACCTTGATTATAGGGCTGCAGCTCATGATTATTTTAGTAATCGAGTATTCTATCTTTCTGGACTTTCTGGACTTCACGAGTAATCGGATAAAAAGTACTTTTGCGTTTTTAAGCAACATCAAAAGTCCAGGGCTCTCATTAAGCAATGGTACAATGTTGCTGCGCCGCCATGCAGATTGTAAAATTTAGTGTGTCCCTTTCTGTTTTCCTGGGTAAATAATTTTTTTTTTTCACGTCAAATTTTGGATCTTTCCCGGTGTCAGTCAGGCTGCATATGAACATGAGCACAGCCTGTGGAAAAACTGGGCTCTGGGAGAGGTGCAACGATTTACCCAAACTGATTCCAGCAAAATGACTAAATGAAGGACTTTTATTTTTCGGAAATGCACTCTCAAAACAGTACATGAAGTGCTGTCTCTCCCTCACTCTGTCTCGCTGTCACTTTTGAAAGCTGAAACAAGGGATGTTTAAGTAAATTTGTGAGTACTGGCAATTTTGGGGGGAGCACATACATCGGACTCTGAACTTGTAAGATCTGATGTTACGAGCCCTGACGAGGCAGCGCATCCCGCTGTACCTCTGCAAAGGAGAGTGCCGTTTGCATGTACTGTTTTGAGAACAGAGCACATTTCTGAAAATAAATAAAAGTACTTTATTTAGTCATATTTGGAGTCAGTTTCACTTTAAATGTGCAGTAAGTCTATTTCAGATGATCAGCGTGGACTAGGGCTGTTCATGTTATATAGTGAAAAATTAGAGGTGAGAGACTTCGGGGCCACATGTTGTTTTTGTTCCACTTGGGGTTTTATAGGTGCAGACCAAATTTGAACGTAATCAGAAAAGATTTAGCGGTCCCCCAGAGTGACACATTTTCCTCTTCCTCCGCTGGCAAGGCAACGTCACCCTTACGCAGTCCTTCTCAAATAGTGGTGCCACGCTTTTAGGACTGTCTGACTGCTTTTTTAAATTGGTACCATGGTACCATTTAAGCCCTTGTGTGTGCCAAATAAGCCCATAACATAATTTATTGGTAAAATAAACATGTTTAATGCAATAATTAATGCATAAAAATATAATTCTCAATTGAAATACATGAGGTGGGCTTAAATTAAATTAAATTAGCTAATTATAGGCCAATCTCCAACCTTCCTTTTCTCTCAAAAATTCTTGAAAGGGTAGTTGTAAAACAGCTAACTGATCATCTGCAGAGGAATGATCTATTTGAAGAGTTTCAGTCAGGTTTTAGAATTCATCATAGTACAGAAACAGCATTAGTGAAGGTTACAAATGATCTTCTTATGGCCTCGGACAGTGGACTCATCTCTGTGCTTGTTCTGTTAGACCTCAGTGCTGCTTTTGATACTGTTGACCATAAAATTTTATTAAAGAGATTAGAGCATGCCATAGGTATTAAAGGCACTGCACTGCGGTGGTTTGAATCATATTTGTCTAATAGATTACAATTTCTTCATGTAAATGGGGAATCTTCTTCACAGACTAAAGTTAATTATGGAGTTCCACAAGGTTCTGTGCTAGGACCAATTTTATTCACTTTATACATGCTTCCCTTAGGCAGTATTATTAGACGGTATTGCTTAAATTTTCATTGTTACGCAGATGATACCCAGCTTTATCTATCCATGAAGCCAGAGGACACACACCAATTAGCTAAACTGCAGGATTGTCTTACAGACATAAAGACATGGATGACCTCTAATTTCCTGCTTTTAAACTCAGATAAAACTGAAGTTATTGTACTTGGCCCCACAAATCTTAGAAACATGGTGTCTAACCAGATCCTTACTCTGGATGGCATTACCCTGACCTCTAGTAATACTGTGAGAAATCTTGGAGTCGTTTTTGATCAGGATATGTCATTCAAAGCGCATATTAAACAAATATGTAGGACTGCTTTTTTGCATTTACGCAATATCTCTAAAATTAGAAAGGTCTTGTCTCAGAGTGATGCTGAAAAACTAATTCATGCATTTATTTCCTCTAGGCTGGACTATTGTAATTCATTATTATCAGGTTGTCCTAAACGTTCCCTAAAAAGCCTTCAGTTAATTCAAAATGCTGCAGCTAGAGTACTAACGGGGACTAGAAGGAGAGAGCATATCTCACCCATATTGGCCTCTCTTCATTGGCTTCCTGTTAATTCTAGAATAGAATTTAAAATTCTTCTTCTTACTTATAAGGTTTTGAATAATCAGGTCCCATCTTATCTTAGGGACCTCGTAGTACCATATCACCCCAATAGAGCGCTTCGCTCTCAGACTGCATGCTTACTTGTAGTTCCTAGGGTTTGTAAGAGTAGAATGGGAGGCAGAGCCTTCAGCTTTCAGGCTCCTCTCCTGTGGAACCAGCTCCCAATTCAGATCAGGGAGACAGACACCCTCTCTACTTTTAAGATTAGGCTTAAAACTTTCCTTTTTGCTAAAGCTTATAGTTAGGGCTGGATCAGGTGACCCTGAACCATCCCTTAGTTATGCTGCTATAGACTTACACTGCTGGGGGGTTCCCATGATGCACTGTTTCTTTCTCTTTTTGCTCTGTATGCACCACTCTGCATTTAATCATTAGTGATCGATCTCTGCTCCCCTCCACAGCATGTCTTTTTCCTGGTTCTCTCCCTCAGCCCCAACCAGTCACAGCAGAAGACTGCCCCTCCCTGAGCCTGGTTCTGCTGAAGGTTTCTTCCTGTTAAAAGGGAGTTTTTCCTTCCCACTGTAGCCAAGTGCTTGCTCACAGGGGGTCGTTTTGACAGTTGGGGTTTTACATAATTATTGTATGGCCTTGCCTTTCAATATAAAGCGCCTTGGGGCAACTGTTTGTTGTGATTTGGCGCTATATAAAAAAAAAAATTGATTGAATTGATTGATTGAAATGGAGCACGTTGGGCTTAAGTGGCTCCACTGTGAGTAATGCTTAAAAAAAGACATTGCTTTCCTTTCAAAATGCTCACAAAACTATGCATAGAGCCTAAATATAGTTTGCATCAACATTACAGCAATTACTACTGTGCACACATTCAGAAATATAAAGTTTTTGTCATTGAATGTTCTCGCTGTAGTTGGCATGCATTTTGATGGGATGTACCATTAAAGGCCACCTGTATTAAAAAAAAAAAAAAGTTAATTTATGAAATTAATCAGCTCCGCAGAACAATTTATGATGCATTTATCTAAATATCAATGTTAAATGAATAACAAAATGCTTAATATGTGTAGCTGACAATCTTAGTTCTTATGGCAGAGTAGCATTCACTGAGAAATTATAATTTGGCAAAATAATATTTATCTGAATCAAAATTAGTACATTTACCTCTTATTTGACTTACTAAAAATGTGGCTGAAATTTGTTGAAAATGGATGAACTCTGACATGTCCCAAAACACCAAGGTTTTTGGGTGTCCTTTAGTCAGGGGACCCAAGACTATATACTTTTGTGTGGAACTAGCTCAACAATGGGGAAAATGTGATTTGTATGCAATAAAAAATGTCATAGAAGTAACAAACCATTTGATTGGATGAAGTAATGGATGGCAAAATATCTATTTTCCTTTTTTTGTAAATTAACATTGAAGTTGAAAGTGGACTTAAGGGGTGCATGGGCTTAATGGGTACACTTATCCTAGGTTTTCGTCAAAAGCTGCATTGATAAATCTGCTGTGCACCATCTTGATGGTATAGATGAAAATGCCAATAGACTCCGATTAATAAAAAAAAACAAAAAACTTGCATGATAAAGGCATCGTTTTTATTTTTTGACTAGTTACAGTACGTCTTTTCGCTTTGTCTGCAAGGCAAACCAACACTGTTGTGTGTTTTTAAAAAAGTATACCAATACACAATAAGTCTATTATAGATGATCAGTGTGAACTCTCTCTTCAAAAGCTTTATTTTCTTCGGTGTGCTGCTTCTTTAAAGTTCTCGCTTTTGCTGCTACATTGAATAGCTGCTTTTATAGAATGTCGAAATAGAGCTTTGCCATTTGATTGGTGGTTTGTATGTCATGATATGGATCATTCGTCCCATTTGCTGTCGTGTTCCATTGACCGTGCAAATTTGGTTCCATATGTTTTGTACCATTGCACTGTGCCACCACCACGCACGCTCACACTAGCAGTGATGGTACTTAGTTGAAAAACAAACATGACAGGGTTTGTTTTATTGATATGCTCTTTATTGTAACACAAAAAACCAAATTGAGTACGCCATAAGTTGTCTGGGGGCATGCAATATTTGCCGGGACGTCTCTACCTGAAGTACAAGCACTGTCGAATTTTTCACTGGACTGAGGAAGGCAAGATGATAGTCTGTACGCGAAGTGGTCTAAGGTAATGCATGACATCGGGTACAGACTACATTGGCAGGATTAAGCGTTATATAAAATAATGATTTTTTTTTCTTTCATGCGATTGTAAGAAATTTCATGATATTCCATTCAAATCAAGTTGAATGGAATATCTCTTGAAATATTCTTACATTGCACTCATAATTCATTATTGTGTGTAACAGTGGTTATGCACATGCCCCATTTCATCATCTCTGTTTTTGTTGTGGGGGCATTACAGCACCACATACAGGCCTGGCATATATATACTACAATTTATGGAATGGAGATATTTCTTGATACTGTGCCGTGTTTACAGAACACTTTCTGAAAACTACAAATACAAGGATTGTATCCGTTTCCATGTAAACAAGGCCTTAGTTTGCAATTTAGCTAAGATGTAAAGGTGAAGTTGCAGGAAATGGCTTCCATTGGTGTTTGAAAAGGCAGTAGAGCTCCATTGCCATCAGTATGAGTGATTGTATAATTTACTGGCTGTGTAATCTAACTGAATACCAGCAAGATGGGTCTGGAATCACCTCAGCACATGCAGCTTGTTTTGAGCCAGACAGTTTCTCTTGTTTGTATTTGGGTGAAAGTGAGGTCAGCGTGGGTGTGTGTACGTGCATGTGCACGTTCCTCTTTGGCAGACACTTCTTTCACGTACACTGAGGAAGTGTCACACATTCTGGAAGGCCACCAGGTTCTCACAGAGTGACATTGCTGCTTTGGAATGTGGCTCAGGTCACTGGGACACAGTCAGTAGTAGCATATTGTGAAAATGACAGTTGCCTGAATCAGCTTTCTGGCCCTCATTGAGGATTTTTCTGTGGTGTCTGGGTAGTGTGGTCATGAGGGCAGGCATGTGTGCTGGGCTTGTCAAAAACCCTAGGAAAACAAAACTCTGTCACCTCAATTTGAGTTAAATGAGAAATGAAAGTTGCTGTTGATGGCTGTATTTCAGCTTTCTAGAGGAAAATAAAAATCCATTAGATGTCATTGGGGGAGCAAATCAATCAATCAATCAATTTTTTTTTTTATATAGCGCCAAATCACAACAAACAGTTGCCCCAAGGCGCTTTATATTGAAAGGCAAGGCCATACAATAATTATGTAAAACCCCAACGGTGAAAACGACCCCCTGTGAGCAAGCACTTGGCTACAGTGGGAAGGAAAAACTCCCTTTTAACAGGAAGAAACCATCAGCAGAACCAGGCTCAGGGAGGGGCAGTCTTCTGCTGTGACTGGTTGGGGCTGAGGGAGAGAACCAGGAAAAAGACATGCTGTGGAGGGGAGCAGAGATCGATCACTAATGATTAATGCAGAGTGGTGCATACAGAAACAAAAAGAGAAAGAACAGTGCATCATGGGAACCCCCCAGCGTTCTACGTCTATAGCACAATAACTAAGGGATGGTTCAGGGTCACCTGATCCGCCCTAACTATAAGCTTTAGCAAAAAGGAAAGTTTTAAGCCTAATCTTAAAGTAGAAAATGTCAGAAGAATATGATAAAAAAAAAAAAAAATTGGTTGCATCGCTGTGCTTGTTCTCAAAATACAGAGTGACACCTGTTGTGGACTTTCTGCAGCATAGGAGGAACTTGTCTTGTTGCTTTTTGCACAGAAGAAATCCAGTGTTGAAAGAGTAGTAGGTTTAGTGAAAGTCAAAGATAATCACAACATAATCAAAAATGTTATTGTCCTGCAGAACTCAGGAAAAAAAAGTGGCAGGGTGAAAGATTTTTTTTTTTTTTTTTTTTTGTAGTTTCCATTGCCAGAAAAATCCATGTCGGGTCAAAATAATTTGCGGGTTAACGCAAAATGCACTCAAACCATTTCGAATTTAAAAATGTTAGCAGTGTCAAAGATGAGTGTAAAATGCTCTCAAAATATGCTCTTGGCCTAATATTGTGGGAGCATGTTGCCAGATACAGTTGTTTGTTTCCAGAAACAAACAACTGCCCAAAATATTTGTTTGATTTATTTTCTTCATGTTTTAGCTGTCCCTAATTGATGGTGTGTCATAAAAACAATGCAGCTGAAGCGTACCTAAAAAAAAAAATAAAAAAAAAAACCT
Organism: Thalassophryne amazonica; assembly: GCF_902500255.1. Lineage (NCBI taxonomy): Eukaryota > Metazoa > Chordata > Actinopteri > Batrachoidiformes > Batrachoididae > Thalassophryne > Thalassophryne amazonica. The sequence continues at coordinate 97,492,932 of NC_047114.1, forward strand.
GCAGCAGGTAATGAATTTGATAACAGTTCAGATGGCTGTGATTCAATTGTAAAATAATGCATCTTGCTGCATTTTTTTTTCTCTGTACACGGTTTCTTTTTTCTATTGTGTTGTTACTTGGTACTATTTAAATCAAAGTATTTTTAATGATCCATAATTTAGTTCTTTAACAGCTTAAGCCCCTTTCACACCGGGGCTGCTCCCAGTTGCTCCCTATTGCACCATGACGACACCGAAAAACCGCACTGTTTGGAGTTAATTGCCGGTTAATTACTGTGTCGGCTTGCACCCGATGATGTCTCGTTGCTCTGCGAGTTTTGCTGCCAGGTGCTCCCCCTCACTCTAAACTTTAAATAGCCTCATTTTCTGCCTCTCATCCAGTCTATTTTCGGAACACAGTACACACACCACGCTGCCCTTGGAAGTGGTGAACTGTTTTTACAGAAACAGATCATGTCGTTTTATAGTCCTCATGTAAAAGCTGCACTTCTGCAGCATCTGAATGCCCTGAGAGCATTAGTTGATGCCATGGCAGAATCAGAGCACTTGAGAGAAGAAGAGGAACACAGAAGGAGGCAAAAAAAAAAAAAAAAAACTGCAGCAGAGGAAACTCCAGCGAGTTAAAAATACTGCAGCAGCCTCTGGCGGGATAAAAGTTCCAAAACAATACAGTCCAGTGGGACAAAAATCAATAACGGTGTACTACACGCACAATCCAACGTTTTTATACAGCTGAACAATGCAGCAATGTGCGATCACGAAATGGCGCTGAGTAGCGCGGTCTTTCGAGGTTGTGGCTTCGAGTCACGCCGGGTAACGCCTCTTTGCCCCCACTTGCGCTGGAACCACTTCCTTTCTGCGTCGAGCAGAGGACGCCAAAAAAATTAAACCGGTTTAATTTTTCGGCGCCCGACTTGCTTCCTCCTTTGCACCCCTCGCGCTGTTGTGGCGCCGAGCTGCATACTCGGCACCGAGTTGCTTCCACGCGGCGTCGCACGGTGCAACCGGGAGCAGCCCCGGTGTGAAAGGGGCTTTAGGCTTATTTGCACCTGTGTGGCTCTCATTCTGAATTCTAACCACCCCAAATGGTCATATGCTGAAACTGCCCGTGTAAGTGTGCCTTCAGACAGACTTGTTTGATTATCACCCCAGCAAAAAAAAAAAAGTCAAACTCACACATGTAGCTTCCTTCAGCCTTTTATGTTGCCCTCATCATGATGCTTGTGCACACTGTTTGTGTTGCACTAATACACTTTGCACTTGTCAGAATAATAATTTAAAATGGGCATGTGCACTCCACCACTGACATTAAAATAAAAATACTGGCAGAGACTATTTCAGGTGATCAGCCATAATGATGATGATCATGTTTGGATTCTTTCTTAGCCCTTGTAGAAACAGAATGAGTCTGCTTTCAGCTGAGGCTTATGTGTTGAAAGATCATGAAGATAAAAGCACAGATTTTCGTTGGTGGCACAAAGAAGCACTCTGACGCACAACCATTGATTTCTATTGAACCAGGGCGATCCGCTCATTTCCTGGCTGTTGCCAGCACGCTACCATTTTGGGTAGCATCTAACAACCAGGCATAAATGGAAATCAATGGGTATGATCAATGTTTTCAATAGTGTCATGATAAATCTGCATTTTCCGTGCTGTTATATTTATTCAAACTCAGTCCCACATTTGTACAGCCACCAAATCAAATCAATTTTATTTATATAGCGCCAAATCACAACAAACAGTTGCCCCAAGGCGCTTTATATTGTAAGGCAAAGCCATACAATAATTACGGAAAAACCCCAACGGTCAAAACGACCTGCTGTGAGCAAGCACTTGGCGACAGTGGGAAGGGAAAAACTCCCTTTTAACAGGAAGAAACCTCCAACAGAACCAGGCTCAGGGAGGGGCAGTCTTCTGCTGGGACTGGTTGGGGCTGAGGGAAAGAACCAGGAAAAAGACATGCTGTGGAGGGGAGCAGAGATCAATCACTAATGATTAAATGCAGAGTGGTGCATACAGAGCAAAAAGAGAAACACTCAGTGCATCATGGGAACCCCCCAGCAGTCTAAGTCTATAGCAGCATAACTAAGGGATGGTTCAGGGTCACCTGTTCCAGCCCTAACTATAAGCTTTAGCAAAAAGGAAAGTTTTAAGCCTAATCTTAAAAGTAGAGAGGGTGTCTGTCTCCCTGATCCGAATTGGGAGCTGGTTCCACAGGAGAGGAGCCTGAAAGCTGAAGGCTCTGCCTCCCATTCTACTCTTACAAACCCTAGGAACTACAAGTAAGCCTGCAGTCTGAGAGTGAAGCGCTCTATTGGGGTGATATGGTACTATGACGTCCCTAAGATAAGATGGGACCTGATTATTCAAAACCTTATAAGTAAGAAGAAGAATTTTAAATTCTATTCTAGAATTAACAGGAAGCCAATGAAGAGAAGCCAATATGGGTGAGATATGCTCTCTCCTGTCCATTTGTCAAAACATATAGAGGATCAGACTATTTATATAATAGACTTGAATTAATTTGTTAGTCCCAGCCCAGATGTTGTGAAGAGTTGACCTGGAGTTATGAATTTTGTTTATACTATCCTGACCACTGAAGTCATTATCTTTGTCAAGATGGAAAATAATACCATCATTTTATCAAACAGAATCATACTTAAACAGTATGTCTGCCATGACACCAGATACTAGTCTGATCCTGAATTAATGTCAGTATGAAGTTAAGTTAAAGATGGGAAATAATCAGGGGTGAAAGTAAGAGCTTTGTGTGTTCGTATCATATTAAAGATATTAATATTAAACACTGCTCATAACCCACCTGCTGCGCCTCTTTTATGTAGCGCTTCTCTGTGAAAATTTCAAATAAAACGAAACAGCCACACCGGACAGTTTTGTTGGACTGAAGTTTTCCCCTCTTTTGTGTGTGTGCGCGCGTGCACGCTTGGGAGCCGAGCCGTGTGTGTGTGGGGGGAGGGTCAGCGAGTGCGCGCTTGGAGTCCAGAGCGCAGATGGCCCCCTTTTCACCCTCCAGTCCGCTCTTCTCAGCGAGGTGCCGATTCTACGGCATACCGCTATGTTCCGGCTTACTTTCACTCCTTTAAATTTATTCAGTTTCTGGACAAAGTTGAAAGAAATCTGAAAGCACTACATTGGAATATGGAGTATATCATAGAGAAATTAATCTCACTCGTGTGTGTTCTTAGTAGCAGAATATAGTGTTAATTGAGAGAAAAACATCTCCATTCTATGAATTTGTTCTTACAGAATATCTGAGGATAGAAAACCTGTTGTGAAGAAAAAATACCTGAGGCTAATTAAAAAGGGATAAACTGAGACTTATGAAAGTGAGACTTATAATTGAATCGCTAAACGAATGGTGCGATATTTATCACCACAAAGCATTCAGGCAGTACAACTGAAGTCACTGCTTCACAGAATACAGATCAACACAAAAAAATCATTTTCTAACTTTTTTCAGAAATTTTAGTCATTTCCCCGCATCATTACATATAATACTCACTTATGAAAGCTCACGCCACAATCCTTTGTCAGCTTGTTGGTGCACCTGAACACTGCACTAAAGTGCATTTTCAGATCACTTTAATCCAAGTTTGAGTCTGTTACCATTTAATCTAATGCCTGATGACACATAATAACACTAAGCAAGAAGGCGGCTTGGCTCATACGACTATCCGTGGAAAAAATCTACTTAAGCTCCCAATTTTCTATAGGAATACAAACTTCCTACGGGACTGCACTAGTGACAGTAAGTGTGTGTGTGTGTATATATGTGTGTGTGTGTGTGTGTGTGTGTGTGTGTGTGTGTGTGTGTATATATATATTATATATATATATATATATATATATATATATACACCAATTAAGAAACTGCAAGTTATAAAGAAGACAATATTCATACGGCCGTGGGTATTGTAGCATTGCCTTATGTTTAGATTTTGAATTTAAATACTAATCGGATAGAGGCAGAACTTGTGGCTAAATGCTTCTTGTCCTGTGAAATATTACTTGCAGTCCAAAAGCAAGTGTACTTTTCTGTTGTCAGGTACGCTGCAGTGTGGTGCCTCCTCTAGTTTTTATGAAGAGTGACGCTTTAATGAAGCCTGTTTGTTCTGTTGTGGCCACATGGTGTGGCTGCTTTGTTCTGCCAGGAATGGTTCTGTGGGTTAGTCGGTGTTGTCTGTAAATCTGTATGCAGTCAGCCTGATGCTGTGACAGTTCAGAGTGAGTTCCTGAGTCTGGCCCGTGTGCAGTGCTGCAGGCAGTTAACATGAAGGCAGAGAAATGTTGACACAAATCCTAATCTGAAGAAATTACACAATACTGAATTTCTCTGTTACAGAGGATGGAATGATTTGTATCTACTGATCCATGATATTGTGGTCTTTTCCAATCTGATACCAATGTTCTTCACAAGTTTATTCAGGATAGTGTGTGAGCACAGGGCCTGTTTCCCAAACTGCAGGAACACTTACCTTCAGATTTCAGGAACAGGTAGAGGATGGGCCGGTAAGTGGCTTTTTGTCTGTGACCCCAATGTTAAGAAAAGTCAGGAGATGAATGCATGAGCATTTGCAAGTCCTGGACATCAGTCATTAACAAATATAAACAGTATGGTTTTGTAGTAAACTCATGTTAAGTATGTAGTTCTCAAAAATGCCATGCTGGAAGGAAACGAGGGAAGTCACCAAGACACAGACGACGGTTGTGAAAGAATTATAGGCTTCTGTGGATGTGGCTGGAGAAAATGGGAATGATATAACCTTTGCCTGTGGCTTTCCCAATCACAGCTTCATGTTGGAGTGGCGCTGGTTTGTAAAAGAGGAAAACAAATTAAATCTCTGATCTGGTTTCCTGCGTGGTTTCAGGCAAACTGCAGTTGAAATTTTGCATGTTCTTTAAGAAAATCCTCTGATGTACCACCTCCTCATGAAGCTGCATAATTGGTGATGCAGCAGATCAACATTGCACTATGGGCCGTTTGGCATGCCACAGAAGCCTTTAACTCCAGAGTTATCTGGTTGTCCAAGTGTTTTGGTGGCTTCCCTCACTAGTCTTCCAGCTAATAAGCTAACCTCGATTCGGGTGTCTATTATATCATATTTTTGGGGGCTGAGCAGTGTTTGTCATAATGGTTTTGCTTTAGAAGGACATTAAAAAATTTGTGACCGTCTTATTTCCTTAGTAATCATGACCCAACGTCATGAAGCTACAGATAGCACCATGAAGCTACAGATAGCTTCATGACGCCTTAACACAGAATCCAAAATGTTAACATAGAATCCAAAAAAAGACAGTGTTCACAGCACAATTTCAGAATCACCTTTGTCATTGCACAGCGATCAACACAACGAAATTTGCTTGTGCATCCTCAAAAACAATGACCACCCTCAAACACACTCACCCATACACATACTTCAATAAATATTGAAAAAACATCAGGAGATTGGGGGGGGAAGCTCAGAGACAAACATAACTCATATTGCACTAATCCCACATTGTCATTATCCCATATTACACTTATCCCATGCTGCACATGTCCCATATTGCACGTATCCCTCTAAAACATCAATTAACAGTAAAAATACCCAACTTAATAAAACCCTTTAAATAGCATAAAAACTAATAAATATACCTAAAATTAAAAATAATTAAAAACAATTATTGCACATGACCGTCCTTGTTTTAATTAGAATAATGCAATTGTTCCAACTGAAGCTTGGGCGTGTCTGTTCAGATCTGTAACAGCTCGAGGAAAGAAGCTGTTTTTCAGCCTTGTGGTATGGGCTTTAAAGGCCCGATAACGCCTGCCAGATGTAAGCAAAAAAAAGGTGATGTGAGGGGTGTGTTCCATCCTGCAAGAATACTGCTTGCTCGGCGGAGGCTTCACACCACTTCACACCAGTGAAAATCATAACCTTAACACAGGATTGCCCTCAAAATTACTCAAAAATGCTCAAATTCTAGGAGGTTCTGGGGTCTTCGACCCCTAGGCCCCTAAACAGATGCTGTTCTCATACCTGCAATAAATCCATATTTAAATATCACTGGATTTGATCTTGCGTAGGGGAAGCCGGGGCACAGTGGATCAGAAATGTTGTTTTGTGGGAGCATAAACACATTATGCATTGGTTTAGGTCATTCTATTGTGGATTTGATAAAGCAAGCTATTGTTTATAAGGCTGTGTTATTATTTTTATTTTTTTATTGTTTTTATGTCTCCCCATGTGTAATTTACAGGTTTTTAAAATTGATTTTAAAATATTTGATTCACTGTGCCCCTTGATACTAATTCACGGGTCACAGTGAATCAGTGTCCAGGGCACAGTGAATCAACTTAGAATATAATGAAAAAAACACAAAAGATGCCCGAGCCACCTCAACTGACTCCTTTCGACGTGGAGCAGCAGCTGCTCAACTCCGAGCTCCTCCCGAGTGACTGAGCTCCTCACCCTATCTCTAAGGTAGCGCCCAGTCACCCTGCGATGGAAACTCATCCCGGCCACTTGTTCTCGCGATCTTGTTCTTTCGGTCATGAGCCAAATCTCATGACCATAGGTGAGGATCGGAACGTAGATCGATCGGTAAATCGAGAGCTTTGCTCCCCTACTCAGCTCTCTCTTCACCACGACGGTCCGATACAGCGACCGCATCACTGCAGATCCTGCACCGATCCGTCTATTGAAAAAAAAATTTCTGTTCAAACATGAAACCAGTTGTTTATCTACACAAATTATAGAAATAATTAATGGAAAAATAAATGTATAAGCTTCAAGTAGTATTTGTCATCCACTTGATACTGGGGCTTAGTAAATCACTTTCGAGACTGATTCACAGTCCCCCGGTTTCCCCTTGTGTTTCAGTCTAAGATGTTTACATTTTTTTTTTTTCAGTTTCTGTTTTCCCATAAAACTGACAGCAGCATTTAAACGTGGAAAGCTGGAGCTGAGAAATGGGCGTCATGTCTCACAAGTCTGACAGAAAGGTGTTGGTGTGAATTTTGCTTAAAGCAGACTGGACTCACATCAGAGACAAACATCAGAGTTGAACGATGCTTAACCTGAGGTCCCAACCCTGTTTAAATGTAAAATGTAAGTTTCAAAATGGATTTTGGGCAGTATGCCCCCTTTTAGAGCTCTGTGCTTTTATGGCTTGAGCTGACGTTATCACATGCTGACATTACAGGATGCTGGAGGAGGTTTTATCATTTGGTGCCAAACCGATCATACGTGTTGCATTATGGTAGAAGAAAATTGTCACAATAATTGTACATGGATCTCTTGACAGACTTGGTTTCTCACTTCCTGTTGCCCCCTGCAAAGACCCATAGTAGCTTGTCCACATAATGGACAGATTGAAGTGAAGACTTTCACTCCCTGCTCTCTTCACCTGCCTTTGTGTCTGACAGCTGCAGGGACGACAGCTCACACATCTCGTCCCCAGAGAGCTGCTGCACGGTGCCGGCGGCACGCTTTCTTGTTGACTGACTGTCTGCTAGTGGCACAGTGCCCATCTATGGGCCAAAGGCTGTACTATGACCGACTGGGGCTGTTTAGACAAGCAGCCTGCCAGCAGTCCAGTCAGCTACCCGTCTGTATAGCCTGCCTGCCTGCACGTCCTCCCTCAGCATGCTTTGCAGAAGCAAATAGTCTCACTTGTAGATGGGACACGAAACCAGCTGAATGAGCACTGGAATGGAACACTAGGTTCTGTGTGAATTTACAGCTAATGTGGATTACAAATAAGTCCCCCCCCCCCCCAATGGATACAGGAATGCCTACATTTGTCTGACCATTAGTCTTAGCAGACCCTCCTACACTGGTTGGAATTCAGATGTCGGTGGTACCTCACTGTATGAAGATGTATGTGAGGGAAAAATAATTCCATCTCATACCTACAAGGGATAATTGGACTTTTGTTGCGGTGTTATTTTTTGTTTTTTATCTGTGTACATCTTGTTAGTTGCATATATTAGGATCTTCAGTACAAAAGCTAAATGGTAAATGGACTGCATTTCTATAGTGTGTTTACACCTGATGCAGGTGCTCAACGTGCCTTTTAGGGTGGTGATGTGTTTTCATATGCGCTGCTTGTGGGCAGCTCATGCAGAATGTTCACTGAAGCTGGAGTTAAAAGCATCCAGGAAGAAAAGTTAAGCCCACTGTAGAATATCTGTGTTGGCTCATATTTGCTCCACAGCAGGGGAGGAGGATGCACCTTTGCCCAGTCTGTGTTCCACGCAGATATCAAGCCTCCCCACGTGTAGTTATTGTTCAGTGTTTGTGCTATGACACCTTCATGCACACTTGGATAGTCTGGTCATTTAAATGGAGCTTTTTTCCCTTTTTTTTCAGTTGCTTCCGTTGATGATTTTGAACAGAAGAAACATCAGTCTCTACCTTTTTTTTTTTTTTTTTTTTTGCATTAGATTGATCTTCCCCCACAAACCTTTCACTCTTAGGCTAATCACTAAATTTTTTTTTTTTTTTTTTTTGGACCTTAAATAACTCAGCCACATGGGGTGTGCAGCCAGTACATTCTGAGTGCCGGTCCCAAGCCCGGATAAATGAGGAGGGTTGCGTCAGGAAGGGCATCCGGCGTAAAACAAGCCAACCCAACTATGCAGACTAAGAATCGAATTTCCATACCAGATCAGTCGCGGCCCAGGTTAACAATGTCCGCCACCGGTGCTGTTGCCCAACAGGGTACTGGTGGAAATTGGGCTACTGCTGGGTGAAGATGACGAAGAAGAGGAGGAGAACGTTTCCACAAACAGCGGGAGAAGAAGAAAACTATGACTGCTAAAGGGAGAGAGCTATCTGATATGATGGAGAGGAGAAAGGTAGACATATTGTGTGTGCAAGAGACCAAGTGGAAGTGAAGTAAGGACAGGAGCGTCGGCGGTGGGTACAAGTTGTTGTACCATGGTGAGGACAGGAAGAGAAATGGTGTTGGGGTCATTTTAAAGGAAGAGTATGTTAAGTGTGTTGGAGGTTAAGCGAGTGTCTGACAGGGTGATGAGTGTGAAGTTGGAAATTGAAGGGGTGATGAATATCATCAGTGCATATGCTCCACTGGTAGGTTGTGAGATGGAGAAAGAAGACATCCGGACAGTGGAAGGAAGACAAGGAGACTTGGGGGTGGAATGAAGAGGTCCAGGAAAGCATAAGGATAAAGAGGTTGGAAAAAAAGTTTTGGGATAGTCAGAGAGATGAAGAAAGTAGACAGGAGTACAAGGAGATGTAGCGTGAGGCGAAAAGAGAAGTGGCAAAAGCAAAGGAAAAGGCATATTGCGAGTTGTACAAGACGTTGAATAGTAAGGAAGGAGAAAAGGACTTGTACCGATTGGCCAGACAAAGGAACAGAGCTGGAAAGGATGTGCAGCAGGTTAGGGTGGTAAAAGCTGCACATGTTAATGTGCTGAGAAGGTGGAGGGAATATTTTGAAGAGGTGATGAATGAAGAAAATGAGCAAGAGAAAAGGCTGGATGATGTGGTGAGAGTAAATCACGAAGTACAAAAGATTAGTAAGGAAGACGTGAGGGCTGCTATGAAGAGGATGAAGAGTGGAAAGGCAGGTGGTCCAGATGATGTTACCATGGAGGCATGGAAATGTCTAGGAGAGATGGCAGTAGAGTTTCTAACCAGATTGTTTAATAAAATCTTGAAAAGTGAGAGGATGCCTGAGGAGTGGAGACAAAGTGTGCTAGTTCCTATTTTCAAGAACAAGGGTGATGTGCAGAGCTGCAGTAACTACAGAGGCATAAAGCTGATCAGCCACAGCATGAAGTTATGGGAAAGAGTAGTAGAAGCTACGCTTAGAAAACAGGTGAAGCTTTGTGAGCAGCAGTATGGTTTCATGCCGAGAAAGAGCACTACAGATGCAATGTTTGTTCTGATAATACTGTTGGAGAAGTACAGAGAAGGCCAGAAAGAGTTACATTGTGTGTTTGTGGACTTAGAAAAAGCTTATGATAGGGTGCCAAGAGAAGAGCTGTGGTATTGTATGAGGAAGTCTGGAGTGGCAGAGAAGTATGTTAGGGTAGTGCAGGACATGTACAAGAATAGTGTGACAGTGGTGAGATGCGCAGTAGGAATGACACTCATTCAAGGTGGAGGTGGGATTACACCAAGGATCAGCTGTGAGTCCTTTCTTGTTCGCAGTGGTGATGGACAGGTTGACGGATGAGATCAGACAGGAGTCCCCATGGTCTATGATGTTTGCAGATGACATTGTGATCTGTAGTGAGAGTAGAGAGCAAGTTGAGTCCAGTCTGGCGAGGTGGAGATATGCTTTGGAGAGAAGGGGAATGAAAGTCAGTAGAAGCAAGACTGAGTACATATCTAGCCGGCCTTAGCAACGTTCTTCGTAGTTTACAAAATAGTTGGTTCCTTTGTGTTTGATAATAATCTTCTCCTGTGATGTCTTATCCTTCTTATGTCTTATTATTTATTATAATATATATACCCTTTTCTTGAGCTGCTTGGATGGGTAGGGAGAGTTCCCATGGGATAAAAAGGCTTTTCCACCTACCATCCCTGGTTTTCAAGACCAGGCACCTAAGTGGCTCTACTCTACTCTTTTCTACGCTCCTATTTTACTCTTCCTTTTTAGATATTTAGATATGTTTGTATACTGGCATATTTCCACCTTAGAATATATAAGATATACCTTACTGAATTTTCATGTGTGTGAATGAGAGGGAGCCCAGTGGAATAGTGCAGTTACAAGGAGTAGAAGTGGTGAAAGTAGATGAGTTTAAATGTTTAGGGTCAACTGTTCAAAGTAATGGAGAGTGTGGTAGAGAGGTGAAGAAGAGAGTGCAGGCAGGGTGGAGTGGGTGGAGAAAGGTGGCAGGAGTGATTTGTGACCGAAGAATATCAGCAAGAGTTTACAAGACAGTAGTGAGACCAGCTATGTTGGACGGCTTAGAGATGGTGGCACTAACAACGACAGGTGGCAGAGCTGAAGATGTTGAGATTCTCTTTGGGAGTGACAAGAATGGACAAGATTAGGAATAAACTTATCAGAGGGACAGCTCAGGTGGGACTGTTTGGAGACAAAAGTCAGAGAGACAAGATTGAGATGGTTTGTACATGTGAGGAGGAGGGACCCAGGGTATATAGGGAGAAGGATGCTGAGGATGGAGCCACAAGGCAGGAGGAGAAGAGGGAGGCCAACGAGGAGGTTCATGGATGTGCTGAGGGAGGACATGCAGGTGGTTGGTGTGACAGAGGAAGATACAGAGGACAGAGTGAGATGGAAATGATTGATCTGCTGTGGCGCCCCTAACGGGAACAGCCTAAAGACAAAGAAGAAGGACCTTATAAACACATTTTAGGGTCAGATATTGTTGCCAATCATTTACCCATTTTGTCACTGCATGTGTGTGTGGACAGTGTGCTCCTCCAGCTTGCTTTATGAGTTTTCTATGCACCGACACACAAATTTTCACTTTTGATCCGATCCAGATACCTAAATTTGAATGTCTGCTGATACCAACACTAGGACTCCAACGACTAGTGACGACTACGTCAACTATTGAAATCGTCAACAACTAATTTAGTAGTCTACGAGTCATTTACTTTGAACCTTGAAACAATGAAGCAGTGGTTTGATCTGCTGCTTCACTGGATGTTTGCTTTGCTCCTCTTAAGAAGTGGCAACTCTGCTTCTTATCCCCTTTCAAAACCATTAAAATATGTCCATAGTGAGTCACTTTTGTGTGGATTAAAGTGACTAACTGGGACTCCTGTCTTGTTGGAGGGAAAACAAGAATCATCCTCCGTTCCATTGCTCCAAACGCTGCACCGCTCTCTGAGTCGAGTCTGCTCCGAATTAATAACTTCAAAACGAATCGCAGTTTAAATCAAATGACACACCTTTCCAAATGTTGTAATACAAACAATAAACTGCAATCGATCAAATGTTGTTTTGTTTTTCCCCTCCCAAAATGAGACGTCCTACGTTGACGTGCAGCAGCTCAAGACTGTATGGCTGCAGATGTTATTGCATTAACTCTTCAGGAATATTGAGCTGTTTCTGCTTTATAAGGCGCAATCAAAGTTTGCATTAATGAAGAATTCTTTACCAGAGCTGAAGTCAAAGTGAAAAAAAACAAAAAAACATTCTGTTGCTGTGTGTGTGTGTGTGTGTGTGTGTGTGTGTGTGTGTGTGTGTGTGTGTGTGTGTGAATGAGAGACAATGTAGAAAGCTTGTTGAATTCACATTTATTTAATTAGGATGTGACTAATACACTCAGCAGCTTTGTTTTGTAATCTATTGTAAGAGCCACAACTTGAGGCAATTTAACTTAAACGATACAAATTTAATATTTCTATGCGTAGGTAATAAATAATGGTTAAAAGGTTAAAAATGCACTAATATAATTTGATGGGCATATAGCATTTGCTGCTTTCTTCATAATTGTGTCACAGTGTTAAATTGTCTGATGGAACTCTCTGCCTTACTGGATAAAAGCTACTGTTTGAGTGTAAATGTAATCCAGTTACAGGGTTCTCCCCAGAAATGTTTAGTATCGCGGTGCTTTTGGGAACTATCACCGCGCGCAACGCTTCCACTCGGTGTCCTATCCAACCTTGTGTCCCGAAGTCCTAAGACAAAAATGAAAATCTTTTAGTACAGTTTCTGTGCTGAATTGTTGATTTGAATAAATAAATAAATAAAAAATAGAAAAACAAAAAGTCCAGCTTTCCTCCCCGAGTCAGCAGGTGCATTTCTGGAAAATGTCTTATTACTCTGCTTTTGTCGGCATTTCTCGGCGTGCGATGTACATTTTAGGAAAAGCAGAAACATCCCGATGGCTGACAGACAGTGAAACGAACACTGCTTCATCCGATAACGAAGCTTGTGAGCTTTTATTCGAAAGCGAAGGTTCAGATTTACAGAGGCTGTACAGAGAGACAGGAGGTGACGCACTTCACCCCAAAACTCTTAATTATTTCTGAGTTTGTCAGATTTTGGATTCTAACGTGGTGATGCGACTTTGTGTCGCTGGACACTATTTAGTCCTGCCAGGAGCGTGCTTGCGGCATGTCTCCATATCGCTGCTTTTTTGGTGGTGCAGACTTTGGAAATCACAAGTGGATGACTGTTCAGGTTTTTTTTTTCTTCTTCTCAGTGTAGCTGGTGGGGTTTATCTTTATTTTACTTTGAGTGTCTGTCTTGACGTGAGACTGTTGTTTAACGGAGCAGCATGCAACTCACTCGCGCAGTGTGCATGCATACTTTTTGCACAGTGGAAAGTGCTGCTGTTTTTTCCGTGACTGCATCAAAATTAAGTTACCACTTTAAAAAAAACGAGTTATCATAACACGATATCACAAGTGCACGCTGAGACATTTTCCTCAAAGAAACGCTGTTGGAAACACTCAGAAATATTCTGATTTCACTGCGACATGAAGCCTTTAAAACATAGAAGAATGGAAATAATGCATGCCGCTATCCAGCCCCAAAATCTCTGTGTGTCTCGGTACCTGAAGAATTTCGAATTCCGTTACCCATGTTTCTCCACTCCCCTCACCCTGGCTTCCTCCCTGCCACCTCGAAGGCAGCATGGTTTTTACTGCTGCAGCCTTCAACTCCCCAAGCTAGGTGGTGCGGGCCCCTCAGCCTTCACCCACTTTGCCTTAATTCGGATGACTGACCGCTTCAAGTTTAGTGCACATAAACAATGTCAAATGTATACGAGGTCTGTGATAAAAGTAACGGACCTTATTATTTTTTTTCAAAAACCATATGGATTTGAATCACGTGTGATTACATCAGACATGCTTGAACCCTCGTGGGCATGCGAGAGTTTTTTCACGCCTGTCGGTTACGTCATTCGCCTATGGGCAGTCTTTGAGTGAGGAGTCGCCCACCCTCTCCTCATTTTTTCATTGTTTAGGAATGGCACAGAGACTGCTGCTTTGTTTGATAAAAATTTTTTCAAAAACTGTAAGGCACAACTGCGTGGACACCATTCGATAAATTCAGCTGGTTTTCGGTAAAAATTTTAAAGGCTGATGAGAGATTTTGGTCTGGTAGTGTCACTTTAAAGACGGCCCACGGCTCCTGACGGCGATCTGCGCTCCGAGGCGGCAGCGTCTCGCCGTTTCAAGTTGAAAACTTCCACATTTCAGCCTCTGTTGACCCAGTAAGTCGTCAGAGAACAGAGAACTTTCAGAAGAAGTCAGCATGAGGAGTTTATTTGGACATTCCATTGTTAACGGACATTTTGTAATGAAAGAACGTGCGGGCAGAGTCGCATGTCGGGCCGGACCCGACCGCGGGGGGTCGCCACAGGAAAAACACCTCCATTGGAAACCTTAACGGGCAAGTTGGAACATGCCCAAGCTGTTAAACAATTTCTCAGTTACTCACTTGTTGAAAGCCATCAAAAGCCGCCTGAATTTTACAAATGGTTTTCAACACGGAGGTGTTTTTCCTGTCGCGGCGCACACAGATTCGCGAGTCGTCACGGAAATGACTCGGCGAATTTGCGCGCACGTCTTTCATTACAAAATGTCCTCAAACAGTGGAATGTCCGCATAAAGTCCTCATGCCGGCCTGTTCTGAATCTTCTCTGTTCTCTCACGACATCCTGGGTGAATTAAGCCTTAAATTAGGATGTTTTCAGGTCGAAACAGGCTGACGACGGCGCCTGGAAGCGCTGCGTGTCTCCGTGGGAAGTCCTTACAGCGACAGAAAACCCCATAATCTCTCATCAGCCGTTAAACTTTTCACCAAAAACCAGCTTAATTTCTCAAATAGTGTCCACTCAGATATCCCTCACAGGTCCAGAAAAAATGTTGATAAAGCAATGCGCGCCGTCCGCAGCGGCTTTTCAAAGAGATTCCAACGGGCGGGGTGGAGCACTCCTCACTCAAGGCCTGCCCACAGGCGAATGACGTCACCGACACACGTGAAAAAACTCACATATGCACACGAGGGTTCAAGCTTGTCTGACGTAAAAACATATGAATCAAATCCATTTATTTAAAAAAAAAATAAAAAGGACCGTTTTTTTCATCACAGATCTCGTATGTGTTGTCTTTAATTCTGATGTGTGCAATTATTACGGTGAACAAGTAATAATTGTGGATAAATTGCTGTATCTTGTCTGAGGTAATTGGAGTGTAAACGCAATTCGTTGTTGTTGCACTCGTGTAATGACAATGACAGTAAATCTCATCTCTCATAATCAGTCGACCCCTACCCAGTGTTGGATTTGAAATAGTAGTTGTTCTTGTTGTTGTGGAAACAGTGTTCAAAGTGTCTTGCTCTCCTCCCTCTGCCCCCCCGTCTGTAGGAACACCATCTTCAGCGGGCAATCTCAGCGCAGCAGGTATATGGCGAGAAGCGGGACAACATGGTCATCCCGGTGCCCAAGGCAGAGAGCAACATCACATACTACGACTCCCTCTACCCTGGGGACTACAAGATGCCAAAGCAGCTAATTCACCTACAACGTAAGCATTCATATCGAACCACACAGAAGGTTGTTAAACACCAAATCGTGAATTATCCGCAAACCGTTAATTGCAAAACATGAATACATATATATGAATGTTGTTCACGTTTTGCGAGACCTGCGTTCACGTTTTGTGAGATATTTTTTCAGTATTCACGTTTCTGTCCTCTGTGAGTTTGACAGGTGGACCGTCCCAGTCAAACCCCTCACCTCACACTGTCCCCGGAGCGTGACACACCCAGCATGACTGGGCGATTGACTCTGGAAGCGACAACTGTTGGCTGTAGTGACCCCTGCCAAAAAAAATCATTTTTTGCAGTGATAGGATTTGTGATCAAGATTTCCTGCAACAATTGACCAGTAAACTGAAATCCAACTACTTAAACTGGGGGAAAAAAAATCATGTATGTATTATGAATGCTGTTCACATTTTGTGAGACCCATGTTCACATTTTGGGAGATTTTTTTTTTCAGTATTCATGTTGTGCAATTAACGGTTCACGGATAATTCACAATTTGCAACTTATTCACAAATTGGGGGTTAACAAGGCAAAAATGGTTTATGTAGCAGTTTGGAACCTCAATTCTTCCGTTAGGTTGAAGTAATGTTTATTACTGTTTGATGGATTAAATGAGGTTTGTTGATCGTTGGCTAAAAATGCCACACAGTGGTATTATCATTTTGTAAAAGGTTTTAGAGCTGTCACTTCAGTTCTACTCCACTTTTTGTCTTTTTATGTTGTTATGAGAAGCACTCCGGTGATGTACACACTACATGATCTATTTGGTTTTGTAATGTCACATTGAATATTTCTTGAAGTGAAGGATACAGAATAGCTGTTTATTGCCATTGCATTCCTGCAATGAAATTCTGGACTGCACATGGGTAGTTTGAAATAGATTGCTAAGGTTGATTCATTTTCATTCCGTTTGTGCGCTGCTCTTCTCACCAGCTGGCAGTATTGGTTCGTGAAGTCCAGCGCTTTATATTTATAGATCCCATCTGTAATACCCAGTTGTTTTGATGTAAGTAAAATGATGAAAGCATTTCACTAGAATCCTAAGAGATTCTTTATAAGTCTGTTGTTCTGTAAATTGGTTTTCATCATGTAATTAGTTGTGCTGAAGAGAAGTTAATTTTGAGGCCATTTGCAGAGGTGGTCTGTCAAAGTGGACACATTTGTCTGTGTGGTTGGTTGTCTCTCTGTGGTCACTTGATGGTCAAAATCAGTGGAGGGAACAGCTAACCAAAAAGTTAGCTCTGATAACTGTTAATCCACTAACTGAAAAGTTAACTTTTATGCAGCTAAACCGATGTTGTTGTCGTCCATTCGGCTGCTCCCGTTTTGTGTTCTGGGTCACCACAGCGGATACAGCCAGATCTGCACAGGTAGTTGGCATGTTTTATGCCGGATCCCCTTCCTGACGCAACCCCCGTTTTACCTGGAGAAACACACACAGCCGCTGGTGTTCCAAAGAGGTCTCCCATCCAAGTACTAACCAGACCCCACACTGCTTAGCTTCTGAGATCTGACAGGATCAGGCTTACACAGTGCAGATCGGCTGCATACAGCTAAACCTTGACTTATGGTTAAAATTTTAAACAAACTAATTCCGGACAAGTTATTGAAATTAACATCCCCTTTGTTGTTTTTACAAAGTGAAAATATCAGTTATATGTTTTAGTTTTTAAAGTAATGCATGAATTTTTTGAGGTTTGATTGTTTACAGACATACATGATAAAAGGCGTTATGGGAAAATGAGCTTCCTGTCATCAGTAGTTGGTTGGTTTCTATTTCTGTATATGTGTATGTATGTGTACTGCCATGAACACTGCCATCTACTGGATGGGAGTGTGAATACCAATTGCCACACATTCGCTATAAGTGCTGAATTGCTTAAACAGAATTTTCAGTTTTCAAATTGCCTTTTTGTTACAAATGAAAAAAAATGACATTTAGAAATACAGATTTATTTGTAAAAACCAGCACACACGTTACAGTAACTTGTGTTAGTTTTTACAAATAACTGATAACACTGATAACAGGAAGCTCATTTTGCCATAATGCCTTTTAGCATGTGTCTGTAAACGCTCAAACCTTCACAATTAGTGCATTACTTTAAAACTAAGACATATAGCTGATATTTTCACTTTGTAAAAATGACAGTGACGTTAATTTCTATAACTTGTCTGGAATTAGTTTAAAATTTTAACCATAAGTCAAAGCTGCCTTGCTGTACGTCTCCTGCGACACATCTGTAAGACTGTATGGCTGTGAAAATAAGTGATCTTTTTTCTTCTCTTTCTTTCTCTCTGGTAGACAGGTCTGCTCTGCTGACAGAGCATCGAGCTCTACCTCTCAGTTGTCTGTCTGCTACAAAACATGTAACAGACAGGAACTAAAATGTATGATTTCAGGCATTATAAATGTTTTTAACTGTTAATCTTTATTCACTATGCCTGCAAAAAGATGTTAGAGGTCTAAAAGGTATCGGAACTACTTTTAGTGCGAGTTAATTGGTCCACTGATGGATTTCAAAGTTAGCTGAAAAGCTAATCAGCTTAGAAAAAAAAGCTAACCAATTAGCGGTTAGCGGATTAGCGGAACTGTGCCCAGCACTGCTAAAAATGCAGTGTATTCGAAAATGTAAACTACTGGGCTGGAGAAGACACCTTGATTTACCCCAAGACTACATAAAGTGCACTCGATGGGCACATAGCATTGAAATTTATGAGGTAACTTGTCTGTAGGCCTTAATGCGCTGACAGACTCGTTTGACACCATATTTCTCTCTGAACCAGCAAACTTGTTTCTTCCACTGAGATGATTTTCTGGATTCAAGACTAGGCTGAATCGGCCCAATCAGAGGAGCTTTTGATGGCTTGGTACTGGATCATTTAAATTCTGAGTCAGCAAATTAGAAGCCATTTGCTCTCACTCACTCTTCTCACGTACACAGTGCCAGTGGAGTGAGCAGGCAGTTAGTGCTGTTGAAGAGTTCATCACAAAGCCATGGCACAGGTTTTAAAAGTACCTCAACTCTCTGCTGTCATCATCCTTCCAGTCGCCGTCCCTTTCACTGACTGACATGTTGGCAGCTCCTTTGTTATCTCCACGTCCTTGTGTTATCCTGTGTACAAAGATGAGTTAGTGGGCTGTTGTAGACATCACAGCTCTCCTCCAGAGCCCAGGAGAAAAGCTCAAAATTGTCAGATCTGTTTTGCAGTTGAAGCTCTAGATTTCCCGAGATAATCTCTTTTGTTCTTGTTATGGTTCACCTGGAGAGAGGCGAGATCTTGAATGCTTCTTTTTCCCATAGGGCATATTCGGACAGCAGAGTCCAGCACTCACTCACTCATCTTCAACCACTTATCTGGGTTCGGTTTGCAGGGGCAACAGCTCCAGTAGGGAACACCAGACTTCCCTTTCCCAGGCCACATTGACCACCTCTGACTGGGGGATCCCAAGGCGTTCATTGTGGCCAGTGTGGCGATATAATCTCTCCACCTATTCCTGGGTCTTCCCCGGGGTCTCCTCCCAGATAGATGTGCCTGGAACACCTCCCTTGGGAGGTGCCTAGGAGGCATCCTTACCAGATGCCCAAACCACCTCAGCTGGCTCCTTTCAACGCGAAGGAGCAGCGACTCTGCTCTGAGCTCCCAACGGATGACAGAACTTCTCACCCTGTCTCTAAGGGAGACACCAGCCACCCTCCCGATGAAGCCCATTTCGGCCGATTGTACCCGCGATCTAGTTCTTTCGGTTACAGTGTTGTATAGTAACGAAGTAAAAATACTTCACTACTGTACTTAAGTACGTTTTGGGAGACTTTGTACTTGAGTTTTTTTAAATTCACCTTACTTTCACTTTTACTTCACTACATTTCCGACCTTAATTGCATACTTCTACTCCGATACATTTTCTGTGCGACATGCCATTACTTTTTACAAAAAAAAAAAAACACGAAAAAAGTTGTTTTCACCCAGAGACACCACTGATTACTAGTGACTGCAACGAAGTCAGGCCGATTTGTCATGAGGCATGTCCGGTAGGCTTTTTTGCAGTTGCGCACTTGGGGGGTGTTTGTTAGGAAAATGATCATTTCTCTGCATTATTTACGGACCTGCAGCGGGTCTGTAATCAACTTTTCTGCAGAGCAGCTTTGCTTTGAACCTTGAACCAATCGAAGCAGTGATTCGCAGGTCGAAGCAGTCCTTCGTGGATTTTATTTCGCTTTATCCTCATTTTTTCCCCACTAAAACCCTGAAGAGCATATGTATGAGTAATATTTAATATTCCTATGTTAAACTGACCTGTTATAGTCTTCTGAAACAGATGATAGATGTATTTTATAACTTAAAAACGGGACCGATGCTAATGCGTTAGCATGTCTATGGTGTTTTCAATGTTAAAGTTAGCATTAAGCTGTTTGCATCAGCACGTTTGTGTTGTTTTGTTTTCTGTATAATTAATGGCTCAGCGTTCGTTGTCGTAAAAGAGTCAAATTATAATTTTTTTAAATTTATTTTTATTCATATATTATTAATGGCAACAACAATAATAGTCTACATAATAGACAATAATAGTCAATAATAATAGACTAATAATGTTACAATACAATTTTAGAGAGACAAAAATAACCTAATGAAACAAAACACAACTGAAAAGATAAAACCATGTAACAATGAAAATAAATAAATACATATAGAAATAAATATCTGTTTCCTTTGAACACCTAGTGAGTAGCTTCCTCTCGTTTAGGTTTTGAAACCTTGTTTCCGAAGTGTTTTTGTGTGGTGTGCACAATTTTCAGTATTTTGACTAATACTACCAGTCATTTACAAGCCTAGATAAACTTTTATAAAATAAAATCAGTTTTTGATTATTAACGTTTACTTGTACTTTTACTTTCAATACTTGAGTACATTTAGTTGTACATTACTTGTCATACTTAAGTACAATAAATACTAGATGCTTTAAGACTTTTACTTGAGTAGCATTTCAGTCAGTGACTTGAACTTCTACTAAAGTCATTTTTAATGGGTATCTGTACTTTTACTTAAGTGTGATTTTCCGGTACTTTATACAACACTGTTCGGTCATGACCCAACACTCATACCATAGGTGAGAGTGGAAACGAGTCCAGCAAACACTCCTTAATGAACTCGGAATGAAAAGCCTTGTTGCTTTTGCAGCTTAGCTAGCCAAGCTTCACATGTACGTGCCCACTCCTCATCTGTCAGGTTTTTCTATTTCTCTGCAACCTGTTCTCCACAAACTAACACACAGATTTACCTTTGACTTCACTAAATACTTGGTAGTCCATGTTTTGTTAAAAACTCGGCATCAATCTTGGATGGTTTTGGTGTTTTTTTGTTTTGTTTTGTTTTTAGCATGAGGTGACATTTTTGAGGGCTAACAGCTGACACTTCTGAGTAAAATTGTACACATGCACACATCTGTGTGCGTAGGTAAACTGGGAAAAAGGCGCCTTCAAAACAAAAGCAATACAGTTTTATTCCATGCATGATGTAAACGTGTTTATGTTTAATTTCTAATGTCCGGTTAATCTCACATGGGTAGGGCTGGACTGAGACACAAATTTGGCCCTGGACAATTTGTGTGCAGATACTGTGCCAATTTGCCCTCTGTTGGAGTACATGTAAACACACAAGCCTTTAATAACACTACTATACTGAACGTTATCCCTTTAATATTCTGGAGCCTTGAATAAAATAAATGACTACGCTGTATGTTGCTCACTTGTTCTTAAGCAGGATGTTGGAGAAAGGATTTAAGATTCAAGAGTGTTTGTCACTTACTCACTCATAGGTGGTAAGTCCCCAAAAATATGATTTAATAAATAGGCTTGGGTATCGAGAACCGTTTCTTTTCAGGTATCCTTTAAGAAAAGATTCGATCCACTGACATCAATCGCCTTTTTGCTTAACGATTCCCTTATCGGTCCTTCAGAGTGGCCGTTGTTTTTGAGGGTGTTTGTCGGGAAAATGATCAGTTCTCTACGTTGATTACAGACCCTGCAGTGGTTCTGTAATCAACCACTTTTGCAGCGTGACTCACTTTGAAGCTTGAACCAATGTGCTTCGATCCGCTGGCTCATTGGTTCTCTGATTCGCTGCTCTTCAGAAGCAGCAAGTCCGCTTCTTAACCCCTCTCAAAGCCATTAAAATATGTCAGTCGTGAGTCACTTTTGTGTGGATTAAAGTCACTAACTGGGACTCTTGTCTTGTTGCAGACAAGAAATGAGAATCGTCCTCCATTCTGTTGGCACAGCTTCAAACGCTGCGCGGCTCTATGTCGAGACAGAGTCTTGTCAGAATTAATAACTTCAAAGCAATTCACTGCTTTAAATAAAGTGACGCCTCTTTCCAAACACTGTAATACAGACAATAAACTACAATAGACTAAAATGTTTTTTTTTTCCTCCCATAATGAGACGTCCTGTATTCTTTATGAACTACATCCTGACGTGCAGCACAGCTGGCTGTAAGAGTTCACTTCAGAGGTATGGAAAGACATTCATGCTAGTAATGTTTGAAAGGAAATGCTTTTGACAAAAACTACAGATTTTGTTTATTTCTATTTATGTCCAGAGATCAAGAATCCACCATCTAGTTTATTTATGTCCAAAGTTTAAGGATCCAGTTACCATTTTCATATTTATTTACTTTAAGACTCAATAAAATGTTGAGAGAAAATCTGTAAAGCCTAGTTTTAGTACACAGAAAATTCACAAGAGGTATCGATAGGGGCATCGATAAGGAATCGGATTGATAAGTGGAATCGATAATGGTATCTATCAATAAAATCTTATCAATACCCATCCCTATTAATAAACATCCATACCCAGGTTACGTGGTTCGAACTCCATAGAGAGGCGTGTTTGGGCATCTTTCGTCACACGTAGAGCCACACAGGCTCCACCTCTTTATGGAATAATTAGTTCTGACTTTCTGATTGGCTGAGAAATGTACATAATGCCAGAAGTATCGTACATTAAAAAAAAAAAAAAAAAATCTCTCGTCGAGAGAGTTACCATGATGGGGGGGAAAAAAACAGGCAGCCATCAGCCCACTGGGAAAAATCCGAGTACTCTCAATGGGCAATCCACCCCTCGACATGGGCCGTTCAGGGTCAGTCAAAGGGCCAGCTGGCTGCTTTCCGCCTCCTCCGCTAGGGCGGAAAAGGAGGCGCGTACACACTGACAAAATGGGCAGAAATCCAAGAGTGATGTCATACGCAGGAAATGGGACTTAATTTTTTTTATTGCTGTTCTGTTTTAATTTTGCTTAATTCTGCTTTGTCCTAATCTTAATACTATACTGACCACTGTTGTCTGTTTTGATCAAAGTCAGATGTACTGCAAATAAAGTATGCATTTTATGCATGTGATGTTGCCTAAAACGCTTGTATTTCAATTGAAATGAAATCATACGTTTATTGTGGCTCTGCACTTTCTGAATTTTTGTTTTTAACAGCTGCCAAATTCAAGCTGATGTATATCAACTGGCCTTCAGTTACAGCGGTACTCACGCTTGTTGCACAGCAAATACGGTTTTTCCGTGTCAGTGGAAAAACATGGGCTAAAACCTATTTACGAATAGAATTTCTTGCACCAAAAAAAAGCATGCATAAAAATGAGCACCGTAGCAAATTAAATAATTCTTCCAAAGGCAGAGGGGGGAACCAACCAGAAGAGGCCATCCAGTGATTTGATGTACAGGCTTCACTTGAGCACTGGGCACATAGAGGATGTCGGAGAGCGATGAAGATGTAAGTTGTGCTTCATTATTTTACTGACAGACTGATGTCTTGAAGTCATGGAGTCTGTATGTTCACTGTAACACTCGTACATGTTTCTCTTATCGGGCGTTGATACCGTTTCAGTGTCTGTACAACAAATCTTTTTCATCTGTTTGCTTGCTCGCGTTAGCCCTCGCGACCTTTACCATCCAGTCTCTGCTGCTTTGACGCAAAAAGTTTTCATGTACAATGCACTCAGGAAGATCACTTATCAGTGGTAGTTTTTACTTCTTTCATCCCACAGGCTTGACGTTGTCATATTTACCAGAAATACGGGGTTGACATTCAGTTAAGTTGTTCGATTTTTGGAGGGAGTTCTATGAGCAACTTGAAACAACTTCTGGATAAAGATGCTAAACTGCTGAACCACTGAGCCAGGTGTCAGACAAGTTGCCCTTTGGGAACAGTTACAATTGATGTTGTGTTTGTACCTCTGATTCTACATCACTTTAGATAAATGTGTGAGGTCAGTGATACAGGCACATCAGCTTAGTTTGAAAACATGAGGCCACCGGGTATCAAACCTTCTAATCTCATTTTGCAAATGCAACTAAGGGAAAACATAAGCAGAGCAGCAATTTTATAAAGTGGAAATTACAAAATAAAAGAATACAAATTTGGGGAGGGTTTAATTTTTCAGAATATTCTTCAAATTGACTGCTAGATAAATAATTCTGTACTCTGGCTGGGATGATGCGCTTATCTATGGGGGAGGTGATGGTCTAGTGGTCTAGAATGTGGCTCTCGAGGACCGAACTTGGCCACCCCTGGTGTAGTGGTTAAGGTGTTGGGCTTGAGACCAGAAGATCTTCGGTTCAAATCCCCGCCTGACTGGAAAATCACTAAGGGCCCTTGGGCAAGGTCCTTAATCCCCTGTTGTTCCCGGTGTGTAGTGAGCACCTTGTATGGCAGCACCCTGGCATCGGGGTGAATGTGAGGCATAATTGTAAAGCGCTTTGAGCGTCTGATGCAGATGGAAAAGCGCTATATAAATGCAGTCCATTTATCTCCCAATATGATGTGTCTCATAGTTGGGTGCTGATTCGATACAAATCAAATATCATGATGCATGAGGAATGTGCTTCAAGTATTACAGATTGATGTTTCAATATGTATATTTATTTATTGTACACCACTAGACCATAAGGAAAATTTTAATAATGCACTTACAGAGGATGTATGTCATCAATCATTTTTGTAAAAACAAGGCACATTATACGAGTTTATTCATGATGATACAGCGTATTTAGTGATTTTTAATAATTAAAATGGTTTTCTTCAGTCAACTGCCTGCCTGGTGGGGATTTGATAACGTGCTTGTGTGTCAAGCCAGTTCACTCAAAGAAAGTCTGGGTATGTTGATCTGGCTTCATGCTGCAGCCGTTGAGTCTAAAGTCTGTTTTCACTCTTCTGTGTCCCTGCAGCTTTCAGCTTGGACACAGACAAACCTGACTATGATTTGGACTCTGATGATGAGGCCTTCATCATCAAGCTGACAAAGAGGCTCGACATAGACCTCTTGCAGTTTGAGAACATGATTGACCGGTTGGAGAAAGGCAGCGGACAGCAGGTCAGACCCCAGATACAGGTGTTAGAGCGTAGCAAAATGGAGCCCACTGTTGGGTTATTGAATGAGTAACAAGAACCTGAAATCATTTACGAGAAGAGCATCAACGTATCAAAATGAATTTCCACATCTCCCCTAGCTGGTGAGTCTTCCAGAGGCCAAACTGCTGCTGAAAGAAGACGACGAGCTAATTAAGGAAGTGTTTGACTACTGGAGCCGCAAGAGGAAAATCAGCAAGGGCAGTTCACTCATCCCCATCGTCAAGCAGGAGAAACGGGACGGTTCTAGTACCGGTGACCCCTATGTGGCCTTCAGGCGCCGGACTGAGAAGATGCAAACAAGGAAGGTTAGTATTCCCTTGTTCCTTTTAATATATAGAGGAAAATGGGAACAGCAAATTACTATTAAAAATCTATTTGTTCTTAATGGTGTGAGGCAGCAGTGACTCATACTACAGACGTGTGTGTGTGTGGGGGGGGGGGGCTGTTCTCATCAAGCGACCAGGAAAAGTACAATCCCACAACCCTTCAAAGTATAATTTGATTTATTTCAAAAATAAAAGGCCTTTGATGCTTTTAAAGCTTGTACAAGAGAAATCCCTTTTCCCACAAGTTGCTGAAAAGAAAATACGTAGTTATCAGTGGGATATCTGTCGCAGAGCTCCAAATTAACTTGAACTTTAAAATGAGTTATTAAGGTATTCTTGTATTTTTGCAGCTCCTTATATTGCAGGTGGTCAAATATCTACACTATTTACAGTATAGACTGGTGGCTGATGTAACTGATTAATTCATTTGATTACATTCTCGATTAGTAGTTTGTTCCATGGAATGTCAGAAAATGGTTAAATGTATCCAAGGTTTTCCAGAGCTCCAAGTGATGCCTTCTAATGACATGTTTTTAGGTTTGCTGTCAGACAGGAGTAAAGAGAGTACACAGTAAAATAAACTAGAAACTATTTGCATTTAAGAAGCTGAGATCAGAGAATGAGGGTGTTTTTTTTTATTACTTAGTGATTATTATTATTATTACTATCAAAATGTTTGATTAATCTGATGAATCTGAATTAGACATAGTCTCCTGTGCATTGAGTTTAATAGAATTATGTAACTTTGCCACTTCTGAATGCCTTTGAAGATCCTTTTCAGGTCTTTTGCAAAGGCTGTTTCTGCCACCAAGTGGTCACTTGAGGAATTGGCAACAACCTGCCATTTTTATAGTGGAGAAAAGTTTATAGATGAAACCTTAAATTTAAACAGTGTGAATTTATCCTTTGTTACCAGTACTAAGTGTAATGTGTGTTTTTTTTTCATTTATTAAATCAAAGCACCACTCAATTAGTGTATAAAGATAACACTATGTAACAAATTTTTATTTTGTTCCTGGGTACACAGTGTGTTTTCCTAACCTGTAAGTTTGTGCTGAATGTAGTCATTTCTCCATAGACTTTAGACATAAGCAGTTGAAATATAACACTTAGAAGCCAGGAACAAAAATTGTGTTACATAGTGTAATAGTAAATCTTATTAGTTGTTGTATAAATATGTGATGCAGTGTTGTTTGTTTTTGGAGTTTTGCTTATGGACTGTAATTTGATTTGACCATCAGAACCGTAAGAATGATGAGGCCTCGTATGAGAAGATGCTGAAACTCCGCAGAGATCTCAGTCGAGCCGTCACCATCTTGGAAATGATCAAGAAGAGAGAGAAGAGTAAGAGAGAACTGCTGCACCTCACACTGGAAATCTTTGAGAAGAGGTGAGTTGGCCTCCGGGGCTACACAATGAAAGAACAGAGTCGTGTGACCTCTTGGTGAAGCCTGGGCAGTGGGAAATGTGCCGAGTCAGAGATGATGCTCGGTCTGAACTTCCTTCGCTGTTTTCCAGGAATGCCATGTCAGATTTTGGTGGTGAGGTCATGGCAGAGGTGCTGGCTGAACGAGCGCTGGTGAGGCCGCAAATTATCCCCCTGGTCCCCCTCACCAACCAGTACAGACATCAAGACCACATGGACCACAAGGACTACAAGTCCAAGGTGGGGGTCCCATATTATGATCAGAGGTCTGTATCATTTGGAGAAGTGCAATAGTACTGACATTGCCGGGAAGTTTAAGAACCCAATAATGAGGACAGTTATAATTTCAGGTATTGATTATAACTCTGTTGTACTGCGTGGTAGAAACTTCATATTTACAACAGTAGACCTGCCAACCTGCAGACAGTTTTCATACCAGGCACACATTTTGACATTAAACTATACAAAAAAGAAAGCTTGAGTACTTTCTTGACCACTTGTGCTTCGCATGTTTAGGGCAACAAGTTAGAAGAAGAGTTCAGAGTTACAGGGCCACATTTTGTCCCCCATGGAGAATGTGCTGGGGATCCGTGTCTGGTGCAAAGATATTAGAGCTACGCAGGGACCAGTGGCAGCTAGGCTTCATGAGCCTACTGCATCTGTCTTTCATGAGCATTTTGTTGGAAATGTCTGAGTGTGCAGTTAAATGTATTAATGGACCATTTAAGAAGTCTGTGCTCCAGTATTTCTATTGTGAGATTTTTATGTTTAATTTGTATGTTGCCACATTATGCAGAGCTTGGTGACATTAGCTGCTCTGTTACCCCATGGTTAGTGAGGTATAATACCTGTACCCCACGCCACCCGTTGTGAAAACCTCCACCCAGTCCACAAAAATGTGCAAATAAAACAGATGAACAAAGTTTAGCCTGTTAGTGTTAGCTTGTTTGCTAACACTGACACAGACCCTGAGAAAAACCAAGTGGAGGTTTGTGAGGATTAAGTGATTTTTGTCGTGAAAATGAGGCAGTAGTTGAAAACTGTAACGTTGGCATATTTTTTATAAGTGTTGTTTCAAAGTGTTGTGAAACGCCTTTCTTTGACCTTTAGCCTGAGAAGACGGACGTTCCCCGGCAGAAGAGGAAATACGAGAAGAAGCA
Source organism: Thalassophryne amazonica (assembly GCF_902500255.1). Lineage (NCBI taxonomy): Eukaryota > Metazoa > Chordata > Actinopteri > Batrachoidiformes > Batrachoididae > Thalassophryne > Thalassophryne amazonica. The sequence continues at coordinate 97,520,778 of NC_047114.1, forward strand.
GAAGGTGCTTCCTCTGTCGTCGGGCATCCTCCACCATTCAGGTCCAGCTGTGTTTAACGCCAAGGACCTCAACCAGTATGACTTCCCCAGCTCTGATGAAGAGCCTTACTCCCAGGTACAAGCGAGCGTGACGCACGCGCCTGATAACATTGCGTGTAAATGTCTAGAGTTAAGTTCCTTGCACGTATCGATCTTCTGACACGTACAGTTCCTGCAGTGCTGGATTAAAGCCTCAGAGGTGTGGGTTAGTTGGTTTTTGAGGACGCAGCAGAACGCTGTAATCAAGAGTTTGATTAAAAAAGTAGATTGTGCTTACTTAGCACGTTTCCATCTGAGGCAGGTTTTACAACTGTACAGCTCATTCACACACACGGACGTCATGCACAGAGCTGAACTGCATGCTGGGAGCAAGTTTGGGTGAAGATTCTTGCTCCAGGACACTGATGTTTTCTGGTCTGGTTGGGGTGTTGAATTTGTGACCTTGCAGTCTGAAGGTGACTGCAATGTTCTTTGTAGGTTTGCACATGAGGGGATAATGAATGGAGTAAAGGTTTGGATCCTTTTTGTTGCTGAGCTGTGAGGATTGTTGCTGTGAAGTCTTCAGGAGAACCTGAGTTTTAATCCCTGGTAAGGATGTCCATGACAGTCTGATGAATATGTAGTAATTATACTTCTTCTCAACATTTTCCTCTTGGCACTTGAGAGTTGATGTTATCTTGAATGCTGCCAACAGGGTGTATGTTCTTATCCCTCCACTTAATTTAACATGATGTCATCTGCTTTTAACTCGATGGGCTCATATTTTTGATTTGATCCTACACTGGTCTTGGTTTTGATCTCTGGTCATTAGAACCATCGTCATGGCAAGTAGGATTGTCTTGACTGATTAAAGGACAGGAACGTGGATGCGGTGATGACTGCCCAGGCTTGACGTGAACAGTTTGTCAAATGCTGCACGTGGTTGCTGCGGGAAGCTTCTGCTGGTCAGGATCTTGCTGTCGCGCCTTCCTTTTTCTTTTCTCCTCTGTGTTATTTGTTCACACTTTTTCAAAGACTTCCACTCCTGTGTGGATCTTTGCTCGCCAGCTGGCTCTGTCCCTCGTATGTTCTTCCCAGGTCTTGTAGGTGATGAAGCAGTTCTTGAAGTTGTGCTTGAGGATGTCCTTGTAGCATTTCTTCTGCCCTCCTCTGGACATTTTTGAGTCCTCTGGACTCTAGGTCTGCATAGGTCTAGGTTTGCTGTCATCCATTCCAATGATGTGATCCACCCACCGAAGCTGGTTCTTGACGATGTCGCACTCTTCCGATAACGTTGGTGGAATTGCTCGGGTCTTAAGGTGGTGTCGGTAGGTGGTCTAGGTCTGAGATCCATACAGCAGGGTTGGCATGACGACTGCTTTATAGACGAGGAGTTTTGTCTTGTGTCAAAGGTCTCTGTTGTTGGACCAACCAGGCTGTGAAGATCTTTTTTTATTTGAGCACCCAGCAGGAACATCAGGCTGTACGGTCCCCAGTGTGTCAGCTGTTAGCATTTGACCTTTGACTTATGGTGTCAGTGCAAATCATCTATAGAACAAACACGAACCATGTAAGACAGGAGGTGTAACCACAGAGGAAAAGATGCACAGCTGCTTCATCTTATTAACAATTATATAACCGCTGTGTACTGTTCGTATGCTGCAGGATCAGTTGAAGGAATTTATTTATTATTGGAAATAATTCTGTACTCAAGGTTTGATGCTCTGTGGTAATAACTTTTATTTCTGGGGGAGTTGTGTATACTTTCTAAAAAACACACCAGCACTGTAGCGATTCACCGTGACAGGGAAACTAAGCTGAAAGTCTTCAAGAGTGGTATCTTGGACAACTTAGGAACTGGTATTTGCACGACATTCGCTGGACGCTGCCACCTCTCTGCCTCTTTCTCTTGTAACTAGGCAGCCCTTTAAAGTGATATAACCATGTGAAATGATGGCTGGGAAATGCATTTTGATCCAGTAGGGCAGTGCAGTCTCGTTTGAACCCTGTGTGATATCGCTGGATTTGACCACATATGGGGTCCACCACTCCCGTTGTGTAATATATATATATATATATATATATATATATATATATATATATATATATACACAGCATAACGTCACAAGAGAAAATGGTGTTCTATTTTGTTTTCGTCTACAATCACCGAAGCAGTTGCGAAAAGTGTTCTCCAAGTGGAGAAGGGAAGACAAAGACAAATGGGAGAGGTCATGTCGGTGTTAGCCTACACAGCTAACCAGAGTAGCTCCGTTCTCTCACCTGCCAAAAACGCCTCAACATGTTTGACCTCCAGGTCTTAAACAAACTGCAACACGTCCACTTTCCCACTGCATTTTCACTTTGTGTACAATTTGGCCAAAAACTCAGAAAGTGCCATGTTTTTTTTTTTGTTTTTTTTTCTCCAAAAGTAGAGAAATTGCATCATATGCATCATATTTTAACCCTTTAGCGCCCTCCCTCAAACAAGACTGCAGTGCCCAATTCTCCAGGTGTTTTAAAAATTCTGCTGTTCCAGTAAGTGTAGATTTGTGTGTGTGTGTGTGCGTGTGTGTGTGTGTGTGTGTGTGTGTGTGTGCGCGCGCGCGTCCGTCCACAGCTGCACTCCGGCTCGTCAGAAGCAGAGGAGGAGAGTGATCCAGATGGTGTTTATGCCTTTCGTAGGAAAGCAGGCTGTCAGTACTACGCTGTAAGTGTTGTGGTTTATAACAAAGTATATTCAAGCAGCACATCCTGATAGTTGTCAGTGGTTTAAAAGCAGTTATAGCGGAGTGGTCATCCACGTTTAGGCGTCTAGAAGACGTTTCAATATGTAGGTTGCTGACCCATCTGGATCCAGATTACCAACATTTAAGAAGCTGTGTCCGTGACATGAGGTGTGGCAGACTCTGAGTGTCCGTGTGTGTCTGCAGGACCGTGTGGGCAGCTGGCCGTGGTGTGGACCCTGGGAGGGCGGCCTGGCGGGTGCTCGCTATCGTTACAGTCTCACCACGCTGACTGTGCCACAGCGCTGCCTGGGCATGGCTCGACGACGCGTGGGACGAGGAGGAAGGTCAGTAGACGTCCCGTTTCTGACAGTTGACTGCTTTATTCTTTCTTCTGCTCTCCAGCTTTATATTTTCATCTCATTACTTGTCTGTGTAATCTATGGAGTACTTGATGATCGACTTATTTATGGATGAGGTTCTTATGAACAATAGTCCAGCAGTTTAAGTTTCTTATGTTAACACTTTGTGTACAGCCCCAATTCCAATGAAGTTGGGACATTGTGTGAAATGTAAATAAAAACAGAATACAATCATTTGCAAATCCTCTTCAACCTATATTCAATTGAATACACCACAAAGACAAGATATTTAATGTTCAAACTGATAAACTTTGTTTTTGTGCAAATATTTGCTCATTTTGAAATGGATGCCTGCAACACGTTTCAAAAAAGTTGGGACGGGGCAACTAAAGACTGGGAAAGTTGATGAATGCTCAAAGAACACCTGTTTGGAACATTCCACAGGTGAACAGGTTAATTGGAAACAGGTGTGTGTCATGATTGGGTATAAAAGGAGCATCCCCAAAAGGCTCAGCCGTTCACAAGCCAAGATGGGTTGAGGATTACCACTTTGTGAACAACTGTGTGAAAAAATAGTCCAACAGTTTAAGAACAATGTTCAATTGCAAGGAATTTAGGGATTCCATCATCTGCAGTCCATAATATAATCAGAAGATTCAGAGAATCTGGAGAACTTTCTACACATAAGTGGCAAGGCCGAAAACCAACATTGAATGCCCGTGACCTTCGATCCCTCAGGCAGCACTGCATTAAAATCCAACAACATTGTGTAAAGGATCTTACCACGTGGGCTCAGGAACACTTCAGAAAACCATTGTCAGTTAACACAGTTCGTCGCTACATCTACAAGTGCAAGTTAAATCTCTACCATGCAAAGCAAAAGCCATACATCAAGAACATCCAGAAACGCTGCTGCCTTCTCTGGGCCCGAGCTCATTTGAAATGGACAGACGCAAAGTGGAAAACTGTGCTGTGGTCTGAGTCCACATTTCAAATTGTTTTTGGAAATCATGGACGTCGTGTCCTCTGGACAAAAGAGGAAAAAGACCATCCAGAGGGCAAAGTTCAAAAGCCAGCATCTGTGATGGTATGGAGGTGTGTTAGTGCCCATGGCATGGACAACTTACACATCTGTGATGGCACCATCAATGCTGAAAGGTGCATCCAGGTTTTGGAGCAACACATGCTGCCATCCAAGCAACGTCTTTTTCAGGGACGTCCCTGCTTATTTCAGCAAGACGATGCCAAGCCACATTCTGCACGTGTTACAACAGTGTGGCTTCGTAGTAAAAGAGTGCGGGTACTAGACTGGCCTGCCTGCAGTCCAGACCTGTTGGCCATTGAAAATGTGTGGCACATTAAAATACGACAATGGAGACCCCGGACTGTTGAACAACTGAAGTCGTATATCAAGCAAGAATGGGAAAGAATTCCACTTACAAAGTTTCAAAAATTAGTGTCCTCAGTTCCCAAACACTTATTGAGTGTTGTTAGAAGGAAAGGTGATGTAACACAGTGGTAAACATACCACTGTCCCAGCTTTTTTGAAACGTGTTGCAGGCATCCATTTCAAAATGAGCAAATATTTACACAAAAACAAAGTTGATCAGTTTGAACATTAAATATCTTGTCTTTGCGGTGTATTCAATTGAATATAGGTTGAAGAGGATTTGAAAATCATTGTATTCTGTTTTTATTTACATCTTACACAACATCCCAACTTCATTGGAATTGGGGTTGTACGTGTGAAGGTTTTTAATGTTTGAAGTTAGCTCTCACTTCTAGACCTGACCATCTCCTGATCCTTCTAGGGTGTTGCTGGACAGAGCATACACGGATGTTGACAGTGTTTGTCATGGACTGGATCCAGATCCACCCTGTCCTGCGGCTTCTTCTTTATCGGCCAATGACAAGTTGGCTAGTACCTCAGAAACTAATACCTCGGACAGAAGTTCCTCCTCCAGTCGGTCTCTTTTCCAAGCCCCTTGCACGGACCTCAGTCAGATACTGTTGAATATAAAGGCACGTCGTTGGCGGCACTTTAGACCACGGACACTACCACTACACAAGCTGGACAACGCCCACCCTCTATTCAGGAGGCTGAGTCGAGGCCTGAAGCGCAGAGTCTCTACCTCTACAGTCAGGGGACAATTCTGTGGCTCCGCTCGCCCAGGAAGGGCTGTCCCAGCGTCTGCGCCCATTGCTGGTAAGTTGCCTTACTTGAACGAGCAAGCTAGACTCTGCATTGCACTTTAACTGTGTCTTAAACAGGTTTTGGAATTGGAGGTGCGTGTAGGCAGGTATTTCAACGTCAGCAGTGCACAGTACAGGTGCATCAACAAAAATTAGAATATTGTGAAATAGTTCCATTGTTTTTGTCAGACATTTCAGTGTTTGGGTTTTTGTTTCTTGGGTATGTGTGTCTGCTGTCCCTTAGTTATGCTGCTATAGACTTAGACTGCTGGGGGGTTCCCATGATGCACTGAGTGTTTCTTTCTCTTTTTGCTCTGTATGCACCACTCTGCATTTAATCATTAGTGATTGATCTCTGCTCCCCTCCACAGCATGTCTTTGTCCTGGTTCTCTCCCTCAGCCCCAACCAGTCCCAGCAGAAGACTGCCCCTCCCTGAGCCTGGTTCTGCTGGAGGTTTCTCCTGTTAAAAGGGAGTTTTTCCTTCCCACTGTCGCCAAGTGCTTGCTCACAGGGGGTCGTTTTGACCGTTGGGGTTTTTACGTAATTATTGTATGGCCTTGCCTTACAATATAAAGCGCCTTGGGGCAACTGTTTGTTGTGATTTGGCGCTATATAAATTGATTGATTGATTGAATTGATTGCTGTGCATTAGCGGTTATCATGGCTGCCTCTCACTCAATAAGCCCGTTTCCACCACAGTAACTTGTGGGGTCCTTTATGTGTCACCATTGGAGTGATGGCAGTGAAAAACCAGATTGCGAACTTCAGGTACGGTCCCTCCTGCAAGTTGTATACTGACTGGCAGCTGGGTGGTGCTCGATGCTGGTCAGTCATACGCGCACTCAGGAAATCGACAGTACAAGCTGCATGAGTGAAAGGGAAAGCAAAAATAACTGCTATGGAGAGAAAAGGCAACAGATGAACAAAAGGGGAGGTTCAGCGAGGATTCGAAACCTCGAGGAGGAAAGCAGAAAATCTGACTCGGCAGTCCTGGAAACGCACAGAATTCTACATGGCGTGGAAAAGTGCAGGACTGCGAGGTTCTGAGCATCAGAGAAAATAAAGCCGCTCACACCATACCAGTGGAATGCTGCACCACAGACCTCCGTACACCAACGACACGGGGACAAAACACTCATTGGGTTGTTGTTGGGTTGTTTATTTTTTTGGGTGGTTTTTGGTTTCATGACAGACCTGTTAAATAAAGTGGCCTGGGCTAAATTATGATAAATAATTCTGAGTGCTTTATCATTTGGGTAAGAAGCTCTCAGACTGTTGGTATGACTTGAATTCCTGGTGATTTTCAGTACCTTGTTTGTGAAAGTAGATCAGATGCACCTCGAGTTACCTCAGAAGGAGCGTCTGCATTCAGCAACAGGCTTAAAATTAAGTAATTGGGATTTTTCTTCTTAGTTTATGTAGAAAAACACTATTGTCTAGTTTGTGGTTCTTTCATGTGATTTTCTTGCAGCCATAAGTTGATACTTTTTGGTCAGTTGGTCTAAATAATTGGAAGAATTCACTTTGGGGTTTTGGGTGAATTAAATGTTCTTAAAACAATAGCTGTCAGAATAATCTTATTTTAGTCATTTTGTTTTGAAAGCTTTGAGTACATTGTTTTCCTCTCTCTCCAGGGTGTGTGTGTGTGTGTGTGTGTGTGTGTGTGTGTGTGTGTGTGTGTGTGTGTGTGTGTGTGTGTGTGTGTGTGTGTGTGTGTGTGTGTGTGTGGTGTGTGTGTGTGTGTGTGTGTGTGTGTGTGTGTTGGGGGGGGGGGATTGTAGGACCAGTGTTCATTCTTTGACTGGCTGCGATGTGGATGTGTTTTGTTGTTCATCTCTTCTTTGGTATTCCCGCCGCATCCTTCCCCAGCCCCACCCGGTGCACATAGTGCCAATTAAAAAAAAAAAAAAAAAGCTGAATGAATAAATTCATGAGACTCAGGATTTGTGTGGAAGCCACCACGAGGCTGTGAATCCACACTAATGGCGCTCCCTGTGGACAGTCAAGCTTTTGCATGCAAAGTGGCGGATTGGTTTTTTCTTTGCATCTTACGTTTAAGTGTACTGCCAAACTAATTGTGATGCATGTTGATTTGCACACTCACACAATGCGTCATACACCATGGGTTAAAGTTCTCTGTCACCACGACAGATTTCCGTCATTTTGAAAATTTAACCACACACATAGGCGCACGCACGTGGTGTCATGCGTGTTTTGGGGCCGAAATACGATACTCTCACTGTCAAAGCAACATCCCATTCTGCACTAATCAAAGCAGCAGCAATGTCAGCATGGACTGCAGAGGAAGGGACTGTGTGAATTTTCACTCCTCTCCACTCTGTTTACTGCTTGCCATGGCCCTTCTCCTCCCCGTCTTCTTGGAAACATTGGCAGACCTTCCCCAAGTAGAGCAGGGTGTGGCTTTGCTTTGAACCTTGAATCAATGAAACACTGCTTCGGTTCTTTGCTTTATTTTGCTTTATATTAATTTTTCCCCACTAAAATTCTAAAGAGCATATGTCTGTGAGTAATATTTACCTTTTTATGTTAAAACGACCTGTTATGGTCTTCTGAAACAGTTGACGTATTTTATAACTTAAAAACTGGGCCGATCCTAATGCGTTAGCATGTCTATGGCATTTTCAATGTTAAAGTTACCATTAAGCTGTTCGCATCTAAGCACGTGTGCATTTGTTTTCTGTATAATAATTGTGCACGTTTGCATGTATAATTGCATTTGTTGTAAAAGAGTCAAATGTATTACAAATTGTAATATTTTTCTTATTTATATATTAATAATAATAGCAACAACAATAATAGTGATAATAACTAATAACACCACAATACAATTTAAAGAAACAGAGAAAAAGAACCTGATAAAACAGAAAAGACACAACCAACTAACAGTGAACATAAATAAATAAATATAGAAATAACTTTCTTGGGAACACCAATTTAACTTGCTCTTGAAATATTTCTGGGGGAGAACCCCCCCCCCCCCCCCCCCCCCCCCAATAATCAGTGTTTTTTTACTTGACAGTATGAAGTGAGTTTGTTTGAGAGAGCTTCAAGCCTATTAAAATTCACTAGATTATACTTAATTTTACTTGCTTTTTTAAAAAAAAACTTCGGGGGAGATCCCCCAGACCCCCATAATCAATACTGTGTTTTTACTTAACGGTTTGAAGTGAATTTTGTTTTTATTTCAGAGGGCTTCATACCTATTAAAATTCAGCAGAATATACAAAATTTTACTCTTTTTTTTTTTTTTTTTTCTCAATTCTGGGGGAGCACTCCCAGACCACTCATAATCAGTGCTGTGTTTTTACTTAACAGTTTGAAGTGAGTTTTCTTTATTTCAGAGGGCTTCACACCTACTAAAATTCACCAGAATATACAAAATTTGACTTGCTCTTTTAAAAAATTTCTGGGAGAGATCCCCAGACCCCCCAGAATCAAGACTACATCCTGCCCCCCACTACCCTTTTATGTTCAGGTTTTGCATTCTTTTTACACTTTGTCTGTCTCTCCTTAGAGGCTGTTTAGAATAGATTTATATATCAAATCAATTTTATTTATATAGCGCCAAATCATAACAAACAGTTGCCCCCAGGCGCTTTATGGGTAATTCTTAGACTACGGGCACTTATTATGTCCTTTGATCATATTGTATGAAAAACAGAAAAAAGGGGAGATTTCACACTTTTATAGTTATCTTTACAATGAAAGTGTGTTAAGAAATTTGTTCTAGTAGTCTATGATGACTTTTTCACCTTTTTTCAGCATCATTATATGCAAATATTGCCGTTTTGTGCTTGTCCCACACCCAGACTTTTGATCTTCAATGATAAAAATGAATGGTAAAGAAACGTTTTTTCTAATGTTTTAAAATATCTCTGAATAAAATATCAGTAAAATAATCAAAACATAATTGGGGTATTCAATGTCATACAACTGTTGTGATTTTTTTTAAACAAAATGTAGTTGTCCCACACTATTGCCGAAATTTCCACCACAACACTGTAATGTCCCTAAACAGTTTGTATGAAAGATTGTTTGGGTAGTTTCTATGGAGATAAACAGTGACATCAGAGCACATGTATATAGCGCCAAATCACAACAAACAGTTGCCCCAAGGCACTTTATATTGTAAGGCAATGGTGTGGTGGAAATTACATTTACAAGGCCATTAGTGCCCGTAGTTAAAGAATCACCCTTATATTGCAAGGCAAAGCCATACAATAATTACGTAAAAACCCCAATGGTCAAAACGACCCCCTGTGAGCAAGTACTTGGCGACAGTGGGAAGGAAAAACTCCCTTTTAACAGGAAGAAACCTCCAGCAGAACCAGGCCCAGGGAGGGGCAGTCTTCTGCTGGGACTGGTTGGGGCTGAGGGAGAGAACCAGGAAAAAGACATGCTGTGGAGGGGAGCAGAGATCAATCATTAATGATTAAATGCAGAGTGGTGCATACATGGTGTATACAGTATACGAGGTCTGTGATGAAAAAAGCGGTCCTTTTTATTTTTTTCAAAAAATAAATGGATTTGATTCATATGTTTTTACGTCAGACAAGCTTGAACCCTCGTGCACATGCGTGAGTTTTTTCATGCGTGTCGGTGACGTCATTCGCCTGTGGGCAGGCCTTGAGTGAGGAGTGCTCCACCCCGCCCGTCGGAATCTCTTTGTCTGAATAGCCGCTGCGGACGGTGCGCGTTGCTTTATCAACATTTTTTCTGGACCTGTGAGGAATATCCGAGTGGACACTATTTGAGAAATTAAGCTGGTTTTCGGTGAAAAGTTTAACGGCTGATGAGAGATTACGGGGTGTTTCTGTTGGTGTAAGGACTTCCCACGGAGCGGGACGTCGCGCAGTGCTTCCAGGCGCCGTCGTCGGCCTGTTTCGACCTGAAAACATTCTAATTTAAGGCTTAATTCACCCAGGACGTCGTGAGAGAACAGAGAAGATTCAGAAGAGGCCGGCATGAGGACTTTATGCAGACATTCCACTGTTTAAGGACATTTTGTAATGAAAGAACGTGCGCGCAAATTCGCTGAGTCGTCACGGAAACGACTCGGCGAATTCTGTGTGCACCGCGACAGGAAAAACACCTCTGTGTTGAAAACCATTTGTAAAATTCAGGCGACTTTTGATGGCTTTCAACAAGTGAGTAACTGAGAAATTGTTTAACAGCTTGGGCATGTTCCAACTTGCCCGTTAAGGTTTCCAACGGAGGTGTTTTTCCTGTCGTGACCCCCGCGGTCGGGTCCGGCCCAACATGCAACTCTGCCCGCACGTTCTTTCATTACAAAATGTCCGTTAACAATGGAATGTCTGAATAAACTCCTCATGCCGACTTCTTCTGAAAGTTCTTTGTTCTCTGATGACTTACTGGGTCAACAGAGCCTGAAATGTGGAAGTTTTCAACTTGAAACGGCGAGACGCTGCCGCCTTGAAGCGCAGATCGCCGTCAGGCGCCGTGGGCCATCCTTACGGCGACACTACCAGACCAAAATCTCTCATCAGCCGTTAAAATTTTTGCCGAAAACCAGCTGAATTTATCGAATGGTGTCCACTCAGTTGTGCCTTACAGTTCTTGAAAAAATTTTTATCAAACAAAGCAGCAGTCTGAGCCATTACTAAACAATGATAAAACGACGAGAGGGTGGGCCACTCCTCACTCAAAGACTACGTCACAGGCGAATGACGTAACCGACAGGCGTGAAAAAACTCTTGCATGCCCACGAGGGTTCAAGCATGTCTGATGTAATCACACGTGATTCAAATCCATATGGTTTTTGAAAAAAAATAAGTTCCGTTACTTTTGTCACAGACCTCGTATATATACTGTATAATGTGTTTATTGTATTTATTGAGGAAAAAAACTGTGCCCCCCCACTATGCCACATTTTAAGCCCAGGTTACACATAGACGGTTTTGACGGCGAGTAGTATGTTAGACCGAAGTTTGCGGTAGTTCTGGCTGTTTTCGCGGTGGAAAGGGCTGGAGCGTGCGCAGCGGGGCTCCTCCTCACTCTTTCCCCCAAAAAACTGTCATAATTGTGTTTAGAAACCAGTCACCATTTGTTTTATTATACATCTGTGTAGTTAATTAATAAAATATTCTCTACAGACGATTCACTCGCGCGCAAGTAAAAAAAAAAGAAAAAAAGAAACTCCGCTCCCCGCTGCTGTTTGCAGCGGGGCTCCTCCTCGCTCTTTCCCCCAAAAAACTCTGTCATAATTATGTTTAGAAACCAGTCACCATTTGTTTTATTATACATCTGTGTAGTTAATTAATAAAATATTCTCTACAGATGATTCGCTCGCACGCACGTAAAAAAAATGAAAGAAACTAAGCCACGCCCCCTAGTGCCAGCGTTAACAACGGCGTGTGATCCTTAAGATGGCCAAAAACTCTTCCGGGATGCTTCCGGGAGCTCTTACCGTCTGTGTGTAAACGGGGCTTTAGGGAATTGCTGGCACTGATTTTTGCCAGGAAAAAATTTCAGTCAGATGAAAATTTATTGCTTTAACCCATGTCCTACACACACACACACACACACACACACACACACACACACACAGTGTGCCCTCCAGTCACAGTACAGCTGCAGGGTCCAGGTTCATCGCACCAACTGATGAAGTTAAAAATGTCATCAGTGGCTCATTTAAACTTACTACACACGTCGTGATCCTGTATTTTGTCAGGTTCCAGCCACTATACTTTTTTTTGTTTGGTTTTTTAATCATCCCAGTATGAAATACGGGAGGTTATAGCGATCAACCTGCCACTCTTTGTCTGTTTTTGCTTGTTAGTGTAATATCTCAAGAACCAGTTGACCAGTTTCATTAATGTTTAGCATAAAACTGGACTTCGGTGATCCACCGACACTTTGTATTACTGGAGGGGTGTTATGTCATTCCCGAGTGACTCTTGTCTGGCCTGTTTAGCAGAGGTCTCAAACTCATTCCAGAAAGGGCCAAGAGGGTGCAGCCTTTCGTTGCAACCACCCACTCCACCAGGTGATTTTCACTAATTAACATCACTTTGAGCAGGTGGAATCAGTTCACGTTTCTAACTACAGTGGGCGGTGCCACACGGTACCACCCAGTACTGCAAATTTCCTCCCGGCTCTCTGGTTCAAATTTGCACCAAGTGGACTGACATGAATCATGGCTCCAACACGAGAGATGTCAATTGAAACAAAGGAGAGGATTATCAAACTCTGAAGAGGGGGTAAATCATCACGCAATGTTGCAAAAGATGTTGGTTGTTCACAGTCAGCTGTGTCTAAACTCTGGACCAAATACAAACATGGGAAGGTTGTTAAAAGCAAACATACTGGTAGACCAAGGAAGACATCAAAACGTCAAGACAGAAAACTTAAAGCAATATGTCTCAAAAATCGAAAATGCACAACAAAACAAATGAGGAACGAATGGGAGGAAACTGGAGTCAACGTCTGTGACCGAACTGTAAGAAACCGCCTAAAGGAAATGGGATTTACATACAGAAAAGCTAAACGAAAGCCATCGTCAATCAATCAATCAATTTTATTTATATAGCGCCAAATCACAACAAACAGTTGCCCCAAGGCGCTTTATATTGTAAGGCAAGGCCATACAATAATTACGTAAAAACCCCCAACGGTCAAAACGACCCCCTGTGAGCAAGCACTTGGCGACAGAGGGAAGGAAAAACTCCCTTTTAACAGGAAGAAACCTCCAGCAGAACCAGGCTCAGGGAGGGGCAGTCTTCTGCTGGGACTGGTTGGGGCTGAGGGAGAGAACCAGGAAAAAGGCATGCTGTGGAGGGGAGCAAAGATCAATCACTAATGATTAAATACAGAGTGGTGCATACAGAGCAAAAAGAGAAAGAAACACTCAGTGCATCATGGGAACCCCCCAGCAGTCTAAGTCTATAGCAGCATAACTAAGGGATGGTTCAGGGTCACCTGATCCAGCCCTAACTATAAGCTTTAGCAAAAAGGAAAGTTTTAAGCCTAATCTTAAAAGTAAAGAGGGTGTCTGTCTCCCTGATCTGAATTGGGAGCTGGTTCCACAGGAGAGGAGCCTGAAAGCTGAAGGCTCTGCCTCCCATTCTACTCTTACAAACCCTAGGAACTACAAGTAAGCCTGCAGTCTGAGAGTGAAGCGCTCTGTTGGGGTGATATGGTACTATGAGGTCCCTAAGATAAGATGGGACCTGATTATTCAAAACCTTATAAATAAGAAGAAGAATTTTAAATTCTATTCTAGAATTAACAGGAAGCCAATGAAGAGAGGCCAATATGGGTGAGATATGCTCTCTCCTTCTAGTCCCCGTTAGTACTCTAGCTGCAGCATTTTGAATTAACTGAAGGCTTTTCAGGGAACTTTTAGGACAACCTGATAATAATGAATTACAATAGTCCAGCCTAGAGGAAATAAATGCATGAATTAGTTTTTCAGCATTACTCTGAGACAAGACCTTTCTAATTTTAGAGATATTGCGTAAATGCAAAAAAGCAGTCCTACATATTTGTTTAATATGCGCTTTGAATGACATATCCTGATCAAAAATGACTCCAAGATTTCTCACAGTATTACTAGAGGTCAGGGTAATGCCATCCAGAGTAAGGATCTGGTTAGACACCATGTTTCTAAGATTTGTGGGGCCAAGTACAATAACTTCAGTTTTATCTGAGTTTAAAAGCAGGAAATTAGAGGTCATCCATGTCTTTATGTCTGTAAGACAGTCCTGCAGTTTAGCTAATTGGTGTGTTTCCTCTGGCTTCATGGATAGATAAAGCTGGGTATCATCTGCGTAACAATGAAAATTTAAGCAATGCCGTCTAATAATACTGCCTAAGGGAAGCATGTATAAAGTGAATAAAATTGGTCCTAGCACAGAACCTTGTGGAACTCCATAATTAACCTTAGTCTGTGAAGAAGATTCCCCATTTACATGAAGAAATTGTAATCTATTAGATAAATATGATTCAAACCACCGCAGCGCAGTGCCTTTAATACCTATGGCATGCTCTAATCTCTGTAATAAAATTTTATGGTCAACAGTATCAAAAGCAGCACTGAGGTCTAACAGAACAAGCACAGAGATGAGTCCACTGTCTGAGGCCATAAGAAGATCATTTGTAACCTTCACTAATGCTGTTTCTGTACTATGATGAATTCTAAAACCTGACTGAAACTCTTCAAATAGACCATTCCTCTGCAGATGATCAGTTAGCTGTTTTACAACTACCCTTTCAAGAATTTTTGAGAGAAAAGGAAGGTTGGAGATTGGCCTACAATTAGCTAAGAAAGCTGGGTCAAGTGATGGCTTTTTAAGTAATGGTTTAATTACTGCCACCTTAAAAGCCTGTGGTACATAGCCAACTAATAAAGATAGATTGATTATATTTAAGATCGAAGCATTAAATAATGGTAGGGCTTCCTTGAGCAGCCTGGTAGGAATGGGGTCTAATAGACATGTTGATGGTTTGGATGAAGTAACTAATGAAAATAACTCAGACAGAACAATCTGAGAGAAAGAGACTAACCAAATACCAGCATCACTTAAAGCAGCCAAAGATAACGATACGTCTTTGGGATGGTTATGAGTAATTTTTTCTCTAATAGTTAAAATTTTATTAGCAAAGAAAGTCATGAAGTCATTACTAGTTAAAGTTAAAGGAATACTCGGCTCAATAGAGCTCTGACTCTTTGTCAGCCTGGCTACAGTGCTGAAAAGAAACCTGGGGTTGTTCTTATTTTCTTCAATTAGTGATGAGTAGTAAGATGTCGTAGCTTTACGGAGGGCTTTTTTTATAGAGCAACAGACTCTTTTTCCAGGCTAAGTGAAGATCTTCTAAATTAGTGAGACGCCATTTCCTCTCCAACTTACGGGTTATCTGCTTTAAGCTGCGAGTTTGTGAGTTATACCACGGAGTCAGGCACTTCTGATTTAAAGCTCTCTTTTTCAGAGGAGCTACAGCATCCAAAGTTGTCTTCAATGAGGATGTAAAACTATTGACGAGATACTCTATCTCACTTACAGAGTTTAGGTAGCTACTCTGCACTGTGTTGGTATATGGCATTAGAGAACA
Organism: Thalassophryne amazonica; assembly: GCF_902500255.1. Lineage (NCBI taxonomy): Eukaryota > Metazoa > Chordata > Actinopteri > Batrachoidiformes > Batrachoididae > Thalassophryne > Thalassophryne amazonica. The sequence continues at coordinate 97,536,167 of NC_047114.1, forward strand.
TAAAGAAGGAATCATATTCTTAAACCTAGTTACAGCGCCTTCTGAAAGACTTCTAGTGTAATGAAACTTATTCCCCACTGCTGGGTAGTCCATCAGAGTAAATGTAAATGTTATTAAGAAATGATCAGACAGAAGGGAGTTTTCAGGGAATACTGTTAAGTCTTCAATTTCCATACCATAAGTCAGAACAAGATCTAAGACATGATTAAAGTGGTAGGTGGACTCATTTACATTTTGAGCAAAGCCAATTGAGTCTAATAATAGATTAAATGCAGTGTTGAGGTTGTCATTCTCAGCATCTGTGTGGCTGTTAAAATCACCCACTATAATTATCTTATCTGAGCTAAGCACTAAGTCAGACAAAAGTTCTGAAAATTCACAGAGAAACTCACAGTAACGACCAGGTGGACGATAGATAATAACAAATAAAACTGTTTTTTGGGACTTCCAATTTGGATGGACAAGACTAAGAGACAAGCTTTCAAATGAATTAAAGCTCTGTCTGGGTTTTTGATTAATTAATAAGCTGGAATGGAAGATTGCTGCTAATCCTCCGCCTCAGCCCGTGCTACGAGCATTCTGGCAGTTAGTGTGACTCGGGGGTTTTGACTCATTTAAACTGACATATTCATCCTGCTGTAACCAGGTTTCTATAAGGCAGAATAAATCAATATGTTGATCAATTATTATATAATTTACTAACAGGGACTTAGAAGAGAGAGACCTAATGTTTAATAGACCACATTTAACTGTTTTAGTCTGTGGTGCAGTTGAAGGTGCTATATTTTTTTCTTTTTGAATTTTTATGCTTAAATAGATTTTTACTGGTTATTGGTGGTCTGGGAGCAGGCACCGTCTCTACGGGGATGGGGTAATGAGGGGATGGCAGGGGGAGAGAAGCTGCAGAGAGGTGTGCAAGACTACAACTCTGCTTCCTGGTCCCAACCCTGGATAGTCACGGTTTGGAGGATTTAAGAAAATTCGCCAGATTTCTGGAAATGAGAGCTGCTCCATCCAAAGTGGGATGGATGCCGTCTCTCCTAACAAGACCAGGTTTTCCCCAGAAGCTTTGCCAATTATCTATGAAGCCCACCTCATTTTTTGGAAACATTAACATCATTAACCGTTCCAATGAGATTTATAAAGATGACTGCCTGAAGAGAACATGTAAATTTCCACAGTCATTGATGATATGGGGCTGCATGTCAGGTAAAGGCACTGGGGAGATGGCTGTCATTACATCATCAATAAATGCAAAAGTTTACGTTGATATTTTGGACACTTTTCTTATCCCATCAATTGAAAGGATGTTTGGGGATGATGAAATCATTTTTCAAGATGATAATGCATCTTGCCATAGAGCAAAAACTGTGAAAACCTTCCTTGCAAAAAGACACACAGGGTCAATGTCATGGCCTGCAAATAGTCCAGATCTTAATCCAATTAAAAATCTTTGGTGGAAGTTGAAGAAAATGGTCCATGACAAGGCTCCAACCTGCGAAACTGATCTGGCAACAGCAATCAGAGAAAGTTGGAGCCAGATTGATGAAGAGTACTGTTTGTCACTCATTAAGTCCATGCCTCAGAGACTGCAAGCTGTTATAAAAGCCAGAGGTGGTGCAACAAAATACTAGTGATGTGTTGGAGCGTTCTTTTGTTTTTCATGATTCCATAATTTTTTCCTCAGAATTGAGTGATTCCATATTTTTTTCCCTCTGCTTGGTCTAAAAAAGTAACCGTTACTGACTGCCACAATTATTTTTCTTGATTTCTTATAGTGTTTCTTAAAGCCAGAACGTTGCCATGTCATGTCTGTGATCTGCTTTTTTTCTACAAAATTAAACAACTGAATGAACATCCTCCGAGGCTGGTGATTCCATAATTTTTGCCAGGGGTTGTAGAAGGCTCATAAGTCCTACAGGCTGCATGTTGATGTCAGTGTGATGGTCTGAGGCTCCGCTCCCGGACCCATTAATGGTGTCAAATGTTCTCTCAGCTTTCACAGCTGAACAGTACCAGCAGCATCAGGAGCAGCTGACTCTGATGCGCAAACAGCAGCTGGAGCAAATCCAGCAGCAACAGCAAGCAAACAGCACTGCCAACAGCACACAGGTCAGTCACAGCACACCGCCAACCAGCAGCATGCCACACTCCGCCCCCACCGCTGCTTCTCATGGCCGACTCTCCTCTCTCCTCTGACAGAGTCCGGTGAATACGTTGGACCAGGCTGGTGCTCAGTTTGCTGCCTCGGCCGTTGTCACCGCTAACCAACTTCTGGCTCTAAAAACAAAGGAGGAGCTAGTCCTTGGAGGTGGAGTCAATGGCATCCTCTCCCCCTCAGGTATCAGCGGCAGTGATTTCAAATGCTTCATTATAAAACACTTATATAAATGTAGTTGAGGCTTGATGTTTTACAAGTTCAAGATCAACTTATAACTATCAATACAACAGACATCAAACCAACATATACAGTCGCTGTGGCACATCACTCAGCGTTTGCATGAAATAGACTTGGTTATTTTGGCCCCGCCTGACTTTCTGTTGTCACTGTGAAACACCCACTCTGCTTGAAAGTGATCAGCGGGTCGCTTTGCTTCTTTCTCTTGTAACTAGGGGTGATGGGGTCCCAGCCGTGCTTGGCAGCATTGTAAACTATGCTTGTAAACTATGGCCTCTCCTGGACATTAAAAGACATCGTTTCTAACAGCCAAAGTGGAACTCGTGGTGGTAGAAGTACCCTGTGTGGAAACGAACCCACCTGGGTACAGACTGGTGTGTTACTTCCTTTAAGTGTGCAGCAGTGCAGTGTCACCAAAAGAACGTGACGCAGTATACGAACCAAATACTTGATGATGGTGCCGTCGTGTCGCTACCGTGCACTTTTGTTCGATGCTTCTGAAATGTTATCTACCAGTCTGAACCTTCTCGCTAACCGTCTCCACCTGCACCTCTTCTGCTCTCCAGGTGTTTACAAGGGCTTGCACCTCTCGAGCACAGCATCTCCTTCCCCCGCAGCCCCAGCTCCTCCCACTACAGCTCAGCGTCCCACCTTGCTCCACCCCTGCACCACGTCCACCTCCTTGTCCGCTACAGTTAAAAACAACGGCAGCACCCACCCCGCCAACGCCACTACAACAAACATCACCACCACCACTCAGGTCCTGCTGGGGAACAACAGCAGCTTCCGTCTGGGCGTTCCCACCAGCAAGCGCGTCCACGCTCCCCGGACACTGAGCGCCACCGTGTCAACATCAGCCTTAAAGCTCGCAGCTGCTGCTGCCGCAACCGCGAACTGTCAGAAACCCAAGGTCACGGCGGCCTCGCCCTCACCATTGGACATCGTGCCCAGGTGAGAACTCCAGGCAGTTTTGTTGAAATTTATCTATTTGAATTGAAATTTATGATTCTGTAAATCTAATACAAGTAAACCGGAAACATTAGCTAGTTGGATCAACGTGCGACATGCTAACCGCTTGTGTATCTCTTCTTTTTTGTCCTCAGGGAAAATCACGAACAAGACCAGCCAGCACTGAACAGTCTGTCGGAGAACACAGTGGCCATGGAGGTTACGTAGCATCCTGAACACAGCGCACTTTGTCGCCTTTTTTTGTTTTGTTTTTTTTTTGAAAGGTGCTATGCATCGTTTGGCGGTCAAGAATGCAACCGGTGGGCAGAAAGCGCACGGCAAAACTGGGTTTCCATGGCTACTGTTTTTTGGGACTTAATTGCAATGCTCCTGTCATACCCCCCTCCCCCACCCCCATTTGTTACTGTTAATAAGAGGTCGTCTGTAAATTCTTAATATGACAATTATGTGTACAGTACTGCATATTTGTATTGCTCCTCCCTCACCGCCCCTGTTCTTGTATATAACATTACTTGAATACAAATTGTTCATTTGTGATGTTTTGCACTTGATATAAAAAATTATCAAATTAAAGAGAAAACAACAAACTGCAACTGGTGCGAGTGTGAGGTGTGAACGCTGAACCACATGAAAACGTGTCATTGCACGCACAGCGCCCAACCTGCTGTTTGATCTATTTATTGTGCCGTGTTTACAAGCTTTTGACTTTTTTTTTTATATACACTGTAACACCCCCCCCCCCCCCCCCCCCCCCCAAAGAAAAAAGCTCCATGCTGTAGTCTGTTTTTAGCTCAGCAACCCCGTTCCATTGATCTGTTTCTCTGTTGTGGGCGTGGCCTACAGCTTGCTTATGTTCCCGCATGTTGCGTCCAATCCAGACTCGAGTGCCGAGCATCAGGAGGGGATCGGTGTGAATTTGTCTGAAGTGTCAGTTTGTCGGCCTGTTTTCACGAAGCGCTTCCATACACATTTCTGATACAAATGACAAAACAATTTGGGATGTGTTTTATGTCCCAGAAGTCTTTGCTGCTTCTTACTTACAGTATGTGAGCACTATAATTTTTTGAACTGATTGTTTTGTATGATTGTTGGTTTTTGGTTTGCTCTTGTTTTCTTGATCTCCTCCCTGCGCCACTCCTGGCTCATTTTCTAAAGAAATATTTTTGTATCAATTATTTTTTTTAACTAATTGATCTAAGGGGGGAAACAATCTCTAAACGAGAAGAACGCGGTGACTGACATCATTCCAGCTTCAACAGTATGAAAAAAAATCTATTTAACAAATTTTTTGTCTACTTTTAGAAACGGCTGCACAGCCGCAACTGTAGGTTATCGGGTGCCTTTATTTGGGGGAAAAGGAAATAAAATTAAGCAACATGAAAAAATCTCTTCTGTGAAGAGTTTGACACTGAACAAGGCTACTTTAGTTTTTCTGTCAGTACCAGAATCCCAAAACCCCGTTCCCACGGCCCAGTACATCCACAGGTTTTTCTTTTTTCACGTTTTGTTTTTCTAGACCTTCCACCACCGCAATCGTAAGGAGTACTTTTTAAAAATCCACTTGAATTGTCATCAAATGAAATAAAAATCCAGGGCATTATGTGTTTTGACCAGTATGTCTCGTTCTTTGTCGTCTTTGTCTTAAGTGTCCTGATGTTTTGTGTAAACCTCGTGTCCAAATTGGGACTCGACAACCACGTGGGCTTTGATTGCTGGTCATCTTCTGTCTTGTTTCCTTTTCCTGGTTCTGCTGACCAGCTATTTTACTCTGTGAATGTTGACCTGCAACTGCGGATACATTGCGATCTGTTATTACTAGCGATGGTGTGATACTACAACCTTTCCATGCCCCCCCCCCCCCCCCCCCCCCCCCCCCCCCCCCCCCCCGAAAACAAAGTCTAACACGTTTGTCAGTATGTACTTTACTAACCTAACCCACTAACAAACCATCACCTCAATCTGAAAAATGAACCACCCCTCATTATATGCGCCACTCTTCTGGTTGGCCAATCAAAATCTCGACCCTTGTCAGTTCGAGACAGAAATGCCAGTTTGAAAACATGTTGCAGTGTTGAAGAAATTCAAAGATGAAGTATTCTGAGGCAGATCTGTGTCACTTTAACAACTTGTGCAAACATTACATGCTTAGAGCTCTGAAGGGAGGAATATACAGAAAATGCTAGCTGCTGCTAGCATTAGCACCCACGGCCGTGCTAACATCATTGGATGCCAAGTTAACGGTGACCACAGTTGGAGTAGCCACATATGCTAACTCCAGTATTTTGATTAATGCCGCATGTCTGATGCGCTGTGTCTCAACAATCGATGCCGTCGGGTCAAAATAACGTCTCTTGACCTCAAAAAACTAACGTGGAAAATCTTCATTGCTGACTTAAGCATACGCAGACTGAAGGGTACTTAATGTAACCTTTGACCTCCTCTTTTGGCTGACACAAGTAACTATGGAGCACCAACACTGAATTGTATAAAAGATTTAAGAAATGGTTCCAATGTGTCCAAACAGCTGATGTGTTTGTGTTTTCTGCCAACTTCCCCAGCTGAAGGCGGCGGGTGGAGGTGATGTGGTTCTGCTCATCTGTCTGCAGCAGTGACACGGTTCTTGGAGAAAGCGTGTTGACCAAATCTGGTCGCTTTGAACTTGCTTTATTTTGTCACATTACTGAAGATGACAGCAGAGCGGCCGACTCTGTGGGTCAACAGTATGTAGACCTGGGTTTGATTCCTGGACGCACTTCTGTGTACTTACATTCTCACTCTGTCCAACCCTAAGTGGATATCGGTCTTGACTGGGGAGGTAACCTACTTTAGTCTGGCGTCCCATCCACGAAGAGTTGTAGCCCTGTGATGCACGATGGAGGACTTCATGTGGAACCCATTCACTTGTCTTTTTGCATAAAATTCTACTATTGTCAACTCACAGGTTGGGAGCAAACGCTATAATGCCTCATCCCGACTGGTCAACCGGTGCAGGACCCAAGGACTTGCTGATCTGCTGTCAGGTGTCTGACTCGTGGCATAGTCGTGTCAGCGGATGTGTTCTGCAAACGTTTGCTTTCAGGTTGTTAAATTCCTTCCCCATAAGCTCCGCCCAGGCGAATGGTTTGATCATGGCTAATTTCCTCGTACGTCAGCTGTGGGTATGGCTTATCTGTGACTAGCCAAAGGTCACCTTGCCGCTTGGTCTGCAAGCCGGGGGGTGGCTGATCTAAAGCAGCAGAGGTGCTGATGAATGGGAAACGGAGAGGTTGGCATCTGGAACAGTTTTTACAGTTCTTGCAGTGTGCATTTTATTTGACTTTATTCCCACCAGAAACGCTGGATTTTATTTTAAACCAAACTTGCAAGAGAGTGCTGCAAAGGGCGTTTAGTACAGTTTGGCCCTGCTGATTGTAACATTCAGTTACAACATTTATGGGTCCAGCTGACAGCGTCTGTATAATTTTATCAAATTAAAATTGCTCCATTACCAAAAACTGACATAAGATTGAATTTATTCTGGAATAGATAGACCAATTTTTATTATTGTGGGACAATGGACACAAAAAAAGTCCATTGAGTCTATTGATGCAATTTGCAAGTTGAAGATACCATAATAAAGCTGTGGTGTTGGTCTCATTATCCGACCATGTCGTTGGGTTTGGATCCCACAAACCCTCGCGGGTAAAAGAATAAAGTTTTATTCACTAATCTGCTCGTTGGGGGCGTGCTGAGGTATTCACATGAAGAAACTTAAATGCATTCATGTTTGTAGGTGCACTTAACACTCAGCGCCATCTGGTGGTTCAAAGCATGTACAGCCATTTTTTTTAATGAAAGTATTTATTTTTCCACTTTTTGCGAGTTTTATTTCAAAATGGAGTGAAACATCTCAAGAATGATCAGTGGAAACAGGAGGCACCTGAGCTCAATTTTGAGCTTCATGGCAACAGCTGTGAATATTTATGTATGTCTTATTTCTTAGTCTTTTTAAATTTTTAATTTCCAAAATCTACAAAAAAGTCATTATGGGGTGTTGTGTGTAGAATGTTGAGGGGGGAAAAATTGAATGTATTTCATTTTGGAATAAGACTGAAGCACTGTGAAAGCTTTCCAGATGAACTGTATTTTCCATTTTCAGCTGTTTTATTTGCATCTGTAGGGTTAACACACATTTTGACCGATGTGGAAGTTTATCAAATGAATCTTTGAAAAGACCAATGTTTCAAACTCATCCTGGTCAAGGTGTTGTTTTTCATTTTAAACCGGAAAGGTGAACAAGCAGATTTTGGACGTGTGCCCTGAGGACCAGGGTTGGAAAACGGACTCGATGATCCGTCGCTGGGAACATCATTGTCAGATTGAGACTTGCTGATGATGATTGTTTTCTTTTCCCCTCGATCGTTGGGTCTCTGCCGAGTCTTCTTGAGTCTGGCTTCAGATCGGGTGAGTTGAGAAACTTGTTGCCTCTAAAGCAAGACATCTGTTTGCGTACACCCAGTGTCAGAGTTCATGTTGCGAGCACATTAGACATGTAGCTCACAGTTTTTTAATGTTGGTGCTTGTCACAATTGCAGAACCTTCAAAGATAATGGTGCAGAGGTTAGACGACCTAGTGAGAGATCAATGCCCACGAGGGGAAAGACCCCAGGTCACAGTCTGACGGGATCAATCAACAATATACGACTAAACGTGGTAAGATGACTATTTCACAGTAAGAAGTACCAACCAAAAACGAATACATCGAATAAAAAAACAACATCAAAAGGCCTGTTCAAGCAGTAGAAGGAGAATGATCCATCATGTATTAAACACACTAAAACCAACACGTTGGTGTGAGCTACACAAAAAAAAACAACGCAAAAACTAGAACCATTTCAGGCATTATTGTGTCTGTGTGTCCAAAACAATTACAGAAGTCAACCTAATGACACCGCTGTAAACATGTTCAAACTGCGTCAGCCATTTTCTACAAGAACTCTTAAACTGTCACAAAAATGAGGTGAAGTCACACGGAGAGGTCACAATCTTTAAGAACAGGCTCGGAGGCCGATTAGAGACGAGTATCTCACTGTGTATTGGTTCCCCAAATACAGCTGCCCTCAACTGCCTGATGTACCTGGGTGGTTGTCATCCAGGACCCAAGGCAGTACCACGGTGTGGTGGATGTGGTAACGCGCAGTACCAGCACACCCTCCCAGACCTGAACCAACAGCATCTTCTGAGAAACATCTTAAGAACTTGATGTTGAAATTCAACAAAAAAAAATGTGAGCAAAAAGCCGTTTACAGTAGTAATGCAGATTCCACACATCATGGCTCGTTACCACGTGAGGGCAGGTGTGCGTTTTGGCTATTAACGTGATCCGACGTATTACTAAAAAGGTAAAATACCAAACATCTGCACCCTCTAGAAACATCTCGCATTAGGTCCTAGTCATGGGGGCGGCATCCGGAACTGTCCCTAGATCAGGATCCACACCCCTCAAACGTCTGTCAAGAAAACTGGTCCATAGATTTTTTTTTTTTTTTTTTTTTTTTTCTTGTTCTCATTACAAACACACCTGTGAAAACATAACCCCCTTGGTAGCATTAATATCCCGGCTCAGCTGGCACCTCAGATCCGGTTGGACATCATCCCGGTATTTAGTTTCAGAAAGAACGACTTCAGCTTGCACAAACGACACTTCTTTTTCTTCTTCTTATTGTTCTTACTTTTCTTGTAAACTCCATGATATTTTACCTCCTCGTCCTTCCCTCCATTTGCCCAGGGTACCCAGGCGCCGCCGTGCCGGCTAGGGTTGGCCTGAGGGTCGTCGGGTGGAAAGTAAACCGGCACAGCGGTCTGGTTGTAGTGGGCAAGTCGGGCCAGCAGCTGTTGAACCACATCTGGTCTCTGGTCTGCCAAGTCCCGGCGTTCACACGGGTCATCTGTGATGTTGAAGAGCCAAACGTTTTTGTGTGCAGGGGTTTTGTAAAGCGTTGAGAAGCCCCGTTCGAGGTTCCACCAGCGACCAGGAAGAGTTGGAAGGACCTGGAAATCAAAATAAGACTTACTAATACTCTGTGCAACGTAACGTTTAGAGGAAAAAACACTTTTGTACTTAACCATGTGCTTTAAAGTACAATAATTTAATCAATGGCAATATCATGGACAGAACGAGTGAGAAGCTGGCTTCATACTTTGTGTGAGTGACTGTGTAAAAACATCTACTAACCAGGCTGACAACCTGCATTATGAGGTAGAAAGTCTCATTATGATCGTACTGATGGAAACGTTTAAGCCTTTTGTCATCTTTGTGATACAGTTTTCTTTGGTGACTGTGTTTGCATTGTATCAATAAATAAAAAATAAAAAAAAGCCCTGGTCTACTTATACCACCGTACGTGTGGCCAATGAATACAAACGACTGTTGCATTGATTTGTTGTGTCCTCAAACCTTTTTGTTGGTGAAAAATGGCTTTAATCTCTTTACAAAATGATTAAGTGTGTTGGACGGACTGTATAACCAGCTTTTGGTTCTGCAGTACCTGAGGTGGGACCCAGTCACCATGACCTGGGTCTCCTGTTAGCAGCTTCCAGTCGCCAACTCTTATGGCAGCCTGGACAGATGTGTCCCAAACAGACGGGGTGGGCGGGGACGTCACGCTGAGCGTTACCTGAGACATGGGTTGTCGTGCTCTTGACTGTGGCAGGTCCTGGTACTGGGATGAGATCTGTCTGGACTTTGGCTCTAAAGGTGATTGAATGCGAACGTGGAATTTGGGGCTTCTTGTTCCTGACACTGGCCCCTGGTGGGTGAATGGAGCCCCTCTGAAATAGGACTTCAAGCGTTTCCTGTACTGGGAGTTCATTTGGGGTTTGAGCTTTGATTTGATGAGAAGCTTCATTTTTGATTTGGGAACGGGCTTGGACTTTGGTGCATGATGGGAAAAAGTCCAAGGTTTCTTGGTGGTCTTTGCTTTGAACACCAGTTTCTCCTTCTGCTGCCGCTTCTTCTTTGGCTTCTTCGGCCCTGAACCTGAGCCTCTTGCTGCCAAATTAAGAAGACAAACAGTTGCATGAAGGATCTCAAGGAAACCAGATAGTTGCCATGTTTAACTTCAGCGATGCTTTTCCTCAGACCAGCAGAAATACTATGAATATAAATGATACCAGCATCTGAAGGCTACCTGAGGCTCCTGGCGCTGTCCTCGTGACCTTCTTTTTGCTGGTTTCCCTGACGGTGGCTGAAGCCAGAGGTTTGTGCAGAGGGTCGATGTTGTGAAGGATTTCCTGTCGAGGTGACTCTGCCCCTTCACTGATGGTGGGCCAAACATCAAAACCATCCAGGCCGCGACTCTGAGAGGAAAGTCCACATGTTTGTTCAATAACAAAATAATTATTTTGAATAAAGTCAGTCAAAAATGAAAATTATAGAATAAATGGTTAAATTAACAAAGCACACTAAGTAACAAAAAAAATTACTGCTCTGCAGCACAGTTGATGCTTGATTGGACGCTTGGTGATACTGCTGTTGTAAAAAATAAATGGAAAAAAAAACTTCCCTCACTTCCACACCAAAAATTTTAAACTAGCAGAGGCACCCGTCGTGTACCATTTCCTAAAAGTTTTACTGTAGGTTTTGATTTTTTTTTTCATTTTATTGTTTCATGTTCTGTACTGTATTGACTTAAAATAGTTAATGGCATGATACAGTAGGTGGCGGTATACACCCCCAGAGATGGTTTGCACCTGGAATTGTTCATGCGTCTTGAAAACAGCATGTATCAGAAGTCACAGCCATAGTGTAACGCTAATGGCTAACATTAGCTTTACCAAATGGGTCCTTTGTGAGCATTTTTTTTTTTTTTTATCTGCAATATCTGACTTCTTGTGCACTTAATTGGCCAAATGGATCATCTATGAAACGCGTGCTGCAGTGTTTCTGTCAAGTTACGTAGCAACTTACGTACACAAAAAACCAAAACCCAGAGAGTGCTGGCTTTGATGTGGAAAAACACACACACAGAGAGCCACAGTCACACTGGGAAATAAGGGTGACAGTAACCTGGCTGTTGTTTCCTCCAGCCAGACCCACCAGGGTCGGGAACCAGTCAGTGATGTGGAGAAGAGCTTTGGAGATCCGCCGCCTGCGCCGCAGCAGTGGACTGTGGACAAACGCCACCCCGCGGACTCCGCCTTCCCAGTAAGTACCCTGAAAATGTGTAGATAGATTTATTTATCATTGTCATGACGAGATTTGCACACTCACATACCACAGACAAACCGCAATTAATCCACAATTATTACTTGTTCACTGTAATAATGGCACACTTTTTTAATTAAGACAACACATATACATTTGACGTGCATTAAAACTTGAACAGTCCGTTTTCCCAATTGATGTGACGTTGTTGGCGCCGGAGAGGGGAGGTGTTGATTGGGGAAGGGAGTAGAACCATGCTTCAGAAGTCTGTCCGTTACTATGGATATTGTCTATGTGGGTTGAGATATGAAGAGCCAAATATCTCACCAAGGCCACATTCCTCAGGAGAAAAAACAGTGGACAATTTGACCTTGATTATGGCTCACAGCAGTGAAAAACACTTTTCAAAGCTTCACTCGAATCCAAAACCAATTGTGAATTAGGAATATTCCCAATTATGAATTAAGAATACAACCCCTGGCAAAAATTATGGAATCACCGGCCTTGGAGGATGTTCATTCAGTTGTTTAATTTTGTAGAAAAAAAGCAGATCACAGACATGACACAAAACTAAAGTCATTTCAATTGGCAACTTTCTGGCTTTAAGAAACACTATAAGAAATCAAGAAAAAAAGATTGTGGCAGTCAGTAACGGTTACTTTTTTAGACCAAGCAGAGGGAAAAAAATATGGAATCACTCAATTCTGAGGAAAAAATTATGGAATCACCCTGTAAATTTTCATCCCCAAAACTAACACCTCCATCAAATCAGATCTGCTCATTAGTTTGCATCTAAAAAGGAGTGAACACACCTTGGAGAGCTGTTGCACCAAGTGGACTGACATGAATCATGGCTCCGACACGAGAGATGTCAATTGAAACAAAGGAGAGGATTATCAAACTCTTAAAAGAGTAAATCATCACGCAATGTTGCAAAAGAGGTTGGTTATTCAGTCAGCTGTGTCTAAACTCTGGACCAAATACAAACAACATGGGAAGGTTGTTAAAGGCAAACATATTGGTAGATCAAGGAAGACGTCAAAGCATCAAGACGGAAAACTTAAAGCAATATGTCTCAAAAATCGAAAAATGCACAACAAAACAAATGAACGAATGGGAGGAAACTGGAGTCAACGTCTGTGACCGAACTGTAAGAAACCGCCTAAAGGAAATGGGATTTACATACAGAAAAGCTAAACGAAAGCCATCATTAACACCTAAACAGAAAAAAACAAGGTTACAATGGGCTAAGGAAAAGCAATCGTGGACTGTGGATGACTGGATGAAAGTCATATTCAGTGATGAATCTTGAATCTGCATTGGGCAAGGTGATGATGCTGGAACTTTTGTTTGGTGCCGTTCCAATGAGATTTATAAAGATGACTGCCTGAAGAGAACATGTAAATTTCCACAGTCATTGATGATATGGGGCTGCATGTCAGGTAAAGGCACTGGGGAGATGGCTGTCATTACATCATCAATAAATGCACAAGTTTACATTGATATTTTGGACAATTGAAAGGATGTTTGGGGATGATGAAATCATTTTTCAAGATAATTCATCTTGCCATAGAGCAAAAACTGTGAAAACATTCCTTGCAAAAAGATACATAGGGTCAATGTCAATGAGCAGATCTGATTTGATGCAGGTGTTAGTTTTGGGGATGAAAATTTACAGGGTGATTCCATAATTTTTTCCTCAGAATTGAGTGATTCCATATTTTTTTTCCCTCTGTTTGGTTTAAAAAAGTAACCGTTACTGACTACCACAATTTTTTTCCTGATTTCTTATAGTGTTTCTTAAAGCCAGAAAGTTGTCATTTGAAATGACTTTAGTTTTGTGTCACGTCTGTGATCTGCTTTTTTTCTACAAAATTAAACAACTGAATGAACATCCTCTGAGGCCGGTGATTCCATAATTTTTGCCAGGGGTTGTATTTGCCGGCCTCCGAAACCTTCAGCTTCAACTGCAAGGCACGCATCAGCTCCAGGGTGTCATCCACTTTGCGTCTGAGTTCAGTAGTCATCGCAGTCTGAGAATGCACTGCCTTGCCAACCTCGTTAATCATGACGGCCAAGTGAGGGCCTGTGGTTCTTGATGCCGCCGTCATGCCAATTTTCCGGTAGATCAGGGCAGCACATAAGCCAAAAAGTACCAGCCCCACTACCATGAGACCAAAGATGAATAAATCCTTGACGTCCTCCACAGAGAAAGGCACCAAGCATGCCACACGCCAAGACCCCCAGGAGTCGAGAACATAGCCCGCAGGATACGTTCCATCTGGGCAGGTAGGATCCCCCGGTCCTCACCTTCTTGTAGAAAAAATGGTGTCAATAGCGTTCAGAGACCAGCTGATCAATTCCATGGTTAATCCAATAGCAGTCCAATAGATCCAGAATCCAATATAGTTTTGAGGAATTCACAGTCTGGTGAGTAGGGACTTGAAGGTTAAAGGCAGAGGCAGAGAGATAAGAGAGAGTGGAGGAGATGCGACCGCCCTCGTTGGAGTCCCAAGCTGAAGATGGAACAAATCGAGATCTGTCATCATCGCTACTTATTTGTCCACATCATCCAATAATCTCCTGTTGCCAGCCGGAGCTGATGAAGAAGGATGCTGAAACTTTCAGCTTCCTCGCATCTTCTGACTTCAACTTCTTAAACATTAATTACTGTACACTTAAAAAATCTTTCAAATTTACAATTTTAAATGTTATGAAAGACATTTTAACATTAATACAGCAGCCAGCAACTATTTTTGATGCAAAGATTTTGTGATTTAATGACATCCTGTGTAAAGAATAATGCAACACACTTAGGAAGGGCGGGTGGGAGGAAGGGTTGAGGAGGTGTGGCCGAGGAGGGAGGCATTCCTTACCTGAAGTGTGGTGCAAGTCTGGCCTCAAGTGGTAGAAAAATCATTTGCCTTTTAATCTTTTCTTTCATTTTTTTTTAGTCACTAATTAATGATTTTGGAATTGCAAAAAGGTTTTCTGTTTTTCCTTCTTTGCCCTTTTTTCCCGCTTTGCAAAATGACTTCAATCTTGGAAAAATCTGGGTCACCCAAGAATCTTAACCTCCTCCCATCTCTTTTTTTAAATGTTTATTTTTTTTAAATAACTTCCTAGTGCAGCCAGTCACACCAAACATGGAGTAAAAATCCTCTGCAGACGTGTGTTTGTACTGAATCATCACTGCTCATCTCCTTCAGTACATTTTTTAAAGAACATTGGTTGTGATAAAATACCTTCCACAGAACTTTGCCTTTCTTCCGGGTTTCCACTAGCAGGTAGCAGAGAAAAAAAACTTGAGGCGTTCTTTGGTTGGTGTTCGGTAGAAATGAGACCTCACTTGACTTTGAGTCAGATGTTTGACATAACGCAGTTTGGAGGCTTCAAACGTAAGGTGGGTGGACCTTCTCAGGGTAATAATGTCTCAGTGTTCTGACTGGTAATAAACTGATCAGAAAATAATTCCCCTTCATGTCTTAATCGCAAAATATTTACATAAAGAATGACGGATTTTGGCACCTTCCGCCCGCGGAGGGGCCAGTTGCTCCCGCCTGTGAACGGCTGGGCGCCGTTGTCGGTGGAGTAGATGATCACGCTGTTCCGGTAGTATCCATACTTTCGAACGGCGTAGGTTATGTTGCGAACTGCTTCATCCACCGTAGAAACCATGGCAGCGTACTTCCTCCTGGCGACGTTAGCCATGTGGCGGTACGGGTAGATGTAGGATTTTGGGGGCTGTAAAGGCGTGTGGACGGCCTGGCGGGTCAAAGTTACAGATTTCGGTCACATATATGATCAAATATGACAGTGAGAACATGTTAATGTGATGAACAATAATTTTGTAATTTGCAGAGAATTGTTCACTTGTTGGTTTGTATGTGAAGATGATGGTTCAATACCTGTAGGGACAACAGCAGGAACATTGGCCGTGCAGCGGGATCGTGGCTCTCCAGGATTTTTCGCGCCCTCTGTGTGAACAGTAGGGTGGAGTATTTCCCCTCCTGCCCCCAGGCCACAGACTCGTCATCATGGAGATCGTACCCACATAATCCAGGACCATCACAGGACTCGTAGCTGGACGGTTATAGATACGCGTTAGAAACACAGAGCGGGATACAGTCTTTGTAATGCTGAAAGTATTGTTCAGATGATAATAATAATAATTAGTAATCCTTCACTTGTAGTAATCCACACTTCCTGTTAAAGAGCCGAAGAAACTGTCGAAACCTTTTCTGGTGGGCAGGCACACTTTCCTGAAGGAACAGAGCAAAAAATAAATGGAATCACTATTTCTTCCACACAGTTAAAGGTGTCGCCCCCCCCCCGAACTTCCATAAAATGTACTTTGTGCTGAATTGTAGTTAGTTTTTTTTTTTGTAAAATACACTTATTTCTGATGTATATCACAAAATTACAGCTCATGTCATTGGTAACCTGATAGAGTGACTTCACTGCCATTACAGAGGTCAAACGTTTCCTGTAGTTTTTCACCAGGTTTTCACACACTGCAGCAGGGATTTTGGTCCACTCCTCCATACAGATCTTCTTTAGATCTTTCAGGTTTGGAGTTTGGAGTTTCTATTGAGTTCAGGTCTGGAGACTGGCCAGGCCACTCCAGGACCTTGAAATGCTTCTTACGGAGCCCCTCCTTAGTTGCCCTGGCTGTGTGTTTGGGGTCATTGTCATGCTGGAAGACCCAGCCACGACCCATCTTCAATGCTCTTACTGAGGGAAGGAGGTTGTTTGCCAAAATCTCGCAATACATGACCCCATCCATCCTCCCTTCAATACGGTGCAGTCATCCTGTCCCCTTTGCAGAAGAGCACCCCCAGAGTATGATGTTTCCACCCCCATGCTTCACGGTTGGGATGGTTTTCTTGAGGTTGTTCTCATCCTCTAAACATGGTAAGTGGAGTTGATTCCAAAAAGCTCTATTCTGGTCTCATCTGACCACATGAACTTCTCCCATGCCTCCTCTGGATCATCCAGATGGTCACTGGTGAACTTCAAACGGGCCTGGACATGTGCTGGTTTGAGCAGGGGGACCTTGCTACCCTGCAGGATTTTAAACCATGACAGCATCATGTGTTACTAATGTAATCTTTGTGACTGTGGTCCCAGCTCTCTTCAGGTCATTGACCAGGTCCTCCTGTGTAGTTCTGAGCTTTCTCAGAATCATCCTTACCCCACAAAGTGAGATCTTGCATGATCTCCCAGACCGAGGGAGATTGACAGTCATCTTGTGTTTCTTCCACTTTCTAATAAATAATCATAACAGTTGTTGTCTTCTACCAAGCTGCTTGCCTGTTGTCCTGTAGTCCATCCCAGCCTTGTGCAGGTTTATAGTTTTGTCCCTGGTGTCCTTAGACAGCTCTTTGGTCTTGGCTATGGTGGACAGGTTGGAGTGTGATTGATTGTGTGAACAGGTGTCTTTTATACAGGTAACAAGTTCAAACAGGTGCAATTAATACAGGTAAAGAGTGCAGAATAAGAGGGCTTCTTAAAGAAACATTAACAGGTCTGTGAGAGCCAGAATTCTTGGTGGTTGGTACGTGTTCAAATATTTATTTCATGTAATAAATGCAAATTAATTATTTAAAAATCATACAATGTGATTTTTCTGGATTCTTTTTTAGATTCTGTCTCTCACAGTTGAAGCGAACCTACGATAAAAATTACAGACCTCTACATTCTTTGTAGGTGGGAAAACCTGCAAAATTGACCGTAGATTAAATACTTATTTCCCCCACTGTGTGTGTGTGTGTGTACATATATATATATATATATATATATATATATATATATATATATATATATATATATATATATATATATTCTCTTCTGGTGTTTAACAGTTGTGTCCACCGCTTCTTTCTACTTCAATTTTATGTCTTTTTTTAGAAGCACTTTCAGTCACATTTGAAGGTTTGTTGTGTTTCTTTGACTCCATGATGCTGGAGTGAACAATGTTTGCCATTTGAGGGTGAGAAAAGCCCCCTTCATCGTCTACAGTACGGCCATAAAGTGTGTCGTCATGTCTTGTTGCCAAATTTTAACCCACATGGGTTAAAATCCTAACGCATTTCCAGATAACTAAATTGTCATCGTATTGATGATGTATGGTTGCGACTCCTTTATTTGAATACTGAAGAATATTTCAGTGTCAAATTTATTTATTTTATTTTTTTACTTACACGGTAAAAAATCCAAAGGGTCGACACCTGTAAATCCGTTTGTGTGTCCAAATCTCCATTTTAGAATCTCTTGGATGTCGTCTTTATGCAGACTGGTTTAAAAGAGCGATGTCACTGTTTGATGGTGGGCATCGTACCTGTAGAAGCCCAGGTGCCACTTGCCCACCATGTGTGTGGTGTAGCCGGCCTGGCGGAGTCTCTCGGGCAGCGTGTCCATGTGTGACGGCAGACAGCTCGGCTGCCGCGGCCTGATGATGGAGTGCTGTAGTCCCGTGTGGATCTGATACCTGCACAACAAACATTCATCTTCATCCGTGCGGTCGTGATGTTCACGCCCAGCTAGAATGTTGCCATCAGTTTAGGACTCTGCTGACTTCCACCACTTCAAACAGCAACAGTGTGAAGACGGCTTACGATCGGCTAGTGCCAGCAAATTACAAAGATAAATGATAAGTCGCTCCGAACTGAACTCAAACCCTGAACAGACATAATTAGTGGAACAGATAATTATAACAATTGTTCATTTGTGGAAACAAGCACCAAAATTGGCAAACATACTCCTGAGACATTGGTCTTTAAAAAAAAAAAAAACTGAGTATCCACTTGAATTTTTTTTTTTGAGGTAAGGGTCAACTGAAGAATTGCACAGGGGTCAAAAATTAAAAATGTTCCAGTCATATTGAAAGCTATATTTTCAATTTTCACTTTCAATTTATTTTCATTTATATAGCGCCAAATCACAACACAGTTGCCTCAAGGCGCTTCACACAAATAAGGTCTAACCTTACCAACCCCCAGAACAACAGTGGTAAGGAAAAACTCCCTCTGAGGAAGAAACCTCAAGCAGACCAGACTCAAAGGGGTGACCCTCTGCTTGGGCCATGCTACAAACATAAATTACAGAACAATTCACAAAACGAATATACAGGAAATGCTGTTGGTGCACAGGACAGGAGGGTCTCCAGCACAAATACCACCCCCAACTCTGGATGGAGCTGCACCTTAAACAGAGAGGAAAAAACAGAATCGGGAATCAGAAAGACAAAAAATACTGTATAATATGTCAGCATTAAACAACGGTGATCGCCGGCCACTAGCCCTAAGCCTCACAAAAAAAGACCCAGAATTTAGATAAAGTTGAGGCCGCAGCCCGCTCCGTTTCCTAATAAAATGAATTAAGAGTGTGAAAAGCGTAGAGCTATTCTATACCAGTATGCTAGCCATATGAAAGGGAAAATAAGTGCACCTTAAGTCTGGACTTGAAAGTCTCCACAGAATCTGACTGTTTTATTGATGCAGGGAGATCATTCCACAGAACAGGGGCACGATAAGAGAAAACTCTGACCCACAGACTTTTTTTTCTCAAATATGTTTATTTGCTTTTTAACATTTTCTTAACAGACACAGCTCAGCAAACCCTTGATCCATACCATTAGATTACAGACAGGTTTCAAATAAAATATTAAGATACATACATATATATATAAATAAACATATACATGTATATAAATAAACAAAAAAGAAAAAAAATACAAGAAAAAAACATTGTGAGAATGTTCAAAATCAGCAATCAACAACTGCACTGTTCAGTAATGAAGATACAAATTGGTCAGTGAAGCGAAGATACGGTGTCCATATGTCTATAAAGCTGCTTTTAAAGTCAAGTATTCCAGAGGAAAGAGTTCAATAATGAGTTTGTACCATGTGGCTTTGGATGGAGGCTTATCGCTGATCCATGTAAGAAAAATATTTTTACGTGCAGCAAATGTTAAGATGTTAAATAATCTATTACGAGGAGGTGAGCCGAGGCTTGTTGATCTGTATCCCAGTAGCAAAGAAACAGGGTCCAAAGGTAAGGATATTCCAAAAATATGTCTTAGATCCACCAAAATGTCCTTCCAGTACAATTGGATTTTAGGACAAAACCAAACACAATGAGCATACGTCCCAGTGGCAGATTTACATTTCAAACATAAAGGTGAGCTTTGAGGATACATCAAATGTCTTTTGTGTGGAGATATTTGCAGTCTATGAATTATTTTAAATTGGAGCAATCTAGCATGATTGCAAACCGAAATATATTTTATCTGACAACAGATGGAACTCAATGTTTCTTCATCAAGGACTATACCCATTTCTGATTCCCATTTTTGTTTAACCTCTAATAAAGTTGATGAATTATGTTTAATCAGTGTACGATAGAGATAAGTAATTATTTTCTTTGTAGGACAGTTTAGGATTAATTTTTCTAATGGTGAGGGACTGGCATCAGACATCAAAGTTGTTTTCTTATGAATAAAGTCTCTAACTTGCAGGTATCTAAAGAAATCTCTATTTGGGAGGTTATATTTATCTTGAATTTGTTTAAATGAACACAATGTAGATCCAGAAAATAAATCACCCATCTTTTTAATTCCCTTGTTTGCCCAAGCAATAAAACTTGAGTCTGTCATACCTTGTAAAAAGTCTGGATTCCCTTGTATTGACGAGAGCAAAGGAGTTAAAAGAGATTTCCCCTCCAGTCGCCTGGCCATAAACCATGATTTCACTGTATTGACAATAATGGGGTTCTTATTGCACAAATTTCTTGAGGATTTTACATTTTTACAAGACAAAAGACCAAGAAGAGAACATTGAGTCTGTGATTTTTCAAGATTAAGCCACACAGATGTGGGGTTCTCCCAACCCATTCAACTATAAACCTCAAATTAGATGCCAGCTGATACATCTTAAAATCCGGTACATCGAGACCACCTTCAGAGATGGGGGATAATAGTTTTGAGAATTTCAGTCGTGGTTTTCTTTTGTGCCAAATAAATTCACTTAGCCAACCATTGAGTAATTTGATATTTTTGTTTGAAATCAATAACGGAATCATTTGTAAAGGATACAGTAATCTGGGGAGCACATTCATTTTGATCATCGCCACTCTGCCCAGCAAGGACAAAGGAAGAGTGTTCCACCTGTTTAAGTCTTTTCTGATATTGTCCAAAAGAGGTGTAAAGTTAGCCTTGAACATTTGATGAAACATGGGAGTGATGTGAATACCAAGGTAAACAAAACCAGATAATGACCATTGGAATGGAAAAGAAGTTAATGTGTTAATTCTTTCTCGAAGGTTGCCCATTGGCATAGCAAGGGATTTAGAAAAGTTTATTTTATAGCCGGAGAACATTCCAAATCTTTGAATTTGCTCGATCAGTCTAGGAATTGAGGATTTGGGCTCAGTTATATATAATAATACGTCATCAGCGTACAAGGAAATTTTATGCCACTGTCCGCCATGACAGAACCCTGTTATGTTTGGATCTTGTCTTATGATCTCAGCTAAGGGCTCCACTGCTAGAGCAAAAAGAGCCGGACTCAATGGGCAGCCCTGTCGAGTTGAACGATGAAGTGAGAAGGCCTCCGATCTGTAGCCATTAGTAATTACAGAGGCCATAGGTTTACTGTATAATAATTTAATTCAACTAATGAATGTGTCCCCCAAATCAAATGTTTGCAAGATGCGAAGCAGATAAGGCCATTCGACACAGTCGAAGGCCTTCTCCGCGTCTAAAGAGATGACCAAACTGTCCTCATCTCATGCCTGACAAATAGTTATTATATTTAAAAGCCTTTGAATATTGTGGCTTGAACTTCTCCCCTTAATAAAACCTGTCTGATCTTCTTTAACAATATAAGGTCAAACTTTTTCTAAGCGCAGCGCCAAAATTTTAGATAATTTAAGATCTTGATCTAAATGAGTAATGGGTCGGTAACTGGAGCAATGTTCAGGGTTTTTACCTTTTTTATGGATCAGTGTGATATCAGCTTCCCTTAAAGTTCGAGGAAGGAAGCATGTGGTAAATGAATGATCCAACATAGAGAGAAAGGGGTCTAATAATATATGGTGGAACTCTTTGTAAAAGTCACATGATATTCCATCTGTTCCGGGAGTCTTCCCTGATTGTAGTTTTTTAAGTGCTAGGAGTGCCTCCTCTTTAGTAATAGGAGCATTCAACGTGGCTCTTTGAGCATCAGATATAGTGGGAAGAGTGAGCTCAGATAAGAAGAATTCCATAACATCAGAGGCTCCCGGTCGTAGGTTTGATTCATATAATTGTTCATAGAATTCCTTAAATACATGGTTAATTTGCATATTATCAAAATGACAGTTATTGTCAGAGTCAACTATAGAAGTAATGGTTTGTGGACCATTAGGGGCTTTGGTTAGAAATGATAAATATTTGGTTGATTTGTTACCAGATTCATATAATCTCTGTCTAGAGAAAAGTGTAGCAGTTTTAGCTTGTTGTGTTGACAAAGCATCCAGAGCAGCTTGTAATGCACATTTTTTCTGCAATAAATGTGGATCTAAAGGTGTGGTTAGCACACTTTTTATATTATATAATTCTTTTTTGAGATTTTGTTGTTGCTCCATTTGCTTCCGTTTTTTTTGGCAGCTGCGTAGCCAATAGTTAGACCCCTAATAAATGCCTTAGATGTTTCCCAAAGTAAAGAGGGGTTATCATTGTTTTTTGAGTTAATATCAAAAAATATTTTAAATTCACGAGTCATGTGTGATAAAAAATTTTCATCTTTTAAAAGACGAACATCAAATCTCCATCTTCTACTTTTATTAGAAATAGTATCAGTAACCAGCTCCAGGCTTAACATTGCATGGTCACTTACCACAATATTTCCTATTTCACAGGAGGTGATGTGCTGAATTTGGGATATGTGGAAAAAAAAGTAATCAATTCGAGTGTGACACTTATGTGGTGGAGAATAGAAGGTAAATTCCCTATCATTTGGATGGAGAGTTCTCCATACATCTGCCAGGCCCATCACCCTACAAATAGTGGAGAGGGCACTGGCTTGATTGGTTAAGGGAGAGTTACGGGAAGGATGTCGGTCTACCGTGGGCCGAAGTAGGCAGTTAAAATCCCTGCCCACTAAGGCTAATGGGTTAGACAATTCTGAAAATTCCATAAAGGCCTTTGACAAAAAATTTGGGGTGTAATTTGGAGGGCAGTATATATTCATTATAGTAACTTTTTCACCCTGGAGAGTACCATTAATAATCACATATCTTCCATACTGGTCCTTTTTGCAAGATTGTAATTGAAAAGCAATTCTCTTGTTAATAAGTATTATAACACCTCTACTATTTGTTGTAAAGGAAGCAAAATATACCTGATTAACCCAACCATGTTTAAGCATCATCCAGATGGCTTTCTTGGAGTAGTGCTATATCAATTTTCCTTCTTTTGAGTGTAGCAAAAACTTTTCTTTGCTTAATTTTTTTCCGTAAACCTCTTACATTCCAAGAACAGAATCTAATCTTACCAAGTGACATTTACCAAAACATACTTATAAATTATGAGAGTATGACCTTTGAAATAAAAAAAATAATAATAAAACCTGCGTGGTACATATCTTAATGTATAAACACAAAAGTGGATCAAGGCTGAGTTAAACAGAACAAGAACACTGAACATTAACATATTAAGTATGTAAAATGACAAAACTAAATCGAAAGGGGCTTTCCCCAAGTTGTGTGGGGATTGCTGTCCTGTAACACACCAAACTTGGGTGCAAAACTAGCAAATTAGATAGCATACAGTCTGTGGGGTGCTGCATGCCCTGAATAAACATATCGGAGTAACTTATTAGTCAAAGGGGGTTTCAGGCATGGCGGGTTGTGACAGTGGTATAGAACATAAAACAGGTATAATAAGTTTACCAGATACAACGGAGTTAAACCTGTAACAAACAAAACCCACCAGTCTGTGCCCAGTAATTTCTCCTTCAGCTCTGGTCAGTTACGCTAGATGCGTAGGAGAGGACCTCTGCTGGTGAGAGGAAGATCTTCTGCGTACCACTGAACATTACTTTGAGCTTCGCCGGGAACAACATGGTGTAATCTGCGCCGATTTCACGTAGACGTGCTTCCTCACCACCATCGCGGACAGGTCGTGGTAGAATGAGATTTTCCTTCCCTCCAGGACGATGTCGCCTTGTGCTGCCTTTCGTTGCACTGCTGCCATTACCCGCTGTTTCTCTGGGAATGCGTGGAACCTGATAATGACCTGTCGCGGCCGCTGTCCCTCGCCAGGCGGAGGTGCTGCGCTCCGGTGTGCACGCTCCAGCTTGACTCTGCCTCCTGCCGCATCAAAACCAAGGAAACTCGGCAGCCACTGTTCAAAGAAGTCTAAAGCATTGCTCCCCTCCATACACTCAGGGATGTTAAATATGTGGATATTTTTATGACGCCCCCTGTTTTCAAGCATATCGACTTCATCTGTTAAATTTTCAACTTGTTTTTCTAGTGTTTGAATCTTAGCATGGAGGGTCTCGTTAGCATCTTCTAGCTTTAGCACTCTAGCTTCCGCTTCATCCAGTCGCTCGTCAACTTTCTTTAAATCAGCCGAATGTTTCTTGACTGTACTGGTTAGAGGGTCCAGCTTCTCATTGATAGATGCCATAATTCTTGAGGTCATGATTTCAAAGGCTTTAGCGAGTGCAGGGTCTAGTTCATGACCGTCACTCACACATCCTGGCTCCTCCGTGGATTTGCCATGTTGAGATGAGCCTGAGCTTTCATCCTCACCGCTTGTCTGCTTATTAGTTTTGCATTTCGGCGACATTGTTTGGTGTTGTTTGGTCCAAAAGAGTTCTAAAGTCATAATACAACCTTAGTAACCGTAAAGTAAGTTAAGCTCCAACGAGAAAGGAAATATATCTTAAGGTATTGGCGCAGCTCCCACAGGCACGTCTTTCCCCTAAGCAGCCATCACCGGAAGCCCGACCCACAGACTTTTTATTCACCCTAGGGACACAACATAGTCCTGCACCCTGAGCACACAGTCTTGGCCGGTACGTAAGGTTTAATTAGGTCACCTAGGTAGGGAGGTGCCAGTTCGTGAACAATTTTATAGACTAGTAGCAGAACCTTAAAATCTGATCTCACTGGGACAGGAAGCCAGTGAAGAGACGCCAAAATGGGTGTAATGTGGTCAAACTTTCTGCTTCATGTAAATAGTCTGGCAGCAGCATTTTTGAACCAATTGGAGACCCCTAATGCTGGACTGCGGTAAACCAGAAAATGGAACACTGCAGTAGTCTAATCTAGAAGAGATAAACGCATGGATCAGGGTCTCAGCATCAGCCATAGACAGGATGGGACAAATCTTCGCTATATTTCGCAGGTGGAAGAAAGCAGTCCTAGTAATATTTCTAATATGGAGGCCAAAGGACAACGAAGGATCAAAAATTACCCCAAGGTTCCTCACTTTGTCAGTGTGATGTATGACACACGAGCCTAGGCTGTTAACTGGTCAAATTGATGCCAATGTCTCACTGGACCAAGAACCATCATTTCAGTCTTATCAGAGTTTAAAAGTAGGAAGTTTCTAGACATCCAACTTTTCACTGATGCAAGGCAATCTTCTAAGGATTTTATGTGAATGAGATAACCAGCAGTTATCGGCATGTATAACTGAGTATCAGCATAGCAGTGAAAGGTAATCCCAAAACACCACAATATGTGCCCAAGGGGTGCTATATAATGGGAGAAAAGCAGGGGGCCTAAGACAGACCTCTGTGGAACCCCAAATTTGATGTCACTAAGGTTAGAGGTAGTGTTATTGTACAAAACACAGTGAGAACGACTGGTCAAGTATGATGTCAACCATGCAAGGCACTCCCAGTAATCCCAAAATGATTTTCCAGCCTATCAAGTAGAATATGATGATCCACTGTATCAAATGCAGCACTGAGATCTAACAGCACAAGAACCATAGTGGTGTCTGAATCCACTGCAAGCAGAAGATCATTCACCACTTTAGTGAGAGTCGTCTCTGTGGAATTATATTTATATACCACATTATGTGTCTAATCACAAAGATTCCAAAAAGATTTAGTTTGGACTATTTATGATGGAATGTTCTGGAGTTGAATGTTTGGTCTGCAAGGAAAAGGTCAAACAATGTCAACACCCATTGGATTCTTGTGATATATGTCACCCTGTAACATGATAACTAAGCATGACACATGGGGCAAACTATTCCTTTTTTAAAACCCTATTAACTTAAACAATATTTGGAGGAACTTTAACTTCTGACCCCTACAAACTAAAGCTGACCTTTGTTACAATTCTTGCTGTTTTTACCCGATAACTCCATAATATTCAGTCACAGATTGTACAAATTATACCTTTTTGGAATCTTTATGTTCAGACAAATAAAGTGGTGTAGCTTTCAATATGATTGGAGCATCTTTTAATTTTGACCCCTGTGTGATTCTTGAATTACCCCTACCTGGCCACCTATTGAAAATTCAAGTGGATACTCAGTTTTTCAAAAGAGTTAATGTTTAAGGAGTATTTGTGCCAACTTTGGTGCTTGTATCACCATTTGAAGGATTCCTCTGTAAATACTCTGTTATCTGCTGCGCTTCGCTCTCAGACTGCAGGCTTACTTGTAGTTCCTAGGGTTTGTAAGAGTAGAATGGGAGGCAGAGCCTTCAGCTTTCAGGCTCCTCTCCTGTGGAACCAGCTCCCAATTCAGATCAGGGAGACAGACACCCTCTCTACTTTTAAGATTAGGCTTAAAACTTTCCTTTTTGCTAAAGCTTATAGTTAGGGCTGGATCAGGTGACCCTGAACCATCCCTTAGTTATGCTGCTATAGACGTAGACTGCTGGGGGGTTCCCATGATGCACTGTTTCTTTCTCTTTTTGCTCTGTATGCACCACTCTGCATTTAATCATTAGTGATCGATCTCTGCTCCCCTCCACAGCATGTCTTTTTCCTGGTTCTCTCCCTCAGCCCCAACCAGTCCCAGCAGAAGACTGCCCCTCCCTGAGCCTGGTTCTGCTGGAGGTTTCTTCCTGTTAAAAGGGAGTTTTTCCTTCCCACTGTAGCCAAGTGCTTGCTCACAGGGGGTCGTTTTGACCGTTGGGGTTTTACATAATTATTGTATGGCTTTGCCTTACAATATAAAGCGCCTTGGGGCAACTGTTTGTTGTGATTTGGCGCTATATAAAAAAAAAATTGATTGATTGATTACATGTTGCAATAGACACATTAAAGGGAAACAAATGCTTCATGTAATCACCAAATTACTACAAAGTTTTAGATGTTGTTCCTCATGAAAGACGACTTAAGATGTTTGTTTTATTCCACGCAGCTGGTGTGGTTTTTATTCCAGTAATCTGACCGAGTCAGTCAGTGAGTCAGTCAATGAGTGTATCCACATTCTTTCAGACACAATAACTCCAAAATGAAGAATGCCAGCATCTCATTATTTACTGTCTCACACTGTGGTATGTGTCAATATTGGTACTGGGTAACATTCAAATATTGATTGATTGATTTTAAAAGCATATGTAACCAATGAAACCAGATCAGCTGCCAACTACATAAACTCATATGACTTAACCAAACTGAACTACAAAAAAGAAATGTCACATGGGCTGTACAGCTGCTAGGAGTGTACGTTACTTATGGAATAAGGTTAAATCCGCATTAATGGATTAGAAACAGAGAACAATGAGTCTTTGTGGAGGGGAAGAAGCCAGTATTCCCTAAAGTTTGATCTGGAGTGCCGCAAGGTCCAGTTTAAGATGCCCTGATGTTCAACATGTTGTATTTATAAATCACAATTTTGACTTTATAAATACCTGAGATAAAAAGACAGAATTTAAATGTTATGAATTGAGATTTTCAATTTTTTTTTTCTAAATCAGAATTATGAGACGATAATTGAAAGTTTGACTGTATGTCATGGTTAGGACCTAAAAAAGTCAAACCTTCAAATTTCGGAGTAATTAGGTTTAAAAGAAAAAAGAAAGAAACAACTTGAAAAATCCACATTTTTAATTTGGAATACATAATTGTGATCAAAATGTCAACAAATTTCTACAATGTACAAGAATTATGATTTCACAAATTTTGACTTTATAAGTCATAATTTCAAGGTAAGATAAATTTAACTTTCTGAATCATAATTATGATAAAGTCAACATTTATTTTTTTAATTCACAAACATGAGACAAAACATTCTTGTAAAAGAATTCTGACTTCCGATATATTTTTCCACATAATGCCATAATTCTCATCTTTGTTTTTTAATCCTTTTGTTGAAATAGGCTCTCACTTGATAATGTATTTATGATGATAGTCCTTGATGAAATTCTATTGTGCCTGCATGAATGATAAATGTCCACCAGGTGGAGATATTGCTCCATTTCATGAACGTTGATGATGAACCTGTTGCTTATACAACCTCAATTCCAATGAAGTTGGGACGTTGTGTAAAATGTAAATAAAAACAGAATACAATGATTTTCAAATCCTTTTCAACCTATATTCAATTGAATACACCACAAAGACAAGAAATTTAATGTTCAAACTGATAAACTTAATAGTTTTTGTGCAAATATTTGCTCATTTTGAAATGGATACCTGCAACATGTTTCAAAAAAGCTGGGACAGTGGTATGTTTACCACTGTGTTACATCACCTTTCCTTCTAACAACACTCAATAAACTTTTGGAAACTGAGGACACTAATTGTTGAAGTTTTGTAGATGGAATTCTTTCCCATTCTTGCTCGATGTACGACTTCAGTTGTTCAACAGTCCGGGGTCTCCATTGTCGTATTTTGCGCTTCATAATGTGCCACACATTTTCAGTGGGCGACAGGTCTGGACTGCAGGCAGGCCAGTCTAGTACCTGCACTCTTTTACTATGAAGCCACGCTGTTGTAACATGTGCAGAATGTGTCTTGGCATTGTCTTGCTGAAATAAGCAGGGACGTCCCTGAAAAAGACGTTGCTTCGATGGCAGCATGTGTTGTGCCAAAACCTGGATGTACCTTTCAGCATTGATGGTGCCATCACAGATGTGCAAGTTGTCCATGCCATGGGCACTAACACACCCCCATACCATCACAGATGTGCAAGTTGTCCATGCCATGGGCACTAACACACCCCCATACCATTACAGATGTGTAAGTTGTCCATGCCATGGGCACTAACACACCCCCCATATCATCACAGATGCTGGCTTTTGAACTTTGCGCTGGTAACATTCTGGATGGTCTTTTTCCTCTTTTGTCCAGAGGACACGACGTCCATGATTTCCAAAAACAATTTGAAATGTGGACTCAACAGACCACAGCACACTTTTCCACTTTGCGTCTGTCCATTTCAAATGATCTCGGGTCCAGAGAAGGCGGCGGTGTTTCTGGATGTTCTTGATGTATGGTTTTTGCTTTGCATGGTAGAGTTTTAACTTGCACTTGTAGATGTAGCGACGAACTGTGCTAACTGACAACCGTTTTCTGAAGTGTTCCTGAGCCCACGTGGTAAGATCTTTTACACAATGATGTTGGTTTTTAATGCAGTGCTGCCTGAGGGATTGAAGGTCACGGGCATTCAATGTTGGTTTTTGGCCTTGCTGCTTACGTGTAGAAAGTTCTCTAGTTTCTCTGAATCTTCTGATTATATTATATACTGTGGATGATGGAATCCCTAAATTTCTTGCAACTGAATGTTGAGAAACATTGTTCTTAAACTGTTGGACTATTTTTTTTCACGCAGTTCACATCATGACACTCACCTGTTTCCAATTAACCTGTTCACCTGTGGAATGTTCCAAACAGGTGTTCTTTGAGCATTTATCAACTCTCCCAGTCTTTTGTTGCTACTGTCCCAGCTGTTTTGAAACGTGTTGCAGACATCCATTTCAAAATGAGCAAATATTTGCACAAAAACAAAAAAGTTTATCAGTTTGAACATTAAATATCTTGTCTTTGTGGTGTATTCAATTGAATAAAGGTTGAAGAGGATTTGAAAATCATTGAATTCTGTTTTTATTTACATTTTACACAACGTCCCAACTTCACTGGAATTGGGGTTGTAGTAGTAGATAAGTAACTGTGATGTATGGGAGACATTATTCTCAAAAATCAATGCATAGATCCTGTAAGAAGATTGTGAAGGAGACGAACCGACAGACGGGTCACTAAAGTGGCGTGAGTACCTGCCGGTGATGAGTTGGCTGCGTGACGGCGTGCAGATGGGCTGGACGTAGTAGTTCTCTAACTTCACACCCTCCGCCGCCAGCTTGTCCAGTGTGGGCGTCTTGATGGTTGGGTTGTGATAACCAATGTCGTTGTAGCCCTGTGTTAGAACCATGAAAAAAAAAAAGAAAAAAAAAAACATAGCTCAGTAGGTTATGATGTCATTGATTACCAGTTTGTAGATTTATTTGTAATCTTCTTACAACCACACGGCTGTAAAAGTGATGATTTAATTGTGTGCTGTCGTACTTGTGCAATCCCTCGTTTTGTGTTTTCTATATTTTTCATTCCAATCATGTTGAAGACTAAAGTGTAAGCTGATCTTTAACTTTTGGATTTGCAGGCTGTTTAGTTTTCTCGTGAGGAGCAGTGAGGCTGAACGGACTCGCCTGGTCATCTGTGAGGATGAAGATGATATGCGGCCGTGTTTTCTCCTCGCCGTCTTTGGGCTGGTGGGACACCGTGCACTCCAGGCTGAGCAGAACGCCCAGCACGCTGAGAGCCGCGGCCACGGCGGAGGCCTGCATCTCCGAGCGACTCGAAACAAAAAGAAGAAAAATGTTTGAGTCTGCAGAAACAAAGATTCCCTCCGGCGATCAGAAAACCACATAGCTGGCAGCGACGGCGGACTGAAACACGTCCATGTGTGGACCAGAGGACTTTAACTGCTTACCAGCTGCTACTGCTGACATTATGAACACACGCACTTAAAGGGGACATAATGTGGAAATTCACATTCACCTGTCTTCTGTAGTTTTGGGGATCATGTAAAAATCACCACATTTTCACCAGATTCCAGGTCTGTTTGCAGAAATTCTGCAACTTTGGGCTAAATTTAGGCTGGAAAACTTTGTTTCACACTTTTGTGACATATGTATCCAAAGTCCATATCTGGTGTGTTATGCCCAACAGGCCGGTCTGGGCTCGGTAGGACACACCCATATCGTCTGCCTCTTTGTTTTGGAGAAAGGGGGCGTGGCACACAGCAGCTCCTTTACATTTAAGAGCCATAGTCTGTTACTGTGGAATGTTTATAGAAGGGGGTGATATATCATGTTTCAGTAGGCCACTGAAGTTTTTTTAGGGGAAGGTATATTGTCCAAACGGACAAAAATTGTTTTTTTATCCAAAGATCCCTTCAGGTGGAAAATTACAGCCCTTTTTAGGGTAGGGGTTAAAGGGGCCAAAACAGTGACATAGTCAAAATGTGGATTTTGACCTTTGAATATCTTTGGGCGCCCTCAGTAAGCCTCATTGATCTTGTGGTATATGAATGTATGGGAGTTCTCCCATTTAACATTATATTTTTCAAGGCTAACTGAGGGCGCTTCAAGTCACAACTTTTGGCATTTTGGGCTACATAAAGATATGTGCGATGTTTTCACTTTGTAAAAATTACAAAGTTGCCGTTAATGTTGATAAACTGTCCGGAATTAGTTTTGTTTATAAATGAAACCATGAGTGAAACTCAGTTTCACTCATATTGTGGCTTTTTGGGATTCCTTCCTTTGGGATTCCTTTTTGCTATGCTGATGATACTCAGTTGTACATGCCGATAACTGCTGGTAATCTCACACATATAAAATCCTTAGAGGATTGCCTTGCATCAGTGAAAAGCTGGATGTCCAGCAATTTTAAACTTGGACAAGACCGAAATGAAGGTTCTTGGTCCAGTGAGACATTGGCATCAGTTTGGTCAATTAACACTTAACCTAGATGTGTGTGTCATGCATAACACTGACAAAGTGAGGAACTTTGGGGTGATTTTGAATCCTACGTTGTCCTTTGAATTACAACATTTGTCCCATCCTGTCTATGGCTGATACCGAGACTCTCATTTATGAATTTGTTTCTTCTAGATTGGACTACTGCAATGTTCTATTTTCTGGTTTACTGCAGTCCAGCATTGGGGCTATCCAATTGGTTCAAAATACTGCTTCCAGACTTTTGACATGAAGCAGAAAGTTTGACCACATTACACCCATTTTGGAGTTTTTCCTTATCACTGTCACCTGTGTTCTTGCTCTGGAGGTTGGTAAGGTTAGACCTTACTTGTGTGAAGCTCCTTGAGGCAGCTTTCCTGTGATTTGGCGCTATATAAATGAAATGAAATGAAATTAAAAATTGTCTCAAGGCACAAATCTGGGGAAGGATACAGAAACATTTCTGCTGCTTTAAAGGTCCGAATGAGCACAGTGGCCTCCATCATCTGTAAATGGAAGAAGTTCAGAGCCACCAGGACTCTTCCTAGAGCTGGCCGCCCGTCTAAACTGAAAAATCAGGGGAGAAGGGCCTTAGTCAGGGAGGTGACCTGGAACCCGATGGTCACTCTATCAGAGCTCCAGCATTCCTCTGTGGAGAGAGGAGAACCTTCCAGAAGGACAACAATCTTTGTAGCAATCCACCAATCAGGACTGTATGGTAGAGTGTCCAGATGGAAGCCACTCCTTAGTAAAAGGAACATGGCAGCCCACCTGGACATAGACAAGAGTTAGAAGGACTCTCAGACCAGGAGAAACAAAATTCTCTGGTCTGATGAGACAAAGATTGAACTCTTTGGCGTTATGTTTGGAGGAAACCAGGCACCATCCCTACAGTGAAGCATGGTGGTGGCAGCATGCTGCGGAGATGTTTTTCAGCAGCAGGAACTGGGAGACTAGTCAGGATTGAGGGAAAGATGAATGCAGCAATGTACAGAGACATCCTGGATGAAAACCTGCTCCAGAGCGCTCTTGACCTCAGACTGGGGTGACGGTTCATCTTTCAGCAGGACAATGACCCTAAGCACACAGCCAAGATATCAAAGAAGTGTCTTCAGGACAACTCTGTGAATGTCCTTGAGTGGCCCAGCCAGAGCTCAGACCTGAATCTGAACATCTCTGGAGAGATCTGAAAATGGCTGTGCACCGACGCTCCCCATCCAACCTGATGGAGCTTGAGAGGTGCTGCAAAGAGGAATGGATCGATGTGCCCACAGACAGGTGCACCAAGCTTGTGGCATCATATTCAAGAAGACTTGAGGCTGTAATTGCTGCCAAAGGTGCATCATCAAAGTATTGAACAAAGGCTGTGAATCCATATGTACGTGTGATTTCTTAGTTTTTAATTTTTTTAAATTAATAAAAAAAATGAATAAAAACCTTTTTTCATGTTGTCATTATGGGGTGTTGTGAGTAGAATTTTGAGGGGAAAATGAATTTACTCCATTTTGGAATAAGGCTGTAACATAAAATGTGGAAAAAGTGAAGTGGTTTTGTGTGTGTGTAAATAAATAAATGAGTATATATATATATGTGTGTGTGTATGAGTATATATATATATGTGTGTGTGTGTGTGTATATATGTGTGTATATGTGTGTGTGTGTATATATGTGTGTATATGTGTGTGTGTGTATATATGTGTGTATATGTGTGTGTGTGTATATATGTGTGTATATGTGTATGTGTGTGTGTATATATATATGTGTGTATGTATGTGTATATATATGTGTGTATGTGTATATGTATGTATGTGTATATGTATGTGTGTGTGTATATATGTATGTGTGTGTGTATATATGTGTGTATGTGTGTGTGTATATATGTGTGTGTGTGTGTATATATGTATGGGTGTGTGTATATATGTGTGTATGTGTGTGTGTATATATGTGTGTATGTATGTATGTGTGTGTGTATATATGTATGTATGTGTGTGTGTATATATGTGTGTGTGTATATATGTGTGTATGTGTGTGTGTATATATGTATGTATGTGTGTGTGTATATATGTGTGTGTGTGTGTATATATGTATGTGTGTGTGTATATATGTGTGTGTGTGTGTATATATGTATGTGTGTGTGTATATGTATGTGTGTGTGTATATATGTATGTGTGTGTGTATATATGTATGTGTGTGTGTATATGTATGTGTGTGTGTGTGTATATATGTATGTGTGTGTGTATATATGTGTGTGTGTGTGTGTATATATGTATGTGTGTGTGTATATATGTATGTGTGTGTGTATATGTATGTGTGTGTGTGTGTATATATGTATGTGTGTGTGTATATGTATGTGTGTGTGTGTGTATATATGTATGTGTGTGTGTATATGTATGTGTGTGTGTGTGTATATATGTATGTGTGTGTGTATATATGTATGTGTGTGTGTATATGTATGTGTGTGTGTGTGTATATATGTATGTGTGTGTGTATATATGTGTGTGTGTGTGTATATATGTGTATATGTATGACTGTTACGTCACAAAAAAGGTATGCCCAAAAATCAATTTTTAGGACACTATTTAATGTGAATGTAAATTATAGCAGAAAACATTCTTCCTGTTTAATGAACCGGTTTAAAGTCTCACTTTGTTTACATTGTTTTCTCAGAAACCAACACTTGTATTCCTTTTTTGTGGTCCTCGTCTGTAACTTTTACAGAACTCCAAATGAGTGAGAATCAGAAACACACATTTTCAAATCAGCACATTTCTCTCCGTCACGGATTCGTAACGGCCTAAATCAATACCTCGATACCCGATCAATGGGACTGATCGGCTCTGCTCCTCCTCCTCTTCTGCTCACTTCATTCTTCACTCTTCGTCTCTTTCTGGCACAAAGTTTAGTTTTGCGGGAAGTGGAAACGATAAAATCTGACTCAGGTCAAGTTAGACACACTGAGGCACTGACGCTCCCGCCGGGTCTTTTCAGAGTTTGCGAGGAAAAAAAACGCTCTAAAAAACAGGCTGCGTTCACGCGATAAGAACGTGTTCATGTTCTCTACTTGTACGTGGCAGGCAAAGTATTTTCTGCCACATATCTTTAAGTCAAGGTTGAGTCTTTATATGATTCAGTGCCAGCTGCAGACAGAGCAGCAGTCTGGTTTCACACCAAGACATCAACCGCTGACCGCGTTCTCACTGATGTGATCACACTGGATGAACATCAGCAGGACATCTTTCCACCCAAAGTTCATTTTTAGGAAGTGTTCAGGCGGCTCTGTTGGACATCCTGGTCTTCAGACTTTGGATCGGTCAGTGAGGGACAGTTTGCTGAACTCAACTTTGCAGATGGGGCTTGATCTTCGTGTGATGTCCTGGTTTTAGTGCTTTAAGAGGTTGAAGTACCTGGGTTTCTGAATGCCTGCGTCGTGTCGTGACTTGTTGAACGAGTCATTTACCTCCTTGTCAGTGACGTTCGTGTCTCCAGAAGTTCTGCCAAAAGACGGTTGCAGAAACCTGAGGCACTTTTCTGATCTTATCAAGAGGACAACACTCCAAACCTTAAGAATCCTTTCAGCTGCAGGCAGATGATTCGGATTTTTGCATAATTAATCCAATCACTGATTTTTAAACACAGGAAAAACAACTTTCCACAGCGTTTTATTCCTTAGTTTGGTGCTTTTATTTTGAAATCCAAAGTCAGTTACGCTGGCTGCTCTGATGCTCATTCAGGTAACTTGATGCATTGAAAATGTATAAAAGCAGTTTTTAGCAGCTTTTATTTCACGGTTGTGCTTGACGTTCATGTTGTGTTTTCTGCCTGTTCTCGTTACTGCGCACTTTTATGAAGGTGGTGTGACAGATAAAGGCGTAAGAAAAGCGGTTTTATTGTCATTGTTTAATCAGGCAGTGAAGCCAGCTGGCTGCTGTTAAAAACGTGACTGAGCAAACCTTTACAAACGATTCTTTTAAGTGAACCAATGAACCGAGTCTTGTTTGTTAAAGATTTGTTCATTTTTGGCCAGAGAGCGCTAAATGAAAAAAAAAAATACTTTTGACAATAATTTAAACAAGGTAACTCACTTCTTCACCCAGAAACAGCACCACCTAGAGGTTAAATAACTTATATTCAGCTGTCTGCGACAGATGAGCACTTTGAAAACTCAAACAACCATATGCAGTAGATAGAACTGTGTCACTTTGGTCTGAAGATAAATTATAACAATTTTCCTGAAGAGTGGACAAAATGTGTGGCTCGCATTAAATACATTTTAAAAACTTCAAACATTTTCATAAAATCCAGTATGACAGAAAATGTGGTGTGGAGGAAAATCATGCAATAGGGTGCACTGAACATAGTTTGATGTAAGGAATCCAACTGTACCTGATTTTTTTTTTTAAACACATCTCCAAATTGTACCTGTTGGTGGTGCTAGAGCTTTAGAGGAGCACACATGAAACTTGGTGGAAAGAATAACTACTGTAAGTCCACAAAATTTCACAACTTTTACTCAAAAATTTCATAACATAAAACAGAATGGATGGAGGACTGCACACCATGATGGAGCACATTGCTATGTCACCTGTTCTCAGCCTATCACTGGTGGGGATAATAGTCATGACAGTTGAGACACAAAAGACAACTATGCCTGGATGCCTTTGGTACCAGTTGTCTTTGGGCACTGCTGGAACGACTTTGTATCAAACCAGTGGTTACTTAGAGAGACGTGGATGAGGAGGATTACTTGCATCGTGAGGGAGCGTCGGCTACGACATTCTGTGCATGATCCAGCATGCAGGTACTGCAGTGTTGAGGACCCCAGTAGCTGGAGAAGACCAAGGAGATTCACATTTCAGCTGGCTGTGGCTGATATGCAGATGGTTATTTTAGAGATGTGGGAATGGATTAGTTGTCTGTCTGGTTGGTTGTCATCCAGGACCCAAGGTGATTCCGTGGTGTTGTGGATGCTGTGGGGTGTAACATCAGTGCATGCTCCCAGACTTGACTTGACCTGAGTTGGGGGGAAAATCTAATACAGGAGAAGTAGGATTGATGAGAACTCTGCCCCAGGTGTGAACTGGGCCTGGGGCTAACGCTAACCCAGCCTAACCTAACCCAACCCAACCCAAACCAAACCCAAAACAACCCAGCCCTACCTAACCCAACCCAACCCCAACCCAAAACAATCCAGCCCAACCCAACTTGAACCCAACCCTAACCCAGCCCAACCCAATCCTAAACCAACCCAAAACAGCCAAGCCCAACCCAACCCAACCCTAACCCCAATCCAACCCAAAACAACCCAAACCCAACCTAAAACAATCCGGCCCAGCCCACCCAACCCAACCCTAACCGAGGCTGAGTTCACAGCTGGGGAGTTCTCTTTTTATCAACCAAATCTATTTTATAGATAAGCAGCATATTCTGTCTTCAGGAAGTTGTGCAGATGACAAACAATAGTGACAACAAAGGTAGTTGATTGTATCGACCCGACACTTTAAGATCCTTTCACATAAAACAGTAATTTAATGGGCTCTTCACTGTTTGGCATTTTTGGGTTATTTATATATTTTATTGTCGAGCTGGTCACTGCTTCTTAAAGGAATGATGTTTGGACTCGCTTTTGGTTCATTCCGTTTGATGGTGACTTTGTTGTAGTTCATTCTACATTAGAACTTCCTGGTCACTTCAGTTCTTCAAGCCTGTCCTGTTTCCATAAAGAACTGCCATTTCACGTCAGTAAACCAGAGGGATGCCACATGTTTGTTTTTGTGAAGCAGTAAGATGAACAAACCTTTTTGTTTTCTTAAAAGATTAATTATTAGAGAATCTTTCAGACGTGAACAACTCATTACTTGGGAACAAACAAAGAGCCAAAATGAATGATTACTTGAAGTCAATGGAGTTAAAAGAACTGGATCCATAAAATGAATGAAATTTACCTTCATTACAGCTGGAACCAGACTGAAGAAAACCAGAAATTTCTCAATTGCAACAAAATGCAACAAAAGCGATACACAACTGCATGAAAAGACAGATCATGAAGAATAACACCCCGAGAATAACATCCTGAGAATAACACCCTGAGAATAACACCCCGAGAATAACATCCTGAGAATAAGACCCTGAGAATAACACCCCGAGAATAACATCCTGAGAATAAGACCCAGAGAATAACATCCTGAGAATAACATCCTGAGAATACCACCCTGAGAATAACACCCTGAGAATACCACCCTGAGAATAACATCCTGAGAATAAGACCCAGAGAATAACATCCTGAGAATAACACCCCGAGAATAACATCCTGAGAATAACATCCTGAGAATACCACCCTGAGAATAATATCCTGAGAATAACATCCTGGGAATACCACCCTGAGAATTACATCCTGAGAATAAGACCCCGAGAATAACATCCTGAGAATAACACCCCGAGAATAACATCCTGAGAATAAGACCCTGAGAATAACACCCCGAGAATAACATCCTGAGAATAAGACCCCGAGAATAACATCCTGAGAATAACACCCCGAGAATAACATCCTGAGAATAAGACCCCGAGAATAACACCCCGAGAAAAACATCCTGAGAATAAGACCCCGAGAATAACATCCTGAGAATAACACCCCGAGAATAACATCCTGAGAATAACATCCTGAGAATAACACCCCGAGAATAACACCCCAAGAATAAGACCCCGAGAATAACACCCCGAGAATAACATCCTGAGAATAAGACCCCGAGAATAACATCCTGAGAATAACACCCCGAGAATAACATCCTGAGAATAAGACCCTGAGAATAACACCCCGAGAATAACACCCTGAGAATAACACCCGGAGAAAAACACCGTTACATTCATTACCTCCAAAAATCAGACATTTCACATATAACATGGCCATAATAATCACGGCGTCATGACTCCAATTTTAACTCTCTCTCTGTCTATCTATCTGTCTGTCTGTCTATCTCAGACCTACCTACACACATCAATTGTCCTATCTGCTGACCAACTGATCTACCTACCTATCTGGTGTGCTAACTGCT
Source organism: Thalassophryne amazonica (assembly GCF_902500255.1). Lineage (NCBI taxonomy): Eukaryota > Metazoa > Chordata > Actinopteri > Batrachoidiformes > Batrachoididae > Thalassophryne > Thalassophryne amazonica. Next base: position 97,574,744 of record NC_047114.1, read on the forward strand.
AACCTACCTATTAATCGAGCTATCTACTGTCATACCTATTGATCTACCTACAGTACAATACCTACCTACTTATTTGTTGCATTCTATGGGGTTCATGTCTAGGCTTTTCAGACCGGCCACCCCATTGATCTACTACAGACCTACCTACCTACTGACCTACGTACATATCAATTGACCTACCTGCTGACCTATACCTTTCTATTGATATACCTACCTACCTACTTCCTTGATGCATTTTATGACGTGCACACCTCAGATTTTCCAAATACTCAGAATGTCATTATGAGCTGTTGAAAATGACACTGTATCAGAATGAATTTTCCCAGAATGCTAATAAATAAATAAATAAACATGCAGAATGTAGGACTGTAATAATATGATCACAAACACTATTTACGTTTCCAAAATGTACATTTATATAACTCAATGGATACGAATTTGAGTTTAATAAGATGATGTGTTTAACTGGAAATTGTTAACAATAACAGTACATTTTTTGGGGGGAATATTTCAACTTTTATTTGGGCATGGTAAGACTCCAAGGGTAAAATATTCAACCTTACAAAGAGCTAAAAATGATGGAGGCCTCACACTACCAAATTTCTTGACATATTATTGGGCAGCCAATATCCAAAAAGTTTACATGTGGTATAACTCCCCTAAAACAGACTGGTGTCAAATGGAGGCTCGTTCATGTAGCTCTGTCTCTCTAGCAATCTTGGTCTGTGCCCCTCTAAACTCATATCCTACAAATTATAGTTCAAACCCAGTTGTTCTATCTACAGTAAAGATTTGGAAACAATTTCAATGCCACTTTAAAATTTCATCTGCTTCCACACTAATGCCCATTTGTGACACATTTATTTACACCCTCAACTGTTGACCCAGTTTTTCATGGTGGAAGGATAAGGGCTTAGTCTTCTAGTCTTCCAATGGTTCCTCGGACTGTTTTAAAACTCGCGGGGACAGATCTTTTAAAGTGGTGGTGCCTAGCCTCTGGAATGAGCTTCCCTGTACCCTTCGTTCTCTGGATTGTATAGATACTTTTAGAAGGCAACTAAAGACGCATTTCTTTAAGTTAGCCTTTTAGCCTAATATTGTATTTTATTGTTTTCGTATGTTATTTTTAGATTATTTTTGTATGCCATGTGCAGCGCTTTGTGACCCTGGTCTGTGAAAGGCGCTTTATAAATAAAGCTTACTTACTTACTTACTTACTTACTTACTTCTTTAAACAACTCTTTGTTGATAAACTTTTTATTTTTTTGATACTCTTAGAACTAAACTTGACCCTCCACAATCTCATTTGTTTAGATATTTTCAGACCCGCAATTTAGCTTACCATAATTTCTTCCACTTCCCCCATGAACCACCGACTCCCTCATAGATACAATCCTATCTTATCCTGCATTCCGCGGAATTATTTCAGCTGTAGTTAAGATGACCACATCCCCATCTCCATCTCTTTTAACAATTAGAAACACGTGGGAATCAGAATTCAATGTTACTTTTTCAGATGACTGGTGGCAGAAGGCCCTGGAAAGAGTCAACACCACCTCACCTTGTGCCAGTCTGACACTGATACAGTTTAAGATTTTTCACAGGACACATGTGACCAAAGTCAGACTTAACTAGAGACATTTATCACGAAATGCCCCGCGCACAGTATTATTTTCTATGCAAAGTGCAGTAATATGTACTTGTATGGGGTGGGTATTTGGTTGAAGCCTTATGTTTGATGTAAACTGGGATATACAATAAAAAAAAATTGGAGATTGGCATAATATTTATTTAAAGGATGTGACAAACAGTGACCATAAAAAGTCGGCCACGGTCGCCAGCCTTCAAAACAAATGCAACCACTGGCGACCTTCAAACAGAGGTCAAGGTCACCGGCCTTTGAATCCATGCGAAGTACTCCTCCAAAGCATGTACCCACGAAGTATGAAGTTTCTGCGAGCAATAGGTGCGAAGCTACATTGCAGAGAAGGATTTGACAGCGGTGACCACTGGTGGCCTTCAAAAGTAAGTCAAGGTCACTGGCCTTTGAACCCATGTGAAGTACTCCTCCAAGGCATGTACCCACCAAATACGAAGTTTCTGCGAGCAATAGGTGCGAAGCTACGTTGCAGAGAAGGATTTGACAGTTGTGACCACTGATGACCTTGAAAAGTAAGTCAAGGTCACTGGCCTTTAAACCCATGCAAAGTACTCCTCCAAGGCATGTACCCACCAAATATGAAGTTTCTGCGAGCAATAGGTGCCGAGCTACGTTGCGGCGAATGAATTCTGGCCTGACAGACGGCTGGACGGAGAGACGGACGGACGGACATCCTGGATGCTATATGCCCCGCCTCGCAGCACATAACAAACTATTTAATTCCGGTGATATGTGTGACAGATGCTCCCTCTCACCTGCCAATCATGTGCACATGTTCTTCTCCTGTGTAAGATTTGGTCCATTCTGGTCCTCTTTCTATGATACCTTGTCTAAAGCGCTCAGTAGACCCATGGTTCCCAGCCCTTTAATCTCTGTTTTTGGTGTACCTGAGGACTTTGCCTGTTTCTCTGCCAGGGAAAGGAATGTTATTGCTTTTTCCTCTCTTGTGGCTCGCAGACGAATCTTACTTCACTGGAAGGACCAAAAAACCCCCATCTTCTAAATCTTGGTTGAAACATCTACTGTCCTTCATTCATTTAGATAAAATTAAGTTCAGTATTAGAGGCTGCTCTGGAAATTTGAATAAGACTTGGGGTCCTTTTCTGTCCTTGGTCAATGACATGTCATCTCTGGAGGACTAATATATATTTGGCTGTTTTATAGGACAAGACTGTAGCACAACATATGGACCAACTTGTAACACACTGTAATCCCTTGTTTTAAATATTAACATTAATATACAAGGTCTGTTAGAAAAGTATCGGACCTTTTTATTTTTTTCAAAAACCATATGGATTTGAATCACGTGTGATTGCATCAGCCAAGCTTGAACCTTCGTGCGCATGCGTGAGTTTTTCACGCCTGTCGGTTGTGTCATTCGCATGTGAGCAGGCTTTGAGTGAGCACTGGTCCACCCCTCTCGTCGTTAAGGAAATGGCGGAATGATTTGGAGCTTTGCTGCATCAATTTTTTCCTGAAATTGTGAGAGACCTCCAGGTGGACACCATTCTGAAAATTAATATGGCTTTCAGGGACCATTTTATGGGGATTACACAGATTAAGGAGTGCTCCAGCCGGTTTAAAGACCGCCCACAGTGTCTGAGAGCGCGGCGCGCTCCGAGCACCGATCGACAGGCTCAAACCCCGCAGAAACAACCAGATCATTTCCAACGTGAAGGCTTTGTTGATCCGGGACGTTGTCTGACTTTCACAAAAAGGCAGAAGGCGTGGACATCAGCACTTTTTCGGCACATTCCACTGTTACAGGAGTTTTTTTCATGGAAAAAGACGTGGATGAATGCGCCACTGTGCCACTCATGGCGCGGGACAAAACCACCTCCGTGTTGGTCTCACAGGACGGCTTTCAGGTGGCTTTCAGACGGCTGTCGGTTGCTTTTCAGTCGTGTGAATATCCGAGAAATTGAGCATGAGGTGGACATGCCCCCAACATGTCCTGTGAGGCTTCATCACGGCGTTGCTTTGCGCCATGCGGCTCTGCCGCGACGCGCGGAATTTCTCCGCACGTCTGTCTCAGTGTGCCGAAAAAGTGCTGATGTCCACGTCTTCCACAATTCCTGTGCTAGTCAGACGACATACCGGATCAAGACAGCGTCCAGTTTAGAAATGAACGGCACATTCCACTGTTACAGGAGTTTTTGTCATGGAAAGAGGAGTGGAGGAATCCCGCGCGTCGCGGCGGAGCCGCATGGCACAAAGCAACGCCGTGATGAAGCCTCACAGGACATGTTGGGGCATGTCCAGCTAATGCTCAATTTCTCAGATATTCACATGACTGAAAAGAAACCGACAGCTGTCTGAAATCCACCTGAAAGCCGTCCTGAGAGACCAACACGGAGGTGGTTTTGTCCCGCGCCATGAGTGGCATGGTGGCACATTCATCCGCTTCTTTTTCCATGAAAAAACTCCTGTAACAGTGGAATGTGCCAAAAAAGTGCTGATGTCCACACCTTCTGTGTTTTTGTGAAAGTCAGACGACGTCCCGGATCAACAAAGCCTTCACGTTGTAAATGATCTGGTTGTTTCAGTGGGGTTTGAGCCTGTCGATTGGCGCTCGGAGCGCGGCGCGCTCTCAGCAGTTGTGGGCGGTCTTTAAACCGTCTGGATCACTCCTTAATCTGTGTAATCCCCATTAAATCATCCCTGAAAGCCATATTAATTTTCTGAACGGTGTCCACCTGGAGGTCTCTCACAGTTTCTGGAAAAAAATTGATGCAGCAAAGCTCCAAATCGTTTTGACATTTATTTGCAATAAAAAAACGACGAGAGGGGTGGACCACTGCTCACACAAAGCCTGCTCACAGGCGAATGACGCAACCGACAGGCGTGAAAAAACTCACGCATGCACACGAAGGTTCAAGCTTGGCTGATGCAATCACACGTGATTCAAATCCATATGGTTTTTGAAAAAAATAAAAAGGTCCGATACTTTTCTAACAGACCTTGTAAAGTATATTATGTTATTAGATTATTTATTGTATTTTTATTGGTTTTACTTTTTATTTTATTTTTGTTTACTCATTTTTGTTTTATTTTGCTCTTGTTTTATTTTTCCTCCGACTGTCTGTTAACTTTAATTTTGTTTATCTGTATGTGTGTGTGTGTGGGGGGGGGGGGGGGATTGTTCAAGATGTTATGTTTGGAAAAAAAAAAAACTGAATTGGAATGTCCTTGGAGAATGAATGAAGTGCTGAAAATTCAATAAAAACACTATATATATATATATATATATATATATATATATAACAAAAATATAAACGCAACACTTTTGGTTTTGCTCCCATTTTGTATGAGATTAACTCAACGATCTAAAACTTTTTCCACATACACAATATCACCATTTCCCTCAAATACTGTGCACAAACCAGTCTAAATCTGTGATAGTGAGCACTTCTCCTTTGCTGAGATAATCCATCCCACCTCACAGGTGTGCCATATCAAGATGCTGATTAGACACCATGATTAGTGCACAGGTGTGCCTTAGACTGCCCACAATAAAAGGCCACTCTGAAAGGTGCAGTTTTGTTTTATTGGGGGGGGGGATACCAGTCAGTATCTGGTGTGACCACCATTTGCCTCATGCAGTGCAACACATCTCCTTCGCATCATCCGTGAAGAGAACACCTCTCCAAAGTGCCAAACAGCAGCGAATGTGAGCATTTGCCCACTCAAATTGGTTACGACGACGAACTGGAGTCAGGTCGAGACCCCGATGAGGACGACGAGCATGCAGATGAGCTTCCCTGAGACAGTTTCTGACAGTTTGTGCAGAAATTCTTTGGTTATGCAAACCGATTGTTTCAGCAGCTGTCCGAGTGGCTGGTCTCAGACGATCTTGGAGGTGAACATGCTGGATGTGGAGGTCCTGGGCTGGTGTGGTTACACGTGGTCTACGGTTGTGAGGCTGGTTGGATGTACTGCCAAATTCTCTGAAACACCTTTGGAGATGGCTTATGGTAGAGAAATGAACATTCAATACACGAGCAACAGTTCTGGTTGACATTCCTGCTGTCAGCATGCCAATTGCACGCTCCCTCAAATCTTGCAACATCTGTGGCATTGTGCTGTGTGATAAAACTGCACCTTTCAGAGTGGCCTTTTATTGTGGGCAGTCTAAGGCACACCTGTGCACTAATCATGGTGTCTAATCAGCATCTTGATATGGCACACCTGTGAGGTGGGATGGATTATCTCAGCAAAGGAGAAGTGCTCACTATCACAGATTTAGACTGGTTTGTGCACAGTATTTGAGGGAAATGGTGATATTGTATATGTGGAAAAAGTTTTAGATCCTTGAGTTCATCTCATACAAAATGGGAGCAAAACCAAAAGTGTTGCGTTTATATTTTTGTTGAGTACACACCTGCAGATGTAGTTAGTAAACCTCACTCCCAACAGCTCAAAAGGATTCTCTGGTCACAAGGCCAAAGCCCTGGGTTTTAGACTTCTGGTTAGAGAGTCCGGCTCCCATGCCGGAGCTTGTGAGTTTGCATCCCGAGGGGAGCGAATGGGTGGAGTCATAACAACACAACGCAGAGTGCAGCCGCTACATATACTCGTATATATATAAAATCTCACCATAACCATCAAAATATTTTGGATATTTTCTGATAACACAAAAAAAATTCCACCTAAAAGCTGTTATTCCATCTGAAACTTGCATTTAGAACATTATATCAAACCTCGTTATTATCTCAGTTTATTGTTCCAGGAAGTAGCCGGTGATGTTCAACACTACAATAAAACAATAAATCAACTATCACTAACTATAACTCTTGTCAAGTTTAAGGTCAGCTCGGCGGTAATATAATGAATAAACGATGTAACAGGATTTTCCTCACAAAGGTCAGAGAATTCCATTTATTAACACAGTTTCTCTAAATATATTCTTTTAAAAAACATGGGATTACCTCTTTAAAACAGGGGACATCCATCGTTTGCTCACTAAATGAATAACATCTTAGAAAAATGATGTGTTTTAGTTTGGACTGGAGACTGATGTCAACAGCTGGAAACATTTTTTCACCGTCGGTTCATGAATCAAACTTTAATAAATCACACAACACCTCGTTCGCTGCTTTGTTTAGCCGGAAAGTTTGTAACCAGACAAACTGTGCGGGACATGTCCAACAGAAAGAGAGTGTCTTCAGGTTGTTTGGATTATTCCAGCAGAGAAAATCCGTTTGACTTCACTTGAACGTCGGTGATCTTCAGTGTTCGCAGAGGCAAAGATGAGTTTTCCTTCATTCCAAAGTCTTTCTGCTCAGTTTACATTTAGCCTTATGCTTCATTTATGTTTAGGTGCTGTTGCTTTCCCTCCATTAAGAGACCCAGTTAGAACACTTAGCTCCACTGATTTCAAAATAAATCACAGTGTGGCAAAGTGGTTATTGTGCAAAGGCTTTTACAGCTTTAAACCAATATGAAAATAAAGTAAAAATATACATTTGTATTCTTAATGTTATAATTTTCAATTGCCAAGGATTCCATAGTGTTGATAGTTACTATATACTATTGATTCCATATTTATAGTATTGAAACCGTTCTGACTATCCCTCACCGGAGAGGAAGATTGTCTTTTGGTCAATTCTTGGATGGGATAGAAAATCTACAACCACGTCCGATCTAGAGATGCCTGTGTGTAGGTTTGCTTAATGTGGGAATGTTGTTGCACGCTGACAAAGACACGGCCTTGGACAGATCCTTAGCCTGGTCCGATGGCTGGGGAATCCCAGACGATCTGGGTCTAAGGACCTGCTGCAGCCTTCATTTGCCTTCACAGCTGTTGGGTGACAAGTCGCCACCTGACTGCATGTGCCTGTCTGCTGCCCAGACTTATCTAGGCTTATCATTGCTTACATGAAGGAATTAGAAACAGGTGTGGTTGAAGTTTCATGTAACTGGTGGTAGCACAGGCAAGTGACTGCCTGCTGAGCATTTCTGCTTGCCGCACCTCCATCTGTGCCATTGTGGGTAGCTGCAGGGTCATCAGCTGGGAGCCACCCTTCATTAATGTTTCCCTCCATTAATCCCAGAACATCTCACGGTGGTGGAGCAACACCTGGTCCTTCCTTCTTAGCCAAAGCCAGAAGCTTCTCTGCTCAGCTTCCTCAGCCAGATCTTTCAAGGCCTTTCTGCATTTGGAGCCTATGATCCCCATGCTCTTCAGGAAGCGCTGGGTGGATGCTCCCATGAACCCCCTGCAGCCAACTTCCACCGGGTAGCTGTCAGCTGACCACCCAGCCTCTCTGCACTTGGTTATGAGATCAAGGTAACGGTCTTTTATTCCTCTCAAAGGCTGTGTCCATTCCTCCCTCCAATGGGACAGTGAGCTCTGCTAAGATCACTGCCCTAACTGTGGCAGACCAAAGAATAATGTCCGGTCGAAGGTTGGGTGTGGTGATCTCTGTTGGAAACCTGAGCTGCCGATCAAGGTCCAGTCTCAGGCTCCAGTCACAGCTGCCTGACAGTACTGTTCTCTGCAGATTTTTGCACGAGGACCTTCTCCCCGATGAAATGGATCGGCTGCCTTGATGTCAATGGAAAGGCATTCTCCACTGTGAGATCAATAAAGTCTTATCTTATTTTATCAAGGTAGCCAATCCATTTCATCAGAGGGGTGAAATGCTTAAAATAATCTTATAAATTTGTTTCATGCCTTGGTCTAGTAGACACCAACTCCACCACCGCTTGTTAGACAAGTGTTATTTCTACCTGGTTCTTTTATGTAAGACTCTGCCCCTTACCAAAAACCAAAACATTGTTTTCCTTATTTTGAGTTTATTCAAGGTCATGTTAGAAACCAGGCCTGGGACCCTCACAGACAGTGCCCATCTTGTGAAAGGCACTTAAAATGAGTCATACAACACCTTTTATACCTTGTGGGCGTTAACATGGGTGTAGTTTAGTCTCACATTTCTAATGTTTCTGGCTCTCACCAACAGGGGAAGATCTCCGTGTCTGAAACTTGGACACATGATAGAGTAAAACTTAACATATTTCTCAGAACTTCCAAACAAATAACACAAATAATTGATAGCTAACATAAAATAAAGAATTAGCACAGATATTATCTAACACAAGAACTACTCAATCAGTATTCAAAGATGCTTTTCACTTAATCAGCCTTGTAAAAATAATTCGAACATTTCAAGCAGGTAGTTCAGAAAAGTTGGGTATAGTAAAAGTTAAACAAAATGTGGTGTTTTCGTAGTGCTAACTGCATTTACTGAAACAATCTGGTTGAAAGTGTCTGACTTTTCTTCAACAGTGTTCGGTTGAAACCTAACTGTAGTTTCTGTCTGTCTATTTTTTTCCCATTTCGCTCAGAAATTTTATTTAAATACTTTTGACACACAATCGCTAGCTTGTTTGCGCTTTCCTGTTAAAAAAAACTCCACATCCCTTAACGCACTTCGGCGGGGGGCGTGGCCAGCGCTGTTGAAGCGTTAATAATAATATTTGTAGTATTCGTGCTTTTTTTTGTCGGCGTGTCTGCGGACTTTATGGCCTCATCAGAGGACGACGCGCTGCTGTTTTTAATCTACGAACATCTGAAGGTCAGCGGCTATCAAAAAGCTGCCAAGGTGTTAGAAAAACATGTTAGTCAGGTAAGAAGTTTTTTTTTTTTTTTTTGGTTTAATTTGGCAGCTTTCGCGGTGTTGAGCTGAGTTTACTGTGTTTTTAACATCTTGACATCGTTATTTCTGCCCCCATCTAGGTCATCTTTGTGTTGCCATTTTATATTATATAACAGGATGAATTAAATGTAATTTTTTTCGGTTTTATTTCTGTTGTTTGTTGTTTTCAGGTTAATAATGTGAATGTTCAAGATCTTTGGTTGCTGAAAACATCCTGACTGTTAAAACTCACAAAAATTAATCCACAGATATTTCTGCTTGAATGATTAAAATAAATAAATATGATAAATTAATAAATATTCAGTCAAACATTAGGTTGTGCTGCACTAAGACACTCTTAAGGGTCCCAAATTGGGGGCCTGGGGGCCGGATAAGGCCGGCAAACCTGGGTCACTGTCTGAGATTATAAACAAAATGTTCATCTCAACCCACGCTGTGCATTATGGGATTGGATAACATCCTGGCTACCAGTTGAACCTGTGTAAACACAATGAAGGTGGCGAAATACAACATAAACATGTACGATTGGTGCCAGAAAGTTAGTGAGTCGAGTCTTTCAGGGTCCCATCGTCTCCTGTACACTTGGAGTGGTTCGGATTCGACTTGCCGGCTGTAAACAACAAAAATGGCATCACTGCTCATCACACACGAGGAAAAGATACGCAAACAGGCATTAAATGTGGTCAACAAAAGAATTCAAGGGTAAGTTACTGTGTGTGTGTGTGTGTGTGTGTGTGTGTGTGGCTGACGACATGCCTTTGTGGCAGTGGTGGGGTTAAGGGCTGAAACGATTAATCGAGTAATTCGATTACAAAAAATGTTCAAGTCAAACTCTTTGCCTCGAAGCTTTGTTTAAAGCTGTAGTACATATGCCAGGCCTGTAGGTGGCACTGTAACGCTCTCACAAAAAACGAGAAGAAGACCGTAGATCATGCCCACAACTAATGTAAGTGCTAATCAATGTAGCACATGATGCTACAAGTTTACAAAGCCACATGCTGAGTAAAATAAAGCCTTTTAAGAGAAAGGATCTGTGCTGATCGTCTGAAACGGACTTATACATTTAAAGTGAAGCAGTGTGCTTATGAGTGATTCTTTAACTACGGGCACTATTGGCCTTGTAAATGTAATTTCCACCACACCATTGCCTTACAATATAAAGCGCCTTGGGGCAACTGTTTGTTGTGATTTGGCGCTATATACATGTGCTCTGATGTCACTGTTTATCTCCATAGAAACTACCCAAACAATCTTTCATACAAACTGTTTAGGGACATTACAGTGTTGTGGTGGAAATTACGGCAATAGTGTGGGACAACTACATTTTGTTTAAAAAAAATCACAACAGTTGTATGACATTGAATACCCCAATTATGTTTAGATTATTTTACTGATATTTTATTCAGAGATATTTTAAAACATTAGAAAAAACGTTTCTTTACCATTCATTTTTATCATTGAAGATCAAAAGTCTGGGTGTGGGACAAGCACAAAACGGCAATATTTGCATATAATGATGCTGAAAAAAGATGAAAAAGTCATCATAGACTACTAGAACAAATTAACACACTTTTATTGTAAAGATAACTATAAAAGTGTGAAATTTCCCCTTTTTTTCTGTTTTTCATACAATATGATTAAAGGACATAATAAGTGCCCGTAGTCTAAGAATCACCCATATATATATTTTTAAAACGTGGTTTGCTCCACTGGCTGCTATCCACCTCCGCAGATGAAGCGAAAGAAAGCGCACTTTAAATTAATCATGTTTAACTATTCAAAAAAATGCCTATATTCAGATTTGATAAGAGTTTTTATCAACAGGCTGTCGAGTTAATTTATCAGTGCAGCTGTTGTGGAAATGTTGCACTCCACAGCTGTTTTTTCAAAGGCTTTGTTATTCACCAAGTGTCCACAGAAAACAAGGAATTTGACTTCGGTTTGAGCTGCTCTACAGCATATAGAAATATACACTAAACCCTGAATAAATCACAGCAATAAAAAGTGCAAATGAAATGTGCAATAAGAAAAAAAAAAAAAAAAGAATATCCTGTCCGCAGACTGAAGATTTCACAGAGCGCCTGGGCTTATGGTTTGGCAAAGCTCCAAAACTCTTAATAATGTGAAAAAAAAAATTAACTGGGAAAACAGACAGAGGGAACATCCTAAACTTAAAAATCTTTATGATGGTACAGCAACATTATGCCATTGCTTAGGGAGATCCCTGCCACTACTGATATTGTTTAAAATACAAAAGTACTTTTTTATCCGATTACTCGATTAATCAATAGAATACTCGATTCCAAAAATATTCGATAGCTGCAGCCCTAGTGGGGTTCGAACACCAGATTGTTTGTACTTGAGAGCAAGACTCTACCAGGTCAGCCAAAGGGGAACTCCCCACTAACCAGTACAGTGTACAGTAACACTACCTCTAACCTTAGTGACATGAAATTTGGGGTTCCACAGGGGTCTGTCTTAGGCCCCCTGCTTTTCTCCCTTTATATAGCACCCCTTGGGCACATATTGCGTTGTTTTGGGATTACCTTTCACTGCTATGCAAATGATACTTTATACATGCCGATAACTGCTGGTAATCTCGTTCACATAAAATCCTTAGAAGATTGCCTTGCAGCAGTGAGAAGTTGGATGTCTAGAAACTTCCTACTTTTGAACTCTGAAAAGGCTGAAATGATGGTTCTTGGTCCAGTGAGACACTGGCATCAATTTAACCAGTTAACACTCAGCCTTGGCTCGTGTGTTATACATCACACTGACAAAGTAAGGAACCTTCGAAGATTCGTCCCATCCTGTCTATGGCTGATGCTGAGACCCTGATCCATGCATTTATCGCTTCTAGATTGGACTACTGCAATGTTCTATTTTCTGGTTTACTGCAGTCTAGCATTAGGGGTCTCCAATTGGTTCAGAATGCTGCAGCCAGACTTTTGACACAAAGCAGAAAGTTTGATCACATTACACCCATTTTGGCGTCTCTTCACTGGCTTCCTGTCCCAGTGAGACCAGATTTTAAGGTTCTGCTACTAACCTATAAAATTATTCATGGACTGGCACCTCCTTACCTAGCTGACCTAATTAAACCTTACGTACCGGCCTGGGCTTTGGGTTCTCAGGGTGCAGGGCTACTTTGTGTCCCTAGGGTGAATAAGAAGTCTGCGGGTCACAGAGCTTTCTCTTATCGTGCCCCTGTTCTATGGAATGATCTCCCTGCCTCAATAAAACAGTCAGATTCTGTGGAGATTTTCAAGTCCAGACTTAAGACGCACTTATTTTCCCTTTCATGTGGCTAGCATACTGGTACAGTTTTGTTTTACACTTTTTACTCTTTTAATTCATTTATTAGTAATTGGAGCAGGCCGCGGCCTCAACTTTACCTAAATTCTGGATCTTTTAGTGAAGTTTAGGGCTAGTGGCCGGCGATCACCTTAGTATTTCCTGTTTTTCTTGTTGTTTAATGCTGGCAAATTATACTGTATTTTTTGTCTTTCTGATGCCTGATTCTGTTTTTTCTCTCCGTTTAAGGTGCAGCTCCATCCAGAGATTGGGAGTTGTATTCGTGTTGGCGACCCTCCTGTCCTGTGCACCAATAGCATTTTTTGTATATTCGTCCGTGAATTATTCTGTGAATTGTTCTGTAATTTATGTTTGTATCATGGCCCAAGCAGAGGGTCACCCCTTTGAGTCTGGTCTGCTTGAGGTTTCTTCCTCAGAGGGAGTTTTTCCTTACCACTGTTGCTCTGGGGGTTGGTAAGGTTAGACCTTACCTGTGTGAAGCGCTTTGAGGCAACTCTGTTGTGATTTGGCGCTATATAAATGAAAATAAATTGAAAAAAAAATTGAAAACTGCATCTGTCATATTTACGCTTCACCTCAACGTGAAGCTTCGCGTCTCCCGTGACGCACATAATCAGACGACCCTCGTTTAGTTGGTGTTCAGCAGCCAAACGAGAGCGAGGCTCAGAGGTCGAAGCTGCACAGTCAGGATGCACATTTGGCTTATTGATTTTTGATGAATCCAAAGTGTATTTGGGTAATTCTTTTGGCAGTTTTCATAAAAGTGCTGAGTCGTGTTTTCCATCTAATTTTTGTTTTCCATCGATTATGAAAATAATTAGTTCCAGTCCCAGAGAGATCTGGAACAAGACTGGGTGTTCACCATGACTTACTATATACTCACTGGCCACTTTATTAGGTACACTTGGTGGTACTGGGTTGGACTCCTTTTTCCTTTAGAACTGCCTTAATTCTTGGTGGCATAGATTCATCAAGGTGTTGGAAACTTTCCTCAGAGATGTTGGTCCATGTTGACATGATGACATCACACGGTCGTCCATTCAACCAGTCTGTCTCTACTCCCCTTTGACATCAACAAGTTATTTTCGTCCATAATTGCCGCTCACTGGATGTCTTCTCTTTTTTGGACCATTCTCTGTTAACCCTCGAGATGGTTGTGGGTGAAAATCCCAGTAGATCAGCAGTTTATGAAATACTCAGACCAGCCCATGCCACGTTCAGAGTCACTTAAATCCTCTTTCTTCCACATTCTGATGCTCAGTTTGAACTTCAGCAAGTCGTCTTCACCACATCTAGATGACTAAATGTATTGACTTGCTGCCATGTGATTGGCTGATTTGCTGTTGTTGTTAACAAGCAATTGAACAGGTGTACCTAATAAAGTGGCCGGTGAGTGCAAAACCAGTATATATACTCTCTCTCACACCCACAAACACACACACTCATCTTCAGCTGCTTATCTAACATTGGGTCGCGGGGGCTGGAGCCTTTCCAAGCAGTCAGAGGGCATCTGTCGCAGGGCCACATGGAGACAAACAAACACATTCACACCTACAGACAATTTAAAGTTTCCAATCCATCTAACCTGCATGTCTTTGGATATGGGAGGAAGCCGGAGCACCCAGAGAGAACCCACACAAACACGGGGAGAACATGCAAACTCCACACAGAAAGGCCACAGGCAGGAATCAATGCCACGACCTTCTTAGTGTGAGAGGCATCAGTGCTAACCACTAAGCCACTGTGCTGCCTCGAGTCAATATACTTTACAGTTCAATTCAATTTTATTGCTGTATTTTCTGGAGTATAATTCGCACCTTTTTTTTGTATTCACAGCTCTTTAATTTAGTTTTTGTGCATTGATGTTCTGTTCTTTTTATTATTGGCATCTATTCTTTTATTATTAAAGTTTATTCTGTGCTTTAATTTCTGGAAAAAGTCTAATATAGTCATTATAATTCTTATTATCAGTAACAAAGGTGTGATGTGTGTGTGTTTGTAAGTCACACTGGCAGGACGTCCCCAATTAGAAGAAAAATGCAACATCCTCCTGAAAATACGGTAAATTTATTTTGCTCCAAATCACAACAAAGTCACCCCAAGACGCTTCTGAAAATCAGGTTCCGGCAGCAGCAGAACCGGCGCCATCGTGCGTCCACAGGAACCACAAACATTTATTAAGTGTTTAATCATTTTAAGTCTTTAATCATGTTTAGTATCATATGTATTAAACAACTTAAAATGTTGTCAGTGAGATAAAAGCAGAATGTGACAAACTGGATTGACGGCAGGAAACAGCAGGAGCTCAGTGACGGTGACGTTTACTGTAAACTCACTCTGAGAGTCTCATTCACCATCTGATGCTTCAATAAATACTCACTGGAACCTCCAACCAACGCGCCACTGTAACGTCTCAGCATGCATATTTATCTCAGGCCAAACCGCTGGCGTTCAGGCACCTGAGGCCGCTTCACCACGTGTACATTATTAAAAAAACAAAGTATGCATTTATAAACGTTACATTCCTGTAAATAGTCGCCGCCTTGTTCAGATCCTCAAACACATTTTCTCCAAACATTATAACGGTCGTTAAAGTTACAGTGTGCAGGATTTAGGAGATGTTCAGGAGCAGAAATGGAATGTGGCCTTCATCCCTGATTGATTACCTGTGAGCGAGTCAGTGAGTTTTCAAAAGCTGAGACTGAACTCCTCATATCCACGTGGGGTTGAGTCCCCTCATGGACGTCACCACAGTGCACCGCCATGTTGGTACAGGAGCTCAAATGGGACTTGAAGACTGAAAACATAATGCAGTCTGCAGCCTCACCACTAGATGGCACTAGATTCTGAACACTGTAGCTTTAATGCTGCATTCCAGTCAACTCTTGAGTGAAAAAATTCCCAACCTCCTGCCTGGAACAGTGCTTAAAGTCGCTGTTCCGCCTGGAAAATTCCAAATAGAATGTGACACCTGCTAATGTGTGTGCAGGTGGAAGCGGCGGACAGCAGCTCCACCCTCCACGACATCTACACCAACTGGAAGAAGTAAGTCCAATATAAAAACAAAATGACTCGGGTATTGTTGATGATATTCAGAATATTTGAACACGTTGCACTCAGTTGTCCTGCAGTTCTTTAACTGTCTTTTTGTGTTTCATCCGTGTAGTTGAGGGTTTCATGCTTTGCTTAAAGGCACACGAGCAGCAATTGGATCTTTTAAATACTTAAATTAAAAAATGCGTTTGACTTCTTGGTGGTGGTTTAGTGATGTTAGATGTTTGTAACATCCAGAAAAATGCTCTGCAAAGCAGAATAGACTTTTTTCTGCCAAAATGATGGACATCAGGTCAAAATTCTGAAAATTATTTTAAGAATGAAGAAGAATAAATTTATTATATATATTTTTGGAACCATATGCACAGGACTGTATTTCTTTGATTTATGGGCAGTTTAGTTTGTTAGTTTTTTCACTCACAGTGGTTCTTTCATCTTTACTGTTAAGTTTTATAGATTTTTTTTTTATTTTTTTTTATTCATTTAATTTATTTCTTTGCATTGGTCGCTGCTGACCGCCTGTCAGATGTGCAGATGTCAGACGGCGTGCAGTGATGCGTTTGGGCGTGACTGTTAGATTTTGTGTTTGCGTGTTCATCCTGTGTGAAAGACTGGCTGGCCTCTTGCTCAGTGCATTGTGGGATTGGCTTCAAATTCCTGCCGCCCTAAAACAGATTAGATGATAAGAACAAGAATGATGATTCAATACATGATGTCACACACGTGTCCCCCATCTGCTGGACGTGTCTGAAAACAAAATATGCCACATTTAAGATGATAAATCAGTTTTCTCCTCCATTATTATGTACATTTTGCATACTGTGTGTGTGTGTGTTTGGGATACAACATTTTTGCAACCCCATATTCCTGTGTTATATTCTAATGAGTTTTTGTTAGAAAACGGTGAATATCAATTTTTTTTTTTTTACTTTGTATTTGATCAAAAATGTTCACGCATGAATATCTTTGAAATTTTTCTGCTCTGTTGGATTTGGGTGGATTTCCAAAAAACTAGAACCCTGGTTGAATAATAAAGAAAAAGGGAATAATAATAATAATAATAATAATAATGACTTGGATTTATAGAGCGCTTTTCAAGACACCCAAAGCAAGTTGCATTATTCATTCACTTGCACATTGGTGATAGTAAAATACTAGTGTAGCCATAGCTGCCCTATGGCCAACTGGTGGGTTAAATGTCGTGCCCAAGGACACAATGGCAATATGCAGATTTTGGACTCGGGAGCTGGACTCGAACCGCCGACCCTTCGGTAATAAGATATAATTGCTGCCCAAAAAAACCTGATGGCTCAGCAATACAGTCAATTCACCACTGAAGTCTGACAAATACTGAGAATGTATTGAAAGCCCAGAGCGGCGTGCAGCTGCATTCAAACAGGGTTGACAAAAGAGCACAAACACAGGGTCATACGTGAAGGTTATTAAAACAAAAACAAAGCTCAAATGTGAGTTCACTTTACTTATGCATAAAAGTGCGTCTAAGTATCATACAGGAATTTGTGTGTGTGTGTGTGTGTGTATATATATATATATATGTGTGTATATATATATATATGTGTATATATATATATATGTGTGTATATATATATATGTGTGTATATATATATATGTGTATATATATATATATGTGTATATATGTATATATATATGTGTGTATATATGTATATATATATATATATGTATATATATATATAAAAACACGTTAATTGCAGTGTTGCATTGCGTCGCACCGTTAAGGCCGTTATGGTGTTCTTTTAAAAATTGTCCTGTTGATTATTTTTATAGTCGTATAAATGGAAATAATCATTAAAATAAACAGGATTCCTGATTATACTCTTGATCAGTTTGTAAAACTGTTTCACCGTAGCATTAAAATGTATCCAGTCCCTTTTAAATACAGTTGGCAACTTTGTCACAGGACGTGTTCGGGGGCTCAGCACACCAAACAGGAAACAGAAGTGGACTCCACCACTCTGAAGAAGAGCATCAAACCAGAACCTGTCACCAGCAGAGAAGAAGAAGAACTTGAGGTCGAGTTAACAGATGATGGTCTGGACTCCAAACCTCTACTTGGTAAACTCTGTTGTTCTGCATCATCTTATCATTTTTTTTAATTTGGGGGAGAAGATATGCCAAACAAACAACCTGCCCCCCCAATGCAAAGAAGTGCAAAATGTGTCAAAAATGAGTGTTCATAAAATGTAATCAAAACACTGGGTCAACTCTTGAATAGGTTTGCCTGAATTATTGGTGCTTAAAATGTAATCGAGACATTTAAAAAATTGTTCCAAAAATAAAATATTACCAATAAATCTAACTGAATTAGAGCCCAACTGATATATCAGTTGGCTGATAGTATTCAGCCGATTATATCGGTGTTATTTTTCTGACATGAAAACTAAATACACAATGAAAAAAAACACTTTGGCTGCCGGAAATGATGTCAATTCACTTTCAATTTATTTCATTTATATTGCACCAAATCATAACAAAGCTGTCTCAAGGCACTTCACCTGAGTAAGGTCTAACCTTACCAACACCCAGAGCAAGCACACAGGTGACAGTGGTAAGAAAAAACTCCCTCTGATGATATTGAGTAAGAAACCTCAAGCAGACCAGACTCACAGGGGTGACCCTCTGCTTAGGCCATTCTAACAGTTACTAGGTTTTTACAAAGTTTTACAAAGCTGAAGAAATAGGAAACAGAATAACCGGAATAGTTTCAACAACAAATTGCATTATTGAGATGAACATGCAGTCATTGGTGCCACAGGTAGGGGGTTGTCCAGCACCCTGGCGTGCAGGGCCAGTGTCCATCCATCACGGCATCAGTGGCCCACAGCACAAGCTGTCCTCATGGTAGAGTACATCCCAAAGTAGACTGCAGTGTGCTGCATCAGCTTCAGCCAGGGCATCTCATGGTCAGTCCAGCACCCTGTGGTACACAGCTGTCAGCCTTGCATGATGTCATCAGTGCCTCAGACAGAGAGAAAAAGAGCAGAATTAGTCGGCCAGAAAAACTGCACCTAAGGTACAAGTTCACCAGCAGTAAATCGACAGGGAAGCAGAGAAAATACTAAGATGATCGCCGGCCACTAGCCCTAAGCTTCACTAAAAGACCCAGAATTTAAATGAAGTGAGGCTGAGACCTGTTCTGTTACTAATAAAATGATTTAAAGAGGGACACCCTAGGGACACAAAGTAGTCCTGCACCTTAAGAACGCAGAGCCCAGGATGGTACGTAGGGTTTAATTAGGTCAGCTAAGTAGGGAGGTGCCAGTCTGTGAACAATTTTATAGGCTAGTAGCAGAACCTTAAAATCTGATCTCACTGGGACAGGAAGCCAGTGAAGAGACGCCAAAATGGGTGCAATGTGGTCAAACTTTCTGCTTCGTGTCAAAAGTCTGGCTGCAGCATTCTGAACCAATTGGAGACCCCTAATGCTAGACTGCAGTAAACCAGAAAATAAAACATTGCAGTAGTCCAATCTAGAAGAGATAAATGCATGGATCAGGGTCTCAGCATCAGCCATAGACAGGATGGGACGAATCTTCACTATATTTCGCAGGTGGAAGAAAGCAGTTCTCATAATATCTCTAATGTGGAGGTCAAAGGACAATGTAGGATCCAAAATTACCCCAAGGCTCCTCACTTTGTCAGTGTGATGTATGACACACGAGCCTAGGCTGACGTTAACTGGTCAAATTGATGCTGATGTCTCACTGGACCAAGAACCATCATTTCAGTCTTATCAGAGTTTAAAAGTAGGAAATTGCTGGACATCCAGCTTCTCACTGATGCAAGGCAATCTTCTAAGGATTCTTTGACTTTACGTGTTATTATGCTGATGGTTTATGATACTGTCGAGCACAGCTGGGACCATCACCCTGTAGTCACATTAGTTACAAGAGACATCAGTGAAGCATCCAGTTGTCTTTCATGTTCGTTCACAGTGGGCATTTTACAGCAACAGCAGACAAGGGGTCACTGTGCCGCCAGCTGGGTGTGGCCAAAATAGATGAGAAGTCTGTTTTATGCAAATGCTGAGCGATGTGACACGGTGACTGCTAACCCGAGTGAAGGCGGTGTGGCGTACGCTGGCTGGTTGTTGGTTATATTCAGAAATATTTATCATAAATTTCACATGTAAACTGTAAAACATTGAACCTCGTTTATATTTCTTTCTTCTCTAAAAGTCGACATTCTGCAGAGCGTCACACCTGGAACTCTGTCTGGATCTGAACCGAACTACATCTGTAGGTGGTCGAATGAAACACCTGCTTTATATTATTGATTCTTGTCATTGATTTCCAAAGTGCTGAAAACAATGTTCAAAAAGACCCTGCATGATGATGATGATGATAACAAAACTAGATCTGAATCTGGTTTGGTTTCTGCATTTGGTTTTTGATTGCAGACATTCGTAAGGTTGTGGTTTTGTCTTCATACGTTAGCTCACTTCAAGTCGGCGCACCATGAATCGAACCTTTAACTGTAATGTTTCAGACCTGAAGCTGGATGCTGCAGAGCGTCTCTGTGTGGGGACAGACGAGGAGACAGTCTCTGAGCGGCTTCAGGATCCTCCTGTTGAAACCAAAACCACAAACGCTGACAGTGAGAGCGCCCATGAAAAGGACCAGGAAGCACGGCCGGAGGCAGAGGTGAGGCAAGAAGGTCACCAAATTAAAATCCCCCAAAAGTTACTGAAAGCTGCAAAGCTGAAAGTCTTTGTTTGCAGTGAAAAGCCGTCACAGGTCACGGCCAGAACCTGTGAGCCTGACTGAGAACCTCAGCGCCCGTCACGGCGCTGCTCTCATGATTGTGGGTTGATGGTAAAATGCTCCATGAACAGAAACGTCGAGGTCCGTGAGTGTGATCAGCTCCACGTTTGCACAAAAGGAGCTGCAGCACATCGCTGTTGGAATGAGAGTAAATATCTATATGTACCAAAACCAAACTTACAAGTGTTTTCTACAAACAGCATGATGATGAAGCTGACTGCACAGCTGCAGTGTAATCAGACCTGACGTCTCTCTGGAAAGAGACAAAG
Source organism: Thalassophryne amazonica (assembly GCF_902500255.1). Lineage (NCBI taxonomy): Eukaryota > Metazoa > Chordata > Actinopteri > Batrachoidiformes > Batrachoididae > Thalassophryne > Thalassophryne amazonica. Next base: position 97,595,502 of record NC_047114.1, read on the forward strand.
AGTAAATCCCCCGAAGCCGAGCGGCTGAGTGAGGAGTCCGCCTGTCTGGGTTTGCAGCTGTCCCCTATCAAGAATTAAGATCCACGATTTCAGTGGACTTCCTGGACTTGGCCATCAGATGTGTATCTGTTTGCACTCAGCAGGGACGTTCTTGTCTCAGTGTCCTCGGAGTTTGAGATTGAGAGAGATAGTCACAAAAGACTTTGATGGTCTCCAGTCGGACTTTGCGCTGGTCTGTAGTTGGACTTTGCGTTCTCACCTGCAGCAGTTTCTGATCACACGTCTCCAGCTGTCTTTGCATGTGGATGTAAACATGAGTCACTTTTGGGGTGAGGAGGACGGGGAAAACGCCAAATGCATGAACAGTCTTCAGTTGACTGAGTCATGTTTTTTGTTTGTTTTTGTTTTTTTCAGACAGTTTGGTCTGGTTCTTTCTCCATACTGTCCCCAGAGAGGAACTTGAATTGCAGCAGGTCTGTTCTCCAGGTTTGGGATCCACACACTGGATCCCAAATCCTGCACAATCACCAAACTTAGAAAACCCCGTGAGTTTTTCTAAGTTGGAAGCTTTCATTAGGAATTAACATCAATCAAATGGAAATGTGCAAAACTAAAAAAAAGTAAAATTTAGCCTGTAACAGGGACTTAAATGTCATATTGGGAAAAACCTTCCATCTTGCAGCACAAGTTTGGTTAAAATGACCAGATTTAATGCAGGTTTAGTTGACTTTCTGACCATGTACTTTGCATTCTTCAATTGTATGCACGCAGCTATTTACTGTGGGGTGATAGAGGCCACACCCCCTGTGTGCACAGTGCAATCCTCCACGGGGAACCACAGGAAATGTTTATTTTATTCAGCAATCAGCCAATCAGTGTGGGTCCCCCCACCCCAGAAAAGAATGTTAAAAAAATTATATAAGAAATGTTTGCATGCATGTCGCTGCTTATGACACAATGTCTGTTTGACTTTGTTTGTATATGTTACAGTTTTTAGAAATTACCCCAAAATTCTAGTTAATTCCCGTTGACATTAATTTCTATGTAAAGTTTCTGTGAAGGTTCTCAGTTGTCCGGGTGGTTTCCATAGTAGAGAAGCTTGAATCATTCACGTCGTCAGGAGAGGCATCAGTCCCATCGTTAGGAAGGACAGCAACCCTGTTATTAAGAGGGTGCTAACTAGAGTACAATAGGTGCTAATTAAAGCAATTGTTTGATCACTAGCCAATAGCAGTCTGCCTCTCGGTAGGAGGGGTCTGGTTAGGTTTAAAACTCCAGCTTTTGTGGCTTCTGTTTGTTCTTCTCTACAAGGATCAGACAGAAGTCAGACTACCAGAGCAAGAATTTTAGCTAAGGAAGCTTCTGTGATTTGAAGCGAAACGTCCTCGTGTCAAGCAACCCAGTCCAGTCGAAGATTCAAGCTTCTCTACTATTTCTATGTAAAGTTTCCCAATGGAATATTGCAAATTGTTAAAAAAAAGAAAAAGTAAAACTTTTTAAGCTCAGCAATGTCACATGAAAATTTACTTGGATTTTTACCTGAATGTGGGTTCAGGCTCATGCAAAAAGGTGCATGACTGCAGTGTGTGTATCTGCAGTTTGAGCACGACGTGGGAGCTGCAGTCAGACCTGCCGTGTTTCATCCTGAGGTGAAATGTTATATGCATGTTATTACAGACAAACGCACAGGCCCACACACACATGACACACTCATCGTCAGATACTGCAGCTTACAGGTGCACCCTCAAGAATATGGGGATCAAAAAAAAAAAAAATCATAGTTCTGTAATAAATTCAAGTGAGGTGGAGACAAATCCACTGGTGAGACCCTGAACTCCTGAGGAGCCAAAAGAAATAAAGAAAATACATCTGCATCTTCTGGAAGAAGTGGTGCCCATGTTTCTGTGCCAGTTCACGGCATCTTGTGGACACACACACACACACACACACACACACACACACACACACACCAAGATTCTCTGCAGTGAGCGTGCATATGGGACAACAGCTTGTTGCACAGAAAAACTTACATTATGAGAATAAGATCTTAGAAATACATTATTTTCCAGAACATCCTCCAAAAAGGGAGCTCGTAGCTGCTTAGGGTTCTTTGTGTTGTCCTGCTCACTGGAGAACACAAAAAGTACACAAGAAGAAGAAGGTGGTGCAGCAGGATATATTTTTGATTCTTTTTTTCAATGAGTTTTGTTGTATCTATTCTAAGAAATGTACTCAAACACATTTGGCTCGTCAGCATTTAAACATCACTGGTGCTGATCCCGTCCCAGCCTGATGGCTGCGTGCCTGCTGTCCACTCACTCTGATCATGAGTGCAGAGACGGGCAGAAGCTTCACTGTTATTTTATGCCGGTAAAATACATACAGACACATTCTGCACCGTCTGCTTGTCTTCATCCGTTTGCGTTGTTGTCTCTGCATGTTGGGAGCTTCAGTGTCAAAGTTTTCTTTCTGTTGTGTCGGTGCAGCGACTCCAACAGGCCTCAGGGCTGATAGAGGACTTGGAACATGGATCCTCAGCCACACTTTGGAGAGCTGAGTTATTAGTATGTTATCATTGCTATTTATTAACATTTTTTTTGATTCCGAGTTGTAAATTCTTAGTGATGATTGCTGTTCACAGCAGAAAACAGCACCTCGTTCTTTATGCCAAAGATCCAGGATGAACTGTGTGTTCCAGGATCTCCTGATCCCGGTTATGCAAATCTGGTTTATTCCCACCTTCAAACCCAGATGATTTGATGTGATAAGGTGGATTCAGGCATGCTCACCCCCTGGTAATTCACTACGGTGTAACTTAATGATCCTGAAACCCCCCCAGCAGCAGCTCTGTGATTGGAGGAACAGGGAAGGGGAGGGCACTAGGGGTTGACTAATTAGAATCTATTTTTCCTTAACATTTAGCACACAGAGGACCTGGAAATGAGTTAAAATAAATAGAAATTTTAAAATTAATAACTCTCCATTTGGAATTGTCTTATTATTATCAATGCATCAGTCTCCACTGTCTGGAATCTGGTGATTCCAGACAGTGTTCCTGACAGAATGCCTCCATTTTTCTTCATATGTTCACAAAATAATGTTATCCCCAGTACACAACATGCAAAGTTTCAGCTTTATATCTTCATGAGTTTTTAAGATATCAGGACTTAAAAAAAAAGACATTTTCACCATGCCACATAGTCTGAGTTCAGACTGTTCTGCTTGGACTGTTGACAGGAAAGGGGCGGGCCTCTGGTTAATCAGTCATTGGTTTCAGTATTTGCTCTTGTTTGTTTGACGCATCTGCACAGGCGACAAACTCGACCAAAAGCTTCAGTTCCGACTCTGATGGTCCAGATTTGGAACTCAACCAGGTCGTCTCCGGCAGACCGGCTTCTGATCAGACAGAGGATCAACTCCAGACTCCTGATGCTGCAGAGGCCTCAAGCTCAGACAGCGAGACGAGCCAGGAACAAACAAAAGATGACAAAGAGTTGAAGCAGGTTAGTGAGGCGGGGCTGACCCTGAAACATGTTTGGTTACTACGTGACGAACACAAACACTCAAAAAGGTCCAAATGATTGAACACCTGATGGTCTGTAGTAATACACAAGGGAAGCTGCTACATGGTGACTTGCCGTGTCTGAAAGGCCTCAGTGCTGTACTTTTATTATTATTTCTAAACTCTTGCAAATGTTGTTCTTTAATATCTGCAGTTACATTTTCACCAAAGTCCACTTCTTACGTATCCAGGAATTTACAGTTCCATCATATTTTCTGCAGTCAGCAGAAGCATATTCACCTGCTCCTAATCCTCTAGTCATGCAACAAGTGGCAGACACGTCGATTTCACAACTTCTCATAATGCTCTTGGCACGCAGTAGCTCCAGGCCGGCGGTTTGAGTGAAAAAGCTTCGAGAACTTGCACCATCTCGTGGGATTTGTGCGGATGGATTGTCAGAGAAGGCGTTGAAAGTGTTTCTTGGATCGGACTGTGTTATTTCAACTCCTAGTCCGCATCGTGACACCTGGGTAATGAATCAAGTAGAGGATTGCCTGCTGGAGTGAAATATAGTGGGGACCTTCTGTGCCCTGTGGCTGCTGTGGTAACCATGAAAGCTCAACAGGAACCCAGAACACGAGACGGCTAACTGGGCTGTGGTGAAGCAAGAAGTCCTCAAAGGCGGAGGAGGTGATGGCTTGTAACCCAACGGCTATGAAGGTCCTCAGACCCCCGATCGTCTGGGATTCCCCAGCCATCGGACCAGGCTAAGGGTCTGTCAAGGACCGTGTGTTTGTCGACGTGCAACGACATTCCTGCGTTAAACCACAGGTGTCTCTTCAACCAAGAGACAACCTTCCTCGCTAACAGGTGGTTGCCACAACAACATTCCTCGATTCACACGGAGAGGGATTGACTTTGAAACGAGCTGTGGCCTGCCTCTTTTGAAAAATAAAGTGGCATTTGAATTTTGAAAAATAGAAGACAAACAAAATGAATCTTAGAAACACATTGTTGACAAAGTGTTGACTGCAGATCCTGGAATGCTTTGTGGGAATCCAAGGTGACCCAGATCTACCTCATCCCTGCAGATTGCCTTTAACCAAAGTTTGTTTTGGTGCTCATTGCTGGGAAATCTGGAGAACGTTACCGTCTTTCCTTGCACCAAACATTTCATTCATGAACTGCTGCACTGATGCTAAGAAGAAAGTCACATCCTGAGACTTTTTTCTTTTTTTACATAATACCATCAATGAATAATTTAGAGGATTTGTAATATATTTGTTATGATCTTCCATCGATTCTGAGAGAGAGATTGTCTGCTGTACAGCAAATAAGCCTTTTCGCACTCTGGAAATGTGCATGCGCGATCAGGCTGGTTCAGAGGTCGAGAGATGTAAAAACGTAAACAGACGCTCAATTGGTCAGTGACAGCGTCAGTCAGTCAACTGTTTAAATCCACAATGAACATAATTTTACAGATGCTTTTAAGAAGGAGTGAAAATGCAACTGTTTTATCAAGACATTAGAATATAAATATTATAAATAATTACCTTTGAGATGATCCCAAATGCTTTTTCCATCCCAAGAAGCGCACAAGAAAAGCTCTTGGAGAAAATTCCTCTGTGCTTCCGGAGTGATTAGAGATGGTTTTATCAGCCAATCTCTGAGAGCAAATGGTTAATCCACTATAAAATAATTAATTTATATAACGCGGTGTCCAGCAGTACACAGCACGGCATCCAGCAGGTCATGTTGGCCCGGCGAATTGTGCGGCAGTGCGCGGGTTAAATGAATCGAGTCCTGCCACTCTTATCATCCAGCCAGCTGGACTCGAGTTCGGATGTCGGGTCAGGGAATGATTTGTCATCGTCATCTTTTCAAAGGGCAGCGTAATCTGTTGCCTTGCTCCGTCGTGATGCAAATCAATGCGTTTTTTTCCCACCTGTGTTCATTATTTATTGATCCAAATCACAGGCACATCAAATCAAATCAATTTTATTTATATAGCGCCAAATCACAACAAACAGTCGCCCCAAGGTGCTTTATATTGTAAGGCAAGGCCATACAATAATTACAGAAAAACCCCAACGGTCAAAACGACCCCCTGTGAGCAAGCACTTGGCAACAGTGGGAAGGAAAAACTCCCTTTTAACAGGAAGAAACCTCCAGCAGAACCAGGCTCAGGGAGGGGCAGTCTTCTGCTGGGACTGGCTGGGGCTGAGGGAGAGAATCAGGAAAAAGACATGCTGTGGAGGGGAGCAGAGATCGATCACTAATGATTAAATGCAGAGTGGTGCATACAGAGCAAAAAGAGAAAGAAACACTCAGTGCATCATGGGAACCCCCCAGCAGTCTAAGTCTATAGCAGCATAACTAAGGGATGGTTCAGGGTCACCTGATCCAGCCCTAACTATAAGCTTTAGCAAAAAGGAAAGTTTTAAGCCTAATCTTAAAAGTAGAGAGGGTGTCTGTCTCCCTGATCTGAATTGGGAGCTGGTTCCACAGGAGAGGAGCCTGAAAGCTGAAGGCTCTGCCTCCCATTCTACTCTTACAAACCCTAGGAACTACAAGTAAGCCTGCAGTGTGAGAGCGAAGTGCTCTATTGGGGTGATATGGTACTATGAGGTCCCTAAGATAAGATGGGACCTGATTATTCAAAACCTTATAAGTAAGAAGAAGAATTTTAAATTCTATTCTAGAATTAACTGGAAGCCAATGAAGAGAAGCCAATATGGGTGAGATATGCTCTCTCCTTCTAGTCCCTGTCAGTACTCTAGCTGCAGCATTTCGAATTAACTGAAGGCTTTTCAGGGAACTTTTAGGACAACCTGATAATAATGAATTACAATAGTCCAGCCTAGAGGAAATAAATGCATGAATTAGTTTTTCAGCATCACTCTGAGACAAGACCTTTCTAATTTTAGAGATATTGCGCAAATGCAAAAAAGCAGTCCTACATATTTGTTTAATATGCGCTTTGAATGACATATCCTGATCAAAAATGACTCCAAGATTTCTCACAGTATTACTAGAGGTCAGGGTAATGCCATCCAGAGTAAGGATCTGGTTAGACACCATGTTTCTAAGATTTGTGGGGCCAAGTACAATAACTTCAGTTTTATCTGAATTTAAAAGCAGGAAATTAGAGGTCATCCATGTCTTTATGTCTGAAAGACATTCCTGCAGTTTAACTTATTGGTGTGTGTCCTCTGACTTCATGGATAGATAAAGCTGGGTATCATCTGCGTAACAATGAAAATTTAAGCAATGCTTTCTAATAATACTGTCTAAGGGAAGCATGTATAAAGTGAATAAAATTGGTCCTAGCACAGAACCTTGTGGAACTCCATAATTAACCTTAGTGGGGTTATAGGCACATGTGCCTATAAGCCTAATAAATGACACAGAACATGCAGGGAAACCGACCAGACACTTACTTCAGGATTAATTACTAGAGACACCGTCCAGCTGCCATTCACCAACCAGATCCATGATTAATTTCATTTTATTGTTCACAAATAATTTATTTCACACTCTCGGAAATACAAATGTAAATTTCTAGAGGTCCACAAAGTGAAACGGCGATCAGCTGATTCTTTGTTTACGAATAGACTGTGTCTGGGTCAGCAGTAGTTCGAGTCAGGCAAAACCTGAATTTTCAGGTTGTGTGCAGTAAAAGCTTCAGTCTGTCTTCCTTGGACACCAACACCACATTTTCACAAAACATCTTTCAAGGAATCAACACTCTAACGGGAAAAATAATCAAAGTTTCTGTCATTCTCGCTGCCAACACAGTCAGTCATGATGCCTCCAGACTGCAGTTTACAAACTCTTTGACCTCACGCGTCACACCCGGAAGTGACCGAGAGTGTGAAAAAGCTTGTACTGTGCGTAGGGCATTGCTGGATATTGCAAAATGCTCTACTTGCATAACAGACTTTTTGGATTGATCTGGTGTATTAGAGCTCACCAGGTTTTCAATATACACCCTGTTAATTTGGTGACAGGTTTATTCCACAGAGCGCCACTCAACTACGATCGCTCATGATCCAAAAAAAGGTGCAAACATAGGATGGAACAGCTTAATCCAACTTGCCTAATAGGCTGGCTTATAAAGTGCAGACCTGGCAACCCACCCAGAAAGGAAATAAAGGCACTCAAGCTGTTCCACTTTGGAAAAAAACAAAACAAATTCTGCGTTGGCTTCAAATTTTTCCCTTGATGGAGCACAATCAGACAAGTTTCAAGCTGTAGTGTCTGTGAATACCCTGTTTAAAAAGTTTGAATATGATAAAGCTGTTAAGTCTACAAATACCCAAAAGTTACTATGTACTATGAAAGATATCTAGAATCAGGACCTTGCTTGTAAATCGGGTGCCGATGATGGCCGTAACTACGTATACTAAGTTTGTTCAAGGCCAACAAAGATGAATCAAAAAGTTACTACGATGTTTCAAAATGTTCCCCGATTTGCTATTTGGGATTAAACAGGAAGCAGTAGTGCTCTGTAGAATAGCCCCAAAACAGTTTGACTTTATTGTTCTTACACTGGTTTTGTTTGTTTCTTTTTTCTTTTTTTTTTAACCCGAGGCCAAAATATGGCCATTGGGTATTACGAAGGCTTTGTGTCTGTCTGTCTGTCTTTGCTCAGCATAAGTCCTGTCCTGTTACTGCCAGAGGCTTCAAATTCACAGGGAATGTTCTTGGGACACAGACCTTGGACAGGTTCAAAGATGGCTAACCTTGAACTATTTGAAGAGGTCACAAGGTCACATTCTGTTTCCTGTTGTTATGCTCATACGGCCAAGGGTATTTTAGCACAGAGTTATAGTTTTAATCTGAGATGATGGTTTTAGGCGTTTTACAGTTTTAATGTATTCTTCTTAAGGCTCGGTGTCCTGCTCCAACACAGATGGCAGTTTCAAGAAACGAGCGTTGTTGAGCATTAAAAACAGGAGTAGTTGGTGGTTCCTGGCATGGTCACAGCGTCTTTCCTTCGGCTCACCCTCTGCACATCTGAAACTTATTCTGCAGAGGATTGAGACTGGCTGAGGTGCATTATTTGTTCTGGGGGGCTGTCTGGGGGCTGGTTTCTTTTCTCTCTCTTTCTCTCTCTCTCTCTCTCTCATGCTTTAATAAACCTGTTCTGTGAGAAGCTTTGGGGCTGAAAACTTTCCTGGCACGATGACATTAAATGTCGCTGCATTTCATCCTCTGCAGGAATCAGGTTTTCCAGCACAGCGTGGTCGACCCTGCAGAGCTGTGAAGGATGTCTGTGTATGTCTGTGCATTAAACAGTGTTCATTAAACAATGTAGAATTTTCCATCATTTGTCAAATTTAATGCAAAATACCATCAGGTTTACCTGGTAACAGGTGACAACCACCAGCACAAAACAGCTGTAATTTCTGTTTTTGTGCATGAAGATGCTCAGAGGAGAGATTTTTAAAAACTGAGAAACATCTAACAGTTGGGAGCTGAAAATAAGCAGTAAATTTCTGTTCACTGTGAAGATTTTTAATGTTGCCAGATCAGCTTATAAATAAGTGTCTTTCTGTTTAGTCTTGCATGACGTCTGAGCTTTGTTGATTTTTTTTTTTTTTTTTTTTTCCTTCCTTTGGTCTTATTTCAAGACATAGTATGTAGAAATACAACCTGAATCTACTAATATAAGCAACACATTCATCCAGTCCCAAGGTTCTTGAAATGGAGCAGTATCTCCACCTAGTGCACAGTTAATGCAGGTGTAGCAGAACTTTGCCAAGAGGTGTCATTTGTGAATATTAGTAGAATGATTTGGTCTTCATGCCGTCCTCAGGAACCAGAATCTGCTTCTGAGGTCACAGGTGAAGCTTCTGCATCAGAGCACACACCTGTCAGTCAAATGGAGACCACGCCTCCCTGCACTCAGACAGTCAGCCGCGCCTCCTTAGACGACAATGGCAGCGCCGCCCAGGTGCAGTATGGGAACTGGGAGAATGAAGTATGTGTTGGTCAGTACAGCTGTGTTGTGTTTCAGCGTGACTTCAGGAGTTCTCCTGTCTGAGCTCAAAGAAAACAAACTGTTCATAAAGTTTTGAGCCATCAACAGGAAATTCTGCTCCTGGACTTAAAATCTGCAACTGTCAGGTTGACGCTGTTAGTTCCAGGAACCGTTACAGGATCAGAGAAATGTATAAAGCCGATCGGGAAATCTGGTGATCTTGCTATAAATAAACCAACATTGCATTTTTGGCAGATTTCGAAATGATACTTTGAATCAAGTGATGTTGATGTAATTTTACTAGTTTCAGCTTTGATTTGATGACTCTTCTGGATTGTTCAGTGTACATCTTTAGTTCAATGAAATCTGTAAATCCACTCATTTCTCTTCTGATAGATTCTGGCGCTGTTCAGCAGTGCAGAGATGTTCACAAGTCATTTTTTGCAAGTCCAAGATGGGTCTCAAGTCTTTGAGCTTGAGTCGCAAGTCAAGTCTAAAGTCTTTCATCACGGGTCCGAGTCACGTCTCAAGTCCTTGAGCTCGAGTCACAAGTCACGTCTCAAGTCTTTTGTCACGAATCCAAGTCAAGTCTCAAGTCCTTGAGCTTGAGTCGCAAGTCAAGTCTCAAGTCTTTCGTCATGAGTCTCAAGTGTTTGTCAAGTCTCAAGTCTTTCGTCATGAGTCTCAAGTGTTTAAGTCTCAAGTCTTTGAACTTGTGTCCAAGTCAAGTGTCCAAGTCAAGTCTCATGTCTTTGATGTCGAGTTGCAAGTCCATTCTCAAGTCTTTGACCGCAAGTTATGTCTATTCTCAAGTCTTTGTGGCCGAGTTGCAACTCAAGTCTCAAGTCCTTGTGTGTGCAACTTAACTGTGACTCGAGTCCAAGTCCCAAACTGGAGTCTCCATGTTTGTAGCAGTGTAATTTAAATAAAATATTTAAAGGTAGTATTATTATTATTATTATTATTTATTATTATTTCTCAGTAATCCTGTTGTTCAAACCTGCTGGTGGTTTGTGGGCTTCAGAAGGTTCATCTGATTCTTTTTCAGAGGTTCTTTTTTTTGTGCCCAGTTTACACGACCTGCTGCGCTGAGATTTGAGTATTTACAGAATCAGCTGTTTGTTTTTTTGTCTCATGTGTCCAAACTTGCACTTAGACATAAACAGATGTATCTTTTGTCTTTAAGTTACTTATTTATTTTTATGTTTCCATCATTTCTGTGAAGGTCACTCTGACGAAAAATGATCGTATATCTGCATACGATGCTTTTCCTTGCTGCAGGAAGGCAGTGAGGCCACGCCCACTACTTGTGACATGGCAGGTGAGGAGACCAATGAGCAGCTGGATGGACATGAAGCCCTGCCCCCTGCAGGTATAAGCAGCCAGTCCTGTAGATGTTGAACATCAACTGGTTCTTTAAATGTAACGTCTGGCACTTTTTTCTCACGGTGCTGAGAAAAGTCACAACGTGTTGTGAGGAAACTCTGGGAGGGTTTGGTGCGTTCGTGGTTCTTTACAGCCTCCGCAGAAGATTTCAAACCCCACGTGATTGTTTTAGTAAAAAAAAAAAGAATGTGTGGCGATTAAATGGTTACAAGAAAAAGGTTCATCTGTTTGAGAAATGTTCAGTTTGGTTTAAAAGTTTAAAATGTTCAGATAATTAAACCTTAAATGAAAAAACAGATCTTACAGTCTATTTGAAAAGTCACTGGGAACAAACAGAATTACATATAAAAGCGTTGATGAAGCGATTATTAGCTGTGTTATTCTTTTTGACTGCATTTTGTTGTTTTTGTAAATTCCCAGAATGCCGAATGTCCTGGAACGTTCGGGTGACAGAGCTGTTTGTTCTTTAAGAAAAGCGACTAAAGACTGTGCCTGTAAACGTCACATTTAATGAATAGTTTAATGTGCCACAGAACTTTTACAAGAGAATAAGAACTTTTTTTTGCCTTTGTTCTCATCCAGACCCAGAGAGTGACATCAAAAGTGAAAAAGTAAAGGAGGAAGATGAAAGAGGAGAAGAGGAGGAGGAGAAAGCAAAGGTACTGACTTTTTTTTATTAAGGGGATTTTTGTAGCTAATTAAACAAATATGCTCTGAAAAAGAATAAAGTTTGTCCATGTGGTCAACACCTCAGTTCAATATGACAAAAATTCAGTAAGTGTATACTTCTAGAAAATAAAATGCAAGCCGTAACTCAAAATTTTATTCCTGTCACAGTGACGACACATCTATCATGCAGGAAGCAGTGCCCCTAGAGGTTAAATTACACCTATTTTTTTTTTTTTTTTTCATTTTCTCAGAGGGGTCCTGAGTCTAAACATCATCTGACTTTAATTTTGAAACTTTTTCACTTTGCTGACATATGACCTCACATCAGTAATATGTGATGTGTCAGAGTTGATTCGTACGTGGCCGTATTAATGATTCTAGATTCTGTTTGGATGTAGTGCAGCCATGTTCGGGTTTATGGTTAAGATTAGGAGTCAGGGTTCGAGTCAAGGTTAGAATTAAAATTGATTTTAAAGTTTTCCCACTTGTATGTAGGTATTTTATCATGGCAGGGGGTGGTGACCAAGTGCGTTAAGTGCACTTGTTCCCAGTTTGGAAGGTTGCCGGTTCAAACCCTGCCCATTCTGCATGTCATATGCAGTTGCGTCAGGAAGGGCATCTGGTGTAAACTTATGTCAAATCAACATGCAGATCCACTTCTTCTGTGAGGACCCCGAGTGGACAAACAAGGGAGCAGCCAAATGGTCTTACTATGTGGGTATTTCTTTATAACAGGGTACCAAGTTGTGACATGAGGGTCAGATTTTCAAATTGATTAAATTATTATGGAATAACTGCTTGTTACAAAGATTCATGTATATGCAGTTAGGCCCAGAAATACTTGGACAGTGACACACTTTCCATGATTTGGGGCTCTGCGTGCCACCATGTTTGATTTGAAATGAAACAACTGAGACGCAGCTGAAGTGCAGATGTTCAGGTTTAACTCAAGGGGTTGAACACAAATATTCTATGAAATGTTTAGGGATTGTAATCGTTTCTCTACAAAGTCTCCTCGTTTCAGGGGCTCAGAAGTAATTGGATGAGTTAAACATTACCATAAATAAAATGTTCATTTTAATACTTTGTTGAGAGTCCTTTTAAAGCAATGACTGCCTTAAGTCTGGAACCCATGGACATCACCACATGTTGGGTTTCCTCCTCTGTGGTGCTTTGCCAGGTCTTTATTGCAGATGCCTTCAGTTGTTGCTTGTTTGTGGGTCCTTCGGTTTCAGGTTAAAATGCATGAGATCTGGTGACTGACTCAGCCACTTCTCTGCTTTAAGAATCCTCCTTGGTTGCTTTCACAGTATGTTTTGGGTCATTGTCCATCTGTACTGTAAAGTGCCATCCAATCAACTTTGCTGCATTTGGCTGATTATGAGAATATCTCCCTGTAGACTTCAGAATAGGAAGCCATGCGTGCTCATGCCATCACACTGCCCCCCCCGATGTTTTACAGGAGACGTGGTTTGCTTTGGACCCTGAGCCCTTACAAACCTTCTCCATACTTTCTTCTTCCCATCATTCTGGTACAGGTTGATCTTAGTTTCATTTGTTTAAAGAATGCTCTTTCAGAAGTGTCCGGCTTCTTTAGATGTTTTTTTTTTTTTTTTTTGGCAGTGTAATTTGGCCTTTCTGTTTTTGTGGTTGATTAATGCTTTGCTTTAGATGATGGACGACGATACAGTCACACCCACTCAGAGGCCAGAGGAGCAGGCGGCGACATCGACCACCACAGAGGAGCGCGGCAGCCCTGCCCCCGCTGACGTTGGTACGACAGAGCTTTTTTTCTCGTCGTCCTTTAGTAGTGTTTGTTCTCAAATGTGTCAAATGGTTGTGTTGCAGCAAAGAGGATGGTGGGGGCAGATCCGGACTCCTCCATCATCCTCAACATCAGAGAGGAAGAAAGAGAAACCAGCCAACTGCTCCCCGAGGAGACTGCCGAGTCCTGCAGTGACCCCAAAGTTCCCCGAAAGAGGAAGAAGAGCAGAAAGTATGTGGAGGTTTCCTCTGCAGACACGCCAAGCCTTCTCAGCATAGAACCGCCCAGCGATGCACCTCTGACTGCCAAAAAGAGACAAGAAGAAGAGGAGCAGCATCAGGAGGAGGAGGAGGTGTCTCAGGATGTACCTCAGGAGAGGAAGAAGGTAAAGAAGAGGAAACCAAAGAGAAATGAGGTGGATGAGGAAGTGGAAGCTCCTGCTGTGAAGAAAAAGAAACTGAAAAAGAAGATGAGGGCCTGTGAGGTGGAAGCCGCTGCAAGTCCGCTGGGAAAACAGGAGAAAAAGAGGAAAAAGGAGAGACAGTGGGAGGCAGAGGAGGTGTGGTCTGATGGAAGACCAGCAGGTGTCAGCAGAGGCAAAGAGGAGAACCTGGACTCCACTGGTAAGGGGAGATAAAGATAAAACTTTATTGATCTCGCAGAGGAGAAATTCACATGTTACGTCAGCTCTTAAACACACAAGGTGGGTGCAAGTAGAGGAAAATGTTCATCAAACAGCGTGTGCAAGATAAGCAATAATAATAATACTTGTAACAGTACAACACATAAGAAATGAGGTAGAAATAGAATATGTGTGATTTTATATATATATATATATATATATATATATATATATATATATATGGGGTGTAACGATACACAAAAATCACGGTTCGGTACGTACCTTGGTTTTGAGGTCACGGTTCGGTTCATTTTTGGTACAGTATGGGAACAAAATGCAAAACCTAAATTTGCTTGTTGTTTAAACCAACAATTTATTGTAACAATATAAGACTAATACAAACAGGAATATTAAATAATTGCAAAGTGCTGCCTGTATGCAGCAACCTTGTCCTTCGCCAACTGCAAAATATCTTTGTTTCCCACCTGTGTCTTGAAGAGCTCACCAAACAGTTCAGCCATTGCTGACTTCTTGAGAGGAGGAAGTGATTCAGATGCCTCTGGCTGTCCTGTCTCTGGGGATGAAGCAGCTGCTGTCCCTTTGGCCTCCTCACTCTGTAAAATAAAATACAAAAAGTATATTTATTTTTAATATGAATACTAGTAGTGACACAAGCAATTAATTGTTTCAAAATTATCAGTGAAAAAGACATTTTATGCACATCAAATTCTTAATATTATTATTATTACAGTACCTCTCCTTCCATGGCTGTAATCTCTGTGATGAGGCTGTTGTAGATCCTGTCATTGTAGATCCTGTCACGACAGGCATCATCCACATGAGGAAGAGGTTTAAACCTTGGGTCAAGTGCTGTGCATTTGTGGAGGAAATCCTGACAAGAAGAGCACCTGTCCTCCAGGCTTTCTCTGATGGCAGCCTTGACTTGGGTCACTGTTGCACTGTCTCCATCACTTGGTTCCATAGAGTGGAGCACTGTACCCTTGAGGGGCAGGATCATGGATGCTGAAGGTGTAGCTTCAGTGCTTATCAGTGTTGTGAGAGTTTTTAGTGGCTTCAGGACCTCAATTACTTCCTCTGCCATCCTCACCTCCTGGTCAGACAATGTGCTGATGCTGATAATTTAAAATTCTTCTTCTTACTTATAAGGTTTTGAATAATCAGGTCCCATCTTATCTTAGGGACCTCGTAGTACCATATCACCCCAATAGAGCGCTTCGCTCTCAGACTGCAGGCTTACTTGTAGTTCCTAGGGTTTGTAAGAGTAGAATGGGAGGCAGAGCCTTCAGCTTTCAGGCTCCTCTCCTGTGGAACCAGCTCCCAATTCAGATCAGGGAGACAGACACCCTCTCTACTTTTAAGATTAGGCTTAAAACTTTCCTTTTCGCTAAAGCTTATAGTTAGGGCTGGATCAGGTGACCCTGAACCATCCCTTAGTTATGCTGCTATAGACGTAGACTGCTGGGGGGTTCCCATGATGCACTGTTTCTTTCTCTTTTTGCTCTGTATGCACCACTCTGCATTTAATCATTAGTGATCGATCTCTGCTCCCCTCCACAGCATGTCTTTTTCCTGGTTCTCTCCCTCAGCCCCAACCAGTCCCAGCAGAAGACTGCCCCTCCCTGAGCCTGGTTCTGCTGGAGGTTTCTTCCTGTTAAAAGGGAGTTTTTCCTTCCCACTGTAGCCAAGTGCTTGCTCACAGGGGGTCGTTTTGACCGTTGGGGTTTTACATCATTATTGTATGGCCTTGCCTTACAATATAAAACGCCTTGGGGCAACTGTTTGTTGTGATTTGGCGCTATATAAAAAAAAAATTGATTGATTGATTGATTGATATCTTTCTTCTTGAGAGCCCATTCTGTCAGTGCAGAGTACACTGCTGCTTGCTGCTCAAGGTACCTCTCAAGCATATCATAACTTGAGTTCCAGCGGATGGTGACATCCTGAATAAGGTTGTGTTTTGCTACGTTAAGCATATCCTGTTTGCACTCCAAAATGTGTGCAGCTGTTGGGCTACGGTGAAAGAAAGACACGATCCGTCTCACTTTACCAAGAAGTCTGGATATCTGGTTGAGACCTGTTGCTTTCTGAGAAGCTAGATTAATAGTGTGCGCAAAACATCCGATTTGTGAGTGTTGTGAGTCCAGTCCAGTTTGTTGTTGAGGTGAACACCCAGGTATTTGAAACTGTCCATGGACTCTATGTCCTCCCCCTGTATGTTCACCAGTGCATAAGGTGGTGGTTTCCTCCTGAAGTCGATCACTATCTCCTTTGTCTTACTGGTGTTGAGACACAAGTGGTTGTGCTCACACCAGTCCACGAAGTCTGTGATGACCGACCGGTACTCCAGCTCGTTCCCCTCAGACACATGACCCACAATGGCGGAGTCATCAGAGAACTTCTGGAGATGGCAGCTGTCCGTGTTGTAGGTGAAGTCTGAGGTGTAGAGGGCGAAGAGGAAGGGCGAGAGGACGGTGCCCTGGGGGGCCCCGGTGCTGCACCTTACCACCTCAGACTGACAGCTGTGCAGCCGCACGTACTGCGGGCAGTCAGTGAGGTAGTCGATGGTCCAGGCGGCGAGATGTCCATCCACACCTACATCCTCCAGCTTCCCCTGCAGCAGCGCCGGTCTGATGGTGTTGAAAGCGCTGGAGAAATCAAAGAACATGACTCTCACAGCGCTCCCGCCGGTCTCCAGGTGGGTGAGCACTCGCTGCAGCAGGTAGATGACAGCATCATCTACCCCGACGTTGGGCCTGTAGGCGAACTGCAGCGGGTCCAGGATGTCGCTCACCACGGTGCGGAGGTGAGACAGGACGAGCCGCTCCATGGTCTTCATGAGGTGGGAGGCCAGGGCAACTGGTCTGTAGTGGGCCATTTCCTTGGCGTGCGGTGTTTTGGGAACTGGGACCACACAGGAGGTCTTCCACAGGGTGGGGACCACCCCCAGGCTGAGGCTCATGTTGAAGATGTGGCTGAGGACCTCACAGAGCTCATCTGCACAGGTCCTCAGCAGCCTCGGGGAGATCCCATCAGGTCCTGCTGCTTTCCTCAGGGGAGTCTGTTTCTGGGGAAACCTTGAGCTCCACCTTCTAAATGTTCTGGAACCAAACCCTTCTTGGAAAAAAAAAATAACAACAATAACAAAATAACAAAACAAACTTCCCAGACGTTATCTTTTATTATTTGTTAATTTTTTGAGCAGTGTCCCTAAAGTACATAAAGTACAACTGAAGTGAATAAAGTACAACTCAGGGTGACTCACTGCCAAACAGCTTGTATGACTGAACCCGTGACGAGGGAACACACCTCCAGCAGCTGCACGATGTGGTTACACATTGTGCAGCTGCTGAAAAAAAAAATATATATATATATGCCACCCACGGGACTCGAACACTGATTGCCAGTCAGAAACACAGAAGCTACGATCACTGTTCTGTGAAAGTTGTGGGAACCTGCCTGATATGAGGAAGGAGATGGACGTATTTAAAATGAAATAAACCCACACACCATATAAAAACACTGCATTTATCAAGCGGGCAATACAGATATGATCCATCTGTTCCTCTGTAGATGACCCATGGTCACAGACATGCAGTCATGAAGGGGCCGTTAAATAACCCTGTTAAATAAAAAGAAAAACATGCCACGGGTTTCAAACCCACACACTCTGATTACCAGACAGGAACTTTACCACTGCGCTACAATCACTGTCTTATAACAGGAGCGTGAAATGGGTAAAATCAACAAGCAGATAAATGTATTTTCTTAAAAAAAAATGCGATGTGATAATTGACCAAACATTGTTTGTTATGGCGTATTTCTGCTGGTACGTGACTGAAAGTGCTGCTCACGACCCGACACACGTGTCCGGTCAGACGTGACATTCAGATCGCCTGCTGCGTGTCCAAATGGACTGACGGACTGTTAGTCCTCCCATCGCAAAAGCGATATATGTTTTTATGTATTTCCACACAAGTACGCACATGCGCGCCTGTCCGTCAAATCACGGGACGTGTGCTGCAGCTGTGACGTCCAGGACCGGAGATGTCAGCCAGCCACGCCCCCTGTCCTGTCAGCACACAGACCAAGATGTCACGTATGTTGTGGGAGGAGCCACCACTCTGGCAACTTCAGTCGTGGGGTGCTTAGACAAATATCACATCCAGCTCGACAGTGATCGTCTGCTGACTGTTTTCATGTTAACAGTGCAAATGGACACAGATTTTCTGAGTGTCCAGTGAGCGGTGTTAGAGGTTCGTGTGCCACCTGGAATTTGGCCAAAACCTCCCTTACCAAAAAATAGTACTGATAAGTATATAAAAAGTAAACTGGAAGTATACTTGAAACATACTTGCATGTACTACTTTTTGGTAAGGGCTGCCGTGAAGGGGATCAATGGGCTCTCACATTGCACACTCTGTCTTTCAGCCGCTGGTGTGCGCTAATAGTTGTAGCAACAAGTGTATGAGATGTTGGAAGCAGCTATGAAATTACACAGTTTGCACACGATTCCTGCTTCATGTGCGCTTTATGTGCAAATCAACCAAATTCGGACTGTGTGAAGGAGCCATAAACTCTGTCATTCACATCTTAATAGATGTTTGTCTTCAGCTGTTTTATGAATGTGAGCCTGTTTTGTGTTGGTTTTTCTCTTTGTTTTGGCATCTGCAGATGTCGGCATTCAGCAGCTTCCCTCAACAAAAAAGAAACATCGTCTGAGGAAGAAACTGAGTCTGAGTAAGAGAATAAGACTGAAGAAGGAAGAGAAGAGGAGGTGGAAGAGCTTCTTTGTGGGCCAGACGAAGACCCGAGAGGAAACCAAGAGGAAAAAGTCAGTGGACACATCAGTTTTTATTCAAATCAAAGCCTCACATAACAAAAACTGCAGCATTTACAAAGCAAGATGTGTTGGTTATTGAAGCATCAGTGTGGCTCCATCAACAGAAGGCCTAAATATGAGCATGTTTACTTCCAGGAAAAAACGGAACCAAGAGGCAGCCGAGGCGCCGCCTGAACCTGATTACAAGGACCAAACACCACAGAAGAAAAAGGTGAAGAACTGCAAACAAGAGAATGCCTCAAAGGAAAAGCAAACTCCCAAAGCAAGGAAAGAAAAGAAGAAAAAGAGGGAACAGGCAAGAGAAGAAGATGGAGACGCAGTGAGCGTCCAGAACACTGAAGTGTTGCTTCCACATTCAGGCGAAGGAAAGAAGAAAAAGAAGAAACTGAAAGATGGTAAAGGAGACCAGACGGATGAAATCTCCACAACTGCAAACCAAGAAGCATCTGCTAAGAAAAAGAGTAAGAGATTGTTTGTAATCTTCATTGAATTCAGCTTCATTCATTCATCAGTTTTGCTCCAGCGTTTTACTGATTGAAATTTATGCTGCGTTTACACATAGGCAGGATGCGTTACGAATGTCCTATTTACGTCATTCTTGCCACATTCCTGACATTCTTAATGTGACTTAACGCATCTGAATAGGTTTCTTAATAACGCGTGTTGTTGCGTGATATTCGTGATTTTCATGGGGCATGTTTTTGGCTGTCAAAAAATCTTCCACAAATGTCATGCACCACCCTCATTTTGCCTTATGTTGTGGAGGTCGCAACTGAATGTGTTGATCCATCTTGTGATCCTTAATAGAGCGTGACAGCGTTCTTCTCTGATGTGCGCATAATTAAACCCTGCTGCACCGCATTCAGTTTCATTGCTGCAGGTATGCTGAAGTACAGTGACGCCAAGTCGGCTAAAAGTTTCATTTCAATGCTCCTTAGCGCGCTCCTGCAGGTGTTCAACCTGCTGCATGTGCCTGATGTTTGGCAAAACGAGCGAGATGAGAGCCGCGTGGAGCCACACATCTGGCTCAGTCCGTGGCCTCCTCCTTTCTGCGCCACTCCATGGCACAGAGCCCAACTAAGCATGCAATCACAAAGTTCTTCTGCTGTGGATTTTGAGGAGCGATCTGAATTGTTCAGCAACTGACGGTTGGATGAATATGGGGGTGTGCGTGGAGACAATTCGCCTCATTCACAACTTGACAGAACTTAACGATGCGCTGTTACGCACAATAGTACGCAACAATACGGAAACTTATTCTTGACCGTGTGTAATGGTTCCTGTTGATTCTCCAGCAACACGTGGTAACAGGTTGCAGCAGTTCCTGAGGACACCTGACGCCTCTGCCCTGAATCATCACATTCGTGATCTGCGGTCAAGAATGTGTACTTTGTGGCATTCGTGACGTGCCATCGTTATGTGTAAATACAGCATTAGATGGTCAGGACCAGTGTTGCCACAGTTACTTTGAAAAAGTAATCCAATTACTGATTACTCCTTGAAAAAGTAACTTAGTTACTTTACTGATTACTCAATTGGAAAAGTAACTAAGTTAGATTACTAGTTACTTTCCCCAGCTGCCGACAACAACTCTCTGCCACCTCAACTTGACAATGATACCTGTTTTGCCAAAACTCACTTTATAGTCACCCTTTCTTGGCTTCAATGAAAATAAATACCGTATTTTCCGGACTATAAGTCGCACCGGAGTATAAGTCGCACCAGCCACTTTATCCATTATAAAGAAAAACAAACCATAAATAAGTCGCACCAGCCACTTTATCATTATAAAGAAAAATAAACCATAAATAAGGTCCACTGGACTATAAGTCCCATGGACATACAGGTATGTTAACATGAAAAGTTCAGATGATAATATTGTGACGGCTACCGTTTTCGGATGCATATTTCACCAGTCGCAACTTGTAATCTGCAGAGTATGATTTTCTTTTTGGTGGCATTTTTTCGGGCCTTCTCCGTTGTCTTATGTTATCAGTAACGTTAAAATTTTTATTTTTCTATGGTAGTCAGAAGTCGCAGGAACAGTCACACAAGCCTCGAGTGCCCTCTCGTGAGCTGCATTTTACCTACGGATATGTTTGTATTTTGCGGACCACATTGCGAGCCGAACCATGCAGCGCCTACCTGCACAGCTCATGACCTCCCAGCGGTGTCGATCCAGCTCCTTCCAAGTGGAGACGCTAATCCTCCGCCGTCGCTCAGTGCTCCCATGCAGCTCTCAGCGTCAACTCTGCTCACACTGATATCCAAGGGTTGAAGCTGTCTCGGGATATAAACACCATGTTCGTCTGCTTCAAACGCTTTTCACAATCATCGACGCCAGCTCCTTCCAAGTGCACACGCTAATCCTCCGCCGTCGCTCACCCGGTGCTCCCACGCAGCTCTCAGCGTCAACTTAAACACTCTGCTCACATTGATATCCAAGGGTTGAAGCTGTTCTGTTCGCCATGCCGGAATAACAGCAAGCACCGAGTTCGTCAGCTTCCCACGCTGTGGGTGAGGTGAGGAATACGCATCCAAAGTTCTGTTCCCTGATTGGTTATCACGACCAGCGTGAACTATAGGATGGCCGTCATACTACAGTGCCCATGATGCATTGCATTTCCTTTTCCGGTGGCCATTTTAAAACAGATCGACTCTGTCACGTAAAATTGTTTTGTTACAGTAAATTAATTGAGATCCTACCGGTATATTTTTCATTTATAAGTCGCACCGGAGTATAGGTCGCACCCCCGGCCAAAACATGTAAAAAAGTGCGACTTATAGTCCGGAAAATACGGTACTTGTTTTATAAAAGGTAAAATAAAGACCTCTTTCTTGACCTCATATTTAACTGTTGACAGCACTGTAACAGTAAAACTTGCAATTTCTAAGTAGGGGTGGTGGCCAAGTGGTTAATGCTCTTGGTTTCAGTTCAGAAGATTCCGGGTTCAAATCCCACAACTGCCACATTTCTCCATGTAATGTGGAGTTGCGTCAGGAAGGGCATCCTGCGTAAAACTTGTGCCAATTCAACATGCAGATCCACCTTGGATTTGCTGTGGCGACCCCAAGTGCAAACAAGGGAGCAGCCGAAGGGACTTACTTTATTGTTTATAAATGTAACTATTAAATTCATCATTCAACATTTAAATTCTCTCTAAACATTTTATTTGTCGAAATTATTATTATTTTAAGTAGTATTAGTAGTTGTAGTAAAAAAAAAAAAGGCTTCAAAACTGGACCTTTAATCTAGGGATGTTTGGGGGGGGGCATCCCTGCCCCACGCCCCCATTCCATCTGGATTCGCCCCTGCTTTGGCGTTTGAGCACAAAGAATGGATAACATTTATTTATGCAGAAAACATGACCAGATTTACAGGTAAGAAGGTTTTATTGCGTTTTTACATCATGTGGTCCTCAGAAAGAGAGTTTATGTGCATTTGAGTGGAAAATAGTGTTAGTTGTTGACGCGTCGCGGAGGATCAGCTGTTTTTAGCAGCAGATACGGAGCAGCTCAGAGGAAAAAAAAGCATAATGTCTTTGTAAAGCTCAGTGCAGGTGTGCCGTTGTCACCGCGCTTTAAGAAGTGAGGACAAGTCGTAGCTGTTGCAGAAAACCGCGGATGAAAAGCTCACAGCTCGCTTAAAGTGTGTAGTTCAGTCGAACCCCGACCCCCTGCCCACGGACCAAGTTTAATGCTGCTATCGACCCACAATGCAAAAATAATAGTAACGCACAGTGACATGGAGGAGTAACTTTAATCTGATTACTGATTTGGAAAGATTAACGCGTTAGATTACTCGTTACTAAAAAAAAGTGGTCAGATTAGAGTAACGCCTTACTAAGTAACGCGTTACCGACATCACTGGTCAGGACAAAGTGATATTTGTTCCTACGTATGAACCCTTAAGATGCTGTGAAAGAACAGAGTCTGTTCCCTCCAGGTTAACATGACAACCCAAAAATTATACATAAAAGGGCCGACTATCACTTAAGCCAAACTCATGCTACTCCTTATCCCCAACTCTGTTGACTTGCAGAACCCTGTGCACCGTTGCGTTGTCTCTTTGAGCACAGACATCGTCCTTATTGAACACGTTACACCGACACAAAGACCTCAGGATGACACAGATAAACTTGTGCTGACATCATGTCTGCGTTTGCAGGAAAGTGGCGGTTAAAGGAGATGCTGGAAGAGATGGAACGTGTTCCGGAGTTTCACAGTCCTCCAGCTTCTGTGAAGGTACGATACAGTTACACAGTTAAAGCAGATGCTGACCTTTGGAAGATTTCTCATCACCCTCCTAAATGAATAGAAACTGAAGAGAAGCCGACAGTGAGGCGCAGGACGTATTTGATTTAAATTATTAATGGAACATCACAGTCAAATGTATTTCAGTGTGATATGAATATTTCACGTTGAGTCAGAACGTACATCAGTACATTTTGCACACATGCAGTATGAATGGAACATAATTTCTTGAATGCAGAACAGAAAACCAGCAGTGCAGTGTGAGATATTTATTGCCAAAGAATTTTATTCTTCCATTTGTTCTTGTTGATGACTTTGCATCAAACATAAAGTTGCAAAACAGACACGTGAAAATTTCAGTTTAATTCTGAGTAGACAAAATGGCCTTTTGAAGGTTTGGCGTTTGGCTGTTTGAAGGTCTCTTTAGAGCAGTGATTCTCAACCGGGGTGCCGCGGCACCCTAGGGTGCCGTGATCGATCGTCAGGGGTGCCGTGGGTATTTTTCATATTCGCGATTATTTTTCATATTCGCGATTACCGTGAATTATTTATTTTATCCACAAAGCATAAAACGACTCAGAATCTGACGTCATTGTGCTGCAGCCTCGCTCTCGTCTTAAGGCGGGACAATAACAAGGAGGCTGACGGCCGATTAAAACAGTACCGTCTCCTTCAAAAGCCGTCTAAAATGCGGAGCTGTCGGTGTGTGTGTCTGTGCCTGTATGTGCACGCGCGCGGCGTTAACAGGCTGCAGACTGCGAGGGAGGGGGTGAGTGAGGGAGGGGAGGGGGTGAGGGAGGGGAGGGGGTGGGTGAGGGAGGGGAGGGGGTGAGGGAGGGAGGGGAGGGGGTGGGTGAGGGAGATTCCTGAATGCGGGCGCGACACGTTCAGTGCGCAGCGAGCGCGGAGCAGAGAGAGGATTTTAAATGGAGTGAACATGTTAACAAAACGAAAACGTGAAGCTTTTACTTCTCTCTGAACTTTCTCTAAAGGTGTGATTCTGCCGTTACCGTCCTGTTCACACCATGTGCGCGTCGCATGCTGAATTTATGAGATCATGAGATGAAATAAACGGTCAAATATCTTTAAAAACATATTTAAAAAATGAGAATATATGAATGAACTGAGATACACACACAAAAAAATGTTCAGACGCACAGATCACAAAAAGCAGGTGAGAACTCTGAACTTTAACAGCTGTTATTTTCCAAAGGTATTTATTTGTTCAGTCTTGAGCTTAATGTAGTGTTTAAGCACAAAACGTGACTGATGAGGAGAAACAATTTCAGAAATGCAACAGAAACAACCACAAATCAGAAAAAGTTGGGACTGTATGTAAAATGAAGATAAAAATAAAAATGTTGCACCATTCCCAGTTTCACAGAAGCCAAACGTTCTTCCAGAGTTGTGTAATTATACTACAATAGTAGAATATAAAGAAGGGGAAAAAAAGAAAAAAAAATAGACAATATATTCGTCAATCGCAATTATTTGTCTGACAATTAATCGTCTCCAGAAATTTCTAATCATGACAGCCCTACTTGAGATCAGAGCGCAAAATGCTTGAGGATTTTCGAAATGCGATGTTTTCTGTATCGATTTTCTATTGCGATAATTGGGTTTTGCGCAAAACCAGAGGTAATAGCATTATAATATTATTTTAGTTGGTGGTGTGCCGCAGGATTTTGTAAATATAAAAAGGGTGCCGCGACTCAAAAAAGGTTGAAAAACACTGCTTTAGAGTAAACTATTTCATCTGAATCCATTTAAATATACTTTTAAATATATAAAATTTTATAAAATCTGTCTTCATGTTATTTTAAACTCTTTACTGATTAATATCATATATGGAAAAACTTGAACGCATCTATCACACTAAAATGATGTAATTTAAAGGTGACATCTGTTTAGCTTTTTCCCTCAAATTTGACTATTTATGTTGAAATTTATTCATTAGAAAGCTCCTTTATTTCTGCTCTGTATTGCAAAATTACAGCTAATTTTTTGCTGGTGAAATATTTTGATAGGATTTGATGGCTTGCCTCTACTGGTGGTTGGCTCTCACTGCGGTATTGTATCACTTCCTGTTCCGGAGCACAGCGGTGTTTTTCTGTATCTGTTAGCTGTTTAATCTGCGCAGTTAGATTGATCTAGTTAACTAGATAACGATTTGTTTCACAGTGTAATCTTCACGTGCCTTAACTAAAGCACTCCCTCTGCTGAATCACCTCTAAATTATTTACACATTATTCACTTTGTGTGTTTTTAGGAATCCGCTAGCTTAGTGCAGCTACTAGCTCTTAGCCGGTTTAGCATGGCGGCTTCTCCTGTCTCTCCCGCACTTTTCTGCTCTGGGTGTGAAATGTTTAGTTATTCCTCGGCCTCCTTTAGCAGTAATGGTACTTGTAATAAGTGTAGCTTATTCGTAGCTTTGGAGGCCAGGCTGGGCGAATTGGAGACTCGGCTCCGCACTGTGGAAAATTCTACAGCTAGCCAGGCCCCTGTAGTCGGTGCAGACCAAGGTAGCTTAGCCGCCGTTAGTTTCCCTCTGGCAGATCCCGAGCAGCCGGGAAAGCAGGCCGACTGGGTGACTGTGAAGAGGAAGCGTAGTTCTAAACAGAAGCCCCGTGTACACCGCCATCCCCTTCACATCTCTAACTGTTTTTCCCCACTCGATGACACACCCGCCGAGGATCAAACTCTGGTTATTGGCGACTCTGTTTTGAGAAATGTGAAGTTAGCGACACCAGCAACCATAGTCAATTGTCTTCCGGGGGCCAGAGCAAGCGACATTGAAGGAAATTTGAAACTGCTGGCTAAGGCTAAGCGTAAATTTGGTAAGATTGTAATTCACGTCGGCAATAATGACACCCGGTTACGCCAATTGGAGGTCACTAAAATTAACATTGAATCGGTGTGTAACTTTGCAAAAACAATGTCGGACTCTGTAGTTTTCTCTGGGCCCCTCCCCAATCGGACTGGGAGTGACATGTTTAGCCGCATGTTCTCCTTGAATTGCTGGCTGTCTGAGTGGTGTCCAAAAAATGAGGTGGGCTTCATAGATAATTGGCAAAGCTTCTGGGGAAAACCTGGTCTTGTTAGGAGAGACGGCATCCATCCCACTTTGGATGGAGCAGCTCTCATTTCTAGAAATCTGGCCAATTTTCTTAAATCCTCCAAACCGTGACTATCCAGGGTTGGGACCAGGAAGCAGAGTTGTAGTCTTACACACCTCTCTGCAGCTTCTCTCCCCCTGCCATCCCCTCATTACCCCATCCCCGTAGAGACGGTGCCTGCTCCCAGACCAACAATAACCAGTAAAAATCTATTTAAGCATAAAAATTCAAAAAGAAAAAATAATATAGCACCTTCAACTGCACCACAGACTAAAACAGTTAAATGTGGTCTATTAAACATTAGGTCTCTCTCTTCTAAGTCCCTGTTGGTAAATGATATAATAATTGATCAACATATTGATTTATTCTGCCTTACAGAAACCTGGTTACAGCAGGATGAATATGTTAGTTTAAATGAGTCAACACCCCCGAGTCACACTAACTGCCAGAACGCTCGTAGCACGGGCCGAGGGGGAGGATTAGCAGCAATCTTCCATTCCAGCTTATTAATTAATCAAAAACCCAGACAGAGCTTTAATTCATTTGAAAGCTTGACTCTTAGTCTTGTCCATCCAAATTGGAAGTCCCAAAAACCAGTTTTATTTGTTATTATCTATCGTCCACCTGGTCGTTACTGTGAGTTTCTCTGTGAATTTTCAGACCTTTTGTCTGACTTAGTGCTTAGCTCAGATAAGATAATTATAGTGGGCGATTTTAACATCCACACAGATGCTGAGAATGACAGCCTCAACACTGCATTTAATCTATTATTAGACTCAATTGGCTTTGCTCAAAATGTAAATGAGTCC
Organism: Thalassophryne amazonica; assembly: GCF_902500255.1. Lineage (NCBI taxonomy): Eukaryota > Metazoa > Chordata > Actinopteri > Batrachoidiformes > Batrachoididae > Thalassophryne > Thalassophryne amazonica. The sequence continues at coordinate 97,622,472 of NC_047114.1, forward strand.
ACCCACCACTTTAATCATACCTTAGATCTTGTTCTGACTTATGGTATGGAAATAGAAGACTTAACAGTATTCCCTGAAAACTCCCTTCTGTCTGATCATTTCTTAATAACATTTACATTTACTCTGATGGACTACCCAGCAGTGGGGAATAAGTTTCATTACACTAGAAGTCTTTCAGAAAGCGCTGTAGCTAGGTTTAAGGATATGATTCCTTCTTTATGTTCTCTAATGCCATATACCAACACAGTGCAGAGTAGCTACCTAAACTCTGTAAGGGAGATAGAGTATCTCATCAATAGTTTTACATCCTCATTGAAGACAACTTTGGATGCTGTAGCTCCTCTGAAAAAGAGAGCTTTAAATCAGAAGTGTCTGACTCCGTGGTATAACTCACAAACTCGTAGCTTAAAGCAGATAACCCGTAAGTTGGAGAGGAAATGGCTTCTCACTAATTTAGAAGATCTTCACTTAGCCTGGAAAAAGAGTCTGTTGCTCTATAAAAAAGCCCTCCGTAAAGCTAGGACATCTTTCTACTCATCACTAATTGAAGAAAATAAGAACAACCCCAGGTTTCTTTTCAGCACTGTAGCCAGGCTGACAAAGAGTCAGAGCTCTATTGAGCTGAGTATTCCATTAACTTTAACTAGTAATGACTTCATGACTTTCTTTGCTAACAAAATTTTAACTATTAGAGAAAAAATTACTCATAACCATCCCAAAGACGTATCGTTATCTTTGGCTGCTTTCAGTGATGCCGGTATTTGGTTAGACTCTTTCTCTCCGATTGTTCTGTCTGAGTTATTTTCATTAGTTACTTCATCCAAACCATCAACATGTTTATTAGACCCCATTCCTACCAGGCTGCTCAAGGAAACCCTACCATTATTTAATGCTTCGATCTTAAATATGATCAATCTATCTTTGTTAGTTGGCTATGTACCACAGGCTTTTAAGGTGGCAGTAATTAAACCATTACTTAAAAAGCCATCACTTGACCCAGCTATCTTAGCTAATTATAGGCCAATCTCCAACCTTCCTTTTCTCTCAAAAATTCTTGAAAGGGTAGTTGTAAAACAGCTAACTGATCATCTGCAGAGGAATGGTCTATTTGAAGAGTTTCAGTCAGGTTTTAGAATTCATCATAGTACAGAAACAGCATTAGTGAAGGTTACAAATGATCTTCTTATGGCCTCGGACAGTGGACTCATCTCTGTGCTTGTTCTGTTAGACCTCAGTGCTGCTTTTGATACTGTTGACCATAAAATTTTATTACAGAGATTAGAGCATGCCATAGGTATTAAAGGCACTGCGCTGCGGTGGTTTGAATCATATTTGACTAATAGATTACAATTTGTTCATGTAAATGGGGAATCTTCTTCACAGACTAAAGTTAATTATGGAGTTCCACAAGGTTCTGTGCTAGGACCAATTTTATTCACTTTATACATGCTTCCCTTAGGCAGTATTATTAGACGGTATTGCTTAAATTTTCATTGTTACGCAGATGATACCCAGCTTTATCTATCCATGAAGCCAGAGGACACACACCAATTAGCTAAACTGCAGGATTGTCTTACAGACATAAAGACATGGATGACCTCTAATTTCCTGCTTTTAAACTCAGATAAAACTGAAGTTATTGTACTTGGCCCCACAAATCTTAGAAACATGGTGTCTAACCAGATCCTTACTGTGGATGGCATTACCCTGACCTCTAGTAATACTGTGAGAAATCTTGGAGTCATTTTTGATCAGGATATGTCATTCAATGCGCATATTAAACAAATATGTAGGACTGCTTTTTTGCATTTACGCATTATCTCTAAAATTAGAAAGGTCTTGTCTCAGAGTGATGCTGAAAAACTAATTCATGCATTTATTTCCTCTAGGCTGGACTATTGTAATTCATTATTATCAGGTTGTCCTAAAAGTTCCCTGAAAAGCCTTCAGTTAATTCAAAATGCTGCAGCTAGAGTACTAACGGGGACTAGAAGGAGAGAGCATATCTCACCCATATTGGCCTCTCTTCATTGGCTTCCTGTTAATTCTAGAATAGAATTTAAAATTCTTCTTCTTACTTATAAGGTTTTGAATAATCAGGTCCCATCTTATCTTAGGGACCTCGTAGTACCATATCACCCCAATAGAGCGCTTCGCTCTCAGACTGCAGGCTTACTTGTAGTTCCTAGGGTTTGTAAGAGTAGAATGGGAGGCAGAGCCTTCAGCTTTCAGGCTCTTCTCCTGTGGAACCAGCTCCCAATTCAGATCAGGGAGACAGACACCCTCTCTACGTTTAAGATTAGGCTTAAAACTTTCCTTTTTGCTAAAGCTTATAGTTAGGGCTGGATCAGGTGACCCTGAACCATCCCTTAGTTATGCTGCTATAGACGTAGACTGCTGGGGGGTTCCCATGATGCACTGAGTGTTTCTTTCTCTTTTTGCTCTGTATGCACCACTCTGCATTTAATCATTAGTGATCGATCTCTGCTCCCCTCCACAGCATGTCTTTTTCCTGGTTCTCTCCCTCAGCCCCAACCAGTCCTAGCAGAAGACTGCCCCTCCCTGAGCCTGGTTCTGCTGGAGGTTTCTTCCTGTTAAAAGGGAGTTTTTCCTTCCCACTGTAGCCAAGTGCTTGCTTACAGGGGGTCGTTTTGACCGTTGGGGTTTTTACATAATTATTGTATGGCCTTGCCTTACAGTATAAAGCGCCTTGGGGCAACTGTTTGTTGTGATTGGGCGCTATATAAATAAAATTGATTGATTGATTGATTTCATGGGAAATAACTGAGTTTTCTCTGTGGAATTTTGCTGGAGACATGAAGTTGGAAGCACGTGTGTAAGATTTACAGCTCATGCTGCATTCAGTAGAGGCTGGGAACTCCAAATGTCCAATTTACAAGAACAAACACATCTGCTAAAGCTGTAACAAAACGTTAGTCTCACCACTGACTTAATTTAGCAATCCAAATGTTGTAGCTGTTATGAACATTATCCTGGGCAGCTTGTACGGCATGTGTAGTCTATTATCCATCCAGCAAATATCCAGCAAAAGATTTCAAGTCAGTTTTGTTTTGTTTTTTGTACTCTTAAATGATACCGCCAGCGCTAAAAATACATCCAATACGTGTAAACCAGACTGGACAAACTAAGTAATAAATAATAAATGCATGCCTGGCAGCTCAGCGGCGTCCTGCTGATTTTACGTCTCCTGAAGTGGCGCACAGTAAACACAGAGAAGCTGCTTCCTGCTTCACAGGGCTTCAGGATTTTACATATTTCAAAGCTTGACAAGTTCCCCATGACGGTCATGAAACATTCAGTTAACTTCCTCACTTTTGCATCTTTTAATTCTTTCATTTGTCCAGCCACAGTCAATAAACCCGTAAACATAGACGTCGCTAAGAGCTAGCAGTTCTAATGGATTTAACGCCCATGTCGGCACCACAGCTGTCCCGCTGAGATTCCTAATGCGATGTCGCTTCCCTCTGAGCCTTCATCACACTTGTGCAAAATCGGGTAAACTTGCAAGGCTTTCTCATTTACACATGTAAAAAACCAGCACCCCCCCTAAAAAGACCCCCCCCCCCCCAAAAAAAACAGATGTTGACAAAGCAAGTTTTGCAAATTAAAATTGCAAATCATTTATTTGAATATAAAAGAATAAAATTAGAGTGGTGTCGAATGGGGCTGCAACTAAATTATTTTCATAATCAATTAATCAAGCCCATAAAATGTCAAAACGATCATTTGATTATCAAAATAGTTGTTGAATAATATAACAGCTGATTAAGGGGCAGTGGCCAAATGGTTAGTGCATCCAGTTTCAGTGTGGGAGGTTCCTGGTTCAAACCCCACCCATGCTACATTTCTCCAATATGTATTAAGCAGATTGGTAATAAATAATAAACACATAGCTGTTAAATGTTGCATCCGGTGGAAAACTTGTGTCAAATTAACATGCAGGTCCATAATCAGTTAATCATTGCAGCTCGAAATGCAAAAAAAAACCCTATTTTTATGACTTGAATCATTAAAAAAACAAAAAACAAATTGGAAACGATTGAAGACTTCCTGCCCCTTTTTTAAATACATTTACCATCATCTTGAAATGTGTTTTTGAGAAAAACCCAAAGACACAAGGAGCTTGAATATTTCACAGTCAGTCCCTTCAGCTGCCTTGTTTTTCCACTTGGGGGCGCCACAGCAGGTCCAGCGTGGATCTGCAGGCTGATTTGGCACACGTTTTATGCCGGATTGAATATACAATGTATAAACTGCAATATTTTATAAACAAGCATTTGTAATGTTTCCAGAGAAGGAAGTCTTCTGAAACGGTCTGAATGAATCTGGGTGAGTACGTACACACGAGATAAAGCAAATGAATCTGAGCGGCAAACCTGCTGCACTCAAAACGCAGTGTGTTTAATCGTCTCCTCACTCTTACAGATTCTTTTCCTGAACTCGGCTCCCCCTGCTGGAAGAATGTTGCTTTTCCAAACTGGTTTACAAAAAAAAAAAAAAATCACCTAACGGTAGAATACAATGTTTAGTTTTACTGGTTGGCACAAAGTAAAATAGAAAAAGAAAGAACTTGTTCTTGTGTTCAGTAAACAGATGTAAACTGTGAGTTTAGAGCTAAAATACTAATGTGTCGGGTTTCTCTGGACGTGTTCGTTTCAGTGTCTCTAACCTGCTGTGTGACAGTTTACAGTTTAAAACCTTCGAAACACATTCACTGTTAGAGAGAGAGGAAGCACAAAACATCCTCCTCCTGATTTGTAGCCGAGGTTTGAGCCCCTTTCAGTTTATAATGATGCAGTTTTCAGTCATCAAACAAGGCATTGGGACGATCACGGCGACTCTCCTCCACCAGCTAATTGTTGGCGGTCTGATATGTTTCTTAACCGCAAGAAAAAAGTATCTTGTTGCTGAAATGTCATTACTGTCTTTGAGGCGGAGACGTCTGGTTCGACTCTACACGTCTGACCGCGACGGGATTGAAATCAATTTTTGCACTTATGAAACAGACACTAAAGTAACATCTGTCGTCTTGGCAACACAGCTAATAAATAAAACACTGTCCACAGCGTCGATGTCTTGGAGCAGCAAATACTTTATATTTATTTTAACAACTTCAGCTACACAGAACGACCCGAATATTTACTGAGTTTTCCTGCAGAACTTGTGTTCTTTGTTTTCATTCTAAAGCTGTGAAGTTTAAGTTATATTGATTGTTTTTCTTATTAAAACCACTGAATGACTGAGCATGATGATGTCAGCGTCATGAGCAAGTATCAAACAGCTATTATTGTTTTTTTTGCCATTTATCTGCACTCAGGAACCATAATCAGTTAATTTTTGCAGCTTGAAAATGCATTTGTCAGATGAAATATCAAGATGAATTAAAGCTTGAATCTCACGCTGAAATAAAGATTAAATGTCACTATGTATGTACGTATACTACCTAACCCTAGTCCTGGGCTTGGACCATTTCTAACCCCACAAGCAGTTTTTTTTTTTTTTTCTCCCTATAATCCATTGGTCCTCTTTGTTGGTGAGTCCTCCTCCCGTACTGGGGGCTGAAATTCAGTTTATTTTCAATTTATTTTATTTATGCAACCCCTGGCAAAAATTATGGAATCACCGGCCTCGAAGGATGTTCATTCAGTTGTTTAATTTTGTAGAAAAAAAGCAGATCACAGACATGACACAAAACTAAAGTCATTTCTGGCTTTAAGAAACACTATAAGAAATCAGGAAAAAAAATTGTGGCAGTCAGTAACGGTTACTTTTTTAGACCAAGCAGAGGGAAAAAAATATGGAATCACTCAATTCTGAGGAAACAATTATGGAATCACCCTGTAAATTTTCATCCCCAAAACTAACACCTGCGTCAAATCAGATCTGCTCGTTAGTCTGCATCTAAAAAGGAGTGATCACACCTTGGAGAGCTGTTGCACCAAGTGGACTGACATGAATCATGGCTCCAACACGAGAAATGTCAATTGAAACAAAGGAGAGGATTATCAAACTCTTAAAAGAGGGTAAATCATCACGCAATGTTGCAAAAGATGTTGGTTGTTCACAGTCAGCTGTGTCTAAACTCTGGACCAAATACAAACAACATGGGAAGGTTGTTAAAGGCAAACATACTGGTAGACCAAGCAAGACATCAAAGCGTCAAGACAGAAAACTTAAAGCAATATGTCTCAAAAATCGAAAATGCACAACAAAACAAATGAGGAATGAATGGGAGGAAACTGGAGTCAACGTCTGTGACTGAACTGTAAGAAACTGCCTAAAGGAAATGGGATTTACATACAGAAAACCTAAACGAAAGCCATCATTAACACCTAAACAGAAAAAAACAAGGTTACAATGGGCTAAGGAAAAGCAATCGTGGACTGTGGATGACTGGATGAAAGTCATATTCAATGATGAATCTTGAATCTGCGTTGGGCAAGGTGATGATGCTGGAACTTTTGTTTGGTGCCGTTCCAATGAGATTTATAAAGATGACTGCCTGAAGAGAACATGTAAATTTCCACAGTCATTGATGATATGGGGCTGCATGTCAGGTAAAGGCACTGGGGAGATGGCTGTCATTACATCATCAATGCACAAGTTTACACTGATATTTTGGACACTTTTCTTATCCCATCAATTGAAAGGATGTTTGGGGATGATGAAATTATTTTTCAAGATGATAATGCATCTTGCCATTGAGCAAAAACTGTGAAAACATTCCTTGCAAAAAGACACATAGGGTCAATGTCAATGGCAAGCAAATAGTCCGGATCTTAATCCAATTGAAAATCTTTGGTGGAAGTTGAAGAAAATGGTCCATGACAAGGCTCCAACCTGCAAAGCTGATCTGGCAACAGCAATCACAGAAAGTTGGAGCCAGATTGATGAAGAGTACTGTTTGTCACTCATTAAGTCCATGCCTCAGAGACTGCAAGCTGTTATAAAAGCCAGAGGTGGTGCAACAAAATACTAGTGATGAGTTGGAGCGTTCTTTTGTTTTTCATGATTCCATAATTTTTTCCTTAGAATTGAGCGATTCCATATTTTTTCCCCTCTGCTTGGTCTAAAAAAGTAACCGTTACTGCCACAATTTTTTTTCCTGATTTCTTATAGTGTTTCTTAAAGCCAGATAGTTGCCATTTGAAATGACTTTAGTTTTGTGTCATGTCTGTGATCTGCTTTTTTTCTACAAAATTAAACAACTGAATGAACATCCTCCAAGGCCGGTGATTCCATAATTTTTGCCAGGGGTTGTAAAGCAGCAAATCACAGCAAAGCTGATTCACATGAGGGTCATTCCATTTCAGTTTCCCCCAATGGGTTAAACCTCTCACTCTCAGATTTAGGTGAAATTTGGTATATAAGTAGTCTTTGGTGGGAAAAGGCAAATTTTCAAATTTCTGCTCAATCGGACCAACGGTACCTGAGATATCACCATTACTTTTCTTTTTTCTTTTTTACTTTTTTGCAAAAAAGGGCGCAGCTGCAGAAATTCAAATGACCATAACTCAGCAACCAGTGGTCTGATTTTCAAAAGTAAGGTATTTTGGGAAATGATTTTACACAAGGAATCTATATCTATTTTATTTGAATATTGCATTTGAATATTTAGGCATCATGACCTTTTGACCTACTTTTTGACCTTGAAATTGACAAATTGTGACAAATTACATTGTGATACACGTTAATGAAAACTGTAGCCCCCATATGTTCTGTATAACATTATAAACTGTGAGGATAAACTTTTTGTTTTCAAGCAATTTTAAATTCAAGTTTGCATTCTGACACCTGCAAAGTGCACTGTGTGTGGTTTCATCATGTAGGATGTATGCGATACCAGTGTGACTGTTCACACATTCCTCAAGGAAGTGATGAAATTCCTAAAACAGAGCTGCCAAAGTTACAAAACCTGTTATTTCATAGATGGGTGTGGTGGTGAGTGCAAGAATAAGTACAACTTTATAAATAAGAAAATAGAAAATAGTTTGTTCAGATAAATACCAAATCAGAATTGTGTCATATTATTTATGGAGTGCCACAAGGGTCGGTACTTGGACCCAAACTGTTTATTTTGTATATCAATGATTTTGTGAATGTATCTAATGTGCTTGGCAGCATTTTATTTGCTGATGATACAACGTTGTTTTACTCTGGATCAGATATACAGGAAGTAGCACAAGTGATAAATACAGAGTTGGAAAAAGTTAAACATTGGTTTGATATAAACAGATTGTCACTAAATATTAATAAGACAAATTTCATATTGTTTAATGACAGAGTGAAAAAAAAATGTCATTAAAAATAGATGGAATGGACATACAAAGGGTAAAAGAAACGACATTTTTAGGAGTCATGATTGATGAAGATCTTACATGGAAGTCACACACAAATTACATAAAAGGAAAAATAGCAAAAGCCATTGCTGTTTTGCATAAAGTAAAATATTCGTTAAATAGTTATGGTTTATTAATATTGTACAATTCATTGATTGTCCCATATTTAACTTATTGTGTAGAAATCTGGGGATCAACATATACAACTTATACACAACCTTTATTTATTCTGCAGAAAAGAGCTTTAAAAGTGATTAGCAACAGTGGTTTTAGAGATCCATCTAGTCCATTGTTCATTAAGTATAGGGTACTTAAATTTCATGATTTAGTTGATTTGAAAATATTACAAACAATGTACCAAGCTAATAAAAAATACCTTACCAATAAACATTCAAAGTATGTTTGAAAAAGAGTAAGTAGTTATAAATTGAAAGGAATAGAAGTCTTTAAGAAACCAAGATTCAGAACCAAAGTAAAGGAACAGAGTGTTGCAGTGAATGGTGTAAAATTATGGAACAACCTCAACAAAGAAATCAAAGAATCAAGGTCGCTTAAATTATTTAAAAAACGTATTAAACTAGATGTATTAAGTAAGTATGAAACTATGAAATAAGTCAGTGGGCTGTGACAAAGCCAAAAAAAAAGTAATCTGTTAATAATGTTTAGGGTGTTTTAAGTTTAAAATGTAACCTGTGGGGATGTAATCTTTTAAATAATGGTTAAAATTATGAAATAAATTAGTGGTATGTGATAAAGGCAAAGAAATGTAAGATGTTAAATAATGTTGAATAATGATGCTTGATATTGAAAGATTGTGTTGTAAAAGGGGGCAGAAAACATAAGACTTGTTCTTCCCTCTGCTCCTTTTCATTCAGTGTTTTGTAATGTTTTATTTCTGCTTTCTGTTTTTTTTTTTTTCTTTTAAATGAATGAAATAAATATTTAAAAAAAAAAAAAAAAAAATCGGTGTTACCACGAGGAAGATTTTGGCCTGCCAGCAAAATGGAATTTCTTTGCAACCTCACATGGCAAGAGTGCCTGTGATGGTATTGGTGGCACCGTGACAAGGACAAGTCTACAGCATTTGACTCAACAGCACATTCTGGCCACCAAATCAGTGTTTGAGTACTGTGAACAGAATTTCCCAGGAATCCACTTCTTTCATGTTAAACGAGATGAGCTCGATCTCTGTGAAACTGAACTAAAACCAAGATTTGATTTAGCCAAGACAATAAAGGGAACTCTTCAGTACCATCGTTTTGTCCCTGTCATCCTCACAACTATGCCAACATATAAACTCAGCAACCAGACGAATAATCCAGTGACGAGACGCCAAAATAGCAGTAATGTGGTCAAATGTTCAGCTTCCTGCCAAGAGCCTGGCAGCAGCATTTTGAACCAGTTGGAGAGCCCTAATGCTGGACTGCAGTAAACCAGAGAACAGAACATTGCAGTAGTCCAATCCAGAAGAGACAATGTCTCAGCATCAGCCATAGACAGGATGGGACAAATCTTCACTGTTTTGAAGGTGGACGAAACAGAGATTCCAGTTCTTTTGAGGCCTAATAAACAAAATAAAACATCTTTTTCCTCAAGTGCACAACCTCAAACTTTACATCTGAGGACCTTTTGGAAATCAGCTCCAGGACTATTGCCCTTGTCAACCTGTTCCTTGTGTCGGTGAATTTAGTGCAGAAAATCCGCTATGGTGATAGTGCAGTTTATTTGCCAGGGAGGGAATTTCAACAAGTTGAGACTGTGGCCTGCTTCCGTAGTTGTGTCCTTAAAAAAATCATAGAGGGATATGCTTTCCAAACTTAATACCCATTACTATATTGGATGATACTGAAATTGAGGATGGCCCAGTGGTTGTTCCAGCAATAGCAAAGATTTTGTGTCTGCTACCTACAACGCGCGTGGAATGTCTTAAACCTAAACCTACTTCTAGGCATCTTATATATGCTACTCTGGAACCACCCTGTAATAAAGGCTCAGCCCTCCTCCATTGTAGTCACGTGAGGTTATGTTCGTGGTCTCGCGTTGTTGCTGACTCTGATTTAGCTCCATAGTTTTCTCCTGATGTGTGGTACGAAACAGAAGAACAGTCTAGTGAAATAAGTGCCTTTCACCTCCTACAGCTAATGTTCTCAGCACTGAGTTAATGACAAAAAGTAAGTGTGTGGTTTGTGTGTCTAACATGCAGTTAATGTAAGTTTAGACTGTGTGTGACTCAGTTAGCCACGCTAGCAGTAAAGCTTTGACTTCCGGTCCAGTCGCGGTCATTATAATGTACAAGTAGGAGCCTGTAAACGAGTGTTTGCATGTTACAGAGTTATCTCATGCTATAACGCGTTTACTCTTCGTTATGTTAATGCTGAAATGAGTTACGGTGAAAGTTGTCTATATGGTCCTCGTGTTGTAGTCATTTTCTAAATGGTGCTATTTCACTACTTTCTGTAGTGATTTACTGGTTTGGAGTTTACATGCTGTGTGCATACCAATGAGTGACTGCATCTTATTTGTTTCTAAAGGTTGAGAGTTGTAATGTTTTGAACTAACTAATATTATTTGGTTTATTTCAGACTCACTTCTTCACCCCATCACCCTCCTTAACTGTAAATATTTCTGAATATGTTCATGAATATGAGCTGGAGTAAAGCCTGCTGTGTCAGGGCGGGCGGTTGCCCGACACCAGGAGCGGTTGGACCCGCGAAGCAGACTCCCAGACTTGTTTTTGGCATGTGAGTAATCATGGTCTTTATTTCCAAGCTCAGGTTCAGCACACAGGTGATCAGTCAGTGGAGCAGAAGCACAATATGGATTTGGCAAGAACGCAGTCATATTCAGGCAGGATTCACAGGCACGATCAAACACAGTTATCAAGGGTGAGGCAAAAAGGCGTGGTCGAGGAAAACGGAGCAAAACACGGTACACGGCAAAGCAAGAAATCAGGACAAAATACAGAGGCTGGGATGTGTGCATAAAGCGACAACAACCTGACAGTGAGCTGTGATGGTTTAAATAAGGAGCAAACAAATTAGGGTGAAAACAAAGTGACAAATCAAAACAGAGAATAATCACATGATGAAAATAAAATAAGTAGTAAATCAAGACCGGGCCATGAGAAGGGGAAAAAAGAAAGAGGGGAAAACCCAAATCAAACCCCAGATCAGGCTGAAATCGTGACAGTACCCCCTCCTCACGCGGCCGTGCACTGGCAGCCGCACAAACGACACACCGACACAGGGTGGGCAGCAGGGGGAAAAAACAGGAAGGGGGGAACACAGAGACCTGAGGACCACAACAAAGGGTTAAACAGCTGGAGATCCCAATGGTGACCGACCCCGTGACCGAACACAGGAACCGAGAGCCATGGGCGGAGAACAGGATGCCATGGAGTAATGGGAGGATGGACCCTGAATGGAACCTGGTGCAGGAACTTGTTTGAGTACCGGCTTGCAGCGAGGTCAGGAGGGCGACCATGAGGCTTATATACCACAACCAAATCTGGGGACCGACCCTTGGGGATACTGACATCTGAGGAACAGGTGTCGAGCAGAAACACAGGGACCCCCATAGGGAAAGAGCTAAATGTTCACCAAATAGGGAAGCCTTAAAAACAGATAGATTAGCAGAACCACGACTATCACATAAGACCAATGACTAGCACATATCCAATCAGTTTCCAAAAACCAATAAACTGGAAAAACATAATCCATGTCCATACCCCAAATCCAATGAACCGACTGCTTTAACCAGTAATGAAACGCACTCAGATTAGGCTGAAGTAAATTTATAAATACACTAAGGTGTGCAGAAAAGGAGGGTTGAAGTAAGGCACACAGATGCCCGAACCAAAATCCCAAAAGGTCTCACATCCAAATGTAAGATGAGAAACACAGCAGCAGAAAAGGACTCTCACCAGAAAATAAGCAACTCTTTATCATTTCAGGCAAACAACACAGAAAATAACTGATCTCTCCAAATGAATTCAGATCCTGAGCAGAGTGGGAAAAGCAGTCCAAGAACTTATGAAAGGACTCAGCAATAACAGGAGTGGAATGTAATCCCACAAAATGACAGACTTTCTCAGTAGGGGGCTCAAAAAATGAAAAGAGCTGGCAGCTCAACATAATAGAGATGGCGCTTATTAATTCCAGAAAACGCTGACAAGTAAACCATCTCAGGCTCTGGCGTGGTAATTTTAACAAATTCTCAGACTTGCAAGAAAACCATTTTAGGTTAAGTCGTGGTATCTTAAACAGAGAACCTACAGATCCACATGAAAACATTTTCAGGTTTAGGTGCGGTATCTTTAACAGATCTCTGCCCGCTCTATAAACATGGGAACAGAGGAGCATAACCAAAAACAAAAAAGAAAAGTCACTGACCGTCCCGCAGTTACAGTCCTTAGATGACGTCTTCAGGAGGGCAGGAAGCGATAACTCTGGCGATGTAGGCGTGGCAAGAAATCCCGGTGACGTGAGCTCTGACGCCGTTGTGGGCATGGCAGGAGATCCCAGAGACATGAGCTCCATTGAAGGCGGAGGAGGTGTCGTGGGCGTGGCTGGGAACGACTGCTTCATGTCAGGCTGAGAAGGCCGTTCTGATGACGTCAGCACTGTTGTGGAAGTCAGCGGGGCGTGCTCGGCTGGCACCTCCACCGCCGCATGCGCCGAGGCAGGCTCAACAAAAATGCTCGTCGTCATGGTGCCCACTGCAGTTTTGGCCGGTGGAACTGTAGAGGATTGAGCGTCTTGAAGGAGTGGTGTCATTGCTGCCGTTGCTACAGATACTGTGATTTGCTGCAGCGGCATGGAATTTCCGGATGGCTTAACGGTGGCCCGAAAGTTCCGTAGAACTTTCCACCGCCAAGTGTTCCGGCAACGTTAAAGCTTCAGGCTTTAGTGGTGCAGAGCTACTCTGAGCCATGGGCAGCAACTGAAGAAGCTGCAGCTTGCGTGGAGCAGGGATCGGAAGAAGAGGTGAAGCCGCTGTCTGCGTGGAACACGGCTGTGGAAACGCACTTCGTGTCTGAGGCTCCTCTGTTGGTCCCCGCAACGTGGAGCGCCGAGGAGCAGGAACTGGAGGGACCTGAGGCGAGTTCGGTCTCAGAGCCTGCATTGCTGGAGAAGCAGGTAGGAATGCTGTCGCCGGTTTCTGTGTTGCTGCATGCCCATTAAAAGTGATGGCAGCATCTGAAAGCGTGATTACGTGTGGTTCCTCTCTGCAGGCAGCAGTTATCTCAGACTCAAACAGAAAGTCCATCGGGTCTTCAATACAAGGAGGAACCCAACCCTGCTTGAATTGCGTCTTAATGTTCATAAGCACAGGAAAAGTGTTTAAGAGCTCAGGCTCAGTTCGAAAAATCTGGTCGAGAACCGAGAAAATTTGCCGTTTGCTCTGCTGATCGTGGCAGTCCTGATATTCAAAAAATAGGTCTTGGATCTTAAACAATAATGTTGCCTTGTCCTGGAGAGCGATCTGCTCTGACTCCGACTCATCATCTTCAACATCAGTCCAGTCTGACTCGTCATCATCACTTGAGGGTTCAGACGGCAAATGCGCCTCAGGGTGCTTCATCCAATCCGGCAATTTTTTCTCACAAAAAATATCATCCAGGCCCAAGAGCTCTGGAAAAAGGTCATAAAGCCAGGTGTTTGATTCCACCAACTGCCAGGCTTGCTCCAGGTAGTCAAACTTTTCTCTGGGAGCAAAGCAATCACGAAAACATATGAAAAAAAAAAAAGAGAGGTCAGAAAAAATCTCTTTTATCACTTCAGTGTCTGTTTCATGGCGACAGCGTCTGAGGACAGGGTGGAGCCTGCAGAGTCCATGTACTGGCCAGGTTGTTCTGTCAGGGCGGGCGGTTGCCCGACACCAGGAGCGGTTGGACCCGTGAAGCAGACTCCCAGACTTGTTTTTGGCATGTGAGTAATCATGGTCTTTATTCCAGGCTCAGGTTCAGCACACAGGTGATCAGTCGGCGGGGCAGAAGCACAATATGGATTTGGCAAGAACGCAGTCATATTCAGGCAGGATTCACAGGCACGATCAAACACAGTTATCAAGGGTGAGGCAAAAAGGCGTGGTCGAGGAAAACGGAGCAAAACACGGTACACGGCAAAGCAAGAAATCAGGACAAAATACAGAGGCTGGGATGTGTGCATAAAGCGACAACAACCTGGCAGTGAGCTGTGAGACTGTGATGGTTTAAATGAGCAAACAAATTAGGGTGATGTGAAGCAGGTGTGTGGAAGTCTCTGGAAGGGGGCGTGACCGGGGGAGCCAACGGTTGTGCAGAGTACAAGATAGTGACGGAAGGAAAGCACAGAGTGGAGTGAAGTAACAGACAAAGACACGTGAGCTGGAGCCAAGAGTGTAAGTAAATGAGAACACAAAGCAGACTGGAACAAAGTGTGAGAGCAGGGCACAAAGCTAGTGGAATGACGTGACAACACAGACAGAGATGTGAGAGGGATGAGAACAGAGCAGAAGCAGGGCATGGAGTGAAACAGCTACAACTGAAGACAAAATACACCAAACTGGAACATGACAAACTGATCAGAAAACATGGAGCATAGATAGTAAAGCAAAACTAAACAATTATTAATAGTAAAATAAACAAGTGATAACCTAATGAAAACTGCATGAGAAAATAGAAATAAATACAAAATTAAACCAAAACTGACTTAACAAGGCGGTAAGACAAACCATAAGAAAAAGCAGTGACTAAATAATAACAGAAAACAAATCCTCACATAACTACAACAAATATTACAAATGGGAGGAACTAGATAAAACAAGTGATAAATTAAACAATAAAACACAAATGACTGAAGAACACTAGAACAAAATGATAAGCCAAAGAAACAAGTAAAAACAAAGTGACAAATCAAAACAGAATAATCACATGATGAAAATAAAATAAGTAGTAAATCAAGACCGGGGCATGAGAAGGGGAGAAAAGAAAGAGGGAAAACCCAAATCAAACCCCAGATCAGGCCGAAATCGTGACATGCTGAAGGACATACTTGGAGTCTAGTGTCTTCATCCCTGTGTTCTGACCGACACACCATCTTGTCTACAGTTAGTCTCTAAACGAACTAGCACCCTGCTATTATAGCCTCACTAATACACCCCTAAACCCAAACAGTTCAACTGTCAACCCCACTGATGCAAAGCAAGGTGGGGGTGTTGCTCTTATTTATAAATCTAGGTTTAGCTGTTGGGGGCTACAAATATAACTCGTTTGAGCATCTGATTCTCCGCTCTGCTCAGGATATTACACATTGCCAAGGTCAGAAGAATAAAAATCAGTCGTATTACTTTATTACTTGTATATAGGCCTCCTGGCCCATATTCTGAATTCTTAGATGAATTTGGTGCGTTCATCTCTAACTTGTCAACTAGTGTAGATAACATTGTGATCATTGGTGACTTTAACATTAATATAAATAAGCCTTCTGATCCCCTCTGCAAATCATTTATGGAAATTGTGGATGCATTAGGATTTCGGCAATGCATTCGGGATTCGACGCACATTAGTGAAAATACCCTGGATCTGGTTCTCGCACGTGGTATTGCTGTCACGAATATTGACATCATGCCTCTTACATCAGTGGTGTCTAATCACTCACTTATTAAGTTTACAGTTTCGCTGCCGTGTTTAGTGGAACAACAACCTTATATATCATTACGACAATGCATCAACTCCTCAACTAAGACTGAACTCAAAGCTAGACTGCCTGATGTCTTAGCTTCACATTTGACAAATACCCAGTCAGTAGACAGACTTGTGGTTAGTTTAAACTCAGTGCTCAAAACTACACTCGACATGATTGTACCACCTGTGTTAAAACCGTGCTCCCCCAAATCACAGTCACCTTGGTTCAGTGATTATCTGCATGACCTCAAGCATAAAGCAAGAGGTCTAGAACGGAAATGGCGTCGTTCAAAATTAGAAGTTCACCTTGTGTGGCGTGATGCTATCTTAGACTATAAGCATGCATTATTGGCTACAAAGCAGACCTACTACTCTGATTTGATCAACAAAAACAAGCATAACTCTTGTTCGACACAGTGGCAACACTTATGCATGGACAACCACCTGTAGTTGCTCTCCTTTTACGGCACAAGATTTCCTGGATTACTTTGGGAAGAAAATAGAAGACATCAGGTTAAACATATCCCGGCATGCCTTAACCCAGCCACTACACCCTGCTATTGAGGTGGGCTCCACTACTGAGGTATTACCTGGATTTACAGAATTTGATAGTATCTCACTAGACATGCTGATGAAACTCGTAATGTCAACAAAAAGCACAACCTGTTTATTTGATCCTATACCAACAAAACTGTTTAAGGACCTGTGGCCCAATATTGGGCCGACTGTGCTGGAAATGATTAATCTTTCTTTAACTTCTGGATCTGTTCCTAAATGTTTCAAATCTGCAGTGATTAAACCATTAGGGGTCTCCTAGCGTTAGGGGTCTCCAATTGGTTCAAAATGGTGCAGGCAGACTTTTGACAAGAAGCAGAAAGTACAGCCACATTACACCCATTTTGGCATCCCTTCACTGGCTTCCTGTCCCAGTGAGATTAAAAAATTCAAGCCCCGGCCACTAATAAAGATTATAGGCCTGTGGCTTTAACCAGCATTGTTATGAAATGCTTTGAGAAGGTAATGGTCAGTAGACTCAAGTTGGAAGTGTCCATGTCTCTTGACCCGATGCAGTTTGCATATAAGCAGGGACTTGGCACTACAGATACCATTGTGTGTATGTCACATATGATTTATAAGCACTTAGAGAATGCTGATTGTTACGCACGTGTGTTATTTGCTGATTTCTCGTCGGCTTTTGACACAGTTCGCCCTCATCCTCTAGTCCAAAAACTGAGATACCTTAATGTTAGCTCCTCCCTTGTTAGGTGGTTTTACTCCTTTTTAACTAATAGGTCACAGCAAGTTAGAGTAAACAACTCCTTGTCTAAAGCACAATCCTGTAGCACGGGAGTGCCTCAAGGGGCTGTAAGCTCTCCCATTCTTTTCACCCTATACACCAATGACTGTAGGAGCACAAATTCAAGTAACAAAATCTTGAAATTCTCAGACAACACAATTATTGTGAGCTTACTTTCAGCTGGTGAAAGTCCGTCAGTTTATTTTAATGAAATCGACTCCTTTCAGTCTTGGTGTGAGGAGCGCCACTTGACTCTAAATGGGGTTAAAACCAAAGAAATGGTCTTTGATCCAAAAAGACTCCTGCCCCATGACCCAGTAATCATTGGAGACAGGGAGATAGAACAGGTGGAGTCAGTGAAATATCTGGGCGTCTATGTGGATAATCTTCTTAGGTGGATTATGCATGTGGATTTTTTATGTAAGAAACTTTCCCAAAGACTCCACTTCCTCAGAAGACTTGATTGTTTGGAGTAAGCACCCGAATCATGGTTTGTTTTTATAATGCGGTGCTGGAGAGCCTCATTAGATATGGAATAGTGGCCTGGTTTGGCTCACTCACAGTGCAGGGTAAAACCAAAATTGGACAGCTTGTAAAAAATGCAATGACAATCATAGGACAGAAGGAGTTTCCTTCTCTCCAGACAATTTTTGAAACCTCTGTCCTGGTACAAGCTAAAGCCATAATCAGAGAACCCTCCCATCCACTGCACAGTGAATATGCTCTGCTACCTTCTGGGAGGCGCTATCAAGCGATCAAGCACCACAGTAACAGGTTCAAACTCTCTTTTGTTCCCACATCAGTGGCTTTGTTAAATAAGACAAGACAGTAGGAATGAGGTTTTTTAATTGTTGAATTGTAATTATAATGTTATTTATTGGGCAGGTGCAATATACTGAAGTCACTTTATCTGCAAATGCACTTTACTTGGGATTGTGCAATATCGTGACATGGTCATATTCTTTTGGTTGAAATTGTGCAGACCAGCTGACTGTTGTACCGTTGTCTGTGTGTCTGGATGTTAAATGTTGTGAATGTTGTGTATGTGTCAAACAACACTGTGAGCCCAAGACAAATTTTTCTGTGGGGACAATAAAGTTTAACCTAACCTAACCTAAGATTAGATTTTAAGGTTCTGCTACTAACCTATAAAATTATTCATGGACTGGCACCTCCCTACCTAGCTGACCTAATTTAACCTTATGTACCGGCCCGGGCTTTACGTTCTCAGGGTGCAGGACTACATCGTGTCCCTAAGGTGAATAAGAAGTCTTCCGGTCACAGAGCTTTCTCTTATCATGCTCCTGTTCTGTGGAATGATCTCCCTGCCTCAATAAAACAGTCAGATTCTGTGGAGATTTTCAAGTCCAGACTTAAGACGCACTTATTTTCCCTTTCATATGGCTAGCATACTGGTACAGTTTTGTTTTACGCTGTTTACTCTTTTAATTCATTTATTAGTAATTGGAGCAGGCCGCGGCCTCAACTTTACCTAAATTCTGGGTCTTTTAAGTGAAGTTTAGGGCTAGTGGCCAGCGATCACCTTAGTATTTCTCTGTTTATCTTGTTTAATGCTAGCAAATTATACAGTATTTTTTGTCTTTCTGATGCCTGATTCTGTTTTTTCCTCTGTTTAAGGTGCAGCTCCAGCCAGAGATGGGAGTTGTATTCGTGTTGGCGATCCTGCTGTCCTGTGCGCCAATAGCATTTCTTGTATATTCATCTGTGAATTGTTCTGTAGTTTATGTTTGTAGCATAGCCCAAGCAGAGGGTCACCCCTTTGAGTCTGGTCTGCTTGAGGTTTCTTCCTCAGAGGGAGTTTTTCCTTACCACTGTTGCTCTGAGGGTTGGTAAGGTTAGACCTTACCTGTGTGAAGCGCCTTGGGGCAACTGTTTGTTGTGATTTGGCGCTATATAAATAAAATTGACTGAATTGTTTATAAATGAAAATAAATTGAAATCGACTTGAAATCTGCTGCACTAATAAGCAACAGAGTATGAACCAGCTGCTGTCTGTTAGCTTAAACATGTGTGCATAAGTCAACCCGAATTAAAGGAGAAATGCTGCTTTTAACAACCTGGACCTCATTTCTGGCATAAAATATGGTCGTTTACTCACCAATATAAGTTTGGTGTGATTAGAAGTCCATAGTTCAAATGATGTGTTCATTTCAAATCTGAAGCAAATATTTTTCTTCTTCTACTAAGGTGGATTAGAACTTTTTGTGGTACACAGCACAAACTACTGGACAGGAGGAACCTAGCAGTCAGTGTGACTCACTGATTTCAAAATGCAGCTCTTTCAACCAGATGTGTGGTGCCATGACATGCCAATCATCTGTGTCCAATCAGATTTCAGGGGAGTCCAGTGAAACCCCGCCCTCCGCTCTAGCTCCACCCATGCCAGGAAGTGTTCAACATTTGATATTTCCTGTTTCACTGTGACTGAAAATTTGGCACTTCCTGTTTGAGTGTGAGCTTGCCGCTGAGTTCCCGCCAGATTCCATGGGATCTTGTCTGTCAATTCAGTAAGTGTTCGACATTTGAACATTTCCTGTTTTACTGTGGATTTGAAATCTGACACTTCCTGTTTAGGATGCCCTGTACCATGAGCGAGCTTCGCACCACTGCACGACGCTCATATCAGTGAATGAGTGTTACCATGACACTTTACTGACATTTGGAAAAGACCTTTCACTTCCAGCCGTTGGTTATTGTATGTTTTTTGCTCGCAGCTGGTTGGTACCAGTTTACACATTGAAAATCTGCGTCTACGTTTTTCAGAAATTATTGACACAGATGCCCCGGTGTCCAACTCCATTTTCAGCTTTTGACCATTTTCCTCAAGGTACACAAAATGGTTTGTCATCACCATTTGTTTTTGCTTCAAATAAATTCAAATCACTGTTCTTTTTACTGTTCTTTGTTTTACTCTGTGGTTCTGATTTCACTTTAACCTTAACCTTGCCCTTTGGTGCTCTTGATGTCTGCAGCTGTTGGCCTGGCGCCCCCTCTGGTGCAGACGTAGAGTTGATGATGTCAGCACATTGTGTCGCTCTCCTCTCTGCCTCTCGCTGGGTGTCTCCTCTCCTGCGTGTAGTGTTTTCATCACAGCGTTGTCATCAGAAGAGTCAGGGTGCAGTAACCCCTCCTTTCGTGGGGTGTCCCACACGAACTCCTCCTCTGGTGAGCTGCGGTCTGGGCAGGTCCTGTCATCTGCTCCACGCTTCCTTCACCTCGCGCCGTCTGCAATAGATGATTGACGTTCAGCTGTCTGGCTCCATCCCTCTTCTTCGCTGAAGCTCGAGCCATTTTAGGTTGTCTTTTCAAACACGTTCAATATGTCCAAACTTCAAACATCCTCGCCACTCTACCGTTTTAAAACGACAGTCCTCTGGTATCTGTTCACTTCTCTAAATTGCATTTATATTTATATAGTGCTTTTCCATCAGATGCTCAAAGTGCTTTACAAATAAGATGTCAGGCTGCTGCCATACAAGGCACCCACTACACACCGGGAGCAACTAGGGGATTAAGGACCTTGCCCAAGGGCTCTTTGTGATTTTCCAGTCAGGCTGGGAATTGAACTGAGGATCCTCTGGTCTCAAGTGCAACGCTTTAACCACCAGACCATCACCTCCCCATCCTTCTCTGACACCTGAAACATGGCTGACTTTGTTTTTCTCCTTTTAAAACAACTTTAGCTCTGCCGGTTCTGTCGAAACAATTTACTGCGTTCTGTTCAGTCATCTCAAAAACCAGGCTTATCTCGTGAGCCTCGGTGAGCGATGATTCTTTCATCTGAGCAGTGGCTAGCAGGCGTTCACAGAATTTTTCATTTTTCACACCACAAAGGAATCTGTCTGTCTGCCTCACTCAGAAAAGTCCCAGATTGACACTTTCCAACTGACCACCATCAAAAATAATGCCTTTGACTGCTTATCTTCCATTTTCAAGCAGTTCGCCAGGAAGAACTGCTCCAATCTGTGGACATATTCTTCGAAGCTTTCGTCATCTGCTTCGAAACAGAGCTCCTTTCCTCCACCGAATAAACTTTGCACCATTTTCTGTGCGGCCACTGCATGTGCCTTTGCTTCTACAACCCCTGGCAAAAATTATGGAATCACCGGCCTCAGAGGATGTACATTCAGTTGTTTAATTTTGTAGAAAAAAAAGCAGATCACAGACATGACACAAAACTAAAGTCATTTCAAATGGCAACTTTCTGGCTTTAAGAAACACTATAAGAAATCAGGAAAAAAAATTGTGGCAGTCAGTAACGGTTACTTTTTTAGACCAAGCAGAGAGAAAAAATATGGACTCACTCAATTCTGGGGAAAAAATTATGGAATCACCCTGTACATTTCCATCTCCCCAGTGCCTTTACCTGACATGCAGCCCCATATCATCAATGACTGTGGAAATTTACATGTTCTCTTCAGGCAGTCATCTTTATAAATCTCATTGGAACAGCACCAAACAAAAGTTCCAGCATCATCACCTTGCCCAATGCAGATACAAGATTCATCACTGAATATGACTTTCATCCAGTCATCCACAGTCCACGATTGTTTTTCCTTAGCCCATTGTAACCTTGTTTTTTCTGTTTAGGTGTTAATTATGGCTTTCGTTTAGCTTTTCTGTATGTAAATCCCATTTCCTTTAGGCAGTTTCTTACAGTTCAGTCACAGACGTTGACTCCAGTTTCCTCCCATTTGTTCCTCATTTGTTTTGTTGTGCATTTTCGATTTTTGAGACATATTGCTTTAAGTTTTCTGTCTTGATGCTTTGATGTCTTCCTTGGTCTACCAGTATGTTTGCCTTTAACAACCTTCCCATGTTGTTTGTATTTGGTCCAGAGTTTAGACACAGCTGACTGTGAACAACCAACATCTTTTGCAACATTGCGTGATGATTTACCCTCTTTTAAGAGTTTGATAATCCTCTCCTTTGTTTCAATTGACATCTCTCGTGTTGGAGCCATGATTCATGTCAGTCCACTTGGTGCAACAGCTCTCCAAGGTGTGATCACTCCTTTTTAGATGCAGACTAATGAGCAGATCTGATTTGATGCAGGTGTTAGTTTTGGGGATGAAAATTTACAGGGTGATTCCATAATTTATTCCTCAGAATTGAGTGATTCCATATTTTATTCCTCTGCTTGGTCTAAAAAAAGTATCCGTTACTGACTGCCACAATTTTTTTTTTCCTGATTTCTTATAGTGTTTCTTAAAGCCAGAAAGTTGCCATTTGAAATGACTTTAGTTTTGTGTCATGTCTGTGATCTGTTTTTTTTCTACAAAATTAAACAACTGAATGAACATCCTCCGAGGCCAGTGAGTCCATAATTTTTGCCAGGGGTTGTATTTGTGTGCCTTTTCCCAAACTTTACCCCTTTCCTTGTTGCCATTTCTTTTCTGTTGTGTCCAGAAAAGGTTTAAACAAGGTTGGTTAGGATTACTTTGAAATGTAATCCAAAAGTAATCACTTTGGGCCTCATGTATCAATGTTGCGCACTTGTGGTGTAAATTTACGGCGTAAACTTGAAATACACCAACGTTGCCGTGACATGTATCAAGCAGTGCGCACCTGCCCATTTCCGGCGTACGCCTGGCGTGACCTTGATAAATACGGCGGGTGGAAATGATCGTAATTATAATAAACATGCACATAAATATTCAGACTCCGCTTCAGACACACCCTCATTTTACGACATGGAAGCCAGGAAGACGGCAAAGAAAAAGAACTCCAACTATCACGACGCATGCCAATAGAGCGTCAAAAGCGGCTGTCGTATCAGTTGTTTTGTAGTATATAATCAATAAAGTGTTACAGTGGTCCGTCGTTTATCGCGGGAGTTACGTTCTAAAAATAGCACGTAATGCGCGAAACCGCGACGTAGTCAGCGTTATTTTTTACAATTATTATAGACGTTTTAAAGCTGTAAAACCCCTCACTACACAGTTTATACACTTTCACAATCAGGCATGAACATTTCCTCACTTTTCTCTCGTGTGTAAACACTGCCAAAGTTCAAACCTTAGTAGGAAAAACTGTTTTCAGGCCCAAACATTTGTTTGTGAAACAAAAATGTAACGTTTTCCTATAAATAATTATGATGGCTTTTAGAACTAACAAATTTAATTTTAACGATCAATGTACGAGGTTGGACACATAAGAAATTATTAATAGTGACTGACCAGTATATTTCACAGATCGCTCCTCTGCGTCCTGGCGCCGCCGCGCCTTTTCCACTCACACCTCGCTGCAGCAGGTGTCTGTTTCTGTGTGACAAACAGTTATGAGTACAGTTGTTATTATCAATTCCATTGTCTAAAACGATCACACCACATAAAGTTAAGCTCAGCGCTGCTCTGGCTGCAGGCTCGACGTCTGGAGAAAAAGGTGAGCAGCGCTTTCTTTGCAGTCAGCGCTGTGGCCACGGATCGTGCTTGATAGACCAGCAATCCCGCAAAAGTGGGATTTGTATTGATTATTATGTAGTATGATCAGGAAGGTGTTATTTATGTAACATATGCATTGATTTGTATGATGGCACTGTTTATCATGTTGATCATCTTCATTTTTATGTGGATTCCAGCGCTGGTTCATTTTGGTGTATAATTTACACCACCTCTCGACCTGGTGTATATTTTCAGCGCAGTGTACGCCAACGACCACATTGATAAATGCCAAGTAGCGCAGCCATTTTGGCGTACACCCCATATACGCTCAAATATCGCCATACGCAACGTTGATACATGAGGCCCATTACAAGTAATCCAAATGTATGTACATACATACATGTATTCCACATGTATTCTTTCAAAGTAATACTACCCAACCTTGGGTTTAAATTGTGTCTGGGTTGCTCAGAAAAAGACTGTGGAATGAAGAACACACCAAACTTTATTACACCTTCGCACTCCAGTACAACCATAAGGTTTCTCCTGCTCTCTTCTCCACTCATCTCACCAATGACTGCACCTTGCTGCAGTCAGCCAGCCTCTTTTATACATTAGGGAGGTAGCTCCCCCTGCTGGTCTCCTTTGGACACCACAAAGTCTACATGTAAAAACACCATCTGGCTCTGCAGACACACCCTACTCAAAAACACTGAAGATCTGTTTCAAAGGAGACATGACCTCTAGCCCTCCATCTCCAAAAGAAGTGGGACACACAACACCTGACTGTGCAAAAGGAAGGGGAAGTGTTTGAGTGAAGGAAGGAAGGGGAAGTGTTTGAGGGAAGGAGTGGACCTTTTCCACTCACTCACTCACTCACTCACTCACTCACTCACTCACTCACTCACTCACTCACTCATTCTTACTTGATGGAAATTGCTGTACTCTGGGTCCCTGGTTGCTCAATACACTTTATTGATTTTGTTACATTTGTCAACATTGTCTTGACTCTGAACACAGCATCTCATACAAGACAACAGCACACGTTATGACATCAGGAACAGACATCAGCACACAATTATCAATGATGTGAGTCTGATGAGCCCATAAGTAAGGTTCTTCAGGCAACGCTGTGGCACACTATGGCAGTAGTGAGTCCATTTTTCCGACAGAACATCCAGGGTGGTACAGTTGTTATATACCTACTTCCCAGAGTGTACCCAAAGAAGATGCCTGACTGAGATGTTTCATAGTACTCAGTTGTGTAGTGGTACCCTCCACGTTCAATGATGCTGCGGTGCTCACTGCTGGCCACGCGGTACTGGATCTGGTACGGTTGCTGGTGACAGATATCAATAGACAGGACTGCAATGGCTTCTTGATGGTTGGTATCAGTTGTCATAGTTCCACAGGCATTGGTGTGGATGACCACCAGGGGGCAGTTAAGATTTTGCCCACTAGTGGCTACAAATATGTCACAACCGGTCAGAGTGCCAGTTACAAAGAAAGTTGGATTTAGTGTACAAGGAACGGTCATAAAACTAGCTGTGTTGTGAGCATAGAGTGGCAGATAGAACGTCTGAATGCTGACTCCAGGAACGGTTTTACCTGGATTATACAGTCGGGCATAATGATCTGGACCTGTTGTCATCACAGCAAAGGTGCACATTACAGCTGACCACAAATCCAAGTCGAAGCCCATTGCCCGAATCCGAGTTCTTTTGCTTTGTTGGCCATGGGGACATTCACCCTGCATACTGTCACCATAAATACCAAGGAATGGTGTTGAATGAATGGCGATCAGCATGTTGTTAATTTCTTCAACAGTGTCGTCAGCACCTGTAGAAAATAAAAAGTACATCACAAATAAAATATGAACTATAAACTTAAACTTGTGTAAACTTAACAGGCATGTCACATTTTTTAATGTCCCAGTTAGCAAGACAACATAAAGTACTCATGATTATGAGTTTCTCTGCACATGTGCTAATACTTAGTGATCGCTGATGTATTGTATTCCTCTCACTCTGAGTGCATTTCCGGAAAACATCTCACTTAGCAATCCTCAGCATCGGCGTGATGCACATTTTAGAATGAGCAGAAACATCCCGATGACTGACAGAGGGGAAACAAACCTGCTCTACCTGAAAACGAAGCATCTGAGCTTTCTTTCGAAAGCGATGGCTTGGATTTACAGACAGGATTTACAGAAACTCTTAACTTTTTCAGAGTGTCGGATTTCGGAGTGTGGTGACGCATTTGTGTGGATGCTGGTTTACTGAAGCTGTGCACATAGAAGTGGGGACATCTGCATGACTCTATTTTAACAGACTGCCTGGACACGGAGATGGATTTGTTACATTGGAAAAAGTCAGAATACATTTTTTTCCAGGAGTTAATGGACATAATTGTACGTTCACAATCACTCCTGCCACCTTTCTCCACCCACTCCACCCTGTCTGTACTCTCTACCACGCTCTCCATTACTTTGAAGTTGACCCCAAGTATTTAACTCATCTACTTTCACCACTTCTACTCCTTGTAACTGCACTATTCCACTGGGCGCCCTCCCATTCACACACATGTACTCAGTCTTGCTCTCCTACTGACTTTCATTCCCCTTCTCTCCAGAGCTCTCTTCTCCACTCATCTCACCAATGACTGCACCTTGCTGCAGTCAGCCAGCCTCTTTTATACATCAGGGAGCTAGCTCCCCCTGCTGGTCTCCTTTGGACACCACAAAGTCTACATGTAAAAACACCATCTGGCTCTGCAGACACACCCTACTCAAAAACACTGAAGAGCTGTTTCAAAGGAGACATGACCTCTAGCCCTCCATCTCCAAAAGAAGTGGGACACACAACACCTGACTGTGCAAAAGGAAGGGGAAGTGTTTGAGTGAAGGAAGGAAGGGGAAGTGTTTGAGTGAAGGAGTGGACCTTTTCCACTCACTCTTGATGGAAATTGCTGTACTCTGGGTCCCTGGTTGCTCAATACACTTTATTGATTTTGTTACATTTGTCAACATTGTCTTGACTCTGAACACAGCATCTCATACAAGACAACAGCACACGTTATGACATCAGGAACAGACATCAGCACACAATTATCAATGATGTGAGTCTGATGAGCCCATAACTAAGGTTGCTCAGGCAATGTTGTGGCACGCTATGGCAGTAGTGAGTCCATTTTTCCGACAGAACATCCAGGGTGGTACAGTTGTTATATACCTACTTCCCAGAGTGTACCCAAAGAAGATGCCCGACTGAGATGTTTCATAGTACTCAGTTGTGTAGTGGTACCCTCCACTCTGAGTGCATTTCCGGAAAACATCTCACTCAGCAATTCTCGGCATCGGCGTGATGCACATTTTAGAATGAGCAGAAACATCCCGATGACTGATAGAGGGGAAACAAACCTGCTCCATCCGAAAACGAAGCATCTGAGCTTTCTTTCAAAAGCGATGGCTTGGATTTACAGAAACTCTTAACTTTTTCAGACTGTCGAATTTTGGAGTGTGGTGACGCATTTGTGTGGATGCTGGTTTACTGAAGCTGTGCACATGGAAGTGGGGACATCTGCATGACTCAGTCTTGCTCTCCTACTGACTTTCATTCCCCTTCTCTCCAGAGCAAATTTCCATCTCTCCAGACTAGACTCAACTAGCTCTCTACTCTCACTACAGATCACAATGTCATCTGCAAACACCATAGTCCATGGAAACTCCTGTCTAATCTCATCCATGCAACTGTCCATCACCATTGTGAACAAGAAAGGACTCAGAGCTGATCATTGGTGTAGTCCCACCTCCACCTTGAATGAGTCTGTCATTCCTACTGCGCATTTCACCGCTGTCACACTATCCTTGTACATGTCCTGCACTACACTCACATACTTCTCTGTCACTCCAGTCTTCCTCATACAGTACCACAACTCTTTTCTTGGCACCCTGTCATAAGCTTTCTCTAAATCCACAAACACACAATGTAACAACTTCTGACCTTCTCTATACTTCTCCATCAGTATTCTCAGAACAAACATTGCATCTGTAGTGCTCGTTCTCTGCATGAAACCATATCGCTGCTCACAGATCTTCGCCTGTTGTCTAAGCCTAGCTTTTACTACTCTTTCCCATAATTTCATGCTGTGGCTGAGCATCTTTATGCCTCTGTAGTTACTGCAGCTCTGCACATCACCATTGTTCTTAAAAATAGGAACTAGCATACCTCGTATCCACTTACTTTCCAAGATTTTATTAAAGAATCTGGTTAGAAACTCCACTGTTATGTCTCCTAGACAGTTCCATGCCTCCACTGGAACATCATCTGGACCAACTACATTTCCACTCTTCATCCTCTTCATAGCTGCCCTCACTTCATCCTTACTAATCTCCTGTCCTTCCTGATTTACTCTCTCCACATCAGACAGATTTTTTTCTGTCATTTACTTAATTCATCAGCTCCTCACTTCTCAAAACACTCTCCTCGCTTGTTAGCACATTACCATCTGCATCTTTTACCACTCTAACCTGCTGCACATCAATTACAGCTTGGCTTTTCTGTCTGGCCAGTCAGTACAAGTCCTTTTCTCCTTTCTTACTGTTCAATGTCTTGTACAGCTCCCTATAAAACTATCAATTGTAAACTGAAAAGATTTGAACTCATCCGAATGAGGAAGAAAGAAATATGTCGTCAACTCCATGGTTTAATTAAATTTAATTTAATTAGCTTATAATGTGCTAAATCACAGCAAAAGCCATCTCAAGGCTCCTTACATAAAACAAGTCAACATAAAATTAAATAAATAATTAAAAATGAATAAAAACAAAACAAAAAAAATCAAATACATAAATAAAACAGAAGTAAAAGAATAAAACAAATAAATATAAAAACTATCCATAAAAAAGAGAATAAAAGTAGGTTTTGAGCCTTGACTTAAAAATGTCCACGGACTCAGACTGCCTCACGGTCGCAGGAAGACTGTTCCACAGGGTGGGTGCACGATACGAAAAGGCTGTTTGACCTGCTGACTTCTTCTTCACCCTGGGAACACAGAGAAGTCCCGCATCCTGTGACCGCAAAGCCCGGGCCGGCACGTAGAGTTCCACCAGATCAGCCAGATAAGATGGCGCCAGTCCATGAATAACCTTATAAGTCAATAGCAAAATCTTAAAATCTGCTCTCACAGAGACAGGGAGCCAGTGCAAAGATGCCAAAATGGGTGTGATATGTTCAAACCTTCTGCTACGTGTCAGAAGTCTGGCGGCGGCATTCTGAACCAGCTGAAGACCCCTAATGCTGGACTGTGGTAACCCTGAAAATAGAACATTACAATAATCCAGTCTAGAAGAAACAAAAGCATGAATCAGGGTCTCGGCATCAGCCAGGGATAGGATGGGGCGGATCCTCGCTATATTTCTCAGATGGAAAAAAGCAGTCCTAGTAACATCCCTGATGTGGAGGTCAAAAGACAACGTGGGATCAAAAATTACCCCAAGGTTCCTCATTTTGTCCGTATGATGTATGACACACGAACCCAGGCTGAGCGCCAGCTGGTCAAACTGATGCCGATGTCTCGCTGGACCAAGAACCATCATTTCAGTCTTATCAAAGTTTAAAAGTATGAAGTTACTAGACATCAATCAATCAATCAATTTTTTTATATAGCGCCAAATCACAACAAACAGTTGCCCCAAGGCGCTTTATATTGTAAGGCAAGGCCATACAATAATTATGTAAAACCCCAACGGTCAAAACGACCCCCTGTGAGCAAGCACTTGGCTACAGTGGGAAGGAAAAACTCCCTTTTAACAGGAAGAAACCTCCAGCAGAACCAGGCTCAGGGAGGGGCAGTCTTCTGCTGGGACTGGTTGGGGCTGAGGGAGAGAACCAGGAAAAAGACATGCTGTGGAGGGGAGCAGAGATCGATCACTAATGATTAAATGCAGAGTGGTGCATACAGAGCAAAAAGAGAAAGAAACAGTGCATCATGGGAACCCCCCAGCAGTCTACGTCTATAGCAGCATAACTAAGGGATGGTTCAGGGTCACCTGATCCAGCCCTAACTATAAGCTTTAGCAAAAAGGAAAGTTTTAAGCCTAATCTTAAAAGTAGAGAGGGTGTCTGTCTCCCTGATCTGAATTGGGAGCTGGTTCCACAGGAGAGGAGCCTGAAAGCTGAAGGCTCTGCCTCCCATTCTACAATTACAAACCCTAGGAACTACAAGTAAGCCTGCAGTCTGAGAGCGAAGCGCTCTATTGGGGTGATATGGTACTACGAGGTCCCTAAGATAAGATGGGACCTGATTATTCAAAACCTTATAAGTAAGAAGAAGAATTTTAAATTCTATTCTAGAATTAACAGGAAGCCAA
Source organism: Thalassophryne amazonica (assembly GCF_902500255.1). Taxonomy (NCBI): domain Eukaryota; kingdom Metazoa; phylum Chordata; class Actinopteri; order Batrachoidiformes; family Batrachoididae; genus Thalassophryne; species Thalassophryne amazonica. The sequence goes on from NC_047114.1 coordinate 97,652,569, forward strand.
TGAAGAGAGGCCAATATGGGTGAGATATGCTCTCTCCTTCTAGTCCCCGTCAGTACTCTAGCTGCAGCATTTTGAATTAACTGAAGGCTTTTTAGGGAACTTTTAGGACAACCTGATAATAATGAATTACAATAGTCCAGCCTAGAGGAAATAAATGCATGAATTAGTTTTTCAGCTCACTCTGAGACAAGACCTTTCTGATTTTAGAGATATTGCGTAAATGCAAAAAAGCAGTCCTACATATTTGTTTAATATGTGCTTTGAATGACATATCCTGATCAAAAATGACTCCAAGATTTCTCACAGTATTACTAGAGGTCAGGGTAATGCCATCCAGAGTAAGGATCTGGTTAGACACCATGTTTCTAAGATTTGTGGGGCCAAGTACAATAACTTCAGTTTTATCTGAGTTTAAAAGCAGGAAATTAGAGGTCATCCATGTCTTTATGTCTGTAAGACAATCCTGCAGTTTAGCTAATTGGTGTGTGTCCTCTGGCTTCATGGATAGATAAAGCTGGGTATCATCTGCGTAACAATGAAAATTTAAGCAATACCGTCTAATAATACTGCCTAAGGGAAGCATGTATAAAGTGAATAAAATTGGTCCTAGCACAGAACCTTGTGGAACTCCATAATTAACTTTAGTCTGTGAAGAAGATTCCCCATTTACATGAACAAATTGTAATCTATTAGACAAATATGATTCAAACCACCGCAGCGCAGTGCCTTTAATACCTATGGCATGCTCTAATCTCTGTAATAAAATTTTATGGTCAACAGTATCAAAAGCAGCACTGAGGTCTAACAGAACAAGCACAGAGATGAGTCCACTGTCTGAGGCCATAAGAAGATCATTTGTAACCTTCACTAATGCTGTTTCTGTACTATGATGAATTCTAAAACCTGACTGAAACTCTTCAAATAGACCATTCCTCTGCAGATGATCAGTTAGCTGTTTTACAACTACCCTTTCAAGAATTTTTGAGAGAAAAGGAAGGTTGGAGATTGGCCTATAATTAGCTAAGATAGCTGGGTCAAGTGATGGCTTTTTAAGTAATGGTTTAATTACTGCCACCTTAAAAGCCTGTGGTACATAGCCAACTAATAAAGATAGATTGATCATATTTAAGATCGAAGCATTAAATAATGGTAGGGCTTCCTTGAGCAGCCTGGTAGGAATGGGGTCTAATAAACATGTTGATGGTTTGGATGAAGTAACTAATGAAAATAACTCAGACAGAACAATCGGAGAGAAAGAGTCTAACCAAATACCGGCATCACTGAAAGCAGCCAAAGATAACGATACGTCTTTGGGATGGTTATGAGTAATTTTTTCTCTAATAGTTAAAATTTTGTTAGCAAAGAAAGTCATGAAGTCATTACTAGTTAAAGTTAATGGAATACTCAGCTCAATAGAGCTCTGACTCTTTGTCAGCCTGGCTACAGTGGGATGGGGTAATGAGGGGATGGCAGGGGGAGAGAAGCTGCAGAGAGGTGTGTAAGACTACAACTCTGCTTCCTGGTCCCAACCCTGGATAGTCACGGTTTGGAGGATTTAAGAAAATTGGCCAGATTTCTAGAAATGAGAGCTGCTCCATCCAAAGTGGGATGGATGCTGTCTCTCCTAACAAGACCAGGTTTTCCCCAGAAGCTTTGCCAATTATCTATGAAGCCCACCTCATTTTTTGGACACCACTCAGACAGCCAGCAATTCAAGGAGAACATGCGGCTAAACATGTCACTCCCGGTCTGATTGGGGAGGGGCCCAGAGAAAACTACAGAGTCCAACATTGTTTTTGCAAAGTTACACACCGATTCAATGTTAATTTTAGTGACCTCCGATTGGCGTAACCGGGTGTCATTACTGCCGACGTGAATTACAATCTTACCAAATTTACGCTTAGCCTTAGCCAGCAGTTTCAAATTTCCTTCAATGTCCCCTGCTCTGGCCCCCGGAAGACAATTGACTATGGTTGCTGGTGTCGCTAACTTCACATTTCGCAAATCAGAGTCGCCAATAACCAGAGTTTGATCCTCGGCGGGTGTGTCGTCGAGTGGGGAAAAACGGTTAGAGATGTGAACGGGTTGGCGGTGTACACGGGGCTTCTGTTTAGGGCTACGCTTCCTCCTCACAGTCACCCAGTCAGCCTGCTTTCCCGGCTGCTCGGGATCTGCCAGGGGGTAACTAACGGCGGCTAAGCTACCTTGGTCCGCACTGACTACAGGGGCCTGGCTAGCTGTAGAATTTTCCACGGTGCGGAGCCGAGTCTCCAATTCGCCCAGCCTGGCCTCCAAAGCTACGAATAAGCTACACTTATTACAAGTACCGTTACTGCTAAAGGAGGCCGAGGAATAACTAAACATTTCACACCCAGAGCAGAAAAGTGCGGGAGAGACAGGAGAAGCCGCCATGCTAAATCGGCTAAGAGCTAGTAGCTACGCTAAGCTAGCGGATTCCTAAAAACACGCAAAGTGAATAATGTGTAAATAATTTAGAGGTGATTCAGCAGAAGGAGTGCTTTAGTTAAGGCACGTAAAGATTACACTGGGAAACAAATCGTAATCTAGATAACTAGATCAATCTAACTGCGCAGATTAAACAGCTAACAGATACAGAAAAACACTGCTGTGCTCCGGAACAGGAAGTGATACAATACCGCAGTGAGAGCCAACCACCAGTAGAGGCAAGCCAATAGGAGTTATAGGAGACATACTGTTATGTGTCGGACGCAGCCCGGAGAACCGACCAGCGTTTGAAGGACCCAGTATAAAATAAGCAGAGCACGGTACAAAGGATAACAGAGTTTAATGAACATAACAGTGCTGTGAAAAAAGCGCGTGGTCTGGCGTGGTGGTTTTGCGGTGCGCTCCCAGCAGCGCTAACGGTCCGGAGCCAGAACCAATTCGGACCCAAGGAACCCGCCGACACCCCCCAGGTGGCCGCGACAAACCGAGTCTGTGAAAGAAGGAATCATTATGTGAGTCCACACTCAACACACAGAGAGAACGCTCAAAGGTGCACAAACAGCAAACACTTCCTGGCTTAATTACTAATCAGCTTCCCACCCTGCAGGCATGGAACACCCTGTTCACAAAACTCCACTGCAGTGGAAGCTGATTACACGACCAACATACAGCTCAATATAATAAGGTGTGAGGGACACCACATTTACTGACTGTATAAATGTTAGTCACAAAATCTAACGTACCTCAGGAAGTGTGCTGACGAGCGTGAGACCTCACCCCCTCCTCTTTCACAGACCATGCATCAAACCTGGACGTTCTCTGCATCCACTGATGATGAGATGGCTCCCGAGATGACGATCTCACCCGTCTGGTCACAAGGTCGAGTCTCTGGCAAATACACACTGTGTACTCCAGTCTTAAATGCCACCATGTTCCAATCCATGTAGATGCACCACAGCTGTGAGTCCTGACGAGCCGCAGGTGATCAGCCTCAGGTGATCAGGGTGAGGTCCTGATAAACTCAGCTACACAGCCACTCAGTCCCAAATGCAAGCCACCTGGAAGGAAAAACAAAAGACAGGACAAAAGACAGAAACAAAAAGGCAGCCAGGCCCCCCCAGCCATACAACACATCCAACTTCTCACTGATAGAAGACAGTCCTCCAGGGATTTTACGGAAGTGAGATTTCCCGCAGTTATCGGGATGTGCAACTGAGTATCATCAGCATAACAATGAAAGGCAATCCCAAAACTCTGCAGTATACGCCCAAGCAGTGCCACATACAAGGAGAAAAGCAAGGGGCCCAAAACAGATCCCTGTGGAACCCCAAATCTCATGTCAGCAAGGTCAGAGGTAGTGCCATTATACAAGACACATTGAGAACGACTGGACAGATATGACGTCAACAGGCAAGGGCACTTCCAGTAATCCCAAAAAAATTCTCCAACCTATTGAGCAAAATATGATGATCCACAGTATCAAACGCAGCACTGAGATCTAACAACACCAAAACTGTAGTGGTGTCTGAGTCCATTGCTCGCAGAAGATCATTCACTACTTTAGTGATCGCTGTCTCTGTGGAGTGATATTTCCTAAAAGCAGACTGCAGCGGCTCAAAAAGATCATTCTTTGTAAGGTGGTCTACAAGCTGCCGTGAAACCACCTTTTCTAAAATTTTGGAACAGAATGATAGATTTGATATCGGCCTGTAATTTTTCAATACACTAGGGTCAAGATTAGATTTCTTAAGTAATGGTCTAATCACTGCTGATTTAAAACATTTCAGAACAGATCCAGAGGTTAATGACAGATTAATAATTTCCAGCACAGTCGGCCCAAGAGTGGACCACAGGTCCTTAAACAATTTTGTTGGTATGGGATCAAATAAACAAGTTGTGCTTTTTGTAGACGCCACAAGTTTTGTCAGCATGCCCAGTGAAACGCTATTAAATTCTGTCAATCTAGGTAACACCTCAATGGTCGCGCCCACCTCCATAGCAGGTTTTAATGGCTGGGCCGAGGTGTGCTGAGATATGCTCAGCCTAAAATCTTCTATTTTCTTCTCAAAATAATCCAAGAAATCCTGTGCTGAAAAGGGAGAATGACTAACAGGTGGCTGCCCGTGAATAAGAAATGTGATGGTGTCAAACAAAAACTTTGAGTTATGTTTGTTTTTAGTGATCAAATCAGAGTAATAGGTCCGCTTCATGGCCAGTAGTGCATAATTATAATCTAAAATGGCATCCCGCCACACAAGGCGGAACACCTCTACTTTGGAACAACGCCATTTTCGTTCCAAACCTCTAGCTTTCTGCCTGAGGTCATGCAAATAATCACTGAACCAAGGTGATTGTGCCTTAGGAGGGCGTGACCTTAAAAGAGGAGGCGCAATCTTATTAAGTGTAGTTTTAAGCGTTAAATTTAGACTATCCGCGAGGCTGTCCACTGATTTAGCATTCTCCAGATTCCAGGCTAAAATATCAGGTAGTCTGGCCTCAAGTTCAGTCATAGTTGAGGGTTTAATATGACGCCGCAGTTGTAGACAAGGTTGTTGTTCTACTAAACGCGGCAGCGTAAATGTAAACCTGATAAGTGAATGGTCAGAGACTATAGATGCGAGAGGCAAAATGTCAATATTTGTGACAGCAAACCCACGTGCAACAACCAGATCCAGGGTATTTCCACTAAAGTATGTTGGGTCCTGAATGCATTGCTGGAATCCTAAAGCATCCACAATTTGCATAAATGATTTGCTAAGGGGATCAGAGGGCTTATTTATATGAATGTTGAAGTCACCAATAATCAAAATGTTATCTGCACTAGTTGACAAACTAGAGATGAATGCACAAAATTCATCTAAGAAGTCAGAATATGGGCCAGGGGGCCTATAAACAGTGACAAAATAACATAGCTGAGTTCCAGTGTTATGACCCTGACAGCAGGGGCGTAGCACCAAATTGTGGGCCCTAGGTACTAGCCATATTGAAGACCCCCCGTTATGTTCTTTTTTATTAATGCAAACACCAAATTTCTAATGCGTAGTCAAACCAGGTCTAAATCATGTATACCTTAGATCACACCTGGGAGTCAGAACCCTTTTTAAAGTTGGGGGAGCAATATTGAGTTGGGGGGTCTGGGGGACCAAATTGCAATTTGGTCCCCCAGACCACCCTAACTCAATATAGCTAGCATTCAAGCTCACCTCTCTTTTGAAAGAATTTGGTTAGCAGCTGCTTTCCCTCATTTAGTTTTCTTTCCCTGTCCTTTTTTGTCTTCTTTTTTGAAATCCGGACTTTGATTTTTTTAAGAAAGACATATTTTATTTCAGCCTAAACACCAGGGCTGCAACTAACGATTATTTTACTAATCAGTTCATCGGTCGATTATATTTTGGATTAATCGTCTTTTTTTTACTTACATGTGAGTTTTGCCATTATTTCTTTAAGTGAGTTATTATTAAAAGGCCTTTGTCACACAACATCAACGTTTGACCTTGTAATAAAGTTATGTTATATTATCATCAAAAACATACCTGGAGTAGTGTTTTGTTTTATTTTGCACATACATACATCACCGACACACCACAAAGAGATTTCCATCAGGTTTAGATGCCTACAGCAACTATCTCAACCACTGTCAACATATTACATCAAGAGTCCACAAAAGTATTTTAAAGGCCTGACGAAAGTGTAATATGTTATATTTAATATTTTCATGAAAAAAGACACAAATGTGCAGTTTACTGCATTTGATTTTTTTCTTGTGTAAAAACACAGCTTAGATGTGGTTTGACCGAAACAAATTGTCATTAAACTTAAATAAAACAGGGATGAAGTGGAGGTTTAAGAGTCACTAGGTGTTCACAGGAAACAGTTATTTCTATATTTATTTATGTTCTTTGTTAGTTGGTTTAATCTTTTCTGTTTTGTTTTATCAGATTCTTTTTGTACGTTTCTCTAAAACTTTGTGGCATTATTAGTTATTACTATTATTGTTGTTGTTTCTATTATTATTATTGATATATGAATAAAGATAAATGAATAAAATATTACAATTTGTAATACATTTGACTCTTTTGCAACAACAAACGCTGAGCCATGAATTATTATAAAGAAAACAAATGTGCTGACATCTGAAACAGCTTAATGCTAGCTTCAACATTGTAAACGCCATAGACATGCTAACGTGTTAGCATCGGTCCCGTTTTTAAGTTATAAAATACATCTATCAACTGTTTCAGAAGACCATAACATGTCAGATTAACATAAAAAGGTAAATGTTAATCACAGGCATGTGCTCTTTCGGGTTTTAGTGGGGAAAAATTAAGATTAAGCAAAATAAAACAAAGCACCAATCACTTCTTCGATTGGTTCAAGGTTCAAAGCAAAGCCGCGCTGCAGAAACAGTTGATTTATATGGACTAAACAAAACATTTGCGGTAAAACAAAGTTATTTAACAACTAACTTATGACTAAATTAATTAACTATTTTAATAATCGATTAAATCGATTAGTTGTTTCAGCAGTGCTAAACACCTTTATGTGAGATCCCGTTTGGGGTGTGTGTGTGTGGGGGGGGGGGGGGGGGGGGGGTCATCTGTGCACCTGGACTAAACCATTGTACAACTGTGCAGGGGTGGAAGGGCCCTCAGAGATTTTTCAATATTGTTAGAGCAGAATTAGGTTTTGCAAAATTTATACATTCATTCTAATTATATTCTTTTACAACATGAATTGTATGGACATTAATAACATGCAACACAAAAATGTATTTAATTTAATGCCAGTTTTTTGTGGGCCCCCCATGCTCTGGGCCCTGGGTACATAGTATCCTTTACCGCCGGAACCCGGCGAAGCAAGCCCAGGTTCCGAGAGCGCCACTGGTGCATATCAATCTAGCGAAGACGTGGACGTCCAGGCCGACAGTCCTCAGAGCCGACCAGCGGCACCACACAGGCTCTAACCGGATCCATAAGGCGCCAGGGCAGCACAGATCCTGCCAGAATTCTGTGCACAGCTCATCCGGAAGCCAAACAGCAGGCCAAACAGAGCTTCAGCTTCACCAAATGTCCACTTCGTCTCCCGCGGCAACGACTGTGCTTTCAGCCGAAAGGCAGCGCAGGAACACGGCACAGAAAAGCCGGCACCTCCGATAAAAATGGGGGCCGAAAGTTCTGTCCACCCGCCGATAACCACACCGCACCACGAACCAGGGGCTGGAGATCCAGCAAAGTTTGGCGATCATACACCCGCAATGCCTCTGACTCAGAAACAGCATAAATTCAAAACAATAAAATAACAAACAGGCTGGAGAGCAGCAGACGAGCAGCCAGACACAACGGCGCCATCTTGGCACACACTCACTTCCATCACTCATAAATAAAGTGATGGAAGGAGAGAAAAATTGTTTGCCTGGCACATTTTTAAAAAATTCCCCACTAATTGTGTCGAAACCCCATCAGATTAATTGATGACCCAAATAATCATTTGTTGCAGCCCTACTCCCAACAAAGGCAGATTCCAAATGGACATTTCTCCCATCTAAGAATTCCTTAGGAATCATTTTTTTAAATTGTATTTTTTGTACACATGAAAAATGTACCTATGTCTTGTCCACTTCTGTTCAGTAATCAGTCAAAGCGACCCGTACACAAAAATCAATCAACCATCAGCTGCCAAAAGGTGTCCAAAGTGAGTAAAATCAAGGAATAATTATCACGATAATAAAAGCAAACACACAACAGAAGAACTTAAAAAGCGCATAAGAGCAACGTGTCACAGCGCCACCAGGTGTTAAAAGCCTGTTTAAATAAATATGTCTTGAGCTTTGATATATTGTGTAAATCAGGAGGTAACGTGTTCCAAATTCTGGGTTCAGTTACTGCAAAAACACGATCACTCCAGAGTTTGTAATTTTATCGAAGTAAAGTTGCCCAGATGCCCGTAATGTCCTACTGTAAGTGCACAGAGTTAAAAATTTCAGACAAGTAGAAAGTGCAAGACCATTAATGACTTCAAAAACAAACATTAAAATCTTTCATTCTAAAACAAACTGGAAGCCAGCGGAGTGAGTAAAGTACAGGCATAATATGCTCACTTCTGGAAGTGTTCGTTAAAAGACGAGCAGCAGCATTTTGCACAAGTTGGAGACGTGAAAGAGACGACTGATTAACACCAGCATAAAGTGCATTACAGTAATCAAGTCTGAAGCTGATGAAACCATGAATCACCATCTCAAGATCACATCTACTGAGGAAGGACTTTATTCAAAAGATGAAGAAAAAAAACTGAGTTTATCTGTTGATCAAACCTGCAACAGCTGTGAAATATTACTCCCAAATTCTTGACTGCTGGTTTTCAGTAATTAACCAGAACACCAAAGTTTGAGGAGACAACGATCAGAATGCCAGAGTGTCCAAACACAATGGTCTCTGTTTTACCATCGTTCAGGTAAAGGACATTTTGAGACAGAAGCTGCTTTACATCATAAACACAAATAATGACAACAAAGCATCACTTCCATTAGGCAGATACAGATGTCATCGTAACAAGTACAACGAAAGGTAAGGTGCAGCCTTTCAGTGCAAATATAAACCTGAGTAAACCAGACACAGACTTGAAAGGTCTGGGGAAGAAATTTAAAAAAATTACAAGAATGTAGTATACTATAAAACTCAATGAGTTAGTTGAACTCGAACCATTTGAGGAAATCGATTGCCTTAAACCATTTGAGTTTGCGAACTTAAATAATAATTTAATTGATAACGTTTTAGTAACATAACAATTTATAGTTGATTAAACTTACCACCCCTGGCAAAAATTATGGAATCACCGGCCTCTGAGGATGTTCATTCAGTTGTTTAATTTTGTAGAAAAAAAGCAGATCACAGACATGACACAAAACTAAAGTCATTTCAAATGGCAACTTTCTGGCTTTAAGAAACACTATAAGAAATCAGGAAAAATAATTGTGGCAGTCAGTAACGGTTACTTTTTTAGACCAAGCAGAGGGAAAAAATATGGAATCACTCAATTCTGAGGAATGAATTATGGAATCACCCTGTAAATTTCCATCCCCAAAACTAACACCTGCATCAAATCTATCTTATTTTGTTGTTTTACGTCTTTGCATCTCATCTAATGAGTAGCAACTTAGGAGCTTCTAAACAACTCTCAAATTCGGGCAGTTTGTTGTATTTCCACGTTCACTTACCAGCCTTCCACGAGTCTTGTTCGGGTTCGGGTAGTAGGTTGGATTTGGAGGGCTCTCTGTTGGGACTGTTTACACAGAGACTGCTACCTGCTGCTTTGGACTTGAACTAACAGTCTTTTTCAAGACTTTTTTACTTTTTTTTACTTTTTTACTTTTTAATTTTTTGTAACTTTTTACTGTGCTCCAACGCCTAAGGAAGACCTCTAACGGTCGAAACATCGCGACGGAGCACTTTTATCAGCTAACTTTTATTAGCGTTGGCAGGCTAACTAGCTTGCTAACGCTTTCGTTTTTATTTTTTTATTTTTTTTTTTTATTTTAGCACCGTTGTCGTGCGTTGCCTGTGCTGCTTCATGGCCTGTTTGGTGCCTTGATTGGGGCACTCCTTCTGCTGAATCACCTTTGGATTATTTGCACATTATTTACTTTGTGTGTTTTTGGGAATCCGCTAGCTTAGCGTAGCTACTAGCTCTTAGCCGATTTAGCATGGCGGCTTCTCCTGTCTCTCCCGCACTTTTCTGCTCTGGGTGTGAAATGTTTAGTTATTCCTCGGCCTCCTTTAGCAGTAACGGTACTTGTAATAAGTGCAGCTTATTCGTAGCTTTGGAGGCCAGGCTGGACGAAGTGGAGGCTCGGCTCCGCACCGTGGAAAATTCTACAGCTAGCCAGGCCCCTGTAGTCGGTGCGGACCAAGGTAGCTTAGCCGCCGTTAGTTCCCCTCCGGCAGATCCCGTGCAGTCGGGAAAGCAGGCTGACTGGGTGACTGTGAGGAGGAAGCGTAGCCCTAAACAGAAGCCCCGTGTACACCGTCAACCCGTTCACATCTCTAACCGTTTTTCCCCACTCGACGACACACCTGCCGAGGATCAAACTCTGGTTATTGGCGACTCTGTTTTGAGAAATGTGAAGTTAGCGACACCAGCAACCATTGTCAATTGTCTTCCGGGGGCCAGAGCAGGCGACATCGAAGGACATTTGAAATTGCTGGCTAAGGCTAAGCGTAAATTTGGTAAGATTGTAATTCACGTCGGCAGTAATGACACTCGGTTACGCCAATCGGAGGTCACTAAAAGTAACATTAAATCGGTGTGTAACTTTGCAAAAACAATGTCGGACTCTGTTGTTTTCTCTGGGCCCCTCCCCAATCAGACCGGGAGTGACATGTTTAGCCGCATGTTCTCCTTGAATTGCTGGCTGTCTGAGTGGTGTCCAAAAAATGAGGTGGGCTTCATTGATAATTGGCAAAGCTTCTGGGGAAAACCTGGTCTTGTTAGGAGAGACGGCATCCATCCCACTTTAGAGGGAGCAGCTCTCATTTCTAGAAATCTGGCCAATTTTTTTGGATCCTCCAAACTGTGACTGTCTAGCGTTGGGACCAGGAGGCAGAGCTGTGGTCTTATACACCTCTCTGCAGCTTCTCTCCCCCTGCCATCCCCTTATTACCCCATCCCCGTAGAGACCACCAATAACTAGCAAAAATCTATTTAAGCATAAAAATTCAAAAAGAAAAAATAATATAGCACCTTCAATTGCACCACAGACTAAAACAGTTAAATGTGGTCTATTAAACATTAGGTCTCTTTCTTCTAAGTCCCTGTTGGTAAATTATATAATAATTGATCAACGTATTGATTTATTCTGCCTAACAGAAACTTGGTTACAGCAGGATGAATATGTTAGTTTAAATGAGTCAACACCCCCGAGTCACACTAACTGTCAGAATGCTCGTAGCACGGGCCGAGGGGGAGGATTAGCAGCAATCTTCCATTCCAGCTTATTAATTAATCAAAAACCTAGACAGAGCTTTAATTCATTTGAAAGCTTGTCTCTTAGTCTTGTCCATCCAAATTGGAAGTCCCAAAAACCAGTTTTATTTGTTATTATCTATCGTCCACCTGGTCGTTACTGTGAGTTTCTCTGTGAATTTTCAGACCTTTTGTCTGACTTAGTGCTTAGCTCAGATAAGATAATTATAGTGGGCGATTTTAACATCCACACAGATGCTGAGAATGACAGCCTCAACACGGCATTTAATCTATTATTAGACTCTATCGGCTTTGCTCAAAAAGTAAATGAGTCCACCCACCACTTTAATCATATTTTAGATCTTGTTCTGACTTATGGTATGGAAATAGAAGACTTAACAGTATTCCCTGAAAACTCCCTTCTGTCTGATCATTTTTTAATAACATTTACATTTACCCTGATGGACTACCCTGCAGTGGGGAATAAGTTTCATTACACTAGAAGTCTTTCAGAAAGCGCTGTAACTAGGTTTAAGGATATGATTCCTTCTTTATGTTCTCTAATGTCATATACCAACACAGAGCAGAGTAGCTACCTAAACTCTGTAAGGGAGCTAGAGTATCTCGTCAATAGTTTTACATCCTCATTGAAGACAACTTTGGATGCTGTAGCTCCTCTGAAAAAGAGAGCTTTAAATCAGAAGTGTCTGACTCCGTGGTATAACTCACAAACTCGTAGCTTAAAGCAGATAACCCGTAAGTTGGAGAGGAAATGGCGTCTCACTAATTTAGAAGATCTTCACTTAGCCTGGAAAAAGAGTTTGTTGCTCTATAAGAAAGCCCTCCGTGAAGCTAGGACATCTTTCTACTCATCACTAATTGAAGAAAATAAGAACAACCCCAGGTTTCTTTTCAGCACTGTAGCCAGGCTGACAGAGTCAGAGCTCTATTGAGCTGAGTATTCCATTAACTTTAACTAGTGATGACTTCATGACTTTCTTTGCTAACAAAATTTTGACTATTAGAGATAAAATTACTCATAACCATCCCAAAGATGTATCGTTATCTTTGGCTGCTTTCAGTGATGCCGGTATTTGGTTAGACTCTTTCTCTCCGATTGTTCTGCCTGAGTTATTTTCATTAGTTACTTCATCCAAACCATCAACATGCTTATTAGACCCCATTCCTGCCAGGCTGCTCAAGGAAGTCCTACCATTATTTAATGCTTCAATCTTAAATATGATCAATCTATCTTTGTTAGTTGGTTATGTACCACAGGCCTTTAAGGTGGCAGTAATTAAACCATTACTTAAAAAGCCATCACTTGACCCAGCTATCTTAGCTAATTATAGGCCAATCTCCAACCTTCCTTTTCTCTCAAAGATTCTTGAGAGGGTAGTTGTAAAACAGCTAACTGATCATCTGCAGAGGAATGGTCTATTTGAAGAGTTTCAGTCAGGTTTTAGAATTCATCATAGTACAGAAACAGCATTAGTGAAGGTTACAAATGATCTTCTTATGGCTTCGGACAGTGGACTTATCTCTGTGCTTGTTCTGTTGGACCTCAGTGCTGCTTTTGATACTGTTGACCATAAAATTTTATTACAGAGATTAGAGCATGTCATAGGTATTAAAGGCATTGCGCTGCGGTGGTTTGAATCATATTTGTCTAATAGATTACAGTTTGTTCATGTAAATGGGGAATCTTCTTCACAGACTAAAGTTAATTATGGAGTTCCACAAGGTTCTGTGCTAGGACCAATTTTATTCACTTTATACATGCTTCCCTTGGGCAGTATTATTAGACGGTATTGCTTAAATTTTCATTGTTACGCAGATGATACCCAGCTTTATCTATCCATGAAGCCAGAGGATACACACCAATTAGCTAAACTGCAGGATTGTCTTACAGACATAAAGACATGGATGACCTCTAATTTCCTGCTTTTAAACTCAGATAAAACTGAAGTTATTGTACTTGGCCCCACAAATCTTAGAAGCATGGTGTCTAACCAGATCGTTACTCTGGATGGCATTTCCCTGATCTCTAGTAATACTGTGAGAAATCTTGGAGTTATTTTTGATCAGGATATGTCATTCAAAGCGCATATTAAACAAATATGTAGGACTGCCTTTTTGCATTTACGCAATATTTCTAAAATCAGAAAGGTCTTGTCTCAGAGTGATGCTGAAAAACTAATTCATGCATTTATTTCCTCTAGGCTGGACTATTGTAATTCATTATTATCAGGTTGTCCTAAAAGTTCCCTAAAAAGCCTTCAGTTGGTTCAGAATGCTGCAGCTAGAGTACTGACGGGGACTAGCAGGAGAGAGCATATCTCACCCGTGTTGGCCTCTCTTCATTGGCTTCCTGTTAATTCTAGAATAGAATTTAAAATTCTTCTTCTTACTTATAAGGTTTTGAATAATCAGGTCCCATCTTATCTTAGGGACCTCGTAGTACCATATTACCCCATTAGAGCGCTTCGCTCTCAGACTGCGGGCTTACTTGTGGTTCCTAGGGTTTGTAAGAGTAGAATGGGAGGCAGAGCCTTCAGCTTTCAGGCTCCTCTCCTGTGGAACCAGCTCCCAATTCAGATCAGGGAGACAGATACCCTCTCTACTTTTAAGATTAGGCTTAAAACTTTCCTTTTCGCTAAGGCTTATAGTTAGGGCTGGATCGGGTGACCCTGGACCATCCCTTGATTATGTTGCTTTAGACGTAGACTGTGGGGGGTTCCCATGATGCACTGTTTCTTTCTTTTTTTGCTCCGTATGCATCACTCTGCATTTAATCATTAGTGATAGATCTCTGCCCCCCTTCTCGGCATGTCTTTTTCCTGGTTCTTTCCCTCAGCCCCAACCAGTCTCAGCAGAAGACTGCCCCTCCCTGAGCCTGGTTCTGCTGGAGGTTTCTTCCTGTTAAAAGGGAGTTTTTCCTTCCCACTGTGGCCAAGTGCTTGCTCATAGGGGGTCGTTTTGACCGTTGGGGTTTTTAATGGTTATTGTATGGCCTTGCCTTGCAATATGGAGCGCCTTGGGGCAACTGTTGTGATTCGGCGCTATATAAGAAAAAAGTTGATTGATTGATTGATTGATCAAATCAGATCTGCTCGTTGACATTGACCCTATGTGTCTTTTTGCAAGGAATGTTTTCACAGTTTTTGCTCTATGGCAAGATGCATTATCATCTTGAAAAATGATTTCATCATCCCCAAACATCCTTTCAATTGTCCAAAATATCAACGTAAACTTGTGCATTTATTGATGATGTAATGACAGCCATCTCCCCAGTGCCTTTACCTGACATGCAGCCCCATATCATCAATGACTGGAAATTTACATGTTCTCTTCAGGCAGTCATCGTTATAAATCTCATTGGAACAGCACCGAACAAAAGTTCCAGCATCATCACCTTGCCCAATGGAGATTCGAGATTCATCACTGAATATGACTTTCATCCAGTCATCCACAGTCCACGATTGCTTTTCCTTAACCCATTGTAACCTTGTTTTTTTCTGTTTAGGTGTTAATGATGGCTTTTGTTTAGCTTTTCTGTATGTAAATCCCATTTCCTTTAGGCGGTTTCTTACAGTTCGGTCACAGACGTTGACTCCAGTTTCCTCCCATTCGTTCCTCATTTGTTTTGTTGTGCATTTTCGATTTTTGAGACATATTGCTTTAAGTTTTCTTTCTTGACGCTTTGATGTCTTCCTTAGTCTACCAGTATGTTTGCCTTTAACAACCTTCCCATGTTGTTTGTATTTGGTCCAGAGTTTAGACACAGCTGACTGTGAACAACCAACATCTTTTGCAACATTGCGTGATGATTTACCCTCTTTTAAGAGTTTGATAATCCTCTCCTTTGTTTCAATTGACATCTCTCGTGTTGGAGCCATGATTCATGTCAGTCCACTTGGTGCAACAGCTCTCCAAGGTGTGATCACTCCTTTTTAGATGCAGACTAACGAGCAGATCTGATTTGATGCAGGTGTTAGTTTTGGGGATGAAAATTTACAGGGTGATTCCATCATTTATTCCTCAGAACTGAGTCCATATTTTTTTCCCTCTGCTTGGTCTAAAAAAAGTAACCCTTACTGACTGTCACAGTCTTTTTTTCTTGATTTTTATAGTGTTTCTTAAAGCCAGAAAGTTGCCATTTGAAATGACTTTAGTTTTGTGTCATGTCTGTGATCTGCTTTTTTTCTACAAAATTAAACAAATGAATGAACATTCTCCGAGGCCGGTGATTCCATAATTATTGCCAGGGGTTGTATGTACTGGCGGAACCCTCTGTCAGCGAGGTCTTCAACTCCCACCTCCGGGAGAGCTTCTCCCAGATCCCGGGGGAGGTTGGAGAGACGGAGTTCGAGTAGACCATGTTCTCCACCTCCATTGTCGATGCGGCTGCTCGTAGCTGTGGTCGCAAGGTCTCTGGTGCCTGTCGCGTCAGCAATCCCCGAACCCGGTGGTGGACACCGGAAGTAAGGGATGCCGTCAAGCTGAAGAAGGAGTCCTACTTATCTTTGTTGGTAAGTGGGAGAGGCAGCTGACAGGTACCGGCAGGCCAAGCGTGCAACAGCCTGTGCGGTTGCAGAGGCAAAAACTCGGGTCTGGGAGGAGTTCAGGGAGGCTATGGAGGAGGACTATCGGTCGGCCTCGAAGAGATTCTGGCAAACCGTCCGACGCCTCAGGAGGCGGAAGCAGCTCTCCACCAGCACTATTTACGGTACAGGTGGGGAGCTGTTGACCCTGACTGGGGATGTTGTCAGGTGGTGGAAGGAGTACTTCAAGGATCTCCTCAATCCCATCGTCACATCTTCCAAAGAGGAAGGAGAGACTGGGGACTCAGAGGCGGACTCATCCATTACCCAGGCCGAAGTCACCGAGGTGGTTAGAAAGCTCCTCGGTGGCAAGGCTCCTGGGGTGGATGAAATCCGTCCTGAGTACCTTAAGTCTCTGGATGTTGTGGGACTGTCTTGGCTGACACGCCTCTGCAACATCGTGTGGCGATCCGGGACAGTGCCTCTGGATTGGCAGACCGGGGTGGTGGTCCCTCTGTTTAAGAAGGGGGACCGGAGGGTGTGTTCCAACTATAGGGGGATCACACTCCTCAGCCTCCCCGGTAAGGTCTATTCCAGAGTACTGGAGAGGAGAATTCGACCGATGGTTGAACTTTGGATTCAGGAGGAGCAGTGTGGTTTTCTTCCTGGTCGAGGCACACTGGACCAGCTCTACACACTCCATCGGGTGCTCGAGGGTTCATGGGAGTTCACCCAACCAGTCCACATGTGTTTTGTGGATCTGGAGAAGGCGTTCGACCGTGTGCCTCGGGGCACCCTGTGGGGAGTGCTCCGGGAGTACGGGGTCCGGGGTCTTTTGCTAAGGGCTATCCAGTCCCTGTACGACCACAGCAGGAGCTTGGTTCGCATTGCCGGTAGTAAGTCAAACCTGCTTCCAGTGCACGTTGACCTCTGCCAGGGCTGCCCTTTGTCACCGGTTCTGTTCATTATTTTTATGGACAGAATTTCTAGGCACAGCCAGGGTGTAGAGGGGGTCTGGTTTGGGAACCACAGAATCTCGTCTCTGTTGTTTGCGGACGATGTGGTTCTGTTGGTTTCGTCAAATCAGGACCTTCAGCGTGCACTGGGGTGGTTTGCAACCGAGTGTGAAGCGTCCGGGATGAAGATCAGCACCTCCAAATCCGAGGCCATGATTCTTGACTGGAAAAAGGTGCTTTGCCCTCTTCAGGTCGATGGAGTGTCCTTGCCTCAAGTGGAGGAGTTTAAGTATCTCGGGGTCTTGTTCACGAGTGAGGGACGGATGGAGCGTGAATCGATAGACGGATTGGTGCAGCATCTGCAGTGATGCGGTCGCTGTATCGGACCGTCGTGGTGAAGAGAGAGCTGAGTAGGGGGGCAAAGCTCTCGATTTACCGATCGATCTACGTTCCGATCCTCACCTATGGTCATGAGATTTGGCTCATGACCGAAAGAACGAGATCGCGAGTACAAGCAGCCGAGATGAGTTTCCTCTGCAGGGTGGCTGGGTACTCCCTTAGAGATAGGGTGAGGAGCTCGGTCCCTCAGGAGTAGCTCGGAGTCGAGCCGCTGCTCCTCCACGTCGAAAGGAGTCAGTTGAGGTGGCTCGGGCATCTTTTTCAGATGCCCCCTGGACGCCTTGCTGGAGAGGTGTTCCGGGCACGTCCCATTGGGAGGAGGCCCCGGGGAAGACCCAGGACACGCTGGAGGGACTATATCTCTCAGCTGGCTTGGGAACGCCTTGGGGTTCCTCTGGAGGAGCTGGGGGAGGTGTGTGTGGATCGCGAGGTCTGGGCGGCTTTGCTTGAGCTGCTGCCCCTGCGACCCGACTCTGGATAAAGCGGAAGAAAATGGATGGATGGATGGACAAACTTATGTAAATCTAGTTTCTGTTTTTCAATTAAAAAAAGTGACAAATTTAAGCCTAAAAATTTTGCATTACATTTTGGATTAGATTTTTTAGATGCGTTGTTGGTTTACGTGTTGACTCTGCATTGTGTTGTTATGACTCCGCCCAGTTGCTCCTCTCGGGACGTGAACTCACAATCTCTGGCATGGAAGTCGGACTCTTTAACCAGAAGGCTAAAACCCAGGGCTCTGGCCTTGTGACCAGAAAAAACCTTTTGAGCTGTTTGGAGTGAGGTTTACTAACTACATCTGCACAGCGACACCTGTTGGCCTCTGTTACATAAACTCAATTAAAATGAGTGAATGGAATGCACTGGAAATACATCACCAACACTTAAATGTCCCAAAGCTTTCTCCTACTGTGCCCCAGCTCTGTGGAACAATCTTCCGGCACACATTCGGCAGTCGGATACTGTGGAGACTTTTAAGTCACGTTTGTTTTCCCTGTTTTATCATTAGTGTTATGTGTTTTTATTCTTGTATTCTTTTATGGTTGTCTTTCTTTTATGGTCATCTTTTTATTGTGTTTTAAATTTGTAATTGTTTTTTTTATGTTGTGTGAAGCGCCTTGAGACGATTTCATCGTGAACTGGCGCTATATAAATTAATAAATTTGAATTTTGAATTTGAAAACCTTAAATTCACTTAAAGAAACTGAGTTGTTATGACAATTCATTTTTGAGTTTGTTCAATTCATGGAAATGAGTGGCTATAACTTTTGGTTTAGTTTAATAGTGTAGCATAAAAGAGATTAGATATAAAAAAAGAGAAAAGTATGTAGAAAACTGGTTATTTCAGTGGCAGTGATATTACACATAAACAAATATTGCACTCATTCCAAGTGTGTCATGTGACCTGGCTATTTGGTTTCAGTGGCATTCAAAGCTCTAACAGCTGTTGGGTAGAAACTGTTTTTCAGTCTATTTGTTCTTGCTTTAATGGCCCTGTACCGTCAAAGAGAGAGTGTAAATATTTGCTGCTACCACCAAGATCTGCACCCGCGGCGGCTCCAACAAGTACTGTGTGATCCAGTGTCACAGGCTGCTGTGAGGTCCAACAGAACCAGCACAACAGGATTCTCTGCATCCACAAACAGAGTGATGTAAATTTCAATTTATTCCATTTATAAAAGCGCCAACTCACGACAGCGTCGCCCCAAGGTGTTTCACACAAACAGTTCAAAAATGAATTTAAAGTACATGATGTCATCATGTACTTTAAATTTAAAAGTGCTGACTCAGTGTTGTGTCACGATCTAAATCCAGATTGGACTTACTCAAGAATGTGATTATTTACTAAAATTGACTGTATCTGTATAAAAACAACCTTTTTTGAAACCTTTGAGAAAAACAGCAGATGAGAGACGGTGATGAGTGAAGGTGAAGTATTTTTTTTTTGTTTTTTTTTTTTTTAAAAGGTGCCGAACCACAAGCAGCTGGAACAGAACCTAAACTGAAACAAGAGTTGATAGAAGATAGGAGACCCGACCCAGCAGGATTAAAAACCTTCAGCACCCTTGCTCACCCCCCCCCCCCCCCCCCGCCAAAAAAAAAGAATGAATGATAATGTATAAGGGAGGAAATGTGTATAATCACTTTTTATTTTGTCTTTTTTATACACAAGTGAAAACTTTACCTCCTTGTTGTCCAGTTCCATCCCTGTAAATTCCAGACCCCAAATTCACACCTATAAAAGAAAGTCAATGTTTCAGTAATGAGTCTAGAATGCATAAAATTTTCACTTTCTTAAATATCTGACAAAATCTTGAATTTTCTGATATTCCAATTATTTATTTATTTTTAGATGGACCTGTAGGTGTGTGCTGATGGCAGCTGGTCACCAGAGGGCGCTGGGCTGCTGCCCCCTCAAAATATTGAGAAAAGAAAAATCTACTACAACATAATTAATAAAAAATAAGTCTGGTTTGCTCAGTCAGTGTCAGTCTAGTCAGTCTAGTCTGTATTCAAAGCTTCGAATCAAAGCTTGTCGCGCAAGCTGAAGTCAAAACAGGAAGTGGGTGGTTACTTCAATGTTCATCAGCTTCATCAGACTGAGTTTTAAAGAGTTTAAAGGTTTCAAATGCAGGTGTTGTGCTGCTATATGGCCTAAAAGAGTAATAACACACTGTGAATGGCCGCTGAACAGTTTATAGTGGTATTACATTTAGATCATTAACCAAAGACAGGTGAGACTGTGAGAGAGAGAGAGAGAGAGAGAGCGTGAGTGTGTGTGTTAGTCATGTTACTGTATTTGCATACAAATATACAATCAGTTGCCAGTTTATTAGGTACACCTAGTGAACTGTGATGCAGCCCTGCAGCAGTTTCTCCTTGGAGGCACGAACATGGGTCCTATTAAAAATCAACACCACCAGCTGCTACTGCTGTGTGTTGGAGAGATGTGATATGTAACTATGTTTGTGTTATTTGGAAACTTTTTTGCTGGTTCTTGTGGTGAGCTTGTTAAAGCTTCTTGAAGTTATGTCCATGAGTGATTGTGGTGTCAAAATAAAAACCTGACATGCCGCATCATCAATAAATGGCCATTACAAAGGCTTGGGTTCAAACCTACGGGGACTTGTGGGCACACCTCGGGGTTTATATCATCTCACTGCTATGATCACACGCAAGCACTTCAGTTTCTGTTGCAGAAACGTTTTTCCTGCTCTTCCTCTCAGTAGCCATGGTAACGCACTGCAGGCCTCACGTGTATGTCTGAATATTCATGAGGTGATTTGCTTTGACCGTTTGCATGAGGCAGATCAGCGAGTGCACAATCGATCGTCGTTGCATTTTCTGAATGTGCGTGCTCAGTGGTGCATAACTCTCACATGACTAATAAGCATGAAGTCCCACTTCCACTATCGGCTTGGGGGGTAAAGCATTGAGTGTATATTCCATCCAAAATAATATGTCTGAGTAGCTGCTCTCTGGGTGCAGGCTCAGGAGGACCTGACGCCGTCCATATCCAAGACCGATGCCCCATCTGATACAGATACTTACGTTTATGATGAATTCAGGAGGCGTCTGCTGAAATAGCTGTTGAAGAACGTGTGAAGTTTTGACTCACTGGATGCTACGTTGAGAAATGTTGATTTATTAGAATACAAAAATTAGAGAACCTGGTCATACTTTTCTGGCTCAAAACTTCTCAGTCGCCCCTCGTATGAAGAGTGTTTTGCTGACACTGTTTTAGAAGTTAGATTTTTTTCCATGTGCTTTTGACCTTTTGTTCAGATGTATACTTATACAATATTTAATAAATGAGGCCCTAAACTGTTCAACATCATCAGACCCTTTAATAGAAAAACAGAATAACACTTATTGTTATTTTATAACAAAATACACAACCAAAATAAAATTAATCTGTTACTCGCCCTCCTGCCTCTCACTCTGTGTCTCTCTCTCTCTCACACACACACACACACGTAAAGTATACTCACAGAAGAGCAGCAGCAGAAACTTCATGGTGGACGTCGTGTGTGTGGGACCTAAAACACAGTCAACAGGTGATACTTCCTCTTCTCCACCTTTATTCTTCTCTTGTTCCTCTCCTCTCACATACACTACATGTACCTACTTCTCTTGATGACCCAAAACACACAGTTAAAAAAAAAACAAAATTAATATCTCTTCTTCATGTTTTACTCTATTTCTGTCTGAGACATGGATACATAACACACACACACTAAAACCTGCTCGGGGAGATGGATTTGGAGGATGTGGTTTCTGGACCAGAGGTTCCCCTGCGTCTCAGTCTGTTTTTGTAGATGACTCTCAGAGACTTGGGTTCCTTAATGATTCCAGCTGACTCGGCTCTGTTCTTTTATACACAACATAACGCGAACAGGAACTAGATTTTCATGGCACTTTTCACCTCCCTGTTTCTGTTTGTACAACCCCCTGGCAATAATTATGGAATCACCGGCCTCGGAGGATGTTCATTCAGTTGTTTAATTTTGTAGAAAAAAAGCAGATCACAGACATGACACAAAACTAAAGTCATTTCAAATGGCAACTTTCTGGCTTTAAGTAACAATGTTGCAAAAGATGTTGGTTGTTCACAGTCAGCTGTGTCTAAACTCTGGACCAAATACAAACATGGGAAGGTTGTTAAAGGCAAACATACTGGTAGACCAAGAAAGACATCAAAGCGTCAAGACAGAAAACTTAAAGCAATATGTCTCAAAAATCAAAAAATGCACAACAAAACAAATGAGGAACGAATGGGAGGAAACTGGAGTCAACGTCTGTGACTGAACTGTAAGAAACCGCCTAAAGGAAATGGGATTTACATACAGAAAAGTTAAACGAAAGCCATCATTAACACCTAAACTGAAAAAAACAAGGTTACAATGGGCTAAGGAAAAGCAATCGTGGACTGTGGATGACTGGATGAAAGTCATATTCAGTGATGAATCTCGAATCTGCATTGGGCAAGGTGATGATGCTGGAACTTTTGTTTGGTGCCGTTCCAATGAGATTTATAAAGATGACTGCCTGAAGAGAACATGTAAATTTCCACAGTCATTGATGATATTGGGCTGCATGTCAGGTAAAGGCACTGGGGAGATGGCTGTCATTACATCATCAATAAATGCACAAGTTTACGTTGATATTTTGGACACTTTTCTTATCCCATCAATTGAAAGGATGTTTGGGGATGATGAAATCATTTTTCAAGATGATAATGCATCTTGCCATAGAGCAAAAACTGTGAAAACATTCCTTGCAAAAAGACACATAAGGTCAATGTCAATGAGCAGATCTGATTTGATGCAGGTGTTAGTTTTGGGGATGAAAATTTACAGGGTGATTCCATAATTTTTTCCTCAGAATTGAGTGATTCCATATTTTTTTCCTCTGCTTCGTCTAAAAAAGTAACCGTTACTGACTGCCACAATCTTTTTTTCTTGATTTCTTATAGTGTTTCTTAAAGCCAGAAAGTTGCCATTTGAAATGACTTTAGTTTTGTGTCATGTCTGTGATCTGCTTTTTTCTACAAAATTAAACAACAGAATGAACATCATCCGAGGCCGGTGATTCCATCATTTTTGCCAGGGGTTGTATTTCACAAGCTCATTTATCGGGAAAATTAAGTAAAGGTTCAAGGTTTGTTTGTCTTTCAGTCCAACCCTGATCTGGTTATATCTGTTGATAAACTGTCTTCTTCTTGGCTCATTAAAAAAGGAGCTTGTTCCCAGCGCAGGCTTTAATTCTGAGTTCCACACGACTGCTCAGATCTGACTTTTTGTTGTCCCGTTCACATTATTTTTAATGTGGTCAGTATCAAATTCCAGTGTGAACTGTACAGTTTTGAACTGACACACAGACACACACAAAGTGGAGGGTGACCTTATCTCTTGGTCCACATCACATCCTGGGCTGGTACCGAACCCAGTATCACCCTGCACATATGTTGGACAAGGACAATTCCACCAGTGCTGCCTGAAGAATATCCTCCACATTAGGTGGGATGACTACCACACCAACATCAGCGTCTTTACTGAAACCAAGCTCCAGATCATCAAGTGAGTCAGCAACAAGACCCATCTTTGGTTCGTGGGTCATGTATTTAAGATGGATGACAGCTGACTTGACAAGCAGATTTTCTACTCTCAGGTAAGTGAAGGAAAACAGTCCAGAGGAGGGCAGAAGAAATGCATATATTGTTGTTCTGAGGAATATCGTAACGTTTCTCGTGCGCTGAGGCGTTATAATGCACATAAACACGAACGCTACGATAAGACACTTTTATATCTCACAACGGAGAAAATCATGATAAAGGATAAGCAGGTTAATTTGTATGTTCATAAATCTTTGGATAATAGCGCCCCCTGCTGTTGGATTTCAAGGTCTGTAACACGTGTGTGTATTTAGTAAACAAACAGGAGCCCTGAACACTCGACTCCTAATAAACTTTCAGGCAGAAAATGAGAAGTTTCATCAATGGGAGTAAGTTGGAAAAAATATACACACACATGTATATGTGTAACACATAACCTGACGTCCTAATAGAATGATATTATTTGTCAAGGAAATTTCTAAAACAAATAGAGCTGGATGCAAAAAATGGGAGAATTTGAAAAAGAAATATTAACAGAACGAGATGCAGCCCAGAACATACATACAGGTGCTGGTCATATAATTAAAATATCATGAAAAAGTTGATTTATTTCAGTCATTCCATTCAAAAAGTGATACTTGTATAATGTGTACATTCATTGCACACAGACTGATATATTTCGTGTTTATTTTAAATAAATAAACTGTTTTCCTGTTTTATCATTAGTATTTTATATGATTGTCTTTTTTTTATTCTTTTTATTATTTTACTTCTTTTACTTATTTATGTTTTAAATTTTTTTATTGTAATCTTATTTCATTTTATTCTGCTTTTAAATGTTTGTGAAGCACCTTGAGGCGATTAGTCGTGATTTGGTGCTATATAAATTAATACATTATTATAAATTATTTTAATTACTAATGAATGGATTTATTCGACACACACACAAATCCGAAAGAACAGAATCATACCAATAATATGAATGTTATATAAACAAGCCTGTGAGTCTGAAAGGGTTTGGGCAGAAGCAAAGCTTATCAACGCCCACCCCTGCTAGAATGAGTCCAACAATTATAACAGTCATAACAACATATACACAAATTCACAACACACTACATATCAACACAGACATACACTTCAATATTCAATTACATTTCAATTCATGTATAAGTGTTGGGAAAGTGTAATGACACGGACCCACAACAGGGGGCGTAAATGAACGGACAATGGAAGGAGTCAAATTATAACACTTTACTGGTGTGAATGTCACAACCAAACACAGCAGAATCAGAATGTGCAACAGTCAATTAATAAAGGTGTCGTGTGGGCAGGCTCGACGATAGGAGACGCCCGTCTGGAAACGAACCGGAAC
Organism: Thalassophryne amazonica; assembly: GCF_902500255.1. NCBI lineage: Eukaryota > Metazoa > Chordata > Actinopteri > Batrachoidiformes > Batrachoididae > Thalassophryne > Thalassophryne amazonica. Next base: position 97,677,379 of record NC_047114.1, read on the forward strand.
CACATGATTTCCACCGCCACCTGAACCCGAGGAATACTGGAGCCGCCAAGTCCCGGAGTCCCCAGGTGGCCACCTTCCCGGCGTGTCGGATCTGGTACTGCTGGCAGAAAGCAAAAGACAGTCAAAGGGTGGGTGTGTGAACACCCAATGCCACCTCCACCTCTCACTCAGCGCGTTGCAGCGGTCTCAGCTGAAAAGGAGCGCCGTCTTGCACAGCCTCCTCAAAAACGACCGGTTCTCCTGCAAACACTCACAATAATAGATTTATCGATCTCACAAAAGGGGCTGAGAGTATTACCTCCAGATGAAGACGATATCTCGGCAGTTTGGTGGAGGTGTCTTCCTGCTTTTATACCAGATGTGTTGATTAGTGACAGCTGTCCACGGCTTGTTCCTGAGGCGACAGCGCCCTCTCGTGCCTGAAGCCCGCACTTCAGGCAGGGCGCCTTCTGGTGGTGGGCCAGCAGTACCTCCTCTTCTGGCGGCCCACACAACAATAAGTATGTATAAAGCACCAAATCACAACAAACTTGGCCCAAGTCACTCCATATTAACCCTGCCGACCCCCAGAGTAAGCACTAGACAACTGTGGTGAGGAAAAACTCCCTCTTAGGAAGAAACCTCAAGCAGACCAGGCTCTAGGGGGTGACCCTCTGCTTGGGCCGTGCATATATACCCATACATACATACACACACATTATATACATATATACACTTATACACACACTCATATATACCTATATACATACCCACTAACATAAATAAATATACAATACATATATATACACATACATATATATACCCTACACATACATATACACGCACACATGTATACATATATACACATACATACATTTATACCTACACATACATATACACGCACACATATATACATATATACACATACATACATTTATACCTACACATACATATACACGCACACATATATACATATATACACATACATACATTTATACCTACACATACGTATACACGCACACATGTATACATATATACACATACATACATTTATACCTACACATACATATACACGCACACATATATACATATATACACATACATACATTTATACCTACACATACATATACACGCACACATATATACATATATACACATACATACATTTATACCTACACATACATATACACGCACACATATATACATATATACACATACATACATTTATACCTACACATACATATACATGCACACATGTATACATATATACACATACATACATTTATACCTACACATACATATACACGCACACATGTATACATATATACACATACATACATTTATACCTACACATACATATACATGCACACATGTATACATATATACACATACATACATTTATACCTACACATACATATACACGCACACATATACATACATACATACATACACACACACACATGTATACATATATACACATACATACATTTATACCTACACATACATACACACACACACATGTATACATATATACACATACATACATTTATACCTACACATACATATACACGCACACATGTATACATATATACACATACATACACACACACACATGTATACATATATACACATACATACATTTATACCTACACATACATATACACGCACACATATACATACATACATACATACACACACACACATGTATACATATATACACATACATACATTTATACCTACACATACATATACACGCACACATGTATACATATATACACATACATACATTTATACCTACACATACATATACACGCACACATATACATACATACACATACATACATTTATACCTACACATACATACACACACACACATGTATACATATATACACATACATACATTTATACCTACACATACATATACACGCACACATATACATACATACATACATACATACATACATACATACACACACACACATGTATACATATATACACATACATACATTTATACCTACACATACATATACACGCACACATGTATACATATATACACATACATACATTTATACCTACACATACATATACACGCACACATGTATACATATATACACATACATACATTTATACCTACACATACATATACATGCACACATGTATACATATATACACATACATACATTTATACCTACACATACATATACACGCACACATGTATACATATATACACATACATACATTTATACCTACACATACATATACATGCACACATGTATACATATATACACATACATACATTTATACCTACACATACATATACACGCACACATATACATACATACATACATACACACACACACATGTATACATATATACACATACATACATTTATACCTACACATACATACACACACACACATGTATACATATATACACATACATACATTATACCTACACATACATATACACGCACACATGTATACATATATACACATACATACACACACACACATGTATACATATATACACATACATACATTTATACCTACACATACATATACACGCACACATATACATACATACATACATACACACACACACATGTATACATATATACACATACATACATTTATACCTACACATACATATACACGCACACATGTATACATATATACACATACATACATTTATACCTACACATACATATACACGCACACATATACATACATACACATACATACATTTATACCTACACATACATACACACACACACATGTATACATATATACACATACATACATTTATACCTACACATACATATACACGCACACATATACATACATACATACATACATACATACATACATACACACACACACATGTATACATATATACACATACATACATTTATACCTACACATACATATACACGCACACATATACATACATACACATACATACATTTATACCTACACATACATACACACACACACATGTATACATATATACACATACATACATTTATACCTACACATACATACACACACACACATGTATACATATATACACATACATACATTTATACCTACACATACATATACACGCACACATATACATACATACATACATACACACACACACATGTATACATATATACACATACATACATTTATACCTACACATACATACACACACACACATGTATACATATATACACATACATACATTTATACCTACACATACATATACACGCACACATATACATACATACATACATACACACACACACATGTATACATATATACACATACATACATTTATACCTACACATACATATACACGCACACATGTATACATATATACACATACATACTGTAGCTACGCTGCTCTGCTCAAAAAGGACTTCACGCTCCTTACTGATGTCCACAGACATTTATTTCTTTATTCAGCTCGTGTAACAGCCATGGAACAACCGTGAAAACTAAAAAAGACAAAATGCTACATTTAAACTCATATTCATAGACATTAACCCTAAATTACACATTTCGGCTGTAACAAGACAAAACAGCATTATAAAATAACTTTTACCGTGTGCGCCTGTTTGACCAGCAGTAGAATGAGACCATAAGCAGATTCTGTGTCTTATATGAGTTTTACGTGCTGCTCTGACTTTCCTTGTCCCCTTTTCTCTCCCGCTCTACACATATGCCCTTCCGGGTCGAGCAATTACGTGGCTTATTTCCTCTTCAGCACAGGTAATTTCAAAATAAAATAAACATCTTAAGCTGTAAAGCCGTGTTACACATAGCCTTAAATAATCGTGCAGTTATTTACCAAAATGAACAAAGGAAATTTTGTATCATATTCCTGTTGTCGTGGTAACCTATATACAATTCAGTTACACTCCCACCAAATTACCTTTGATACACAATGAAGATGCTGCACTTTACACTCTTCATTTAAATAAATCAATGGTAATTTCAAAGAAATCATCTACTTTCTACAAGAACGACAAGCTTTTGGACGGGTCTCTCTATAATGGATGGTTTGCGCAAGCGTTCACCCTTCTTCCTCAGTTGCTTGTCTCCAACTTGTAGTGACACCTTTCTAATCAGTCCATCATCACCCTCGTGTACATCTACCACTCTGCCAAGTGTCCATTCATTACGAGGGATGTTTTCATCCTTGACTATCACAATATCACCAACTCTCATGTTGCGCTTAGGGGCATGCCATCGCTGTCTCAGAGTGAGGTTAGCAAGGTATTCTTTCCTCCATCTGTTCCAAAACTGCTCTGTAGCATACTGGACTCTTCTCCAGCATTTGGTGGCATACACGTCTTCTTGAACAAACTTGCCAGGTGGGGGCAGTGGTACAGCGCATTTCATGGTGATAAGATGATTTGGTGTTAAGGGCTCCAAACTTGTGGGATCACTGATACTGTTAACAGTGAGTGGGCGACTGTTTACAATGTACATGGCTTCATAAAGAAAGGTTCTTAAAGATGCGTCATCCAACCTTCCAGCACTTTGGGCAAGAACTTTACTCAGTACACTTTTTACAGTCCTGATTTGGCGCTCCCATGCGCCTCCAGCATGGCTTGAGCTTGGTGCATTCATGAGGAAGTCGCACTGCTTATTTGCCAAGTATGATGTCACTTTGTCTTTGTCGATTTCTCGTAGAGTTTTTGCCATTTCATTCTTTGCTCCCATGAAGTTAGATCCCTGATCCGATCTGATTTGTCTGATAGCTCCACGAATAGCTATAAAACAGCGTAAAGCATTGATGAATGTATCAGTTGTCATGTCTTCTAGCATCTCTAAATGAATTGCTCTCGAGCTGAGACATGTGAAGAGAAGAGCATAGCGTTTGTACACTTTGCGGCCTTGTTTGGTACTGAAGGGGCCAAAGCAATCCATACCTACATAGGTGAATGGTGGGGAAGGGTCAATGCGATCACTAGGCAGATCTGCCATTCTTTGTTCCTCTGGTGGTGCACGGGCTCTCTTACACCACACACATTGTCTGATATACTTAGCTACTGCTTTACCTCCTCCAACAATCCAAAACCCATTAGCTCTGATCTCATTTAAGGTTTGACCTTGACCTTGATGCTGTGTCTTCTCATGACAGTGTCCAATAATGAGCCTTGTAATAATGCTGTCTTTAGGGAGTATTGCAGGATGCTTCACCTCAAAATGTGTGGATGCCTTCCTTAGCCTACCTCCAACTCTCATCACACAGTCCTTGAGGAATGGATCAAGCTGATAGAGTCTGTTATTACAGGGCAACTTTCCTGTTTTCTGTTCAAGGTTATTCAGCTCTTCCTGAAAAGCATTTTGTTGTGCAAGTTTAACAAGGGTCAATGTGGCTTGTCTCCTTTGTTCCACATCTGGTGGCTCCGATGTCTTTATTTTCTTTGCCATTCGTTGAATGCGTGCAACAACATTGACTGCAGTAGTCCATTTGGAGAGTCGTGACAAATGTTCTGCAATGCCCCATTGTTGTTCCAACTCAGTATCCAGCACTTGTATGGCCTTTACCTCTGGATCTCCCACCAACAGCTCTGGAATGTTTTGTTCTGTTACTATCTCTCTTTCCCATAAAAATCTGGGACCTGTGAACCAGTTTGAGTCAATAAGGTCAGTGACTTTTAGGCCACGTGAGGCGTGGTCAGCTGGATTTTCTGCAGTAGCAACATAATACCACTGTTCTGGGTTTGTAGTTTCGCGGATTCTCTGTACACGATTGGCTACAAAAACATGGAATCTTTTGGCCTCATTGTTGATATAGCCTAGAACTACCTGTGAGTCTGTCCAATAGTATTCCCTGTCAACTTTGAGCTCTAGTTCTCTTTTTAGCATAGAGCTCACAGCAGCAGAAGTTACGGCCGCTGTTAGTTCTAGTCTTGGGATAGTGACTATTCTGGTTGGCGCAACCCTTGCTTTGCCCATGACTAAAGTGCAGTGCACTTGTTGGTCACTCACCAACCTGAGGTAGGAGCACTGGCCATACCCTTGACTGCTTGCATCAGAGAAGTGATGAAGTTCAACTCTCAGGACTTCACCAAAGTTTATGGGTTTGAAGCATCTGGGGATCTGGATCATTTTGAGATTTTCTAAATCTTTCAGCCAACCCTCCCACCTTAGCTTCAGTTCAGTAGGTAGCGGATCGTCCCACCCAATGCCTTTCTGACACATTTCTTGCAACACTTTCTTTCCTTCTAAAATGAAAGGGGCCAGGAACCCTAAGGGATCATAAAGAGATGCCACAACAGAGAGAATACCACGGCGTGTCAGTGGTTTCTCATCGAATGTCACCTGGAAGAAAAAGTTGTCATTTTCTACATTCCATCTTATGCCTAATACTAGTTGCACTGGAAAGTCATTGTAGTTGAGGTCCACGTCCTTTATCTCAACTGCACGTTCCATTACATCGATTGTGTCTAGCACGTCTCTGCTGTTGGAAAGAAACTTGTGAAGGTGCAGCTTCCCTTTGGCACACAAAGCTTGGGCCTCCTTTAGAAGCTCAATTGCCTCTCCAACAGTTTCCACACTTATGAGGCCATCATCCACATAAAAATGCCTTTTAACAAAGTTGGCTGCTAGCGGGTACTCTCTCTCATTTTCATTGGCCAGATGTTTCATACCGTAATTAGCACAACCTGGGGATGAGGATGCTCCGAAGAGGTGGACTTTCATGCGGTATTCTGTGGGCTCTAAGTCTGTGTTCCCATTTTCCCACCAGAGAAACCTCAAATAGTCTCTATCCTCTGATCTGACGTGGAACCTGTGAAACATCTTTTCTATGTCACACATAAGTGCAATGGGGTGCTTACGGAAACGACATAGTACTCCCGTGAGGCCATTTGTGAGATCAGGCCCTGTCGTTAAGTGGTCGTTTAAAGCTGTCCCTTCAAACTTTGCAGAGCAGTCAAATACCACCCTGATCTTGCCTGGTTTTCTCGGGTGATAAACACCTTGGTGTCGTATATACCAGACATTTCCTAACGTCGGCTTTGAGTCTGTCTTTTCAGCATCGCCATCTCTGAAAACTCCTTCCATGAACTTCACATAGTCATTTTTAAACTTAGGATCTCTGTCCAGTTTCCTTTTGAGATTCTTCAAACGAACCAGAGCCAGACTCTTGTTGTTTGGGAGTTGGGGGCGTGCCTTAAATGGAAGGGGCATTTCAAGATGACCATGCTCATTTTGATGGATCCCTTCTTTTAGGATTTGGAGGAATTGGATATCCTCTTGTGATATATCACTCTCGTTTGGTTTGGTATCTGCAAAATCTGACTCGAGTACTTTAATAATGGCAGTTGGGGTTACGGGGGGTATCTCTTTCACAGCCACACAATGACATAGACCAGTTACATTGCTTGCATTTGCCAACTGTGGTGCCCCTCCTACAATGCTCCAGCCTAGGTCTGTTCTGACAGCATAAGGCTCGTTGTTATCTCCAGTGATGACCTCTCTGGGAGCTAGGGCTCTGGAACAGTCGTAGCCTATCAGCAATCCAACTGCACAGTCCATTAAAGGGGGAATCTCTTGAGCAATGTTTGCGAGATGTTTCCATTTGCTGGCTGTTTGACAAGTAGGAATGTGTGTGCGCTCAAGTGGAATGAAGTCTCTTGTGTAAGCTGGAGGTAGGTCGATGCACGTATTGGAGAAGAATCCTCTGACCTTAAGTCCTTGTGCTCTTTGACTCTTCACAATAGTGTCCCTTTTGACCATAGTTGCGAGCTTTAGTTTTACTGGCTCTAACACTGCCTGCAGCTTTCCACACACTTCCTGATCAACAAACGTGTGGGTGCTTTGCGTATCTAATAGCGCATACACCAAGGTTTCACTGCTAGGAGAATTAGTTGACGAAATCCACACTGGCACAATCATTGAGGTGCTTCCATTCTTACTTCCTTCCACTGAACAAGAGAGTGAGGCCATGTTCTCATCTGCTGTAATTTGTACAGATTTGTCTGCTGGAGAGTGATCTTCATGCAGAGGAGTTGGATGGCTTCTTTTGCATATGCTGCACGTGGCTCTGTTTTTACAGTCTTTAGAGATGTGACCTGTCCTCAGGCATGCAAAGCACAGTTTGTTTTCATGTACATAGTTTTTCTTATCATCCACAGACATTTCTGTTAGCCTTGGACATTTATGTATGGTGTGATTTTCTCCACAGCAAATGCACTTGCTTGTGTTGGAGTTTTGTGGCGGTATGTCTCTTTTCTTTTGCTTATCAGTGTCTCTTATCTTTATTTCCTCTATGTCAGACTTAGCTGTGAAGGTTGCAGTGTCTGAAGCCTTTACACGGGTGACAAAGGCATTTGCTTTTGTGCGTTTTGTTTCTCTTGCTAGGATTTCTGCAGGTGGCTTTAAAGCGTGTAAGGACGACACTGGGTTACAGGCTATGCGTGCCTCCTTAGAGATAAAGGAGGCAAAGTCTTTAAAGCTTGGATAGTTCTCACTTTTATCCAGCTGTTCTGTTACATAGCGATTCCACCTGGACGTTATCCAATCTGGGAGTTTGACCAACAACTTCTGGTTCTCCTCACAATCATCTAGCACTTGTAGACCTTTTATGTGAGGCATGGCATTGCTACATGTTTGCAGGAAATCACTGAATTCTCTCAGTTTGACATACTCTTTTCCCCCGATTTTTGGCCATTTGTTGAGTTTCTCTCTGAAAGCACGTTGCACTACAAATGAATGACCATATCTTGCATTGAGCCTATCCCATGCTTCCTTATAGGCTTCCTCATCTTTACGGTAGAAACTACCTTCAAGAGTAGATTTAGCTTCTCCTGCTATGTATTTTTGCAGATAAAATAGCCTGTCTGCAGGATTTGAGCATCGTCTCTCTATTAGAGCCTTAAAACTTGTGCTCCACTCTATGAACTTTAAAGGTTCACCGTAAAACACAGCAGGCTCTGGGGCAGGTAACCGAGTGAGAGCTATTGACTCTTGAACCATCTGTACAATGGCTGACTCATTTTTTGTGACTGGCTGATCATCACGTTCAATGTAAGAGGTGGACAGCATAGAGCTTACTTTGCCGTGTGCACATCTCTCACTTTTTTCTTTAATCTCCTCTTCTGTGTAGACTTTCAGCTTTGCCTGCATTACTTCAATGTCTCTTTGGTTTTCAAGTTTTTTCAATTGTTGACGATGAGCTTCAATAGCTTCTTCCAATTCCATTTCGGCTTTCTTTGCAGCTAGTTGTGCGGCCGTCTCCGCTCTCTTGTTTGAGATGCTAGGTGACTCAGAGAGATGGTCAGAATAAAGGCTGTGTGTAGTTACTCTGGAAGCAGTAGATCCATATAGTGATCTGGCATATTCGTTATCAAGGAGCATACGTAATCTTGCCTTTTCTGCTACAGCATCAAACCCATTTTCTTCTTCTATTAGTCGTAGTCTCATTAACCGCACCAAGTCCAAAGTTACAGCAGAGCATACATCAACTTTCCTCTGAATTTCTTGACTTGGGACGGCTTGCCTTCTAATGTTGTCATAGGTTTCTTTCAATTCGGAATCAAGCATTTCAACATCATCCATCATGTCACACAAGTCCTTTCCTGAGCATGCTTCCTTTAATCTTGTGCGAGTATCTCTTACTTTAGTTTTCCACTTGTCATAGAGTGATTGGAACTTATTTTGCTTTTGGTCTAACTCCTGTTCCTTGAGTTCTTGCATTTTAGGTGTAAAATGTCTTTCAGGGGAGGATTTTCTTATTTCTCTTCCAGACTGATCAGTTATAGCATACATTTCCTTTGGTCTTACAGCTGCCTCTGTATGTACTTCCCCTTGTTCTTGGGGCTCATGGTCGATTTGGTTATCATTTTGTAACAAGGAATTGTCATTGGAAGTCATTTTGTATTTTTCTTGCTTTATTTTCTGTCGTTTTGTTATTCATTTGACTCTTTATTTATCCATCAGTAGCTCTGTCCATTCATAACTACACAATTTGCCCTTAAGATGCACATTTGCACTTGGTCTTGCAGCTGCAGATGAAACTTTGAACTCTGAAGCTTTGGCTTGCTGCAGGATGCGAAGAACTCTGGCGCCGCCTTGTGGGTGTAGGACGAAACAGCCTCAGCACGATGGATCAGGTACAATTCATTTTGGCGTCAGTTACACATACTACATATATGCATATACATATATACACACACATATACACGTACATATACATACATATTGACTGATTGATCATTTATTTTGATCATTCATTAATCAATCCATTAATGATTAATCCATTAGTGATTAATCAAACAATATTAATTACTATTATAGATTAATTATTAATATTATTAACATTAATAAATTACTAAATAATTAATTATCAATACTATTAATTATTATTATTATAAATTACAAATTAATTAAATTAATTAACATGACGTGATGCATCGAAGAAATCTGCGACTTCTATTTCTTTGCATTTACGCAGAAAGGCGAGAAAATAAAAAGAGCAAACAGGCTACTACAAGAAGTTGTATTTCAGTTGCCATGTTAACAAACAGTGAAAACTGCAGTTTGAGACGTGCAGTTTTTTTCTCCTAAGGCGGAGGGGTGTCTCAATTCATAGGGCTAGAGGGGTACCCCTTTGCCTTACCCCTTGTTTTAAAGGGGTAGGCGTGGGGGTAGGGCCAAGGGGAAGGGGTACAAAAGAGAATTGAGATTGGGGGTTAGATTGTTTGGAGTAAGCACCCGAATCATGGTTTGTTTTTATAATGCAGTGCTGGAGAGCCTCATTAGATATGGAATAGTGGCCTGGTTTGGCTCACTCACAGTGCAGGGTAAAACCAAAATTGGACAGCTTGTAAAAAATGCAATGACAATCATAGGACAGAAGGAGTTTCCTTCTCTCCAGACAATTTTTGAAACCTCTGTCCTGGCACAAGCTAAAGCCATAATCAGAGAACCCTCCCATCCACTGCACAGTGAATATGCTCTGCTACCTTCTGGGAGGCGCTATCAAGCGATCAAACACCACAGTAACAGGTTCAAACTCTCTTTTGTTCCCACATCAGTGGCTTTGTTAAATAAGACAAGACAGTAGGAATGAGGTTTTTTAATTGTTGAATTGTAATTATAATGTTATTTATTGGGCAGGTGCAATATACTGAAGTCACTTTATCTGCAAATGCACTTTACTTGGGATTGTGCAATATCGTGACATGGTCATATTCTTTTGGTTGAAATGGTGCAGACCAGCTGACTGTTGTACCGTTGTCTGTGTGTCTGGATGTTAAATGCTGTATCTGTTAGCTGTTTAATCTGCGCAGTTAGATTGATCTAGTTATCTAGATTACGATTTGTTTCCCAGTGTAATCTTTACGTGCCTTAACTAAAGCACTCCTTCTGCTGAATCACCTCTAAATTATTTACACATTATTCACTTTGCGTGTTTTTAGGAATCCGCTAGCTTAGCGTAGCTACTAGCTCTTAGCCGATTTAGCATGGCGGCTTCTCCTGTCTCTCCCGCACTTTTCTGCTCTGGGTGTGAAATGCTTAGTTATTCCTCGGCCTCCTTTAGCAGTAATGGTACTTGTAATAAGTGTAGCTTATTCATAGCTTTGGAGGCCAGGCTGGGCGAATTGGAGACTCGGCTCCGCACCGTGGAAAATTCTACAGCTAGCCAGGCCCCTGTAGTCGGTGCGGACCAAGGCAGCTTAGCCGCCGTTAGTTTCCCTCTGGTAGATCCTGAGCAGCCGGGAAAGCAGGCCGACTGGGTGACTGTGAGGAGGAAGCGTAGCCCTAAACAGAACCCCCGTGTACACCGCCAACCCGTTCACATTTCTAACCCTTTTCCCCACTCGGCGACACACCCACCGAGGATCAAACTCTGGTTATTGGCGACTCTGTTTTGAGAAATGTGAAGTTAGCGACACCAGCAACCATAGTCAATTGTCTTCCGGGGGCCAGAGCAGGCGACATCGAAGGACATTTGAAACTGCTGGCTAAGGCTAAGCGTAAATTTGGTAAGATTGTAATTCACGTCGGCAGTAATGACACCTGGTTATGCCAATCGGAGGTCACTAAAATTAACATAAAATCGGTGTGTAACTTTGCAAAAACAATGTCGGACTCTGTAGTTTTCTCTGGGCCCCTCCCCAATCGGACCGGGAGTGACATGTTTAGCCGCATGTTCTCCTTGAATTGCTGTCTGTCTGAGTGGTGTCCAAAAAATGAGGTGGGCTTCATAGATAATTGGCAAAGCTTCTGGGGAAAACCTGGTCTTGTTAGGAGAGACGGCATCCATCCCACTTTGGATGGAGCAGCTCTCATTTCTAGAAATCTGGCCAATTTTCTTAAATCCTCCAAACCGTGACTATCCAGGGTTGGGACCAGGAAGCAGAGTTGTAGTCCTACACACCTCTCTGCAGCTTCTCTCCCCCTGCCATCCCCTCATTACCCCATCCCCGTAGAGACGGTGCCTGCTCCCAGACTACCAATAACCAGCAAAAATCTATTTAAGCATAAAAATTCAAAAAGAAAAAATAATATAGCACCTTCAACTGCACCACAGTCTAAAACAGTTAAATGTGGTCTATTAAACATTAGGTCTCTCTCTTCTAAGTCCCTGTTGGTAAATGATATAATAATTGATCAACATATTGATTTATTCTGGATTAGCAGCAATCTTCCATTCCATCTTATTAATTAATCAAAAACCCAGACAGAGCTTTAATTCATTTGAAAGCTTGACTCAGTTTTATTTGTTATTATCTATCGTCCACCTGGTCGTTACTGTGAGTTTCTCTGTGAATTTTCAGACCTTTTGTCTGACTTAGTGCTTAGCTCAGATAAGATAATTATAGTGGGCGATTTTAACATCCACACAGATGCTGAGAATGACAGCCTCAACACTGCATTTAATCTATTATTAGACTCAATTGGCTTTGCTCAAAAAGTAAATGAGTCCACCCACCACTTTAATCATATCTTAGATCTTGTTCTGACTTATGGTATGGAAATT